>NC_044308.2:79869303-80522303 GCF_007474595.2 Lynx canadensis
TAATGATTTACAAAGTTAGTAAGAAGGTTAAAAGGAAATATTAAAACTAACTATAAATATAATAATTAGTTAAGGAATAAACAAAATAAAAAGATGTAAAATGTGACACCAAAAACAAAGCATTATGTATGGGAGTAAAAATGAAGGATTTTACAATGAGTTCCAATGTTAATTTCCTATTAATGTAAAATAACCTATATATACATACATATGTATATATGTGTGTCTATGTATTCCATGTGAACCTCACAGTAACCACAAAGCAAAAACCTATAATAGATACACAAAAGATAATCATAAAGAAATATAAATATAACAGTAAATAAAGTCATCAACTTACAGGGAATAGAACAAGAGAAGATGAAAGGAACAGAAAGGAACTACAAAAACAGCCAGGAAAACAATTAATGAAATGGCAATAAGTACATACATATCAGTAATTACTTTAAATGTAAACAGTTTAAGTTCTCTAATCAAAAGACATAGCATCACTGAATGGATAAGAAAATCTATGGGATGAAGCAAAAGCAGCTCTAAGAGAAAAGTTCATAATGATACAGTCCTATCTAAAAGAAAAAAAAAAAAGAAAGAAAGAAAGAAGAAAAGAAAGGAAGGAAGGAAGGAAGAAAAAATAAAAGTCTCAAATAAGTAACTTTGCTTTTATATGTAAAGGAACTAGAAAAAAAACACATACACAGCCAGTTACTAAAATGAAGGAAATTTTAAAGATAAGAGAAGGAATAAACAAAATAGAGGCTAAAAAGACAATAAGAAAAGATCAATGAAACTAAGAGCTGTTTCTTTGAAAAGTAAACAAAATTAACAAAACTTTAACTTGACTCACCAAGAAAAGAAAGAGAGGACTCAAATAAGTGAAATCAGAAATCAAAGAAGAAAAGTTGCAACTGATATGACATAAATACGAAGGATCACAATATGCTACTATGAAAAATTACACACCAATAAATTGAAAAACCTGGATGAAATTTATAAATTCCTAGAAACATATTATTTTTGAAGACTGGATCATGATGAAACAGAAAATCTGAATAGACTGATTACTAGTAAGAAGATTGAATCAGTAATGAAAAATCTCCCAACAAACAATCATCTAGGACCAAATGACTCTAAGGGTTAATTCTACCAAACATTCAAAGATTTAATACCTGTCCTTTTCAAACTCTTTCAAAAAATTGAAGAGGAGGGAGTGCTTCTCTTTTGTTTTTTTTGTTTTTGTTTTTGTTTTTTGGAATATTTATTTTTTATTTTGTTAAGTTAATTTGTTTTGAGAAAGAGAGAAATTGCGCATGAGTGCAAGTGGGGGAGAGGCAGAGAGAGAGGAGAAAGAGAATCCCAAGGAGGCTCCCTAATGTCAGTGAAGAGTCTGCCAGTGATGTCAGAAACAGATCATGACCTGAGCCAAAACCAAGAGCTGGTGCTTAACCAACTGAGTCACCTAGGCACACCTATTTTTTTTTTTATTTTTTTAAGCTTATTTATTTATTTTTAGAGAGAGAGACAGTGAGCAGGGGAGGGGCAGACAGAAAGACGGAGAGAGAAAACCCCAAGCAGGATCTGGGCTGGTAAGCACAGAGCCCAATGTGAGGCTCAATCTCACGAACCATGAGATCATGAGCTAAGCCAAAATCAAGAGTCAGATGTTTAACCCACTGAGCCACCCAGGTGCCCTGAGGAGGGAATACTTCTGAACTCACTTTTATGAGGCCAGCATTACCTCATAATAAAAGTAATTATAGGCCAGTGCCCCTAACGAACATGCAAAAATCTTCAACAAAACATTAACAAACCAAATACAACAATACATTAAAAGGCTCATACACCAGGAATGGGATTTATTCCAGGGAGACAAGGATGATCCAACACCCACAAATCTGTCAATATAATATACCACATTAACAAAAGAAAGGATAAAAATCATATGATCATCTCAACAGATGCAGAAAAAAAGTATTTAGAAAAATCCAACAAACATTTATAATCAAAACCGTCAACAAACTGCGTATAAAGGAAATATATCTCAACCATATATGACAATCTAACAGCTAACATCATACTCAAGGTGAAAAACTGAAAGATTTCATCTAAGATCAGGAATAAGACAAGGATACACACTCTTACCACTTTTATTCCACATAGAACTGGAAGTCATAGCCACAGTACTTTGACAAGAGAAAGAAATAAAAGGCATCCAAACTGGTAAGAAAGAAGTAAATCTGTCACTATTTATACATAACAAACCCTAAAGATTCCATCAAAAAACTGTCAGAACTAATAAATTAATTTAGTAAAGTTTCAGGATATAAAATAATATAAAGAAATCTGTGGCATTTCTATATACTAATAATGAAGCATCAGAAATAGAAATTAAGAAAATAATGCCATTTATGATTACAACAAAAGAATAATATACCTAGGAATAAATTTAACCAAGGAGCAGAAAGACACTGATGAAAGAAACTGAAGAAGATAAAAATAAATGGAAAGATATTCCATACTCATGGATTGGAAGAATCAAAATTGTTAAAATGTCCATACTACCCAAAGCAATGAACAGATTCAATGCAATACCTATCAAAATTCCAATGGCACTCTTCGCATAACTAGAATAAGTAATTTGAAAATTTGTATGGAACCACAAAAGATCCCAAATACCCAAAGCAATCTTACAAAAGAAGAAGAGGGCACCTGGGTGGCTCAGTCAGTTAAGAGTCTAACTTCAACCCAGGTCATGGTCTCGTGGTTCATGAGTTCAAGCCCCTCATCGGGCTCTGTGCTGACAGCTGGGAGCCTGGAGCCTGCTTTGGATTCTGTTTCCCTTTCTCTCTCTGCCCTTCCTCTGCTTTCAATCTGTCTCTCTCTTTCCCATAAATAAAAAAATAAAATAAACATTAAAAAAATTAAAAAAAAAAAGAACAAAGCTGGAGGTGTCGTGCTCTGATTTCAAACTATACTTCACAGCTATAATAATCAAAACAGTAAAGTATTGGTATAAAAACAGACACACAGATCAATGGAAAAGAAGTGAGAGCACAGAAATAAACCCACACATATTTGGATAATTTACAACAAAGGGGGCAAGAATATAAAACGAAGAAAGGACAGTATCTTTAATAAACAATGTTGGGAAGTCTGGACAACTACATTCAAAAGAATGAAACTAGACCACCATCTTCTGTAATACACAAAAATTAACACAAATAAATTAAAGACTTGAATGTAAGACCTAAAACCACAAATTCTAAAAAGAAAACACACGCAGTAAACTCTTCAACATTGGTCTTAGCAATGTTTTTGTGGATCTAACTCAAAAGACCAGGGAACAAAGCAAAAATGAACAATTGGGATAATGCAAAACTATAAAGTTTCTGCACAGCAATGGAAACTACCACCAAAATTAAAGGCAATATACTGAATGAAAGAAGATATTTGCAAAACATACATCTGATAAGGGGTTAATATCCAAAACATATAAAGAACTCAACTCAATAACAAAAATACAACATGATTAAAAAATGGACAGAGGATCTAAATATACATTTCTCCAAAAAAGATAAACATATGGCCAACCAGCACATGAAAAGATACTCAACATCACTAATTATTAGGAAAATGCAAATCAAAACCACAAGATATCACCTAACATCTGTTAGGATGGCTATCATAAAAAAGACAATAACAAACATTGGACAGGATGTAGACAAAAAGCAACTCTTGTACACTGTTGATGGGACTGTAAACTGGTGCAGCCACTATGGAAAACAGTATAGCAATTCCTCAAAAAAAATTAAGAATATAACTACCATATGACCTAGCTATTCCACTTCTGAGTATTTATCCAAAGAATATGAAAACACTAATTTGAAAAGATATATGCACCCCTATGTTCACTGCAGCATTATTTACAATGAACAAGCCATGGAAATAACCTAAGTGTCCTCTGATAGATGAAGAGATAATGAAGATGTGATATATTTATACAATGGAATGTTAGTCAGCCATAAAAAATATGAAATCTTTCATTTGTGCCATCATAGATGGACCTTGAGGGTATTACACTAAGCAAAGTAAGTCAGACAGAGAAAGACAAATATATATGTGGTATCATATATCACTTATATGTGGTATTTTAAAAACAGAAGAAACGAACAAAGACAATAAGTTTCAAAACTCATAGTTACAGACTAGTGGCTACCAGAGATGAAGGAAGGGGTTTGGGGAGTGGGCAAAATGGATGAAGGAGATCAACTGTGTGGTGATGGATGGAATCTAGACTTGTGATGGCAATCACTTTGTAGTGTATACAGATATTGATTAAAGCTACACACCTGGAACTGACTTTTTTTTTTCCAAAAAAGGAAACAAGAAAGATTCCAAATAAACAACAACCTAACTCTATGCCTTAAGGAACTAAAACAAGAAGTCAAGTCTAAAGTTGGCAGAAGACAGGAAATAATACAGATTAGAGCAAAAATAAATGAAATTGAGAACTGAAAAACAATATAAAAGATTAACCAAACTAAGTTGGTTCTTTGAAAAAAATAAAATTGACAATCCTTAGCTAGACTAATCAAGGAAAAAAGAGAGAAGATCCAAGGCAATAAAATTATAAATGAAAAAGGAGATTTTAAAATTTATATCACAGAAGTACAAAGGATCATAAGAGGCTGCTATGAACAACTACATGCCAACACACTGTAAAAGCTACAAGAAATAGAAAAATTATTAGAAACTTACAACTTGCCAAGAAATAGAATATGTGAATAGATCAATTACTAGAACAAAAGGTTAAGTCAGTAAACAAAAATCTCTCAGTGAAGAAAAGCCCAGGACCAGATGTCTTCACTGGTAAATTTTACCAAATATTTAAAGAAAAATTTACACCAATCCTCACATTCTTCCAAAAAAAATCAAAGAGGAAGGAACACTCCAAAACTCATTTTATGAGGCAGCACTATCCTTGCACCTAGAACTAGAAAAGGACACTACTAGAAAAGAAAACTACAGGCTAATATTCTTAATGAAAATAGATGCAAAATTTTTCAATGAAATACTAGCAAATCAAATTCAGCAGCACATTAAAAGAATCATTCACCATGCTCAAGTGGAATTTATTCCTGGGATGTAAGAATGGCTCAACATACACAGATCAATCAATGTGAAATATCACATTAATGGAATGAAAGATAATCATATGATTACCTGACAAAATTTAAAATCCATTCATGATAAAAATTCTTAACAAATTAGGAATAGAAAAAACATCTGTCAATATAATAAAGATCAGATATACTGATATAGATATATAGCTAATATCAATGGTGAAAAACTGCAAGGTTTTCCTCTAAGATCAGGAACATAACAAAGGTGCCTACTCTCACCACTCCCTATTCAACATAGTACTGAAAGACCTAGCTGGAGGAAAAAAAAGACCAAATAAATAAATAAATAAATAAATCAGAATTAGAAAGGAAGAAGTAGAATTATCTCTATTGGCAGATGACATGATTTTATTTGTGGAAAAATCCCAAAAATCCAACCAAATAATTGTTAGATCTAATCAATAAATTCAGTAAAGTTGCAGGATACAAAATTAATATACAAAAATCAATAGCATTTCTACACACTAATGTGGGTTCAGCTTTTGGCTTTGTCCAACAAAGTCGAGGATGGCAGAAAAGATTACTCAGGACTCCATGCAAGTCAAGAGAGGTGAGAAGGAGACTAAGGGAAGTCTCCCCAAGCTGCTCTCAAGCTCCCGAATTTATCAAGCATATATTTAGGGAAACATTGCACAATACGTCAGTGGGTTATGTGCCAGTAAGAACATACAGAAAACATGCAGAAAAACCAGTTAAGACAGGATAAAATATCCCATTCTATAATATGGTCTAAGGAATATATGAGTAAAGGCAGGCCCTAACCTCTAGATATACATTAACTAAGTAAGCAAAGCATGGCCTGCTGTTTTCAGCAAGGCCAGAAAGCAGTGTTCTGCTTTGCAATGTGTTCCCCATAATCTCCTAACCCAGGACATAGCTATTTGATTTCCCACACACTAACAATGAATTTTCTGAAAAAAATAAAGAAAACAATTCCATTTACAATAGCATCAAAAACAATAAAACACTTAAGAATAAATCTAACCAAGGAGGTGAAAGATCTCTAGTCTGAAAACTGACAATGATAAAAAAAATGGAGAAGACACAAATAAATGGAAAGGTATCCTGTGTTCATGGATTAGAAGAATTAATATTGTTAAAATGTCAGTACTACCACAAGCCATCTACAGATACAGTATTTCCTATCAAGATTCTAAAAGCATTTTTTACAGAAGTAGAAAAAGCACAACTAAAATTTACATGGAACCACAAAGACCATGAATAGTCAAAAAAATTCTAAGAAAGAACAGAGAGGAAGGCATCACATTCCCTGATCTCAAGCCACACTACAAAGCTATACTTATCAAAGCAGAATGGTATTGGCATAAAAACAGACACATAAACCAGGGAAATAGGATTGAGAGCACAGAAATAAACCCAAGCATATATAGTCAACTAATATTTGACAAGGGAACTAACAATACTCAGTGGAGAAAAGATAGTCTTTTCAACAAATGAGATAAGCTGGGATAACTAGATATTCATCTATAAAAGAATGAAATTGGACACTTATCTTACACCACTCACAAAAATTAACTCAAAAGAAAGTAAAGACTTAAATGTAAGGCTGAAACCATGAAACTCCTGGAAAACATAGGAGTAAGTTTCCTTGACATGGGTCTTGGAAATGACTTTTTGATTATGACACCTGAAGCACAAGCAACAAAATAAAAAAATAAACAAAAATAAGCAAGTGGGACTACATCAAACTAAATAAACCATCAACTAAGTGCAAAGACAACCTACAGAATGAAAAACTATATTTGCAAACCACATATCTGATAAGGGGTTAATGTGTAAAACATATAAAGAACTCCTACAACTCAATAGCAAAAGAAAGAAAGAAAGAAAGAAAGAAAGAAAGAAAGAAAGAAAGAAAGAAAGAAAGAAAAAGAAAAAACAACCAACACAAATAACCCAATAAAAAAAATGGGGCAAAAGACCTGAATAGATCTTTTTCTAAAAAAAGATACACAAAAAGCCAACAAGTACATTAAAAAAATGCTCAACATCACTAATCATTAGAGAAATGTCCATTAAAACCACAATAGAATATCACCTCATGCCTATTAGAATAGCCGTCATCAAAAAGATGAGAGATAACAAATGTTAGTGTGGATGTAGGAACGCTTTAGTGCACTGAGGGCAGGATTGTAAATTGATATAGCCACCTTAGGAAACAGTATGAAGAATTCTCAAAAAATTAAAAGGAGAACTACAATATGATCCAGCAATTCTACTTCTGGAAATATACCCAAAGAAAATTAAAACACTAACTCAAAAAGATATCTGCACCTCCATGTTCATAGCAGCATTATTTACAGCAGCCAAGATGAAGAAACAACCTAAGTTGGAATACACTTCAGTCGCATAAAGTGAGGAAATCCTATCATTTGTGACATTTGTGAAAATATTATAGTAAGCGAAATAAGTCACATGGAGAAAGACAAATACTGTATGATCTACAAAATCTAAAAACAAAGAAACAAACAAACAAAAAATGAATGGATGAATAAAAAACCAAACTCAGAAAAAGAGATCATACACGTGGTTACCAGAAGCTGAGGGTGGGGGAAAGGGGAATTGGAGCAAGGTGGTCAAAAGGTACAAATTTCCAGTTATAAAATAAATAAGTACTAGAGATGTAATGTACAATATGATGACTATTTCTAGCACTGCTGTGGGATATATAGGAAAGTTGTTAAGAGAGTAAATCATAAGAGTTCTCATCACAAGCAGAAAATTTTTTTCCTTTTGTTTTCTTTATATGGTATCTATAGAGATGATGAATGCTAGGTGAATCTATTGTGATAATCATTTCACGACATATGGATATTAAGCCATCGTGTTGTAAGCCTTAAATTTATACAGCAATGCATGTCAATTATGTCTTAATAAAACTCGGGGGGGAAATAAACATTTACCTACAATATGACTTATCCATTCCACTATGCAAGAAATGAAACATATGTCAATATAAAGATATATACACTAATATTCAGAACAGCTTTACATAGCTCATCTTCAAAAAAAATCACTCAAATGTCCACCATCAAATGAAAACAAATTGTGTAATAGCCATATGATATAATACTATTCAGCAATAAAAAGAAATAAACTATTGATACACACATGTGTGAATCTTAAACTAATTATACTGAATGATACAAGTTAGATAATAAATGAGTACATACTCTATAATTATCTTGATATAAAATTTCATTAAATGTTATCTAATTTACAGTGATGGAAAGCAGATCACCAATTGCCTGGGAAGATAAGAGAGGAAAGATTGGATCAATCACCAAAGGGCACAAGGAAACTCTTGGGGATGATTATATATATATATATTTTTTTTTTAATTTTTTGATACGATAATGGATTCACAAGTGTGACAGGTATGTTAAGACCTAACAAATTGTATATTTTAAATATGTACAGTTGATTCTACATCAATATTTTCATGAAGCCACAGAAGTAACTATAAAAGTATTTATTTCTACACACATATAAATCCATATTCCTCTTCTATAGTTTTTGCCAGTCTTCTAGGCATAAAATGGTACCTGACTTTTAAAATTCTTTGATAAAATTTCAGGTAAGTATTTTTGATACATTTTATTGCCACCATTTTTAAAATTTATCATCTCTCATATAGATTAACTATTCTATGGTCACTGGAAAGCATTTATAAATTGTCTCCTTTAGAGAATTACAAAATCTTATGATGTGAAGATTAACAATTTTTTTCATTTTTAATTAACTTGTTACAGTCTCATGTTCTATAAATTTAGTTAATTTTCTCAGACTCCATAAATGTGTTTACTGTGGTGTGTGTATGCGTGTGTATATGTATGTGTGTGCCATTTCCTCAAGAGGCCACATTTAACATGATTACACAGTGGACTCTCAGACTTATAGAAGACTCATGCAGGAAAAATAATTTTGTCTTACACGACAATCAAGAATGTCTTTGGTACAAGAAGTTCACATATTAAGTTTAATTTCAGTAAGTACCTACCTATAAGAGTTATAACCAAGTTTGTGTTTAATAATTATCATGATTTTAAAGAAAAAATTCTCTCCCTGTCAAATTTTTGCCAGACCTGTTCAACAACTAACTGGGGCTATAGAATCTTAATACAGTACTATGTTTTCTGGGTAACAATGTAAATAAAGAAATATGCAGTATGTAAGAGAAGCCTAAGGGACAACCACATATAGCTGATAAACAGTTGAAAGGTACTGCATACTCTTCTTTTAAAAGAATAGTGTTAAGTTTAACACTCACTTCTAAGCAAAATGTCAGAAAAGAGTAACAAAAGTTAAGGAAAAAAAAGTATTGAGAAATTAGTGTAGTAGAAAATTTGCTTAGACATTTTCACCACTACTGTTATGAATTGTAGATAGTCTCTCAGGTGTGAATCCCATTTCTCCTTATACAGAGGCCACCAATTAACATGTCTTTCTAATGGCATACCCCCTCTCCACATGAATTTTGTTAAAGAACCTATTTTAAAGAAGAATATCTAATAATTCTTATATGATCATCATTATCATAAAAGCACACTTCAGCAACTTTTTGAGAGTGACTAGTTTTTCTAGCAAGTTATATCTATTATAATTATTATTAATGAGAATAATGGCTACCCTTTATTGAATATCTACTGTATACTAGGCATTATGCTAGGTACTCAATTTTCCCAAAGTTGTCACAGTAGCTAGTATTGTCTACATTTTAAGATGAAGAAAAACGAGGGTTTCCCCGTGCAGAGCACAGCATTTGTTACCCATGCAAGTCTGTGTTGTGCAAACTCGGTCCTTGGATCCCCCACAAGATTTACATGGTGATCATGCTCAAATAAAGACAGCCAGGAGGAAAGTAGAGAGCACCAAGCAGTTTATTAAAGTGGAAGTAAACTCTCAAGATTTCTCCAAAGTGCAACCAGGTCCTATGTTGTTTTGGAATTGGATGTTATTGGGCGTCTCTGGGCTGGGAGGAGAGCTGAGAGGTGCAGTGGGGTGGTCTCTAATGGAGGCTCCTTCCAATCCTTTGGGGGAACTCCTCCCATAGATTGGGAGAGGGAGTTTTTGACCCTGCAAGGTTTGGACCAGAACTTTCAGGGCAGCCTTTCTCCTTGGGGGTAGGGGAGGGCTGTAGCCACAATGCAAACATATTATAATGAGTCTTGGGCAGAGGTGGAAGAGGAGAGGCATGTTCTACACCTGTGGCTCTTGATCTATCACCCACAATGTCTTGAAATCCACATGGTCAGGATGTGGTGCCCCTGGGGTTTTAAGTGTAACTTATTTTATCACTGTCTTTGCCTCCAGCTCATGTTTCCATCATTCCCCTTCAAGGACTTGGAACTCTGCCTCAGGTGTTCCTTCCACTGCTCATGTCTAGCTTCTACCCAACATTTTCAATGCTTGGGGTTTAGAGTGCTGGCTTGTAGTGCCATAATTCTGTTTTAAAAAGGTGGTCCAGATGTCTCTTAATCTCAATGAATTATTGCTTTTTTTTTTCCTGGGAGACAGGGAGAGAGGTGACAGAAGGTTGCCTTTGTAAATAAGAAAGTAAGTGTCATTAGGCCACCAAAACAAACATACCTCATTGAAAGGAGCACTTGACAGTTTCTTACCAACAGAAAATCTTAATATCCATTTGACTTTTTTATTGTATTTATACCAGTATATGTCTTATAAAGTTTCCAGAATGAACCTGCCCTAAATTGGTTATCAGTTGATACTTATTAAAAAAGCCATAGTCTCTGCTCTCTGGCAGAGTATGACATAAGGATGGATATTTTCATTGCTGACTCACTAACAGAAATTAATGTCAAGCCACCAGGTAGAAAGGACATCAAGACAACAAAACTATGTAAGGGTAGAAGTGCATAAAGAATAACACTGACTGTTGGTTTGTATGTTAGTAAGGAAGTCCCTCTTCCTCACGATGGAGAAGCAGAAGCCTAGCAGTCGTCATTCTGAGTTCCTTACTCCTAATTTGCCCAGTCCTGACAATAAACACTTATTACTACTCCCTGAGATACTCTTTGATTTTGTGGTTTCTTTTAAATGGTATTTACCAATTTCAAACAAGCTCATAACCTTTTTGCTTATCTACTTCTGATTCCAATACAAATCTAAGTCAGGGCAAAATATATCAATTGTTCATTATCAAGAGATGGTGTGGGCTGTCATTCATATACAGCTGGTTTACACTTATGACAGTATACACTTATAACTTTTTAGACCTGTATCCTTTAGCAAGATTTTTGTTGCAAGTAACTGAAAAACCCACCTTAAAAAAAATTCTAAGGTTGTGAAACAATTTTCATCCCCTCTAAGTGCTTTCTCTCATTTACTAAATGGTTTAATAAGATCTGGATTCCTTTCTTCCTTCCTTCTTTCCTTCCTTTTTTTTTTTTTTTTTTTTTTTTTTTTTTTTTTTTTTTTTCCTGAAATGCCCATCAGATTGCTTCCCAAAGAAAACACCCTCTTGTCTTCAGAGGGATTTTTCTACAGGACAAATCAGTTCTGGCCGCCACAGTGATCAAAGAGTGTGGTTAGCAAATGGTGTGACATTTAAGTGACCTGCTACATTAACAACTTTATTTGTACCAAGATTAGAATAAAAATAAATTAACCTCACTGCAAGAAGAGAAATTAAGTAAAATATAAAGAAAAAAACAAAAATAGTATTTTTTACCTATAGAAAAAAAATTTCAAGAGAAGTGGCAGAACTGTCTTTCCTTGAGAGCTAATCATTCACAGGGATTTAAAATCATGCCTCTGGCATGATTCCAAAACCAAGGGCAGACTCACACCAATTTTTTTTTTTCCTACAGAATATTTTCTGAAGTGAGACCCCTCCAAAATCTGTAATAACTGGTTCGCTTTCTGTTTATATAGTATAGCTCTCTGGCCTCAGTGCTCTGCAGAAATGAAGAATCTACCTTTTAAAGATAACCTTCTATATTCTACAGCTATTTCAGACTATTTATTCCAGCTGCTTGGGGCTTTAAAAATCTGACTACCAAAAGGAAAGCCATAATAAGACTCCCAACAATCTCACTTTATGGCAGATTTAACAGAAAAGCTGTGGAGATGCTTCGCTCTACCTACCACATTGTTAAAGAGGCATGTGAAAGAAATACTGGGTGAGAAACAGGCAAAGAGAAAACCTGAAGCTGCCTATCACTTGCACCACTCGCTGCCCAAGCTGTGGGTACTGATAGCATTATTGTTTAATCTCTCTGAAGAATATGTAGGAGCAGAAAGCACAACATCCCCAAGTTGTTACTTTGTCACAACTTTACAGAATACATAAGCACTTCAGTAAATACACAGATTTTTTTGCAAACTGTAAATCATCTGTGAGCCACCACTGTTCGACTAATTACAGCAAGAAGCTGTGCTCATTAGCTGTTCTCATCTGGCTCACTGCACGACCTAAATAGTCCGTAAATGAGCCGGCAATTATTGCTGTATTACCACTACCAGCTCCGCTCACATCAAAATATCTCCACCAAATGTTACGCCTGTTGGTATTATCAGGTTAGAAATTTCATAAACATATTGAAGCAGTTAATTGGGAGATTATTTAAAAAAATGTGAAAATAGAATCATCAGTGAAAGAGTTTTCATCAAACCCCAGATAGGCGGCTCCACCTATAGACAAGAACCTTGGAATGCAAGCATCTGGGAGGATACCATCGCCTGCTTCTAAACACTGGAAAACTAGGAAAGCAGTGGAAATTTACTTGCATTAAATGGAAGTGAAGTGAACCAGGCATATTCTTATGCCACCTAAAAATGGTCTCTTGACTTGGTCAAAATATAACCAAAGCATATGTTCATGAGCCTACTGCCAAAAGAACTTTAGCCAAATAGAAAAGCAAACTGTAATACCAGTGAAAGTTCATTATTTTCAGCTCCATCATATGGCATATATAGAAAGACTAGGATTTTTTTTTATTTTGGCTCAATTTATTTTTAAACAAAATGTTTACATACATGGTAGTGGCAAAAAAAAGCACTAAAATAATGACTTTAATGAACAATTTTCTGATACCCTCAAACATTTTAGGAGAATATTTACAATGTCAAATGAATAATCAATTATATTCTTTTTTATTCATTAAAATATTCTCTTTGAGTTTCATTCTAGTAATTGTGGATATGTGAAATTAACACACTTCAAAAACAGGTCATAATTCATATTTACACTCATTCAAATTCACCCCATCTCAAAATTGAACCAATTTAATAAGATTCTATTTTTACTATTTTCAGTACAAAAAGGGGAGCCCTTGGGGCGCCTGGGTGGCGCAGTCGGTTGAGCGTCCAACTTCAGCCAGGTCACGATCTCGCGGTCCGTGGGTTCGAGCCCCGCGTCGGGCTCTGGGCTGATGGCTCGGAGCCTGGAGCCTGTTTCCGATTCTGTGTCTCCCTCTCTCTCTGCCCCTCCCCCGTTCATGCTCTGTCTCTCTCTGTCCCAAAAATAAATAAACGTTGAAAAAAAAAATTAAAAAAAAAAACAAAAAGGGGAGCCCTCAAATAAAGTATCCTGGGGATACTTTATTTTCTCTTGTTCTTGATCGTCATTACATCATATTCATCACTGATTATGATCATGAGAATAGAGAGGAAATAAAGAAAATGCTAAATGCTAATGGGTGCTCTGATTTTATTGGCTTTCTGCTACCTAACACCAGAGATAAGATAAATAAATACTTATTTGATTATTGATTCTTGTACTAGTTGCATGCATGTAAGATAGAAACTGTATCTAATGGATCAAATATCATTATCTACTCAAAGTTTGTATTACAATGTGGCCTGACACAACTATATGGCAGACTTTGGACAGGACACATAGCAAAATCAATCATTAATGACATGCTCCAAAGAAATGTTTTCATGATGAAGACACTGACTATAACAATGACAACATCAAGAGGCAATTCTCCCTATTTATCAACTAATTGACTTTAGTGAGCGAGAAAATGTGCATCATATTTGTTCAACTCCTTCCAGCTGCTAAGGTTTACAAAGAATTCTTCAAATCTGAATAGTGAATTTCTGTTTTTAGTGAATATATTAGATAACTATAATATTCCTGCCTATCTCCTCTGAAAGTCTTGCCTTGCCACAAAAAGTGATGTCTACAGACCAACAATATCAACATCAACTGGGAGCTTGTTGGAAATGCAGTATCCTGGGTCCCAACCTCAACCTACTGACTCAGAATTTTAATGAATTTGAGAAACTCTGACCTATGGAAAGGACTGTTATGAGCCCACTCTTCCCTGTAAGAAAGGAGAGTCAAAGCAATGTACAGCTATGCAGAATCATAGATTAAGCAAAATAAACACATAGTTTTGACTATTTTACTCACTATCAACATTAACAAAAAAGGTTTATCTAAAGCCCATGCCTTCACATTTACAAAGGTATAATGGATCTTGTGAAAAGCTGGATACTTTAGCTATTTCTAATGTGATAATCATACCAAGAGGTATTTTAGAGTGCCTGTTTTGTGTCCAGTTCTACACTCAGTAAAACAGAGTACATTCACCAGACACCCATCATCAGAGGCCTTAGTCTTCCATAGCTATGGTAACACTACCATAATTAATAGCATATGTAAGACTATAGTTCAGATATCTAATATTCCTAAAATCCTTTCAACTTTTCAATCACTTTTAGATTTGTGGTATTACTTTAACATCGCATATTTGAGTAGATGTTATTATCATTTTTTTAACATACTGGAAAACAAACTCAAATCATTTCATGAACTTAAGTCATCAGTTGGCCAACAGCAAAGTTGGTACAGGAGAGGCCTCCTTCTAAAATTATACCTTGTATACCTAGGATACTCACAGAGTTTACTCACTCAACTCTTAGGACACATCTCAAAAGCCATGTTGGCTTATGTACTGACACTAGTATATTAACAGGATCTACTGTAGTGAATATCTCTGTGCATGTCACTCAACAGTGGAAATATATAAGAACAATTCCCAGAGGAAATAGATCAGAGCCAAAACACTTCCTCCATTTTCCCAACAGCAGAATCCCAGCCAAGGAGGACATAATTGGGTGTTTGCTCTTATCCTAAGGTTGCGATTTGGCATTGTTTTGGCTTAAATGGGGAAGAAGTGATGACAAACTGAAGTAGCCCATCCCTGCAGAACATACAGCTCAGAGACAGACAAAATGAGACATGGGCAGCCTATTTATGGAGGGAAGAACAGCCTAGGACGAAGGAAGTGTTTTTATCTCTGATAGGAATCATGCCTGTACTGACAGGATACTGGAAACCATTCCCTTTGAATAAAGTACATGTCTTCATAACTGTACTTACTTCACTTAAAGAAGACAGAGAAGCAAGTTGTAGAAGAATTTAAACCCCACAAGACTAAGAAACAGTACCAATATAAATCTAAAGGACTGGAAGTTTGAATTGTTTTCTATAGAATCCATTTCCTTACAAGAAATGGAGTGAAGTGATAAAAAGGGACCTGTGCCAGCCAAGGCAAATTTTGGCTAAACATCAGTTTCTTTTTTATTAGGATCAGAAATCTATTTTAACTTATTTATGCCTTTAAAGATGTCTCTCCCACCCACCACCACCCCAATTCCTGGTCTTAAGTAAAAATTTCTTTGGAAAAAAAGGCTAACTTCTCCTTAGCTAATTTAAAAAAAAGTTTTTCTACCTCCAGCCAGAATAAGTTAACATATTCAGAAGCCAGCTATGATCATGGGACAGCATCCAGCATGCCCTCAGGAAACTGGAGAGAACCTGTGCAGGAGGAAGCCAGGAGCAAAAGGCTTAAGGAAAGCTTAGATTTGGGTGGTAGGATAGAGTTTTCAATTCCTATCCCCTTTATTCCTACCCTAAAGGAAAAAAAGATGTTTCGGAATTTCAAGAGGTCCATAACTTGTAACCTTTTTCTCCTGTCCTGAATTTCAACCACTTTAGAGACATATAGGAGTAGATCAGAATGCCTCCCAAATTCTCTAAAATGAGTCAAAACCATGCTATAGTTTAAAACGTCTAAGACCAATCTGTTATCCATAGATTGGCCTTCATTCAGTATTTTATTTCTAATTCCAAATTTTTTCCCAGCCACATTAACTAACATAGCCATCAGAGGTTCTGCAATGAGATCAAAGATACTCTAATAATAAAATGACAGCAATAAGAGTCCTCAAATTTGAATATAAACTCTCTCCCATTATTAATTTCTCAGGATAGCAAGAAATTGAACACTCTTACGTACCCCACTTTTAAAGTATTCACAAATTAAGTCCAATAAAATTGAAGCATAAATAAAAATTATCTTGCCATTGAAAGTCAAATTACAAGTATTTCAAGTTAAATTAAGGTCAGTCTTCTTATTCTGCTTAGTTTCAGCTGGAGAGATACTCTATTAGAAGCATTGGTGGAGTTGGGGTTCTTTCAACAGGCTGTGTAGTTTCTATCCTCTAAAGGTAGAGTCCCTTTAGAGCCTGTGGGTCTGAATCAGTTTCAAAATCTCTGATGAGCTTCACTTTTCAAGATTCCAAAGGGTTACTAAGACATACAAGACTATAACAGCACTGGCCCTATCTTGAATGAAATTTGGAATATGAAATAAACCCCATCCCCTAAACAGTTCTTCCAGGCAAAATAACATTCACAGACTAAGGATGTGTTCCCAAAAGCCATGGCAAAGACTCAGTGGTATCTTCAGGGAAGGCAGAGAGATTTAAAAAATCCTGGTTTCCACTTAGCTAGGAGGCCAGTCCTAGTTCACTGTCCCACAAATTTAAAAATTCAATATAATGGGAGAACTCTCCCACAAAGAAGTTATTTTGGTATTATATATTTATGATATCAATGGTGGGGTTGAAGGTGACATTTAAGCATGTTTTTGCCTCTCATAGAAAGTTACATGAGATAATCCTGTCTTTTTGTAAATTTTAAGAATTTGTGATAATGACAGCCTTAAACCAGGTCTAATCTGAGATCCTTTCTTTCTGAATCAGCACATTTAGTTTCTTTATTTCATTTTTCCTTTGGATTTGATTTCTAGTGTATCAGTGATGAATTAAAGGCAAGCTCCACCTTGTAACATCAACAATGTCTTGGGTACAGACATTTCCATTCCCTGCTACACTGGCTTTTTGTACTACTTCTTGTTATGAAACTACTTAAGTCAATAATTCTTAACAAGGAATGATTTTTCCCCCAGGGTATATTTAACAATGTCAGGAGATATTTTTATTCTCGTAATTCAGGGAGGGGAGGAGGTGTAGGGGGAAGAGGAAGGAGTTTGCTCCCTCTAGCAATCTAGGACATAGAGGCCAAAGATTTTTCTAAATCACCTACTATGTACAGGACAGCCTCCTATAACAAAGAATTATTCAGCTCAAAATGTCAATAGTGACAAGATTGAGAAACTTTACATTAGGTTATGAAATCTGTTTCAAAGAGAAATCTTGCCCCTCATCCTCACACCAGTTTCAGCTGGAGAAACACCTTAGAAGACTCTTCAACTGCCAGTGTCATTAAGGTTTTAAAAGCTTGGACCCCTAATATTCTAGTGCAGACCAGTCCCCATGTCACAGATCCTCATGATGTTGTCTTTTCTTAGGTTTTGAATATTTTCAGCTTTGAATAGCTTTTTTTCCTTCTATGTCTGCAGTAGTTGGATATGCCTCTTATGTCTGATCTTACAATTCCCTTCAGGAAACTCAATTGAGTTTCCAACAGTTTAAAATTATTTGATTCGTTCCTTCTTGAATCCATGAAGACTAGAACTGTTAGCTGGAATTGAGAGCCAAATTTCTTTTCTTTTATTTTTTTTCTTGGCTTTGTAACCTAGACATGTTTTTATTCTAACATATTACTCAAATTTTGTATTAACGAGTCTTCCCTAATGAGAAAAATGAAATCAGTAAGTTCTAAGTCTGTCAAAATGATCCACTGGCCGTACCATCTACCTTACTTTGTATTTCCAATAATAGTGCACATTTTTCTGGCTTTCTCCTCTCAATTATGTCCAGATTTTTGCAACATTTAGTATAAATGGCCCACTATTTTAGGGGTAGCAGTACCTCAGTTTCTCTCACTACAGACTCTGTGATATCAAGTGAATTTCTTACAGCGTCCTAGAGTTTGGCTCCCATTGGTAGAGTCTATTCCTATCTGTTCTCTAAAATCTCACCAGTTACTAACCATTTCTAATTTAGTAACAACTTGTAAATACTAAAATATATATCCTCTCTAGATAATGCTCTCCATAAAGGAAGTTAGACATAGTTACCTTACCTACAGTTAATACTGGCCTTCAGTATCTCATTTTCTTCTTCATCTCTATCTAGCTGAAGATCTCAATCTTTTTCTTAGATAAATGCCTCTCCTAGCTTATTATACTTCTGATATTTCTACTCTGCCAGTAAGAACTAAAGCACACATTGGAAACCACTGTAATTTCTCTCTTATGATCCCTAGAAATCATGTTCCATGCCAAGCCTTTCCATTGCCTTCAGATTCATAATAATTTCAATGAGCTATTTCTTTTCCTCATCCCAAGAAGGCAGCTTTCTAAAGGCAGTTTCTAAAAAGACTCCAAACTTCTTGCAGTTTGTTTTTTATTAAATTCTAACACCATGATCAGACCTTATACCTTTAACCATTCAAAACCCACCTGAGACCTTGTAATAACAGGTAGGTCCTAAGTCTATGGACAAGCCACAGAAATGCAAAGTTATCCCTTCCAGTTTCCTAACTGTACTCAAAATGCATCACTTAAAACAATGGGATTCAGGACAGCTTCTCTATGCTGTCTGTGAGGTCCGGCACATAGAAGTCAAAGTTAGAAAACCAGACACTAGTGTACCCCCAGAACTGCAACTTAGCTGCAACTGAAAGTCCTAGTCCCCAGATTTTGCAGAAAAACACAGTAAAACAGCTAAGGATTGTTCTGTCTCCAAATGTGTAAAAGGTATGTTTATAAACTCCCTTTTTCTTATAACCACATGTTTGCTTCAGTTATACTTGCTTACCACAACATCTATCACCGATCAGGCATATTCAAAACCCCATTATTAGGGGCGCCTGGGTGGCGCAGTCGGTTAAGCGTCCGACTTCAGCCAGGTCACGATCTCGCGGTCCGTGAGTTCGAGCCCCGCGTCGGGCTCTGGGCTGATGGCTCAGAGCCTGGAGCCTGTTTCCGATTCTGTGTCTCCCTCTCTCTCTGCCCCTCCCCCGTTCATGCTCTGTCTCTCTCTGTCCCAAAAATAAATAAATAAACGTTGAAAAAAAAATTAAAAAAAAAAAAAACCCATTATTAAAGCATCACACAATCCTAAAGCCTCCAGATCAAGGTCCTGCCACAAATTTTAAACTCAGGGCACTATTTTGTCCTGAAACACCAGTCTTTCTCAGTCTCTCATTGTTTTCAGTGAATCCACCAAGTCCTAGTATTTCACTAAATTGATGTTACCTCCCAGAATCATAGGCTTTCCTTTACAACATGGAGATTAAAACAGGAATGGATGCCCTAAGAAAAGGGGAGGAGAAAGAGGCTGAGCTCACATGCAGTTCAGCTACTGGACACACCAATTAGAATCCATTATTTTTTTTTACTGGTAAGAGATCAATGAAGGGACAGAGAAAGGCTTGTATTATTATGCTAGCCTTTACATGTGAAGAAAACATCATGAATTCAGAATAAGTTTTCCCATAAACAGCAAAATATTGTCAAGACTGCATTCACATAATAACATTATAGTTATATTATGAGACATGGTCAATTTAACAAAAAAAGAAAAAAGTAGGTTTATTTTGTAATGTCTCCACTATTAAAAATCTTTACAAGCCTAAGCTTATTTCTTTTTCTTAAGTTTTACTTATTTATTTGAGTGAGAGAGAGCACAAGTGGGAGAGGAGCAGAGAGAGTGAGAGAGAGAGAATCCCAAGCAGGCTCCACACTGTCAGTGCAGAGCCCAACATGGGGCTTGAACTCATCAACTGCAAGATCATGACCTGAGCCAAAATCAAGAGGTGGATGCCTAACCTACTAAGCCACCCAGGTACCTCTTATGTGAGTTATTATTAATGTTTTCAAGACTAACAACCTTGAAACAACTTTCATGCTTGACTCTATAATTATACTGAATACAAATTCTTTCTCTGACAGTTAACTAATTAATTCAAGTAACCTGTATTGACATTGTTGATCACTTGCTGCATATAAGGCACTATGCCAGAAGTCATAAGCAAAGAGCATTAAACAATATCCTTCTCTGAAGTACCTGATGTCTTACAGCTTAGTGAAATGGCTCTTCTCTTATTTTCCTAAGATCCCAATTAAAATTTTTTCACTTTTGTAGATTTTAGATAATGGGTAATTGGTCCACATTTTTGCTTCAAGGAGTAAATGAAATCAGCAGGAAACCCTAAATTCTGCAAATAAATTTATTTTATCCATACTGCCCTGATTTGAACCTTTACAGCTTTCATCAGATTCTTGAAGAATCAATACTTAGAAAGCTGAGCAATGAAATTCAGCATACTTGTTTATAACAGCAGAATACTCAATATCCATACTTTCACATAACATGTCTCTATCCAGCCACTTTCTTAATGTCACAGTTTCCAAAGCCTGCAATATCAAGAATGTTGCTGAGGTGGCCTTGTGGGAAACCCACATCTTCCAATTCCTTCCTTTCTTTCTCTACCTTGTTCCATATCTATGATTAACATCTATTAATAAAATTGTTATGCTCATTTCCTTTTTTTCTTTCAAAAAAACTCATCTGAGAGTTGGATGAAGTCTATAGAACAAGTGATGAGAATCAGAGAGAAATAAGCAGTCTTTTAAGAAGTAACAATGGTGAATCCCTGCTATCTGTCTCAATGTTTGGGGAAATGTCGGTCTTACTTGTTCTACATAGCACTTTATTGAATGTTCTGATAAGGGAGTATTTAATAAATAAGACACACACCTCCAAAAGCTGTTAATTAACTCTTCTGAGCCTTTAGAGTATGAGTCAGCAAGTCAACATGGTTCCTACACAATGTGATACTTTTAAGAAGTAGGAAGAAACATGAAGCTTCCAACAGTAACAAATTCAGAGTCACTTCTAACAACTGAACTGAAATACTACCCTAGAATGCTGTATCAATTATTTTTCCTTTTGCATTTAAATACTTTAAATCCGATTGATTACACAGTATTCACACTTAGCAAAAACCTTTTATCCACACCTCCAGAGATGAAAGAGTAGACTATCTTTCAAGTCCAGTCTTAAAGAAAGCTAATGTTAGTAATGAGCTTTGCACAAGAACCCATTTTTCTAATAATGCCACTACAGTGTAATTAGGCCTAATATGCCTCTCACACAGAAACAGAAACACATACTAGGGGAAGCCTATAACCGAGAATTCCCCCCCTCTCTTTTCCTGATGGAAGAAAAGTGGGTTTGTTTAAATACGGATAAATATTTGAGAGATATATAACACAATTGTTATACAGAACTTTTGAAGTCAACCTGTCAGTGTGCATATTCCAGTCCTGCAGCATGATTATATGGTGGGTTGTGTATTGTAGATACCATTACCCCATAGCCTTATCCTCAGGTTACCGAGTCAGAGAGTTTCATTGTCCATTATGGCAGAAATAAAATGCAAAAGGTCAAATTTTGAGCTTCTAATTTTTATAAAATTTATAGGTAATCCTCAATATTTGTGATGGTCAAAATTTTTGAAGAACTTAGAGAATTAGTTTTTTGAGAATCTAAGCCCTTAGAGAGAATTTAAGGGCCCAAAGACTAAGCCCTTAAAGGAAAACGATTTAAAATTTTTGCCAGAAATAGTGCGTGGAAATCCCTAGACTCTCTTATAAGACAGAGAAAATTAGAGAAGCCAGGCTGGTCAGGAAATAGAAAAATGGGGTTTTATCTAGGAGGATGTGAGAGGGTTTAAAAGATCAGGGCTGTTTGAGGGTCCACACAAGAGGCACCAAGCAGAAAGGAGCAGATTCAATTCTGGGAGACTTCCTAGCCTCTGTCTGAATACAGCCCTCCATTGTCCCTGCAGAGATTTGAGTTCAAACAGACCAATACTATTTGTGGGTTTCACAGCATAGTGCATTAGAGTAGTAAGACTTTTTACATGGCAGTTTAGGGCTTCCAAAGACCAAGGTAAAAGCTGCTAATCCTCTAAAGGTCTAGGCGTGGAGCTACCATAACATCACTACTGACATAGTCTCTTGATCAAGTAGTATGGCCCAGCTCAAATTCAAGGGAAGGGAAAATAGATGCTACCTCTTTATAAGAGCAGTATCAAAAATTTCAGCCACCTTTACTCCATCACACCTCCATAAGGAGGTAATGAGTAAGGTTGGAGATGAATATTAAGAAGGGAGACTCTAAAATTTTTGAAGGCGTATGTACCTGAAAAATAGAATAAGCATGTGAAAAAGCCTTTGGATTGGAAGGTAACGTTTTCAAGGAATTGGGAAGAGGTCCAGCATGGCTGGCACATAGAAATGCAAGGGAGATGGTGCTGGGAAAACTGGACAGGGACATGCAGAAAAATGAACCTGGACCACTTTCTTACACCATACACAAAAATCAACTCAAAATGGATGAAAGACCTCAATGTAAGACAGGAAGCCATAAAAATCCTTGAGGAGAAAGCAGGCAAAAACCTCTTTGACCGTGGCCGCCACAACTTCTTACTCAACATGTCTCCAGAGGCAAGGGAAACAAAAGCAAAAATGAACTATTGGGACCTCATCAAAATAATAAGCTTCTGCACAGCAAAGGAAACAATCAGCAAAACTAAAAGGCAACCGACAGAATGGGAGAAGATATTTGCAAATGACATATCAGATAATCTATAAAGAACTTATCAAACTCAACACCCAAAAACCAAATAATCCAGGGAAGAAATGGGAAAAAGACAGGAATACACACTTCTCCAAAGAAGACATCCAAATGGGCAACCGACACATGAAAAAAATGCTCAACATCAGTCATCATCAGGGAAATACAAATCAAAATTACAATGAGATACACCTCACACCTGTCAGAATGGCTAACATTAACAACTCAGGCAACAACGGATGTTGGCAAGGATGCAGAGAAAGAGGATCTCTTTTGCACTGCTGGTGGGAATGCAAACTGGTGCAGTCACTCTGGAAAACAGTACGGGGGTTCCTCAAAAAATTAAAAATAGAACTACCCTACAACCCAGCAATTGCACTACTAGGTATTTATCCAAGGGATACAGGTGTACTGTTTTGAAGGGGCACTTGCACCCCAATGTTTATAGCAGCACTATCAACAATAGCCAAAGTATGGAAAGAGCCCAAATGTCCATTGATAGATGAATGGATAAAGATGTGGTATATATAGACAATGGAGTATTACTCGGCAATCAAAAAGAATGAAATCTTGCCATTTGCAACAACGTGGATGGAACTAGAGGGTATTATGGAACTAAGCAAAAATAGTTGGTCATAGAAAGACAAATATCATGACTTCACTTTAAGATACAAAACAGGTGAACATAAGGGAAGCAAAAATAATATAAACACAGGGAAGGGGACAAAAACATAAGAGACTCTTAAATATGGAGAACAAACAAAGGGTTACTGGAGGAGTTGTGGGAGGGGAGATGGGCTAAATGGGTAAGGGACATTAAGGAATCTAGTCCTGAAATTATTGTTGCACTATATGATAACTAACTTGAATGTAAATTTAAAAAAATAAATTAAATAATAAAAAAAGAAATGTGAGGGAGGTTATTAAAATAGATAACATAGAAAAATTAGTATTTGTTTTTTAAAGTATTACTTGTGCATAAATACCCAAATTGTAATTTTCCCCAACATTCTGAACTCCTGATTCCTTTAACTCTTTTAACTATTTTTTATCTTCATTTCAAAATAATGTTTATATGAAAATTCTTAAAATATCTATGAAAAATGAAGACTTAATGTCATTAAGCCATACACCTCTGCATATCCTCTATTTTCCCCAAATAATTATATAACAATGATTTTGTTAAATTAGTGTTTAGTGTTTTCACTATTATGTAAAACTATTTAGAAGTGATTTACATTGTATAATATTTTTATGTCTATTTTCTTTACAGTTTCTTGTTTTAACTTGAGCTATAAATTGCCTTATTGTTTCATTTGCCTACTTCTCAAAGTATTGCCTCAAATTTAGGTCCAAATTTTAGATCTAAATTTTTCTCATTAAAATAGAATACATTAGGTAATATATCTTTCTTCCTTTTATTTTATTTTCTTTGAGATATCCTTACTGAAGCTCTCCGTCCTTCCACTCCATTCAGAATGGTTGTGACGTGAATGATAGCACTAACCATGGAACTTCCCTTCAGCATTTATTTGAAACTTCTCTTTACCACACTATCTTATTGAATCTTTTGTTTTTTCCTTTCTTATTTCATTGCCATATTTTCATATCCTTAGTATGTTTTCTGAGAGAGTGTGTTATATAAGGTAAAAAAAGTTTTTTAACTCTTCCACTTAATTAACAATTTATCCAGGATCAGAAATCAAGAATAGATTTATTTTCTCTCAGAATCTGGAAAGTATTACTTACTCTCCTTTGAGTTTTCAATATTGTTGTAGAAAATGTCATTGTCTTTGGAGAAGGCCAATTTGTATTTCTCTCTGGAAACTTTTCACATTTTTTTTTACCCCTTATATTTTCAAATGTATGATATATTATGATGGGATCCTTTTGCAAACATTCTGTCGAACTTTGGGTAGACTCTATCTGAAAGTTCAACACATTGAGCAATTTTCTTATATTATTTCTCTGATAATTTCTTCTATAAATTCCTTCTGCATTATTTCTGGAATTTCTGTTATTCTGAAATTTAAGTCTTTGTTCTGGAAAATTGTCTTATATTATTTTGCTTGTGTTTAAATAATTTCATCCTAGGGTGCCTCGGTGGCTCAGTTGGTTGAGCGTCCAACTTTGGCTCAGGTCATGATCCCACTGTTCATGGGTTTGAACCCCGCATCAGACTCTGTGCTGACAGCTCAGAGGCTGGAGCCTGTTCCAGATTCTGTGTCTTGCTCACTGCCCCTCCCCTGCTTGCTCTGTCTCTTTCTCTGTCTCAAAAAAAAAAATTAAAAATGTAATAAATAAATAAACCATCCTATCCCTTTTTGTGTATTTTCTTTCTGGAATTTGTATTAATTGGACTTGGTTCTCAAATATTTGACTTTTTTCCTCTTATTTCCTATCACTTTGTCTTTGTGTTTTACTGGCTGGGTTATTTCTACAATTTTATTTTCACTCCTTCAATTGTTTAAGTTTTGCTATCTGTGGTAGGGAAAATAATGCCTCCACCTCAAAAATATCCATATTCCAATCCTTGAACCTCTGAATATGTTATGTTATATGGTAAAGAACTAAATTTGAAGATGGAATTAGGGTTGTTAATTAGCTGACTTTAAGATAGGGAGATTATCCTAGATTATCTGGGTTGAGCCCATTGTAATTGCAAAGGGGCTTTAAATGTGGAGGAAGGAGGCAGAGGAGTTAAGACTCATACTGATATTTAATGTGATGAAGACTCCGTCATTTCGGGATTTGAAGTGTGCCACAAACCAAGTAATACAGTCAGCATCTAGAAGCTGGAAAAGCCAGGAAAACAAATTCTCCCCTACAACCTCCAGAAAGGAATTCTGCCCTGTTGCCATGTTGACTTTAGCCTAGTAAGATCCATACTTTCAGACTTTCAGAACTATAGGACAACACATTTGTGTTGTTTTCCTCACTAAATTTATGGTAATTTGTTGCAGCAGCAATAGAAAACTAATACACTATCATATTTCCAATTTTAATACATTTGCCTTATCCTTTTTATAGCATCGTATTCTTATTTCATGTAATAGTTTATTTTTCTCTTTGAAGATATTAAATACGAAGTGTGATGTTCTTCTAATACATATATTATTTCTATTTTCTCTGAAATCCTTTGTTTCATTTCTTTTTTCTTCTTGTCTTTGTCTTTTATATTACAGCCTTCCCTCAGGGTGCCTGGGTGGCTCAGTCAGTTAAGCATCCAACTCTTCATTTTGGCTCAGGTCCTGATCCCATGGTAGGTACGATCAAGCCCTGCATGAAGCCCTGCATTGGGCTCTGTTCTGGCAGTGTGAAGCCTGCTTAGGGTTCTCTCTCTCTCTCTCTCTCTCTCTCTCTCTCTCTCTCTCCCTCCCCCATCCCTCCCCTGCTCTCTTGCTCTCTCCCCCCCCCTCAAAATAAATAAATAAACTGAGCCTTCTCTCAAAAGTACATGACCATGAATTTACATTTAAGAATAAGGCACTAAAATAATGACTGGAAACTGTTTTGCCTGGATAGATTTATTGACTAGTGGGCATTATCATAGGTGAACATCCAGGAATCTGATCCTTCCTTTGGAAAAATCACAAATGCAAATATCTGTGGTGGTTGTTCTATTTTTTACCTTTGGTCAGTTCCCCAGAGAGATCTGATTCATGTTCTGTTTGAAATATATCATGTCTGGGGCCAATATTCCAGCAGTTAAGTGGAGAAACAGGATTGTGAATCTTTTGTTCAAGATGCACACTGTTTGAAAGAGAATCAATAACACCTCTGCTACCTTAAAATTCTGCCCCAGTTTTAAACCTTCTGAGAGATGGAAATCCAAATATCATCTTCCTCACTCACGTGATAGAGGAATGTGACTTAGATATGAGGGCCAAATGAGCTTGCCTAAATTCCTTGTCATTGCCAATACCTACCATAGCATACCTAAGGGAACTTTCAGGCTTAGCATACCTAAGGGAACTTTCAGGCTTACAGAGGCAGGCCATAACCACACCTCACAGTTAGAGAAGAAAAAAAGGCTAATGAATTAGATCCTCCCAGTCATGAAACACTGATCAGTAGTTAAAATTCAACAATCAGATAATTCTCTCCTCCCCCAGTGGTAAAAATGAGATATGGATAGAGCAAGATGCCAAAAATGTTACTCTAGGGAAGTCTTTCCACATGTAACCCAAAAAGTAGGATTATACATTCCCTAATATAGATTTTCACTTAATCTACTTCATGCCTCATCTGAACCTTGGATCCATAGTCTTTTGGGCTCAACCTCTTCACAAAAAGTGTTTTCTGGGATGAGGGAATCTGGGGACTTAAGTATTCATTACATAGATTTTAAAGCAATCTTCCTATTTTCAGCCCTATCCTGCCCCAGACTATTGAACATTTTATATACCTGTAATCCTGAATTTGGAAGCCCAAAACTGGTAGGTGTTTTGTTTTTTTTTTTTTAACGCTCCCCCATTCTCTCTTGTAGGTAACTAGACTTCTACTTTCTCACTCTTCTAAGTTATTTAGCACCAATCTATCTGTGTCCCATATTCCAAAATTTTATTGACATCTCTGTCTGCTGTCAGATCGTTTCCCTTTGGTATGTCCTTGAAGTTCTGTGCCTTTTAAAATGTGTTTACTGACATGCTGGGAGATTTATTTTCAAGAAAAAGGGTATCTTCAATCTAGCTAGAACTGTAATTCCTTTTGTGCTCTTCTATACTTTCCAAACATTATACAATGAATATATATTCTTTTATAATCAAAAAACACAATAAACCCTATTTTTAAAGGACTCAGAATTGTAGTCTAGTGAAATTTTTATCTCCACTATTTCTAAATGATTTATTTTATTTATTTATAATCTTCCTTTTCTAAAAATAATTTCAGGCATCTCTCATCTATATACATGGTCCAATTTTTCCATTTGCTAACTTAAAAAAACTATATTTTATTAAAATAAAAATACTGTTTGAATAGGTATTAATAAATTATTAGCACTTCATACATAACACATATTGTACAACTACACTACAAATTTAGAAAACGTAACAACTGAGCAAATATATAGTGAAAAGATTAATGTACATTAAGTACAAATCATTATTAGTGCTATATAGATGAGAAAATTGGTAACAACAAGATTAGGTCACTTACCCAACATTTGTTATTCTAAAATTCATATACTTTCCATTATGCCACTTATATCTGTAGACCACTGTCTTCTTTTTCTTCTACAGGTGGTTATCTGGATATTCAACCAGAATTAACTACAGAAAAGTGTTACAACCATTTCATGCCCTAGTTTTCTTTTTTTTTTAATTTTTTTTTGTTGCTGTTGTTGCATTTATTTATTTTTGATAGACAGAATGAGGCAGAGAATGAGCAGGGGAGGGGCAAAGAGAGCGGGAGACACAGAATCCAAAGCAGGCTCCTGGCTCTGAGCTATTAGCACAGAGGCCCACATGGGACTCGGACCCACGAACAGTGAGATCATGATCTGAGCCAAAGTCAGACACTTAACCGACTGAGCCACCTAGGCGTCCCTAGTTTTCTTTTAATAATATGGGAAAACAAAAACACCTGTGTTTGTCCTTTTTTTCTTGGCTCTCATGATATGAGAATGGAGGTATTATTAATAAAACATATTTAAAAAGTGCTCTAGAATAACAATTGAGTATAATTTACCATAAAGAATTGTTCCCAAGCTAGGGTGCATCATGGCTTGGACCCAGCTCAACACAGGGAAACCAGCAGACCTACTTTGCTATAAAAGCCCCATCTTGCATTTTACTGATGTGCCTTAGGATTCAGCAGCTTCACTGTTCTCTCAGTCTCTGTCATTATTAATGCTTAATTTTAATGGATGAAGGGAGGATTTTGGTGTGGGTGGCTTGCTTCTTCTTTTTGTTGTTGTTAAATGTAGCAACAAACAATCAAATCAAAGGAAGAAGAATACAAAGAAAATGGGTCGTGAATAAACAAAAAGGTCAGGACTCTAGTATTTAGTGCAATTTCTGGGGAACTATTAACTACACCATGATTGGCAGATTTAACAGTACCTTCTGCTCTCTTTTGCCAGAAACTATGCAATTATTCCAGGTGTTGTAGTGGAATGACTCTATCAAGTTTTATAGGATTAATCAGCATGTAAATGTTGGCAGGCTTCAGACTCAGATACGGACCTCAGGTGCAGCACTTAGAACAGATGGAAAGGAACACCTCTTCATTTATTTTAAAAGGGAATTATAATGTGGCCATACCTTTGCCCTGAGATAGAGTTCATTTTATGACACTTACCAAAAACACAAGCTTTTTTAAAGTGTACGAAATGTCACCTGTGTATCAAGAGGTAAAAATGATCACGCACATTTATATGTGCATGAATATTACAATTCCATATTTCCTGTTTGGATTATGAAAAAATATTTTAAACATTACTTCTGTTGCCTATAACTCCATAATATGTCATAAATAATAAGTAAAAAAAAAAAACAAAACAAGTATGGGCTCTACTATCCCATCTGTCAAATTATTTAGCTGTGTCAAAGAAAGGCTCAAGAGGGATGTGGGACACTACGTGAAGCTCATTGTCTGATTATATAACAATTTGGCATAAAATCTTCTACTCATGAACTTCCAATGACTCTTAATTGCCTACAGCAATAGTTTTCAAATACTTGTTCTTGCCAAAAGCATTTTAAGCACTCCGTCAGTAACAGTGGGTCACCACAGAAGGACCACTCAGTGCACCTTAGAAATGAGGCATTGAGAGGGCAATGAAGTTTTTAAGAAGCTCTCCTGGAAGTTTTGCTATCCCCTCCTATGTTCAGCCTCAGTTAAAAAGCACTAGTCCTAAGTACAGAGTTCAAATTTCTCAGTTTGCTATTCAAGGCTTTTGTATTCTATTTTGATCTATCTACTTAGTCTTATCTCAGTTCCCTCCTCTAACATGAATTACAATTAGATAGGCTTCTCAATTATTTATTCCTGCCCCTAGTATTTTTTTGTTTCTTTCCCACACCTTTCCCAATTTTCAAGGGCTGTCTCAATCCCACCTTCTCCAAGATACTTTCTCTAGCTTCTTCCAAACAACTATGTTCTCTCTGTGTGATCCTTGTTTATATTCCTTGCTTGATCAGCAATATGGGCAGATCCAGGACTCATTTAAAATGGATGTTATATGTTCTGTTAATGCTGGATTTATAGTCTGCTCTTACCAATAGATTTAGTAGCTCCACCATATTTATGTGAAATGCCTTTTCCAGCAGACTTCACTATCTTGAAAGTTGTTGCTGTACATGACAGTACAGACATGTACATGACAGATATTAATTGAATTTTATTAAAAGTTCATTAAAATTTCATCTAGTTTATCAAATAACACCACGCTCTCATACACCCAATATTAGTCATTAGGATAAATAATTCATTCAGCAAATCATTTCTAAAAAACAATTAATTTGGAATATGTACTATATAATATGAAATGCTTAAAGGACAAACTAGTAGTGAGGTAAGAAGTGAGATTAGATATCCTGGAATTCCTTTATTCTGTGGGAACAATGAGTCCACCAAGTTTTTTCTGAGAAAAGGACAAATGCAATCTGACCTGAATTTGAGGCTATAGTTTTTATTTTATTGTCATTGTGCTGCCATTACAATAAGGGAAGGAATATCTCTCTCATAATACAATGTCACAAATGTCTTCCCACATAAACTAAATTTTTTAACTGAACTCATCTATGTGATGGGAACAAGAAACTCAAATATTCATTTCAGCAGATTACTGGAGAGTGAGCCCAGAAAGTAGAAATAGTATAAGACATTAAAAATGCATCAAATATGAATCCTTGTTTTCAATTTTAACTAAAAATCAAGATCTGATTTAGAAAGAAATAATAGCAACAAAGAGGCAGATTGGAGTGTAAGAAGTTGGAATGAGAAAGACACAATAATGCAGAAAGTGATGAACAGAGCACGATCTAGGTCTTGGCAATGCAGCAGGAAGAAGGTGATGGATATGAGAGGAACTTTGGAGCAGGACACAACAGGCCTTGCAGTTGCTTAGGCTATGAGGATTAACAGAGAAAGAAAATTGGGCCCATGTGACTGGGAAGGCACTACTGTCATGAACTAAAATAGGAAAAGTAAATTGTGGTTCTTTACCTGCCTAGAGAGTAAATACATTGATACAAATCAGTTGTTGGATTATTTCAAACTATAATTTAGGTGATCTTAGGTCCATCAAAATGTGTTTGGAATTATGATTATCTCATTCCAGGACTAATAACAAATGGACTTGATTTATTGTTATTGAAATGTTTTTTGGGTTGTGTCCAGAGACAATGGCTATCCCTTTTATAGAAATAACTCACTAAGCCAGTACTCGGATTTTTGGCAGTCAATAATCATAAAGAAATACAAAAAAGGCTTTTGGACAACTACAACATATGCCAGGCATGAAAAGGACTAGAAGCACAAAAGATCCAGAATAGCCAATACAATATTGAATGGGAACAAAGTCAGAAGACTGACACTACACAACTTCAAGACTTACTATAAAGCTGTAGTAATCAAGACAGTGTGTATTGGCAAAAGAATAGACAAATCAATGGAACAGAATAGAGAGCCCCAAACTAGACTCACATCAATAAAGTCAACTGATTTTCGACAAAGGAGCAAAAGCAATACAATGGAGCAAAGACAGTCTTTTTAACAAATGGTGCTGGAACCACTAGACATCTACATACAAAAAAAACAAAACAAAACAAAACAAAAAAAACCTGAAAACAACTCTTACACCCTTCACAAAAATTAACTCAAAATCATCATGGACACAAATATAAAACACAAAACTATAAAATTTCTCAAAGATAACATGGGAGAAAACCTACATGACCTTAGGTATGGCAGTAACTTTTTAGATACAATGCCAAAGGCACAATCCATGAAAGGATCAATAAGCTGGACTTCACTAAAATTAAAACGTTCTGCTCTATGAACAACACTGTCAAAAAAAAAAAATGAAAAGATAAGCCACCAACTGGGAGAAAATATTCACAAAAGGCATGTGTTATATGCCTTGTAACAAAAGGCTTGTTACCCAAAATAGCAGAATTCTTATGACTCAAAAAACAAACAAAAAAATCCAAAAAACAAAAACAATAAACAACCCAATTAAAAAAAATAGGCCAAAGACCTTAACAGACACCTCAACAAAAAGTTCTACAGATGATAAATAAGCATATTAGAAAGGCCAAGATCCAGACAACTTCAAATGTGGCATTGATGTAGAATAGGGGCTTTCATTCATTGCTGGTGGGAATGCAAAATGGTATGGCCACCTTGGAAGATAAGTTTTGTGACTTCTTATAAAACTAAACATGCTCTTACCATATGATCCAGCAACCATGCTCCTTAGTGTTTCGTTCTTTATTTCTACATACACACAAAAAAACTTATTTTTTTTCTACACACAAACCTGCAAATGAATGTTTATAGCAGCTTTATTCATTATTGCAAAACTCAGAAGCAACCAAGATGTCCTTCAGTAGGTGAATGGATAAATAAATATTCCATCCAACAATGGAATATTATTCTGCTCTAAAAAAGAAAAGTGAGCCATCAAGTCATGAAAAGACATGGAGGAAACTTAAATGCAGGTACTACATGAAAGAAGTCAAACTGAAAAGGCTACATATGATATGATTTCAACTATATGACCTTCTGGAAAAATTAACACAATGGAGACAGTAAAAAAAAAAAATCAGTAATTGTCAGAGGTGAAGCAGCGAGGGATGAATAGGCAGAACACACAGGATATTTAGGGCAGTGAAAATACTCTATATGATACTACAATGATGGATACATGTCATTATACATTTGTTCAAACCCATAGAATGTACAATCCCAGGAGTGAACATTAATGTAAGCAATGCACTTTGGGTGATTATGATATGTCAATATAGGTTCATCAATTATAATAAATGTACCACTCTAGTGAGGTAAGTTGATAATGGGGAAGTCTATGCATATGCAGACACAGAAGATATATAGGAAATTTCTGTACTTAAAGCTCAATTTTGCTGTGAACCTAAAACTGCTCTAAAAAAGTCTATTTTTTAAAAAAGCACTAGTGGCTTCTGCATATTACTCAGTATTAATTTCCTTTACCAGGTACCATGAGAGTTCATAGGAGCAATTATGGATAGATGTTTATAAGCATCAATGAAGTTTACACCATTAAAAAAAAAAAAAAAAAACTCAGTGGCTTAAGACAACAAAAATGTATTTCTCATTCATACCACATAGCCATTATGGATTGACAGGGTGACTCTGCTTCTTATAGTGACTCAAAATCCAATTGAGGAGCATTTCATCTAAACATAGGCTTCCTGGGGCACCTGGGTGGCTCAGTCGGTTAAGCATCCGACTTCGGCTCAGGTCATGATCTCACGGTTCTTGAGTTCGAGCCCCACGTCAGGCTCTGTGCTGACAGCTCAGAGCCTGGAATTGCTTCGGATTCTGTGTCTCCCTCTCTCTCTGCCCCTCCCCTGCTCATGCTCTGTCTCTCTCTGTCTCAAAAATAAATAAAACATTAAAAAAATTTTTAAAATAAACATATGCTTCCTGAATCATCACAGTAGGAGAAAAGAGATGGTGAATTGTATACAAACTTTTAAAATGTCTACCCAGAAGTGACACGTATCATTTCTGTTCACATTTCTGTGGTTAAGACAAGTCTGATAACCACACTTAGCTCAAGGGATTAAGGAATGATAATCCTATCAAGTGTCTGAAAAAAAGAAGATCAGGAAATATTCAAGCAGGTAACATTCAGGTGGTGTGAAATGATGTTGTAGAAACATTATTAAACTGGATGCACTATACACATGTAAAAGTTTAATATTATTTACTACAAAATATCCTACCATCTACAACACTTGTAGTAACTGGCATTTACATAATAACTTCCCTGTTACATTTCTACTTCATAGAATGATAGTCACTTCTTAAGGAGCCTTTGCTGCCCATCTCCAACTAGATGCTCTAAAGAACTATTATAGCGCCCTGTATTTATTTTTATTTAGAATTGCCCACACTGCTTTGTAATTGGCACCCACAGGCAAGAACTGAGTCAAACGATTCTTTAGCCAATTTTTGGTTAGTTACCAGAGTCTCCTCAGTGAGACCAACCCTTAGAGGTTGTTTAGTAGCCTTCTCGCCCCAAAAACTACACCCCAAACTTTGTAGCCCTTGGGCTGCACATTCTACTCTTAAAGACTGAAATAACTCTTGATAGGAAAATTTTTTAGTCATCCCTAACACTGGGACTGACAACAAATACATGATGCCATACTTGCTTACACACTTTAGGTCTTAAGATGAGTCTTAGCTGCTATAATATAAAAAATAAAGCAGCTCAACTTCTGTTAGTTCTCTTATCATGCTGTATGAGTTATAGATATCTTGGTAAAGGTAACAACATAGAATTTCAATGCTTGTGGGCAATGTATTTTTGAAGGGCACAGGTTTGTGTTTTTTTTCATTTTTTACTGAAGTATAGCTGACAGGCAATATTACATTAGTTTCAGGTATACAACATAGTGATTCAACAAGTCTATACATTTTGCTATGCTCCTGATAAGCATAGCTACTATTTATCACCACAGAACACTATTACAATAGCATTTACTATATTCCCTATGACTATAATCCTTTTATTCTCAAGACTCATTCTATTCCATAACTAGAAGCCTATATCTCCCACTCACCTTTATCCATGTTGCCCATCCCCCTACTCTCTTCCCCTGGGGTAACCATCAGTTCTCTATATTTATGGGTCTGTTTCTACTTTGTTTTTCTGTTTATTCATTTGGGGTTTTTTTAGATTTCACATTTAAATGAAATCACACAGTATTTGTCTTTCTCCGTCTGACTTATTATACTTAAAATAATACCCTGTAGGCCCATCCATGTTGCTGCAAATGGCAAGATCTCATTATTCTTTATGCCTGAGTAATATTACATTGTATATACACACCACATTTTCCTTATCCATCTGTCTATAAATGGACACTTAGGTTGCTTCCATATCTTGGCTGTTGTAAATAATATTGTAATAAACATGGGGTGCATATATCTTTTCAAATTAGTGCTTTCATTTTCTTTGGGTAAATACCCACCAGCAGAATTACTGAATTGTTATGGTTTTTCTATTTTTAATTTTTGAGGATCCTCCATACTGTTTTCCCCAGTGGATACACCAATTTACATTCCCACCAACAGTGAACAAATGTTTACTTTTCTCCGCATCCATACCAACACTTGTTATATCTTGTCTTTTGATTCCAGCCATTCTGACAGGCATGGGGTGATATCTCATTGATGTTTTGATTTGCATTTCCCTGATAATTAGTAATATTGAGCATCTTTTCATGTGTCTGTTGGCCATCTGTATGTGTTTTTTGGAAAAATGTCTATTGAAGTCTTATGATCACTTTTACTCAAATTATTTGTTTTTTTCAGTGTTGAATTGTCTAAGCTCTTTATATATTTTGGATATTAGCCTCTTATCAGATACATCATTTGAAATAATTTCTCCCAGTCAGAAGGTTGTTTTTTTATTTTGTTGGTGGTTTCCATCACTGTGTGAAAGCTTTTTATTTTGGTGTAGTAATGAGGTTTATGTTTCAAATGTACCTTTAGAATAATTAGACTGTCATACATTCTCCATTTTAAGGTACTGGTTTTACACATATAAGAAGAGATATCATGGTTTTAAAATTAAACAGATCTTTCTCGTCTCATTTAAAAATCATTCACATTGCTATGTCATACTGACTTAGGAATGGCAGCAAATTCAGGATTTGAATGTGCTTTAAAAGACACATCAAAATTCCAGAAGACACCAGAAAAATTTCCAAAGCCTTTCTAATTTCAATAGAAATTAAATTATTCATTTTTTCTTTTTGGGATTTTTCTGTCTTTGGACTGCAAAGTCTTACTGAATTCTTGAAGAGTAACTCCCTGTTAATTGGTTAACTATAGCCCACAGGTAAAGTCCCTCATAACAAGCACATAAAAAACAAAGGTTGTACATAGCAGAGAGTCCAAAGAGTAGTGTTTTGTTAATCTTTAATTAGAAATAATATTCCTTAATGTGTACTTTTTCTGATCTTTCAAGTCTAATGGTCACTATAAAACAGCTGATTATGTCCTTTTTGCACCTTGGGAAAGGAAGGTGAGAAGTGATCAAGGAGATCAATTTAACGTGACATCAAACAAATAGCAATGAACTACTCAGACTCATCCTTACCTTTCCCTCCAATTCTTTACTCCCCACTTCCACCTTTTATCAAAAAAGGTAAATTTATCAAAAAAAAATTTAAAAAGACCTGTTTATTTATGGAAGTGGAAGATGTGTCTCTACTTCTTTTCCTTTCCAGGGCTAGGAAAACATCATCAACTTTCCAGTAGAAACCTGGTATCTAGGTTTCTAGCCATGGTCCAATATATTCCCTTCCTTCACTAGATGAAGGTATGAGCACTTTTCAGACCTCACAAGTACCATTGGAAACATAACATTAATAATAATCATTAACATAACCATGACCACAGTGAAAAATGCCCCTTTCAGTCCTCTCACATAAAGTTGCCATCACATCCATAAGGGGAACAGATTTCTTGTAGACTTTTCCCCTATGTCAATGCAGTTCATAAATAATTATTTCCTCCCAGACATCAACAAAACTCTTGTACTTAAACTCTTCTAAACTGGGAGTGAAGATATATTCATATAAAAAGCAACAGAGCGACTCTGGCTGCAGAGAGAGGCCATTCCCCTCTGAGCGAGCAGCCCTCTAGCTGAGAGCTGGTACCTACTTGATTCAAGGCAACCTGAGTTATTTCTGCTTCCTAGTGCTAGATGACTATGGGTTGAGATCAGGTTTCCTTCTGCTGCCATTGTTTTTTCAGCTGAACCTCCCCCCCCAAGCCACCCCCCCAGAGAATGCACCTCTCCCCATTGTTCTACACAGTCAATCCATCCACCTACTCAGTGTAAAAATCCAACCTGAAATCTTTTCTGATCAGCTACTCAAGGGCAGGGACCATGCCTTCTTTCTCTTCTTATCCCACTGTAGCACCTAACATACTACCATGTACATAGGAGGTGATTTAGAATTGCTTTTAAAGTATGAAAAATGGCAGGGGGATACAAAGAGAGGTAGAAGAGGGGAGAAACTGAAACATTTTTACTGATGACTTTTAAAAAGAGTATTTATTAGGGGCAGCTGGGTGGCTCAGTTGGTTAAGCGTCCAACTCTTGATGTCAGCTCAGGTCATGAATTCCAGGCTTTGGCTTCGTAGGTTTGAGCCCTGCCTTGGGCTCTACACTGGCAATGCAGAGCCTGCTTGGGATTCTCTCTCTCTCTCTCTCTCTCTCTCTCTCTCTCTCTCTCTCTGCCCCTCCTCCACTCATGCTGTCTGTGTCTCTTAAAAATAAATAAATGTTTAAAAAAAAGAATATTTATTAAACAAAAAGTTTTTAAATACACATTTTGGTCTATTTTCCCCTAAAATTGAACTCTCACCGACATTTAACCAGTCCCTTATTTTCCAGCAATGTTGCATGTATATAACAGTTTCTGTGAACATTATCTCAAGAACAAATTATGATAATTTTAAAAGAAATTAGAATGACAACTCTGCCAGAAAAACCAAATTTGAGGCTAAATTACGTATTTCTTATACTCATTGCTACATCTCCTTATATCTTGGGCCTTCACACATCTTTTATGATTTTAGAATACTTTTGGCAATATCACTGCATACGATATTTCTTACCAACCATAACCTGTACATCAGGAGATAATTCTGGAAATCTTCCTTGCAAAGCTCTTTAAGCAAAAAATAGCATTCCTTCTGTGGAATCCCAGAATGTAAATAAATGTTGCATATAAAAAGGGCACCATGATCATTTAAGTTTAGGAAACTTGGGTTAAATAAAGTTAAACAAGTTACTTTATTGCAGAACTTCTTAGAGAACTTCCAGTATGTTAAAGTGCAATATGAATCACCAAGGAGAATATAAAACAGCATTTCTCAACATCTAACAGAACTATTCAAGGAACACCTTTGAGGGCCAAGAAAATGCACTTTATAGGGACTAAAGTGTCTCTCAATCCAGTGTCCCTTTTAAGTGATCCAGTGGAGTTATAGTCTAAATTTTCTTGCATATCCAAATAGTTATTGCAAAACTCTATTTGCCTGGAGGAATTTTCCAATGCCCCTGGATAGCATGACTGCTTTAACTTTAGAGAACTTATTGAGAATTAATGACCAACTTGCATTACTTAAATAACATGAAGGTTCAGACACTGAAAAAAATTTCTAGTGAACAAAGCATTCAATTCTCTCTTCCTCACCATCTCCCTCATCTGCCTATTCTTTAATTTTCTTCAAATTAAAGATAGAGAAAATAATAAGGCATGTAAATGTGCTTTGTGTGGTTCTAACAAAAATAAATAAGGGCAAAAGGTTTATAGGTTGGTTCATTTGATGTTTATGACAGCAGTTCACGGACCCAAAGGTCTCAGACTTTGTGTGAGCATTGAAATTTTTGCATCTTTAAAGTTTTACCTTCTTCAGATTTTTACCCTTATTTTCCTAAAGCAAATTAGACTTCTTTATGTGTACATAGCAGGTCATGAGATGAACCTTTTATTTTCCTCCCAACAGGATCTAGTGAGTTTCAATATTTCTAAGAATTAAAAAAAAGAAAAATAGAATAAAAGAAACTCTCTCTGTTTTGATGTAAACCAAGAGGGATATGAAATTTACTTATCATGAGTATTGGTAAGGATTTTCATCATTAAATCAGTAAAAATAATAATGGCAATAATCTTAGAGGAATATTCTTTAAACTTTCAAGCCACAATATCTTGGGATGATGATGCATCAAAAGCCTATTGGAAACAAAAGTTTGATTCATAGTGGCATGTGGATACCTGTTTTTCCCAGCAAAATAATTCAGCCATTGTAATTATTTTTAACAGAATTGGGCTTCACACTGAGGGATAATGAGTTGGAAAATGTATTTGTTTTAAATAAAGGCATTTTCACACTACAAGAACACACAAACATCTATGAAACCCAAATGCGCCCATCCAACGTGCCTGGTAAAAGAGCCAATTTGATGTTATTTCCAACTGTGTAGAAATAATTTGCTTCAAATTCAGGCTACAATGCAAACAGGTGCTACTTAAAAACAAAAAAACAAAAACAAAAACAAAAAAACCACATGAGTCTGGAATTGCCAAGAGCTGGGACAGCTGGGAAACATGAAGATGTTCTCTTTCTCTTTTAAATCAAACCTAAGCTTCTAGACCTATTTGGATCCTGACTCTAAGCATTACCTTTAGGTTGGTCATCCATGATCACAGGACCAACTGGCCCCTCAAATTACCCTCTGGATTTCATCAGAGCTGTGGATTTGTACTAGCAACACAAAGAAATTACATGTTACTCCAAGAATGTGTGGGATGGTGATTCCAAAAGCCACAAAGGGGCAGATAGGGAATGTGAGATGTAATTAACCTTCACCCTAAACTTCAACAACTTCACCCTTCAATCAAGTAAAGAGACAAAGACAAAACCAAGGGAAGAAGAGTAGAATGGACAGTTGGAAAAATATAGATGAAGATAGGAGAGGGAAGGAGGGGAACATAACACTGGATCAATGGGTTGAATTACCCAGTAAGAACAAAGAATGCAGTTCAAATAAATGAATTAGAAATCTACAAGTTTAGAAGAGAAATTTTCAGGAGTGCAAAAATAATGCAAGTGTACAAAATTTAGACTGGTATTATGCACAAGTGGGCGTTTAATACATCCTGCTCGGGGGCACTTGGGTGGGTCAGTCAGTTAAGCATCTGACTCTTCATTTTGGCTCAGGTCATGATATCATGGTTGATGAGTTCAAGCCCTGCATCAGACTCCACAATGGCAGTGTGGAGCCTGCTTGGGATTCTCTGTCTCCCTCTCTCTCTGTCCCTCCCCTGCTCACTCTCTATCTCTCTGTGAAAATAAAGAAATAAACATTAGAAAGGAGGGAAGGAAGGAAGGAAGGAAGGAAGGAAGGAAGGAAGGAAGGAAGGAAGGAAGGAAGGAAGAAATCCTGCTCAGTGTTAATGATTTTTGCTTGGATCTTCAAGCACTTCCAGTACTCACCCATATTTCTGCCTAGTTTATTATTAGATCTTACTGGACTGTCAATGAGTTTGATGATGTCAAACCTTCTTTCTTGAGATTTAGTTTTAAGATACTATTCCAACTATTCCAATGTGGAGAAGAGACTTTCCCACACCACTAAGCAATTCTTTTACATTAGCTGGGTATCCTACAATTGAAGTTAATTCTGACACAATGTACTTACAGATAGCATTAGATCCCTCAGTCCTACAAAACTGCCCCACACCTTCAGATGCCAAACACAAGCGCAGACTGTCACCTGTGCCACTGATCAGGGTTTCAATGATTCCTCATTAGGTTTGATCAATTTGCTAGAGTGCCTCACAGAACTCAGAGAAACATTTTACTTACTAGATTTATTTACTTATTAGTTTATCATAAAAGAATGTATTCAAAAACAGCTCGATGGAAGAGATGCATAAGGCAAGGTATATAGGAGGGGCAAAGAGATTCCATGCCCTCTCCAGGAGTTTCACTCTCCCTCCACCTCCATGTGTTCACCAACCTGGAAGCTCTCAGAAAGAACCCTGTCTTTTCTAGATTTTATAGAGGCTTGATTACATAGGCACAATTGATTAAATCATTGACCATCGGTGACTGAACTTAATCTCTAGCTCCTCTACCGTGGTGGGAAGGAGAGGGGCAAAAGACTTAAAAGTTCCAACCTCCCATGGTCAGTTCTTCGGGCTACCATTACAGATCTTTAGATGACCAAGGGGCATTCCACAAGCTGCTGCATTAACATAATGAAAGACACCCCTATGACTTACAAAATTCAAAGGCGTTCCATACCTGGAAGACCAAATATATATTTCTTATTACTTAAATTACAATATAGGTTTCCTTCTCCTAATCCTCTAAAACACCTCTTTGACACCAAAAATGGGTTCCTTGACAGAGAAATCTACTCTGAAGTTCAAAGGAATTCACTAAACTAACAGAACTTCTCCAGAATGTACCACTGTGTCCTGACCTGATTCTCAGTAAGGAGTTTCCAGGTAATAAATAAAGAAGTCCAAGAATGCACTTGAAAATATCCCAGACTACCAAAATCCATTTACCACTTAAAAGACAAAATTGTCTAAGGCAGTTGTTAGCATAGGCTGAGTCATATTTTCCTATGACTAATTTATATACTGCCCAAAAGCTGAAATAAATGTAATTAAGTCAACTTTAAGTACTATGTACAAGGAGACATTTACCTTCTATTTTACATTGTGCCAAACATATGAAAATGATTTAGTTGTACAAAAATTACTTTTACTAAATTAGTTTAATTTGAAATTCTGATAGCTGAACTCACACATCTGAAGCAAATATTTTCGTTTTAGAATTGATGTTGCTGCGCTCTCTGGGGTTTCTTGATCAACTTGGGGAAATAAATCATGTTTTTATGACACAGCACAGGGATATTTGAAAATGTAAAATATAGTATTTGAATTTTATTGCCACTCAGAGAGTTCCCAATATAGGATCTTCCTCCTATTAACTTGTCCTGACAAAAGTGCACTACCTTTTTTTCAGGCCTTGGAAAGCAAGCTGTCAACTATTGAGACCTAGTTATTTATAATCAATCCCAATTCCTTCCAAGAAGGGTGGGTCCCATTACATGCAGGGCCCAGAGTTCACAAAACCAGTGTTGGCTGTGGGTTTGGAAACCTGAAGGTGGTATATTGATAAAAGTTTCATTGCTCTGTATCTAGAATGGAAAGGAATTTAAGATTTCTGGGGGGAAATCAAGGAAGGAGAGAGGAGTTAGGATTCTGAATACTGTAGGAAATTTCATTGCAACTAACAAGGGACACTCTAGAGAACAATAATGAAAAGTAACTATTAGTTTCTTGCAAAGGATTGAGGAATTTGAGTTATAAACTGGTTTTCTGAATAAACTGCATGATTTCATTTTGAATAAGAAAAGATGGCTCTCACTATTTTGTATATTCTATTATTTAAAAAAAAATTACATATGTTCTTTAATACTTAAGATGTTTGTTTTTTCAAGATTTTGTGTGTGTCAAAATGAGGGATCACAAACTTTCCCAAACACAGAAATGTCTTGTTCTTTCCAAAGAATGAAAGGTCTTGTACCTTTTAAGAATCATTTCCTTGTGTTTACTTCTCAGAGAATGAGGCACACAGTGAACTCCACTGCCTTAATCAGCAGCCAGAATTTGTCTTGCTAAACAAAAAGTCCAAAAAAAATTATTTCTGCTAGTGGTATTACAGCGGATTACATTTTAAATGAGAGAGATTTCAGATATATTATTCTGTCTTTATAGTATGGTTCTGACTTGTTTGCATAATCAAATTTGTATTATTATTTATGTATTTCTATAAAACACGTATCTAGGGGAAAGGTAGACTTATCCGGTAAGCCCCCCAAAAGGGGGAAATGATTCAGCCACTTAGCCTTTTAACTTGCTTTGAAGCAGTACCTCAGTTTCTCAATGCATCAAATTGGAATAATACCTACTTTTATGATATCCACAGGGACATGATGAGGATAGAAGGTAAACAGAATATTTGAGGTTCTATTTATTCACTGAAGGGATAACTTGTTAATTGTTTTTCTTTTATAGGTTTTTATTTTTTAACTACACACGTAATATTGATGCAGGCTGGGTGGGTCTAAGTACCCAGAGGGGGCCTGCAGGAGCAGCCAAGAGGGTCCTTGGCTTCATGCAGGAGAGAAATCAAATGCCAGCCAAGAGGAAGTGAGAGCAGGGTTTACCTGAATATATAGAGAGAGTGCAGATATAGAGCATCTGGGAGACTCAGAAAGAAGAGTGTCTCATCTTTGCTTGGAGCCTGGAGTTTTTATTGAGGATTGTGATCCAGTATATGTGTCCTCTCAGGCATTCAGAACTGTTTAAAACAAAGAGGAGCATTTAGGTGTCCTCTATAAGTCATTCATGCCCTGGAGCCAGGGTTCTTTGTAAGTCAGTGGTCTGGGAAAAATACATCATGACCTTACCTGGTCACTCTTTAATGTTATCTATTGTGCTGGAAGACTCCTAAGAAATCATTAACTCCTCAAGGAAGATATACATTATCTATACTATAAAGCCTGTATAGAGAGGGCATGCAGGTCCTCGCAAGAACAGAAGCAGGAAGAGGATCAAAAAAAGGCAATGCTTGATGGGGTCCCTTCAATTTCCCTATCACAATGTTACAAAAGTCTCAGTAGAGAGGTTAAGAATTTTACAGAGTAAAAATCTCATTTTACCTTTCCTTACCTATCAAATTCTGTTCCCTCTTCAAATATTTTCAATTATTAGATATTTTTTCTCTACATTTTAGTTCTTAATTTCTAATTTTATTGTATTATGATCAGAGCATGAGGCCTCAACTTTCTGTTTTTCTGAAATATACTGAAATTGGAGGGCTAGGGGAGCTTTGTTAATTGTTGAGGTACATTAAATCTTACTTATTTTTATTGATTTTTATTATAATCTTACTTATTTTTACCTATTTTTCTTGTCAAAAGGATCTTTCACATTCTGAGAGAAGTACATTAGGTTTCCAATTCCTTTCAAAGAAGTTACTTTCTTTGTATTTTTAACAATTTTTCTTCATGGTTATTGCATCTTCTCAGTGAGCTGTTCATATTTTAACATAAAATCATCCTTTTGTTTATAAAATATTTTTTGCCTTAAATCTACTATATGATGCACTGCCATACATGCTTTAGTTTTTAAAGATTGTTTTGCATATTTATTTTTTTGATTTTCAACCTTTCTGTACCATTTGTTTTAGTGTTGTCTCTAAATCATACCTACATGTGGCTTTTTACCCAATTTGAAAATCTCCATCCTTTAAGAGAGAAATTATATGTTAATAAATACTTTCTTAATAAACATCATTAAATAATATTAAAAATTACTACCCATTATAAATATCATAGCAAATATTATAACTAATGACATATTTGTCAATATTTCCACTGCCTAGTTTGTTTTCTATGAACTATGCTTTCTTGTCCTCTCTTGCTCTCCTTTGTCCTACTCAAATTTTTGACTTATTAATGTTCTATTTTATTCATTTCTTCAATTTGAAAGTTGCAGAACCTATTTATATTGACTACTTTTACATTTTTGTCACACATATTTATATTTTTCAAATACAACTACAATAAAAACAGTATCTATATTCTCAAGCTGTACAAGGGAAAAACCTTAGCGTTCTCTAACTTTCCTTGACCCATAATATGATATAATTACCTAATAATTTGGTTGTAAATTAACTTATTTGTATTGTGTATTGGCACTTATTTAATAGCTGAAAGTTTTACTGGATTTTGCTCACCAAAATTTCTTGTATTCCATATCTTCCTCTTTCTGCAATATACGCTTGAGATTCTGTGAACTACTTGAAGCCTTATGCCTAAAAATGTTTTAACTTTGTCCTCATATTTGAATTATAGTTAGGCTGTGCATAGACTTCTAAATTAAAAGTTACTTTCACTCAGGGAATATTATGCAGACTTAAAAAATAAGAAAATCCTGTCCTATGCTACAACAAGGATGAACTTTAAGGACATGCTAAGTGAAATAAACCTGTCACAAAAAGACAAATACACAATTCCACTCATATGAAGTGTTTATAGTAGGCAAAATCACAGAAACATCAAGTTAAAAGGTAATTGCTGAGGACTGGAGGAAGAGGGGAAGAAGAATTTATGTTAAATGGATATAGAGTTTCAGGTCTGCAAGATGAAAAAGTTCTAGATATCTCTTGTATAGCAATGTAAATATATATATATAATAGTACTGAACTGTACACATATAAAATTGTTAAGATGGTAAATTTAATGCTATGTGTTTTTTACCACAATAAAAAAATTATTGTCACTCATTTGTTTAAAGATACTGCTCAACTTTCATTTTACATTCAGGGTAGTTGATTAGAAAAAAGTCTCATGCTAATCTGCTTCTCATTCTTTCATAATTAACAGTCTATTACTTTATAGAAGCTATTTGAATTTTTGCTTTCTCCTTGGTATTCTAATCTTACCATTCTGTGTCTAACTAAATGTCTTTTTTCATCCACCATGTTCAGCACTTAGTGGCTCTTTCAATATGAGGTATAAGATCCTTCTTCAATTCTGGGAGATTCTCTTCTATTGTTGACTTGAATATTCCATTCCCTCCTTCTGGAATTTCTTTGAAGCCCCAATATATTTCTTCATATCTCCCAATTCTTCTTTTGTAGATATCATATCTTTAAGATTTTGGTCTCTATCATGGACAAAGTTTTCATATTTATTTTCCAGACCACTAATCTGTTCCTTGTATATACCCATTTTATGGCTCAGCCCACCTACTGAATTTTATTTTGCAATAATGCTTTTAATTTCCACACATTGTTTTTATTCTTAAATTGTTTTCTTTTTATAGCACCCTATTCCTTTTTTTTTTTTTTTTTTTTTTTTGAGAGAGAGAGAGAAAGAGAGTGCACATGCATTTGTAAATGCATGAGAGCTGGGGAGAGACAGAGGGAGAAAGAGAGAGAGAAGAGAGAAAGAATCCTTTTTTTTCTTTTTTTAAATGTTTATTTCTGAGAGAGAGAGAAAAAGAGAGAGAGAGAGAGAGAGAGAATATGAGTGGGGGAGGGGCAGAGAGAGAAGGAGACACAGAATCTGAAGCAGGCTCCAGGCTCTGAGCTATCAGCACAGAGACTGATGTGGGGCTTGAACCCATGAATTGAGGAATGACAACCTGAACCAAAGTCAGACACTTAACCACCTGAGCCATCGAGGTGCCCCCAAGAGAGAGAGAATCTTAAGTAGGTTCCACACCCAGTGTGGAGCCCAACACAGGGCTGGATCTCATGACCACGAGATCATGACCTGAGCCAAAATCAAGAATCAGTCATTTAACCAACTGAGCCACCCAGGCACCCCAATCTCAGCCTATTATTGATTTATGAATGCCTTTTGAATATCTCTAAAGATACTAAGAACAACTTTTTAAATTTTTTTAATGCTCTCCAACTTATTTCTTTGTCTTTTAAATCCCATGTCATTGGCTTTTACTACCCACTACTCCTTTTATTGTTGTAATTATTATCCTCCAGTTCACTCAGTTTCATTTCTTGAAGAGTTTAAACATCTGGTTCACTGTCACTCTATCCAACAGTCTTATTGCTTTAACTCTAGACAATTTCCATATCTACATGGATGAACTTCTTCCTTCCAATGATCTTATACTCCACCTTAGCCATTAACACCAATGCTTATGCCTTAGACTCTGCTTACAATTTCACAACCTCTCCGGGTTCTCAATTTCATATATCTCATCCTCAAATTACCATGTTGGGGCACTCTGTCTAATACTCCAATTCTAACAATACCTTCATCTAATATGGATCTCCAATCCATTAATCTTATCATATTTTCATTTTCTCTCACTCCTGTGGAATCTTATCTTCCCTCCTAAATCACCTTAAGTTTCATGGTAAATAGTTACACATTAACTCCCTTGCATATGCTTTCAATTCCTTTGTTTCACTGTCAGTTTATTATAGTCATTTGACCAAATCACAATCCTGCATAAATCCAAATGTATGCCTACTTCAAACCTACACCTCAGCAGTTGAACACAATTGGATGATGTCACTATAAATTTAAATGGGTCCTTGATGTGCCCAGCAATCATACAATATTCCCTAGTTTATTTGTTCTGCTATTCACAGATAACTATATTATTCCTTTCAAATATTTCAACATATCCATTCACAACCTCACTCTCACCTGATGATTTCATTTCTTAGTTCACTGAGAAAATTGAAGCAATCATAAGACAGCTTCCACACATTCTCTTCTCACCTACTAGCATATTTCCACCACTAGACCTTCCCAATTACCAATACCTGCACCATGTACTCTGATTTCCTACCTTTTAGTGTAAATAAACTACCTACACTCCTATTTAAAGCCTTGCCACCTCCTGAAGAGCATATCCAATCTTTCAAGGACATAATTCCAGAACTCTCCCCTCTCTCTTCTATAACATCAAAGTCTTACTCTCTACTGTGTCCTTATTACCTACAAACATATGATTATGTCTTCCACCTTTCAAAACAAATATATTTTTCTTCATTAATTTTTTATGTAGCACTAGATAACTAATATAGTAATGATATGTTCTGCATGAATGATAACTTCAAACTTACTGAAGCAAATATTAACTCATTATTTTAACAATTTTAAGATTACTTGGGAATTGGGGAAAGACCCAAGGAAATTTCAAACATAAAGTAAAGTGGGAATAACATAAACACAAAAACAAGGCTTTGAACTCACTGTCCTTGGACGGTCAGAGAAGCCAGCCTGGTGGGTAAAAATCAAAGCAGTAAACTGGTTCTATCCTTGCAAAGAGCTTAAAAGCTTGAAGTTAAAATCCCAGACTTCAACTATAGTGAGATAGAAGCCATCCTGAACTTTTCCAAATGGAAAATGGCATGATCAAAATGCCTGGGAGGAAAGGTAACCTCAAGCTCAAGTGGGGATAGAATGCTGATTACAGAGCAAAACAGGTATTACTGAAGCAAAGGAATAACTAAGGATATTATTGCTATACAAGAACACTAGAAAAAAAGGAAAACTCTTAACCTGTGGTAGAAGGGTATAGAAAAGACAATAAATTTTATTGTAAATTTTTAAGACACATTTAATAACATTTCCTTATTTTGATTATGTTACTTTATGGCTTGAGATCTGAATATAATTGCCTTTACTTGCCTTTTTACTTCCTGAAGAATTTCCAGTTTTCAGAAGGCCTCAGTTCTAAGAGCCAATTTCAACTCCTTTCTCTGCTGGGTTGGTTTACTTTGTCCTCTCACTCTTCCACTTGTATGGTCTAAGTTTATACCATGTTAACACAGACATGGAATTTAGTCCCTGTCTTTGGTTTCCTCTCCCCTTAAAATACATTAAACACTTTATTCCCTTATATCAAGTTTTTGAGTCTTATATAGTAGGTTTCACTGAAGTTTTGGGAGAGGTGGCAATAGTTCACATTATCAATAATGTAATATTAAACATTAGATATCCTTGTTCTTTAACAAAGCAAGTTTTATCCACTTGGGTTCCAGGTTCTTGTCATATTATTTTGCTTCTTTTTGTCTCTTCAATTTCATCTCCTCTCTCTCATGTTTATCAAAAGAAATTTATCAAAGTATTTTCCTATGCAAAGATTGATACCTCCCTCAGAGATATTTTAGTGTCAAGATTATTAGTTTGTACTTTGTTGCACTTGATTGGCTTATTGGTAAGAAATCAATTACATACTTATGTTGAAGATCATTACACAATTCCTTGATATTGAAGGAGCAACACAAATCAAAAGCAGAGAAATTTTATGGCCAGAATGGAAGACAACACATGAATTTATGTATTAATGTCACTGTACAATACTAAGTAACAGAAATAAATTCCGAAGCAAATATTACACTGGACACCATCAAAAGTAAGTAGAATAAATATAAATTTATAATATAAATATAAAATTTGCTTTATAATTTGCCAATAAATAACTATTATTTTGGTTTTCTGGTATGAACCATACTTCAAGATAAAGAAGTAGCCATATATGATGACCAAAAGGTGTTTGTTTGCTTGTTTGTTTGTTTGTTTTTAACAAAATTCCAGCAAATATATGTGAAATAATGAAAAAAAATTAATCAGCATTCTTAAATTACTAATGAAATAACTAAATCAGGCAATAATCATTAATACATGAAACCATTAAAAAAAAGGTTGATAGGAACATAAAATGGAAGTTTCAGGTTATCACTATCTGAATCCTTGAATCAAGCTTAGTATTACTTAAAGTGAAACAAACAACCATTACATGCCTTCTGAGTTGAAATATATAGGTTATCATACACATGACAGGTATTTTCGTAATTGTGTATGGAGAGGTATGAATTATTTCAAACTCTGTACTCATTATTATAATATCATAAACATGCTGATTTAGGTTTATTTTACTTTCTAGATGAATTTAAAATTATCATTTTCATTTAAAAAATACTTATTGAGTACCTTTTATGTTATAGGCACTGTTTTATAGATTCAAAGGTGAAAAGATCCAAACACCATCTTCAAAGAGTTTACAGTCACACAAATGAACAAACTCTCCCAATCATATTAGAAGAGGTAAGTGCAACAGTGGAGGCTGTAAAAGTTGCCACCTGTTCCCCTAGAGCAGGCTTTAGAGAAGAGTCGATACCAGAGATCACATAAAAATGATGAGCATCTTGCCAATCTGACAATGGAGAAAATGCCATTCATTACACAAAGAATAACAAGTGCCAGAAAACAAGAGTAGTGAGAAAATGCAGCCTACTCAGGAAATACCCAGGGGTCTGGTTTGGCTAAAATAAAGGGTGCACGATGCGGTGAGAAGGTGGTGGGTTTGCAGGAGCTACAATTTAAATATGTAGAGGAGGGGGAGAAATTATGAAATACTTTGTTATAGTAAAGAATAAGACAGATGTTGGGTTGCCACTGCCTTTTTTTAAGCAGAAGAGTGACATTATACTTGCTGATGATTAAGATCACCAGGGAAGTCTTACGAAAGATGAATTTAAGAAGGACACAACTAGAGGCAAGGATGGTTAGGTGACTCTAAAATTTTGTGATGAGAGGGCAAGGCAATAGGAGTGGGCCAAACAGGAAAGGGTGGATGGGGCATTTAGAAGAAGGAAAAGCTAATGTCCAAATTTTAAACATAGATGATGTAGTGTGCCAATTTACTCTGTATCTGCTAAAATAGACAGATAATAGATGACAGATAGATATGTTAGATAGATAGATAGATAGATAGATGTGGGGAATAAACTGAGGAATTCTCTGAGCTTGCCCCAATGGCTTAACAAGGCACAATGAATTAGAAAACTATAGGATGTACACACCCAAGTTTGGGTAAACAAGATTAGGTAAATAAGACTAGGTAAATGGGGCAAAGGCTCCCAGGATAGGACAAAGGTATAGGACAATAGCAGAAAACTGCTTTCACAGGAAGGAAGGACCAAAATAGGTAAACAGGAAAATAGGACTTTAGACGCAGCAGGGAGAAGTTGCCCAGAGTGGAGCTAATTAGCAAAAGAAAGGTGCCTCGTTGACCCTGAGGTAGCATGCTCTGTCTTTCTCATCCCCTAGACCAGTTTAGGTAAACAGAGGTGGAACCTCATGTTTACTGTAAACAATCTTCCACCCAGCACCAGAAACACAGTATATCTCCAAAACCCTCTTTTCCCCACGCCCATTAGTTAATATTCATGGTTTCATTGTCTCTCTGTGCATACCCATCACACTTGTAAGCCTTCTGATCCTAATAAAAACGGAGCAAGGGCCCTTCCTCAGGACTCTTGTCTCCTCCCGGACATTAGCCTCTCCCATTTTCAATCCTGCATCCCACTCTCTTGCTGGACAAGAGAGAACTCCAGACCCAGAGTCTATGACAGATGATAGATAGATATATAGATAGATGATAGATAGATTTTATAATTTATACAGATTTTATATTTATTTATATGTATTTATGTTAGTTAATATACATATTTCATTTATCTGTATCTACTTGTATCTATCTATCTATCTATCTATCTATAGAGATATGTATCTCTAGTCTACAGCCATACCACCTGAACATGCCCAATCTCATCTGATCTCTGAAGCTAAGCAGAATCGGGCCTGGTTAGTACTTGGATGGGAGATATCTATCTCTATCTATAGAGATATCTATCTATATATCTCTATGTATATCTCTATCTATCTCTATCTCTATCTATAGAGAGAACATGTCTCCCAGAGCTTTCTCATCTATTTGGTATGTTCCAATTAAGCAACAAGGATTCCTAGGACATTACTGAAATGTTGTGGCCTAAAAAAATGTCATCATTTCTCAAGAAAAAGGTGAATTAGAGTCAAACAGTTTCTTCTCTGGTCTCAGAACCAAATTATGTTTCAGAGTTTATTTATATAAAGAATAAGAATTGGGTTACTTACACTCATCTAGCATGAGGAAAGAAGAGAAGAGGGAAATCTGATGACAAGAGATGTGGTGATGGATGTTGGGATGAGCCCTACATTCTAATGACCTATTTTAACAGTGCTCTTTTACAGCAGCACACTTGTACCAGCTGTTGAGTGGTTTTACTTACATCCATTTTAGCCTGTGCATTTAGATGGTATGTACCACCAACTTTCCTATTTTTAGAATATTATTTGGGCCTGTGAGTTATACAATATTCTGAAGTACATATCTTCAACATAAAGTGCAAAGACCAGATGGATGGAAACTATTTCTTGCACTCAGTGATTTATTTAAGTCTCCACCTGCCTCTTGAATTCCTATGCAGTATTTAAATCTGGATAATATAACAAAACCATGTCTGATTCTATGACATGTCCATGAGCTTAGTGAACATACAATCTAATAGAAAGAAAATATACATGCCTGCATTTCCTATAGGTAATCTAACTTACAATAAACATGGATATATTTTCCCACCAACTCTTTACCTATTCCTATCCAAAAATACATTTTAAAATGTTATTTCTTGTTTCTTCTTAGCACATTTCTTTGTGATCCTATAGAATGAAGGAATAGAGATGGTAAGTAAGTGAGAAGAATGAGAGTTAGGCAGGAAAGGCCAGCAATGAAAATGCTTAAGGGAGGTGAAGAAATAAAGAACAAAGACTATATGTCTCCCCTTGAATACAAGTAAGGGTGCATGGAGGCCAGTGCTCATGAGTTCAAAATCTATAAAGAAAAAATTCCAAAGGAGAGACTTATCAATGAGTCACTTCCCGGAAAAATATTTGAAGAAAGTTGACCAGAAGAAATAAAATGGCTATTTCCTTAAAATAAGACAGGTAAAGTGAAATGAATTACTAGTCTGTGTGGCAAAACTCCAGTATAGCATGAGGGACAAAGGTTTGGGGCTGTAGAGGTCTAGATTACAAACTTCCCCTTTTCCACTTACCAGCACGGTAACTTTAAGAAAGTCATTTAATCCTCTAAGCCCTGAATGCTTCCTCTTTTACATGGAAATAAGAATACCTAACTCGGGGCTGTGGTGAGGATTAGAATATATAATGCTTTGGGACCATTTTGTGTGCCACTATTATACTACTAAAATGGTAGCTATTATGCAATAGGACTAATGATGACTTAGTTGTCCCACTGTACTCAATAAGACATAAGCAAGTTGCCTGTGCAGAAGGTGTTCTACGACAGGCAAGGGAAACTGAGAAAACTAAAAAGAAAAGATCACAGATGCTTATGATTAGATTAAAACATGAAAACAAAGGTTATGGTTAAGATAAATAAGGGAAGTATGACATTTGATTAGTAAAAGCAAAGTCAGTTTTGTGGGGATAAATGATCAGTATTCCTCTAAGGCTATATAAAAGGCTTTTTGCCCAGTTGCTTAGGACAATGTTGACATAAATGGTTTCTCTGTCATGACCTGCTAGACATTTCTTGAAATGTTAAACTACCCAAGCCATTTTCACTCTTGTGTCTTTTCCTTTACTCAGTAAATGTGTTTGGTGAATGAATAGATGAATCAATCAATCGATGGATTGATCTATTAATCAATCTTTAGATTAGAAACCCAAAGTACCACCCACCATAATGCAAGAAATAAAAGGAGTGTTACTCTATGAATAAAATCACTGGACAAAGAAAGCCACAGCTATTAGGAATGGCATTTTTCAACAAGCTACTCTGAAATAAATGAGTTCTATTTTACTTTTTCCCATTATTTAAATATGCCATAAGCACATGCTGCAGAAGTGTCCAAAAGGCAAGTAACTTTCACTTTATGTCTAATGATTACCACTCATTATCCAAAGCTATTCCAACAGCAAAGATAATCACCAGCCTTTGGTGACCTGGAAGCTCTCCAGGAATCAATTTGCATTAGCAAAGCTTTGCTTGCCTTACATTGCTGGCTTCTCAAACTTCCCCTACACTATGGTGGGAAGACACTGCCCTGATTAGCAATCCACTTCCTCATTTCTTTTGGTAAGTATCCAATCCCAACCTTCAAACTTCCTCTAGTCTCTCCCTGAAATGACTCTATGTGAAATACAGGAAAAACATCATTAGAAGACTCCACAATGTCAAATTTGGTTACACTGAATGTCAAATCACACAATGTCAGGATAGGTTAGGTACCTAGGTATCATAGGTAACAATCTCAGAAGCATTGTTAGGTGTGCCATTTTATCCCCTCCCACCTGTGCTGTAATTGGGCCACTATCTAATGTGTTAGTGATTCAAATCATCTTAAGATAGCTCCCTGTTGTCCAGAATTAATCATGACACTGTGTCATTTCATGAGCAGGTGGCCTCCATGTTTGACATTAGTAAAGGCATTACTGAACTCAGGCTCCCTACGTCCTAACATGAACCCATAATGGCAGTCCTAGAACTAATTTTGCCACTTACTAGCTGAGTCAGTATAGTAAAGTTACTTGGACTCTTTGTGCCTCGGTTTCTTTGTTTATAAAATAGAAACAGCACCTACCTCTGAGAGTTGTGTTGAGGATTAAGTGAGTTAATACATATAAAACCTTAGAACAGAGCTTGGTACATAGTAAGAATTCTAGAGGACACAGCCAAGAGGAATTTTGAGTTTTATTTAATTGGAGAGCCACATTTGGAAGTAGGGCTGCTGTGATTCACACTCAATGAATTGTTTAGCTCTGAAGTGCAGCGTACTTAGAAAGGTGCATGAGCCAAACCATGTCATCCATAGCCTAAAAGGAATGTGGTAGGACTGGCAAGGACGTGTATTTCAAGTAGAATCTGTATGTATTTATTATCTGCCAGGAAAGTTATAGGCCATTAGGGAGCGTTAACATTCCTTTTCTTCATTCCCGTTGATGGAGCTTGAACTTTCAAGTCACAGCCATCTTATCCCTTAGTATTGATATCACAGTCCAGAGTTTTGATACTGTTTATTATTGAAGGTGGACGTTGCATGAGCCTTAGATATTGGTTCCCAAAGCCTCTCATCTGGCTACATGAGAGTCATCTGCAATGAATGCTAAACATAGATCCTAAGCCTCATTTCTGAACATTTTGATTCATGAAGTCTTGAGATAGAGTTTGGAAACCTGGCAATTCTGAGGCATAGTCCAGATTTGAGAATTATCCCCTGAAAAATAGGATTAAAAGAAGTTTTTTTTCCACTGGAAAAGAAATAGCTACTTTTGGGGGGAATATTTAACTTATTTTCCTCATTCAATTATACTAATGAGTCTTATAGTTACCTAATCAATTGAGTTTCTTCATGGTACTCCAAAAGGACTACTTCTCCAAACTCTACAACCTCAACCACATAGTGTATTTAACAGCAAGAAGTCTAGCCAGACTACAGATCATAGTAGATCTCCTCAGCTTCCATTTCCTCATTCTAATCTCATAGTCATGTTTTGGCAGAATTGACACAGCTCCAGCTCCAGCTCCAGCTCCAGCTCCAGCATTGTTATGGAGAAGGTACTGAATGGGTCAAGGCAATCTGTTCATCCTGTCGTCTTGGCCACAGGGATGAATATGAACTTAATTTGAACGAATGAGATGAGATATTTTTAGAAGCTTCTTAGAGGAGCTTCTTCTTTCTCTTTCTCTCTCTTTCTCCTCCCCCTACCCTCCCTTCCTCCCTCTCTCTCCCTCTCCCTCTCTCTCTCTCTCAAGGGAGGAATTACCAGAAAAGAATTCCCTCTGTTCCACCAAAAATGAATAATGAAACATTAAATACCAAACTGGATGCTATTGATGGGAGTTTAGAAACTATGAGAAAAGCCAGCTTTAAAATGAAGCTATTGGGGCGCCTGGGTGGCGCAGTCGGTTAAGCGTCCGACTTCAGCCAGGTCACGATCTCGCCGTCCGTGAGTTCGAGCCCCGCGTCAGGCTCTGGGCTGATGGCTCGGAGCCTGGAGCCTGTTTCCGATTCTGTGTCTCCCTCTCTCTCTGCCCCTCCCCCGTTCATGCTCTGTCTCTCTCTGTCCCAAAAATAAATAAAAACGTTGAAAAAAAAAATTAAAAAAAAAAAATAAAATGAAGCTATTATGTGGAAAATTAAATGCAGAGACAGAAACAACTCATTTCCCAGAAGACATCACCCAACAACTGGATCAAGCCTCACCTGAACTTCACCCTAATACTGAATATTTTAGATATATAACCCAAAACATTTCCTCTATTGTTGAAGCTGGTTTGAGCTGCATTTTCTAGTCTTTGAAATCAAAAGTATCTTTACTGATTCATAGCCCATAACTAATAGTGCAAAGCTTCACAATGTAGGTCTTGTTCTCAACATCACAGTTAATCCAAAGGCCCATGTATAGAAGAACACTAGCCCATCCTATTCTTACAACTCATACTCAGGTCTATAACTCGAATATTCCCAACTCCATAGGTATGTCTCAGAGACAGCTATGTTACCATACTCCCCCAATTTTCCTCCTGTCTTACTGGTAACTCCCTCTTAGGCTCTTTGTCAGTTCTTCCTCTTCTCCCTGACCACCCAGGTTCAATCCTTAGACCAATTGTCCCCTGTCCTTACTCACTTCTTCAAAGATCTCATTCAGTCCCATTTATGTGCTAGTGATTTCCAAACATATAACTAGACTTCATTCTTGAGCTCCAGACTCATACATCAAATTGTCTACTAAACATATATGCTTGGATGTCCAATAGCCATCCCCAAACTCAACATTACAAAACTACTGACAGCCTGGAAACTTCTCTCTACCCCTGGAAATATGCTCCATCTGAAGCCTTCTCCATTTTGATTGATGACAATCCAGCTTTCGAGTTGCTCAGGTAAAAAGCTTTGAAATCATCCTTGACATCCATGCTTTTCTCATACTCTCACATTCAAACTGTCAGTGAATCCTATCAGTCCCACCTTCAAAATATATACAGAATTCAACTACTTCTCTCCACCTCCACTGCCATCACCCTGGAATGAGCCAATAGAAAATCCTCTAGCTAAAGTTGCCAGTCAGAGGAGTCCTGTATCTTGGAACAGGCCTAAGAGGAACAGACTTATTTCAGTAATCCTACAAGTACTCTTTTTGTCTAGAAACAACCTGTCCAAAAGGTGCCTGGGGTGAATGTAGTGACAGAGTTTAGAATGCAGCAGCTGAAGTACCAATTATGCTTCCTAAAGCCAGACACTAGAGAAGTACAGCTTTTTTATGGCCATAAAACCATTTTTATTTCTGTTTCTTCATTTGTCTTAGCATTACAGACTTATTGTCATCTGTATTCCTTACCTCCTTTATTGCCTTGATCATACATAAGCCTCAGGGACCTTTTAACCCAGACCAGTCCCCACCCAGGGCAGACCTCTCTCTGTGACCAGTGAAACAAAGGTGGTGAAGTTAGAAGCAACAAAGCTAATTCTCTTCTATATATGGGGAGAGAGAGGCATAGTTTGGTGGGAAGAACACTGAACTAGATCTTAGTGAACCTGCCCTATCTCTTATCTAACTGGCATAGTCCAGATATATACTTTAGCTTATTTAAGCCCCAGTTTCCTCACCTGTAAAAATGAGGAAAATTTCTTTTTTGTAAAATAAGAATACTAAAATGACATTTATCTAAACAAATGGATTGCTACCAAGATTAAAATAGCTATTATAATAACTAAAAACACTTACACAAATATAAGAAAAACCCAATTTAAAAATTCTGTATGGGGGCACCTGCGTGGCTCAGTTGGTTAAGCGTCTGACTTTGGCTCAGGTCATGATCTCGTGGTTTGTGAGTTCAAGCCCCATATCAGGCTCTGTGCTGACAGCTCAGAGCCTGGAACCTCCTTCAGATTCTTTTTCTTCTTTTCTCTCTGCCTCTTCCCAACTCATACTCTGTCTCTCTCTGTCTCTCAAAAATAAATAAACATTAAAAAAATTTTTTAATGCTGTATGAATAGAAGAACTCTTGCCCTGATGATAGGGTTATAATAATGTTTTGAGTTTACATCTTCATTCTTAATTTCTCTCCCAAAACTATTTAGTATCATGTATTTTTATTTAAGCATATCTGAGAAAGAATGTTAACATCATGTACTCAAGTTTATCTGTTTCACTCTGGGGAAGAATGCCATGTTCCTCTATAATGTCCAGACATTATATCAGTGTATGTATATGTACCATATGTTTAACTAAACTAAATTTAACTGAAGAAGCCTGTCTATAATTAAATTTGCAAAGAATAAATGTTAAGTACTGTTATTTCTAAATCATCACCACCACCAGTTGTTCTTAACTATAGTATGCATATACATAAGACTCGATCTGTGTGGGGTTGGGGGGACACCTGGGTGGCTCAGTTGGTTGGACGTCTGACTAAGCTGAGGTCATGATCTCACAGTTCAGGTATTAAAGCCCCACGTTGAGCTCTGTGCTGACAGTTCAGAGCCTGGAGCCGGCTTCAGATTCTGCGTCTCCCTCTCTCTCTGCCCCTCCCCGGCTCACTCTCTGTCTCTGTCTATCTCTCTCAAAAATAAACATTAAAAAAAAAAAGAATGTTATGTATGTATGAATTTCAGTTTGTCCAGGAGAGCAGAACATCTGCAATTTATAAGAGAAAATCAGTCAGAATTATGACTTTTGAGATCAGCCAGACAGTCCTTATCTTTTATGGATAATTAAAATCCATTAAATCCATTAAAATTAAAATTTAACATAAATTACAACTGTTCATATCTGGTATCTTATTTCAAAATATATATTTATGTAATCAAATAGGTTGAGACTTTTTGAACTTTGATAAGATACTAAATAGACTTTCAGGATTTTACGTATGGGAGACATAATTCCAAATGACTAGCAGATGGTGACATAACTAGATATTGACAAAATCCACATTTCCACCTCTCTTTCCAGTCAAGTTTCTCTCATAACTTGATAAAATTAAATCACCCATTAGAAAATACAGGAAGCATATTTTCTAAAATCAAAATGTATTTTATTTCTTATTTATTTATTTATAACTGTCCTTATTTCTACTAATATTGAGGCACTTGATGGCTTAGTCAGTTAAGCTTCTGACTCTTGATTTAGGCTCATAATCTTTCAGTTTGTGGGTTTCAGCCCCGCATCTGATTCTGTGCTGTCAGCATGGGATTCTCTCCCTCTCCTCTCTCTCTCTCTCTCTCTCTCTCTCTCTCTGCCCCTCCCTTGCTCTTGTGCATGCTCTGTGTCTCTCTCTAAAAATGAATAAATAAACTCTAAAAAAATTTTTAAAAATAAAAGTAATATGAATGAGACAGGATCACCCTGCCTGTGCCCTTAGATTGATATGCTTGGCATTTATAGTGGATAATATTACAGCCTGTGTGCAAGTTATTTTGAGAGGAGAGGGGAAATAATTTATGTTTTAAAATGTAAATAATTCACTTCAAACAAACTGAAATTTTGACTATTTACAAAAAATTTCTGTCACATAATTTTTCAGAAATTGGTCAACTGCAGAATTAGAAAATATATCTATTATAAAACTTATCTAGATATCTAGATATATATTGGAAAATATATCTATTAATCAGGGTTTAGTCAGGACCAATGAAGCCACTGTAGGTATCTAGATAGAAATTAAATACAGAGAATTATATATTTACAACTATTGAAAGGGCTGGTTGAATAAAGGTGACAAGGCTAGTTTCAGAAATTCTAGAAGTGAGGTGATCACAGGGAAGCTGAGCTATCTGTAGCACCAAAATGAGTGATTCTTAGAAGCTCCAAGTCAAAGTAAACCTTTGCTGAATCTTGGTTAACTATTCACAACTCTCCACTGAGTTGAGCACAAACCAATACAGAAGGGAATGTCAAATAGGTTATGGACACACTTTTAGCCACTTTGGTTAGAAAATCAAATGGCAATACTAATAGATCCTTTCAGGTAGAGAAAATTATGCATTTTCTAGGATTATGGCAACTCTTTCCACAGATGCTTTTAGGAGTTCTATATCTTGTGGAAAACTACAATATGATATGACCTTGGCAATGAATGAGCTTGTATTGTATTAAATGGAAAATCCCAAGTCTTAATCAAATCAGACCCAGATGATCTTGTCATCTCCTCATAATCATTTGGATTCCATTTATTCAACCCCACGCCTACCACCAACATGTGCTCACTATTTCCAAAGCTAGCTTATGTCAACTTCACTTCAGGACCCCTTCTCAACCTGTAAAAACACATCTCATGATACCTTTAAAATCTCTATACCTGGACCTTTTTGTCTTATTACAAGCTTGACTTTGCTGTCTATTCCAATGTGCATAGGGGTAAAAAAAAAAAAAAAAAAAAAAAAAAAACTGCTGATGGCTCAATATTTTGTGTATGCTGTGTAAATTTATGTGTGACAAATCCATCAGGGACATCAGGCAGGGGATGTGATAAAAATTCTCATTCCTTGAATCTACTAAAGCGGAAAAAAGTACCACAATGTAGCAAATAAGGGAAGCCGCAATAGTTAATTATCATGACACACAGCTCATCTGTAATTAATCCTTTTCTGCAGCAGGATTCTGCAACTGTAGCACTAAAAAAAAACAAAAAACAAAAAAACAAAACAAAACAAAACAAAAAAACAGGTCAGATGATGCTTTAAGGCTGTACAGTGTTGCTGCTTCTACAGCAACAAGAACTGTTTTTTGTCTATAGGTGTGTGTGAAGCACTACAAATATTTTCTTAACATCTTTACAGAGTGCTGTTTAAGCATCTTTGCTAGCATTATGTCTGGAGACAGACTGATTACAATTCAAAGGAGCTTTTCTGTTCTTCTCACACCCATCTTAAGAGCCACTAAAACAATCTAAATGTCATGCCAATGGGAGGAGACACTCTCACCAAGGACCTAGAAATGAAACACGAGGTGCCATGGCACCTGGGAATGGAACTGTCTTGAAATTTACAGCCCTCTTAACCAGCTACCCAGGCTCAGATCAAGGGCCTATGGTGTGTGCTCACTTGACAAGATCTGACTGGTAGTGAATCCACTACTATCACCCTGAAACAGTGATCCCCAGCTACAATACTCAGTGGTGGAATGTATTTTGAGAGAAGGTAATACAAAAGGAAAATTTAACAGTCACCCTATTGTGTCTGCAACTCTTTTACAAACTATTACATGAAATACTGGCAATAAGCCTTAGCTGGTCCCATTAAAAAAAAAAAAAAAAAAAAAAAAAAAGGCTTGTCCCATGTTTACGAAAAGATATTGCTATTGCCAAAGCAGTGAGTTGCACTGTAATAGACAGCTAGAACTCACCATTATCTGTGTTCTTTTCTTTGGTGAATGGTTAGCCACATTTCCCAGACTTGCTACAATGAGATGGGGTCATGTGACTTCTTCTCATTAATAAAACCTGAGAAGCAGCAACATGTGTCACCTCCATGTCAAGGTACTTCATAATGATTGTACCTTCTCCATCTTTTCTTTATTCTTCATTAGTCAGCTGATTTCAGATATTCCAATGGAGTATTTCCAAGCCCTAGAAGATGAAAGAAGCTTGTGTAGAAGACCCCCCATTCACTCCACCAACTTGCATTAGACTATGACACGAGCAAGTAAACCTTCATTGTGTAAAGTTACTGCATTAGAAAGTTTATGTTATAGAGCTTCACCTATGCTGGCTGATACATGCACTGCATTATTACATGTCTTTATATTGTTCCCCTAGTTCCTCCTGTAATTAGTAGTATGTATTTGCAAGACACGTGGCTAAATACAGGGAACTGGTAAGATTTTTTGTAGCATAGCTTGTGCGAATAGCATTTTTCTCTACACTACAGCAAACTAATTTACAATAGTCTTAAAAACGTTGTTTCCCTTGACCAAGGTAATCAACTTGAACAATCTAATCAAGAAGTGACCAAGATTTGTCATTAAGTAGTCTATTTCTAAATCCTCAAAAAAATACCTAACTCAGCACTGTAGGAGTCAATAAATTTACAAGAAAATTATGCTGCCCCAGCCAGGATTTATGGAGTGGCCAGAAAAAGTCCTCCCTTGTTTGGAGGGCTCCAGAGACAGTTATTGTGGGTCTCTTAGGTTACATTGCCTACAGATAGTAGGCAGTCATTCTCCCATTATAAATTACATTATAAACTGCATAAATTATACAATTTATATTGATTTCTACCTGTTTTATTTGGTGGGATGATGTATCTATAACCCAGAAAGCATTCAATAAGCAATGGGGATGGATCCTTTGTATATTTCGCTCTGCATAGCCTATAAGCAAAGGAATTTACCTATTGTTTGCCCTAAGGATATGATACTGTTTTCCTCAGTGGAGATCCCTATGGTTCTGATGAATAACTCCCTGAGATAATACTTTTGAGACTCTCAAACAGATTTGGCTGCTTCTGTACACATTCAAAACCTTGTAAACACCAGCTTTCTGGAAAGATAGGAGTGGGGGTAAAGGATGGGAAAGATGAGGAATAGACATTAAAGGTTTGATCTTTTCCATATTATCTCCCAAAAAAAGTAAATTCAAGTTACCCTAGACAAGTCATTTCCATTTTCATACCTTTCTATTGTACATAATGATAATCACCTCAATGCTGTTGCTTTCTTCAAAGCCAACTGGAGCTCTGGGACACAGAAGTTTAAGCCAGCCTCTTTCAGCTCTTTGCTTCAGATTTCATAATAATAGAGCCATTTGTAAATCATCAAAGAAGAATAAAGCCAGAAGTAGTCATTTTATGCCCACTTCACCTCTCTAGGCCCCGCACCTGATTCTGGCAGAAGTTGGCAAGGGCCTAAGGCAACTGGCTTCGCCTCTAAAAGTAAATGAAGTTATGTTTCTTAGAAGTATGACTACCACCATTGAGAAATCAAAGCCATTTTACCATTCATCCCATAGCAGGTATGTGACCTGCTTAGTATGCACCAAATAGCAAAAGCCCACTGACTTTGCCTTCTAGCCCTTGAGCCTTCATCTTAATGGACTCTGAAACGGTAATAGGAGTAGGACTGTAAAAACTAGAAGAGAAAGAGCTATTATTAGTGTTAAACTGTTTCAGGCCCCAGAAATTGACTTCATTTGACTTTTGAGAATGTATGTAAAGTCACCAATGTTTTGGCAAAACCCAGATACATGCCACATATATGCCATATGGGAAATGTGCCCACAGTACTTAGGCTGTCTGCTGTTTGTAAACAGAAGCTATGTTACAGCACCTCCTATAGTGTGAAGACTAGCCCATGGTACTCCAGTGCTAGGACAGTGTGATATTGGGAGCTGCTGAAATGGAGACATGGGGGCTGTTAGAAATATTTTCTCAGTCGTCATCATGACAGAGACCAGCAAAAGAGAACTGGACCACTTGGGACACAACACTTCTCCCAACTCATCCTCTTATTTCACTCCCCTAATCATCACCTTTAGCAGTATAGGATGGAAAGAAGGAAAGTCAGACAAATGAATGAATGAACAAATAAAAGAAAGAAATCAAGAGCATTTAATTGATTCCACCAGTTATATAGTCTTGAGTTTTTCCCCTTCTTTTCATTAACGATAATAAAGCAAATCCCTAAACTTGGAATTAGTTATGCAAATATTCTGTGCTTTCTTTGTTTAAAAGTTGTTAGCAGCAACTAGGACATCAGAATGTAAGTAGTATCAGGTGTGTATTATTATACCCAGCTGAACAGCTGCAGAACTTACATTTAATTTCAATGTTATGCTTAACCCTTACCTCCCTGCAATAATAGTGGTTCTTGTATAAAGTTTTCATGAGCTTCTCTCTAGGAGCCCTTGCTAATAGTAGTAAAGAATGCATGGGGCACCTGGGTCGCTCAGTTGGTTAAGTGACCAACTTTAGCTCGGGTCATCATCTCGCAGTTCATGAGTTCGAGCCCCACGTCAGGATCTGTGCTGACAACTCAAAGCCCGAAGCCTGCTTCAGATTCTGTGTCTCCCTTTCTCTCTACCCCTCTCCCACTCATGCTCTGTCTCTCTCACTCAAAAAATAAACAAATATTTAAAAATATCTTTAAATAAATAATAAAAAAAAAGAATGCATGGATAATTTGGAGAAAAAAATCTCATTGTAGGCAATGGCTTCTCAAATTCTTTCATCTAAGAGTGGACCAAGATACCAGATTAAATTTCCTCTGTCCTGTCCCTGTCCATTGTCTGGGGGTACAGAGGATGGAGTAGGGAGGGGGCTTACAATAGGTAAAGTAGTGAAGGAAGAAGAAAAAGCAAGAGATCCAAATGTGGTAGTCTACGTTTTGGATAATTACTCCCCAGAAAATGAAATCACCAATGTCATCCACCAGTCAATAAACATTTTCACTGTAGAATATACTACAGAAAAAAATATTGCACACACCTTGCACACTTAGAGCTAAATATTTGGTTGGGGAAATGTTATATCATGGAAGAAATTATTTCAGAACATGTAACACTAGTAGCAGTCAAAATTCACAAAGGTGAGAGATGGCTGTGGGCCAACATAGAAAATTTGAGTTAGGCCTTTAAAGGGTAATTTTTACGTTAGTGTGAAAAAAATAGTGACTTAGAGTTCTTGCAAGTCTTGCTCTAAGTCATGTGATTACCCAAAGGCACCAAAAGTCTAGAGCCCACAGTAGACATAAAGAAGTATTTCCTCATATCAGAAATGCGTGCTATTTGGGACCACTTTGTTACTACGTTCTAGCACTATTTGGAAAATAAAGTGAATTTTTTGGGAGGATGGCAAAAAGAGATTTATATTATGTCTTCTAAAGTTAGAAGAACAAAAGCAAAGGGCTAAGTCATCATTTTCTGCTCACTATGCCAGGTTGAAAGAGAAGGTCCATTGGTTGGATGCCTGCTAAATGAGATGCCACATGCTGAGCACTTTTCAGGAGATGCCTAGTTTTTTTCCCTCATAGAAAACATCTGAGGTAGTTGTTATACAGGTAGGATTTATCCAGGTCAGAATTCTATTCCCCAACCCTAAACCACTTCTAGAACTCCATGCTGTCTGATCTGGACCACATATTGTCTATCAACATTTGAGCTGCTCAGAAGAACTAAATAGCAGAGTAGATTAACTGAAGGTACAGTTTAGTCCAGCTTTCATTTGACCCAGCTGCAGATATTTGGAAATGCCAACAACATAAGTGAAAAATTTGCCTAAAACCATACAATAATATTCCTATTAACTCCACTAAACAAGGGAATATAAGATTCCCTGTCCACACACACATACATGCGCAGAGATACACAGAGGTGCCGACCCATGCATACACACTCTCCTACACTCCATGCACACACCACCACTGCCATCTTCTCCACACCACACACATACAAACACACACAATCCTTTGATTCTCACTCTTCCCACTAAAACAGTCCAGCTCCTGGCACATCACCAAAAGCAAAGCTGATTCTTTGGCAGTTCAGGTAGTTTAGTCTGAGTCACTTTAACGGATCTGATCCCTTAAATATTCACTACTTAATTGGCGCCACAGATCTCTTAATTCTGTAGATGTGGTACCTACAAAAAAATTATTAGGCTATCCATGGCTATTTTTACAAACACAAGATGATGAAATACAGACAAACATCACAAAGACTACAAAAACCGAGGACACTGGACCCAGGCTGCATGCCCTCCCCTAACTCCCATTCTATTTGCTGTGTCCTCTCCTGAACATAGTTACCACAAAAATGTGTATTTCTCTGGACCTCTGGCAAGGTGAGATGTGAGTCATCAGGAGCCTTCAGAAAGGCCCATCCTTACAGGCAAGAGCAGCTATTGAAGGGTTTGGAGGGATTTGATGGGAGAGCCATTTATCAGTAAATTCTTAAGTGCTGATCAGACGCGATATGGAGTGACCCTGTACCTCAAACCTCAGACCAACCTGGAAACACACTGATTAAAAATGTGGAATTGGGATCCTACCCCTCCTCTCTTATCCAGAACCCCACAAAAGAAAAAAAATACATACATACTTCTGGGTTCTTCAGACTTTTGATCCTTTCACCTCTGGTCTCAAATAAAGATTGTTTTAGAACTTTCTACCTCTGAGTGGTAAATTTTCATTTTCTGCCCTCCTGCTGATTCTATGTGGTGGGGATGGAATTGAGCCAGGGTGGGGGTGGAGGTTGCTGATGTTGAGTGAAAATTAAATGACCCAATGAATTACTCTTTGTTGGTAATTTCTAATGTCTCTGCCAGGTAATATCCATTTCCATAGAAATTTGGATGCCTTATCCAAAATAAATGATGCTAAAGGTTATACTGTAATAGGCCAGCAGGGAAAAAACTGCGGCATTTGTAGAGTACTTCACATCTGACCATATAGATAGCGACATATTGCATATGAATAAGCCAACTTTGGGCTTATGCACATAGAATGCATGGGGTGGGGGGAACGTCATTAATCTCTATGTCAAAAGCTTATGTAAAAAAAAATCCCTGAGTGTTTAAATGATTCATTTCATTGAATGGTAAGTAAAAGGAAATCAACCTACTTTTTTATGGTCTTTGCTTCTGATTACATCACAGGCTGTAAGTTGCAAGCCCTCTAGACTCTAACTGAGGCTATTCCTGGCATTTGCTCATCTCCTGGGTAATGTGATACAATTTGGGCAGTGGTTGTTTACAACTGGCCCTTTGTGACTAGCTAAAAGAGAGATGATGGACCTAGATCACTAAAATGGGCAATCAGCAGGCTGCAGGTATAAAGCAACACGGCCTCTTTGTTGGTCTGAATGCCCACATTGAAACAGGATGATTTCACCTGGTGCAGCACCTTCCAAAAGATAGCATCTCCACATCCCTGCTCATGCTCAAGTGCCTCTAGATGGGATTAGACTAGAATGTGCCATCACAAAAAGGCATGACCACACAGAATTTACAGATTTAAATAGGCAAAATGTTGTGAGAAGCAACTAAACTGATGTTATGTGATGACAAGCACTGCCCTCCTAGACCTCATACTCTGGTTGAAGAAACATAACTCTCTTACATGAAACAACTAGAAAACAATGCCAGAAAACCCAAAAACAAGCGCTAAACCATGTGGCAAGAGAGTATACAATATTAGAAAAATGTAGGGACAGCTTTGATTAGTAGATCAGATTTGAAGTAAATTCTGATTTTAAAATGGAGAGATCCTCTGGAAAGAGGCAGGAGACTGGCTTGGGCTGGACCAAGTGAGAACAAATAAATAGAGACTCTTTATTTTTATGCATTCCATTTATTCAACAAATAAATGAGGAAACACTACATGCCAGTCAGTCCGCAAGGAGCTGAGCATACTTTATGGAGTATAACAGAAACCTAGGGGAAACAATGAGGGAAATGAGAGAAAGATGTATGTGACATAAAGAAATAATATATGGAAAACACTCCTTCAGCAGAAGAAATATGTGTGTCCACTCTACGAAAAGAAAATTGCTATTAAAAAGAACATTTGTCCTAGTTGTAAACCAGCACTAGGGACAAAAACAAACCAAGATGGAATGTTCCTCCTTGGCATCTTATATTTTTTTTATTCCACAGTTAGTAAATTTTATTCCTACCATTATTTACTAATAATCATGCAGTACTTGACTTCAAATCTTTGATCTAAATTTCGCACATTTCTGAGATAAAAATGCTTTCGACAGAAGAGTTTGAAATGGTAATATATATATGTATATATATATTATATTATATTATATTATATTATATTAAGCATTTTCTTTATAGTTGTACAGTGTAGTGAAAAAAGTTCATGAATTGGAATCAAAACCCTAGGTTCAAATGCCATGTGTACCACTTATTGGCTATGATCTTAGGCAAATTTCTAATTATTTCTGAACTTGAGCTTCCTTATCTGTAAAAAGATCCAAACAATAGGGTTTGTGTGAGACCCAAATAAGATATTATGGATCTATGTGTCATGTGTCATTATACTAGTAGTAACCTCTATTATTGTCTGTGTAATAAAGAAAGATGTATATTATGCTATATCATGTTTTTTTTTTTGGGGGGGGGTTGTTTTTTGTTTTAGATCTTTCATTGCCCAGCACAATGCCTGGCACTTAGTAGATAATACATATTTGTTGAAAGAAAGAAAGAATAAAAAGATAATGCTTCTGATCATCTTGATAGAACTTGTGCTCTGAATTCTTTTTCTAGGAGTGGTAAAGAATATTACAGCTGGTAGAGCAAGGTTTACTATACATAGCCTTGGAATAGTTTTTGTTTTCCACCTCTCTGCAGCAAGCCAACTGGCCCTTACGGGAATCAAACTCATACCCTTGGCATCTCAGACTACAGTTTGTTCTAACCAAAAAAAGTGAATCAGCCTACACAACAGAGAAAAAGATAACTGTGCCTACTGAGCCCAGTCCTATAGGCAAGGATGTGTGCAGGCTTAAGAGGCCCATTTTCTAAATGATACATGGATCTAAGAGAATGGAAAGGCATGATTTGTGTCCTTTTTAAGGAAAACAGATATAATGAGCTCACACTTTCAGCTTCCACGCATCCAAACAGTGAGTTAGGGGAATCACAGAATCTAGAATCCCTCGTTACCAGACTTTCAGACATATCGTACCCTTCACTTTCCTAGAATTTTCACCTCTGTGTAATGCATACAGACATATGGGTAAATCAACAACAACCCTCAAGGAAGCTATAACCACTCAGCATGTACATTTTGCAGCTCCTTCAACTTGCTTCCCATCCTGCCTACCCCCTTGCACAAATCAGGTTTGAATGCCCGAGCTTGTCACCTGGTATACAAAAATGCAGTCTAACACTGTATTTATTAGCAACCCCTTTCCCTTATGTTTAATTTATTGTTACATTTTTTAAATGTACAAACAGTTATACCAGTTTTATACACAAAACCACAGGTACCGTTTTGTAGCTGTCAAAATTCCAGCAGCCTGTGGAGAGAGACAGTTGAATAGATGTCTTATGCTGCCATCTAGTGCTTTTGTTAAGACACAGGCTTGTCCATGTTTCTGGAAATGAGGAAACAAAGGCAGCTCAAGGCACCCAAATTCTGGAACAGCTACTGATACGCATTATTAAACAGATGCATTTATGACACTTGGATCATATTCCCTGGAACCAAGCAACTTAACTTGTTTTCACACAATGGCAGCTTACATCCGTGCTCTTGCCTGGCAAAGCGCTGGCCTTCTACCCTGGAGGCACCTGGTTTAAATCCAAACTGACTGGGCAACAAAATGTCCCTTTGAGCCTCTTTCTACAGCTCCCATCTGGCTGAGGTTCTGTTGGCATGTCTCATCTTCCAGGAGAGATGATTTGATCTGAATGCCTTGTCTATTACTTCAGTTTTGGGAGAAGGTACAAAGGAGTCAGATAGTTTTCTTTTTTAAAAAAATCATTATCTTTAAAATTGACTAAACAACAGCCATTTTCTTTTCAGTGGCCAAAAGTAATGCTTCTGAATTTTCTTTTGCTCCTTAGCTCATAAGATTTGTAGCATTAGTTAGATCCTAGATCTGCTTTCGACTCCCTCCCTTTATCTTTTCCTAGATTTCAAAAGTACCTTTCTTCTCAATCAATCAGCACGTCTCTCTACTGCACACATGCTATGCTAAAAGCACTGTACCAGGCACTGGTTGATGGGTGGATAAATAAAAAGAAAATAACTTTTCCATCTGTGTCTCTGATCACTTCCTGCCTCTGGCCTCTAAGAGACTTTATCTTCCCTCTCTTTCTAGATTATTTCATCCTTTCTTCTCTAATGTCTCTTTTTCTTGCCCAATACAAGCCTCTCTTCTAGTTAAACATGGGGCTTCACTTGATCATTCTGTACTTTCCTGCTACCAGAAAATATCTACTTTTTGTACTTGTATCTTTCCAAGCTTTGTTTTTTATCTCAGTGAAATGAAAACTTCACTGACCCACTATCCCACTGTTCAAATATGGAACCAATTGCCTGACAAATTAGGGGGCATCCTTCCAACAAGGTGGCAGGAATATCTGTTAGGGATACAGACTGTTAAAGTGATTCCTGAAATAAAGAGGAAGTCACAGTGGATGACCTCTATGTCCCTTCCAACTTTGATTCCATCCTTTTCAAACTGAGTTCTATTATAATCTTCCCTTTTTTTCACCAGCTACTCCCTACTTAATCCTGTCTGTAAACTCACTACTTTCTAAAAAAGGAAGTCAGCTTTTCCAGAAGGTCAAATGGTCAAATTCTGCTCCTAGTCTATGAATTCATTGCTTCATCATGGCACCCTGACTGTACCTCTTTCTCGAAGCACTCTCTTCTCTACTTTACTCATTCTGTTTTACAAATATCTCATTGTTTTCAATTTTTCACTGATATCTTCTTCTTTGGGGACTTTATCAAACTTGGGTTTTGTCCATAAATGTTTGTGACTTTACAAATGTATTTACCTATTCCCACTGTATCCTTACACAATGGTGATGATGATGGTAATTGATGACAATTTGCTCACAAGAGTTTAGCTCCCATTTCTTCAAAGACAGTTCCAAAATCCTCCATTTCCACAGTGATTTTACAACCTCTTTCCATGTCCATATCACCACTTACCTTTGCAACAGAATAGTTCTTGGCTGTCCCATCAACACTATGATAAGTAAACTCTGGGCTCTGACTCTTGCCTCCAAGCAGACATGCTTTCCAAGTATGTCCATTGCTATCAATGGCAACGATATGCCCAATTTTCAACTCAATTTAGCACCTTAGATTCATTTTGGATTTATCCTTCTTTTATCCCCCATATTTAATCTTTCCCAATCTTGCAAATTCTTTCCTGATTTACTTCATATATACAGCTTCATTTCCATTTATGTAGTCTTTGAAAATGGGCTTAAATCCTCAATGCCTTATACCTAGGTTGTAGAGTAATTTCAAGGAAGCTCTTCTGTCTTCTAATTCCACTCCTGTACCAGATTATCTCACAAGCTTGGTTAGTCTTTCAACCACTTTGCTATTATGTAAGTCACCTGTTAAAAATCCATAATAGTTTCTTATTGCCTCTTAATACCACATCAAATTTCTGTAGCTTCACATACTCAAGGCCCTTTGCCAATTACATCCCACTTTCTCTGAACACATGTTCCCTGAACACATGTCCAACTCCAATTTGTCTCTTGGCATCACTTGTACAGGAATATTTTGCACGCAGAAGTCTTCCCCCCACCCCCCCCCGACCCATTCACTCCTTCCAAAACCTAGGTCTTATTAACCTCTCAAAATACACTTGCCCCTTGATAGCAATCTAAGGTGGATCACACTTGTCTCGGATCTCTCCTCTGAGATCCTTCCTCAAGTGGTCTCACTTTAAGGGAAATATAAATGTTCACAAAAAGCTGGACCACAGGCTATGGCCTGAGGATTCATCACCCCCCATAGTTGTTCCCTGCTTTCTGACATAGGTGCGTGATGCTGTTATGCCTCAGCAGGAATGCTGTGTGACATCTGTTTGGTGCAGTTTGTTACTGACACTGGACACTCAGGTTATTTTCAGATTAAAGAGTTTCTTGGAACAGGCTACCCTAGATGAGCAAGGAAGATGAAGTAAGAGGGCATTTCAACAACTTTGACACTGTGATATGATGCACCCACTTTAACATAATCATTTTGATGTAGCTGTTTTGACACCAAAAATGGCACTTTCAATGTATAAAAATCACTGTTTTCTTTGTTGTGTCATCACTAATTGACACATGAAACCAACATTTTTGACTCTTACTATACCTTTACCTCTCACCATGATGCATATTTTAAAACACTAAAAGACAGAAGTTAAAATATTATGTCAAAGCCATGATTCCATGTTGAAAATTCCTGTATATGACAAAGCAGCCAGGTCTCAATGTCAGTGACACACCTGGCCTTGAAAGTGAACTGGTGATAGTGGTGTGACAGCTGACAACAGAGCTCTGAGGAGAAGGCACTAGCATATTCATGGGTCTCAAGCTGGTAGGACAAACATCCTAAGAAAACTATAGCCAGTAGGTGTGGTTCCCTATGAAGAAGTCATTAGAAGTAAACTTGTAGGTTACTGGTCCCAGTAGCAGGGAATGTTCTTCAAGAGCATACAATGGATGGGTAATTGGGCCCCTAAGCAAGAGCTTAAGCTGCCTAATGCTCCCACATCTCTCACAGGCTAACCCTGGAGATAAATGCTTATTACTCCTTTCTTGCAGTGCTAGAAGTAAAGTTGAACCAGAAGAGAGCATGGCTTAGAGGGTCTTAACAGTATGATCTTCAGTTTTATCAAGAGTGTGGTTTATATTTCTTCAAAAGAAAGTTCCTCACAGACAGCTAGTTTCTTTTTCACCTTACAGTATTTCATCATTTCTGAATCTAGTATGGGATTCTGCACCCCACAATTGCTTAGTGTTAACTGTACACATGAGTGATTTAGCCCTGGCAATTCAAAAAAGTTTGCTGTAGTTTAAAGAGATAGATCTCCTTTTTCTCTGACAGAAAAAAAAATAATAATAATGTTTATGGGTAAGGAGGGAACCGTGAGTGTCAAAAGTATTGTTTTCTTGTTCATTTATTTACTTGTTTACTGCCTGCCTCCCTGAACCCCACCCTTCACTAGAATGCATGCTCCCTGAGAGCCAGAACATTGCTTATAATCACTGATGTTGTCCCATGCTTTGCATAGTGATTGGCACATAGTAGATACTCAGTAAATATTTATTAAAGAAATAATTACTTTTTTCATTAGGAAAAGAGGGTCCCTTTGGACTAACAGTTCCAAAAAAGAGTTGTTTGGTCTGTTCCAAAACAGCTTTGTGATTAGCTATGTTTTTCTCTGGGCCTTTTTCTGCTCAGAATCCCTGCCAGGGAAGAAATGCTAAAACTCCCATCTTTTAAATATGTAGATCCCTGACATTTGGTTGCTTCATGAATTTTACATTGCATAATGACAAGTGTTTAATTTTATAAACTGCTCCTGTAATAGATCATTTTCAAGAAGAGGCATAATCTGGAAATGCAGTGTAAAGTGCTGTTGCCGAATTAGACAAATGTCTTCCCTCAGCCAGCGATCCTTTCTGTAGTAAATGTTTTCAAGCACTGACGGATTGGAAGCCATGGAAATAGTCTCAACACCCAGCTGGCTGAGTGAGTCAGAAATGAGATGGTCCATGGATCTTTCTCTCTTCCAGGCTGGTGTGTACCAACCCTCAGAATATCTCTGGAATGAAGGAAACACAAACAATTGATTTGTTTCCTGAGGCCCAAATGGTCTTACTAGGCCTGATTTTTAATTCTTTCTTCATTACTATAAAAATGGAAGTCAGAGAAGTAGAGGAAAGAAATAATTATTTCTGGGCTCTAAAAAAAGGGAGTTTAGTGCCTTATGGTCTATGTATCAGGCCTCTGGATCAGCTCATGCTGGTTTGAGGTTATGATTGGAAGAGAAGCCACACTCTATGGATAATCCATGCTTCATATCCCACATTTCTGCCTTTGTTTGGCCTCAGGAAACTCAATGACTCTCCTTGTGCCTTGGTTTTCTTACCCAAAAAATACATTAAACAGGGTTCTCTTTTTAACAGAATTCTGATTAAGAAAATTGAGATTAGTCTTCAAAAGTAAGTGGTTGTAAAAACTATATGGTTGAAAGAAATAAGGCAGTTTCATAAATTATATATAAAGATCATTCATTACAAGTATTTCAAGCAAGATCATCCTTATCATGAAGGTGCTGTATAAATTCAGTGGAAACACGGAAGAGAAAATTTGATTTGTCAAAGGTTAAGAATGCAAATTCATAAGAAATATGGGCCCAATATATCTAATATGAGCCCAATATATCTGATGTGTTTCTTATTTATTTTTATTTTTTATTTTTTTTAATGTTTATTTATTTTTGACAGAGAGAGAGAGACAGAGCATGAGTGGGGGAAGGGGCAGAGAGAGAGAGAGGGAGACACAGAATCCGAAGCAGGCTCCAGGCTCTGAGCTGTCAGCACAGAGCCCAACACGGGGCTTGAACTCACAAACTGCAAGATCATGACCTGAGCTGAAGTCGGACACTCAACTGACTGAGACACCCAGGCGCCCCTCTGATATGTTTTTTAAAAAGAGTTGCACAACAGACACCATATGGTTTCACTCTTATGTGGATCCTGAGAAACTTAACAGAAACCCATGGGGGAGGGGAAGGAAAAAAAAAAAGAGGTTAGAGTGGGAGAGAGCCAAAGTACAAGAGACTCTTAAAAACTGAGAACAAACTGAGGGTTGATGAGGGGTGGGAGGGAGGGGAGGGTGGGTGATGGGTATTGAGGAGGGCACCTTCTGGGATGAGCACTGGGTGTTGTATGGAAACCAATTTGACAATAAACTTCATATATTGAAAAAAATAAAGAAATAAATAAATAAAAGAAAAAATAAAAAATAAAAAGAGTTGCACCAAAACAGATTACAGTCCGTTACCCATGGTCAATCCTTAGGGAGTTCTGTCAGTCAACAAGGGAGCCTCATGTAGCAGACAGAACAGTACAGAAGAATCAGGAGATCTGAGTCTAGATAATGTTCATGTAGTGACTATTGTATCTCAGGCACTGGATAATTTTATAATAATAAAGGCTAAAAAACTTGTCCAAGGCTACACAGCTGGGATTCATATGCAGCAGGCAGATCCTAATGCCACACTCTTAACCATTATGCCATATGGCCTCCTGGTAAAATAATTTCTGGCAAGTCACACTCATTTGCCATACCTAAGTTTAGGTTGAACTACATAATCTCTAAAGTCTTTTCCAGATATAATATAACAGTAGACTGGGCAAGCTATTCTGTTTCTTTGACAGAAAATATCAGTATACCTTTATTTTGCAGAAAAAAAAATATATATGTATACATGTCCTTCATGCTTTTTGATGCTTTGTTGATTGTGTCAACAGCAAACTCATGCCATCCAGGCTTTACTGACCTTAATTACTTTTAAGCAATCTTTCTCTTGTGTTGTTGATTCCCTGCCCCAAACCCATAGCAGCTGTTCCAGACATTATTTACTCTCTTCCAGTACTCAACCGCACTTACAATCCCCTCCCCCATACCTCTTACCTTTAGAAGATAATCTTCCAAGTTTTCTGAGATCAGTGTTCCTGAAACTACTACTCTTCACTTGAAAATAAAATTTCACTATTCCTTCTCTGCCTATTTAAAGGGAAGAGTATCTGTCTTGTCTTTTCAGAAATACCTTCTCTGCCTGCTCCATCTTATGGAAACTTGATCTATAATTTCTCCTTTCTTTTATGTTTTCCATCTCTTAATCTTCTCCTCATCCGTCTAGGAACATACTCAAGTCAGGGGGCTGGAGCAGACCTGGACATGAACTCACATGGTTGAAAATCTCTTCCATGCCAAACACTGTGTTAGACAACTTGCACGTAATGTTTTATTTAGTCCTCACAGCAACCTCAAAAGGTTGATTTTATCATTGGGATGTCATATGATGGAAAATATAATGCTTAAAAACATTAAGTGACATGGCCAAGGTCATTTAGAAAACAAATGTGTGCCAGGATTTAAACCAAGTTTGACTCCATCTTGGATATCCTGTCCACTTTATTTCACTTGTTTCTTAAATAAATAACCCTTTCCTGCAACCCTGCTGTTTTAAGCTTTCTTTGTGTCTTTCACTGTCAAACTAGTTAAATATGGCAAGTGTTTATTAAATACTACTTATGTGCAAGTGACCAAGCTCTATGCTTCCTCCAAGGGAAGACAAAGATAAATAGCATTATTCTTATCTGCCAGAAGCTTACAACCTAGTAAGTATGAAATATGTAAAGAATAATAAAATGAGGCAGAAAGAAGTGCTAAAGTGATCAAAATTTTCTGAGAATACAAAGAACAATTAACTCTAAGGAAAGATCACAGCAGAGTATTTCATAAAATAATGCTTTTGAGTCCCTCTTGAAGCATTCAAGTCACTTCCATTTGATCTGCAATTATACTTGGGGATGTGTCTTCTCATTCCTCCCTTTCTGTTCTCGCACCTATACAACCACCATAGTGTCAGAATTTGTCTTAACTCCAGACTTTCTCATTCCAATCCAGCCTGCAAAAAAATCCTTCTAGCTGGGTTGCTCTTCATTAAGCCCATCTCAGAAATAACCTTTGTGGCTCCCTAGTGCCCAGTGAGGAGGAAAAAATTCATTAACTTGATCCTCAACAAATAGAGGTGCACCCTGTGGAGTTGTTATAAAGATCAAATGTGATAACATATGGGGGGAAGATGTGAAAACCATAGAATATCCTAAAGATAAGCTATTACTAATATTATTATATACCCTACACTTGGGCCAGTGTCTGTTCTCTGAAACCACCCTTGGCCTTATAGCTTATGTCATCCATGTTCCTATATTGCCCTCCCTCCTCATTCTAACTCTAAAATTCTATAATATATATCTCTCAAGTTCTAGCTACAAAAGTTACAGTCCTAGAAAAACATTTCCCAACAGCTTAATGAAAATTTCTTCTGGGAAAACTGAATAGCAACATGCAAAAGGAATGAAACTAGGCCACTTTCTTACACCATACGCAAAAATAAATTCAAAAAGGATTAAAGACCTAAATGTGAGAGTTGAAACGACAAAAAATCCTAGAAGAGAACACAAGCAGTAACTTCTTTGACGTCAGTCACAGCAACTTTTTTCTAGATGTGTCTCCTGAGGCAAGGGTAACAAAAGCAAAAATAAACTATTGGGACTAACATCAAAATAAAAAGTTTCTGCACAGTTAAGAAAACAATCAACAAAACTAAAAGACAACCTACTAAATGAGAGAAGATATTTGTAACTGACATTTCTGATAAAGGATTAGCATCCAAAATATATAAATAATTTATAAAACTCAACACCTAAAATCAAAGAATCCAATTTTAAAAATGGGCAGAAGACATGAACAGACATTTCTCCAAAGAAGACATACAGATGGCCAACAGGCACATGAAGTGTTCATCATCACTTACTATCAGGGAAAGGCAAATCAAAACTACATTGAAATATCACCTCACACTTGTCAGAATGGCTAAAATCAACAACACAAGAAACAAAAGGTGTTGGCAAGGATGTGGAGAAAAAGGAACTCTCTTACACTGTTGGTGGGAACACAAACTAGTGCAGCCACTCTGGAAAACAGTATGGAGGTTTCTCAAAAAATTAAAAATAGAACTACCCTATGATCCAGCAATCCAAATACTACTGGGTATTTACCAAAAGAATGCGAAAACACTAATATGAAGGGGTACATGCACCCCTATGTTAATTGCAGTAATATTTACAGTAGCCAAATTATGGAAGCAGCCCAAGGTTCCATCAATTGACGAATGGATAAGAAGAGGTGATACACACACACACACACACACACACACACACACACACACTACTGGAGTATTAATCAGCCATAAAACAGAATGAAATCTTGCTATTTGCAATGACATGGATAGAGCTAGAGAGTATTAATGCTAAGTGAACTAAGCATTAGTTCACAGAAAGGCAAATACATATGATTTCACTCATATGTGAAATTTAAGAAACAAAACAAATGAACAAAGAGGAAAAAAGAGAGAGAGAGAGAAATCAAGAAAACAGATTCTTCATTACAGAGAACAAACTGATGGTTACTAGAAGGGAGAGAGTGGAGGGATATGTTAAATAGGTGGTGAAGACCAAGGAATGCACTTTCCCTGATGAGCACTGGGTAATGTATGGAATTGTTGAATCACTATATTATATACCTGAAACTAATATAGCACTATATTTTAACTAACTGAAATTAAAATAAAAATTTTAGAGGCAAAAAAATTTTTTAATAAGTTTTTTTAATTTAGAAAAAGAAAATTTCCTCCAGCTTCTCCGAACATCCAGAGAGATTTACTTCCAAATTTTCCAACACATGTGTCACAGCAAGCCAAATGTTATAGATAGCTTAATATATAGCATAACTTCCCTGTTCAATTGGAAGGCAAAGACCACACTCCATTCACCTTCTAAGGTTCATATAACAGTGCTTTATATTTTTTCAAATATCTGTTGGAAACTTATACAATGGGAGGTTATGTTACTGTGTACTGAAATAATTTTAACAGAATTGAAGGGAGAAATTTTTCATATATTCCTTGCCAGAGTTTAAAGCAGGGCATAAGGATACAGAAGATACACACCTACACAAAATAGCATCATTGTGGCGACAATATGGGGAGAAGAAAAAACAAAATTGGTCCAGCTGCAATCCTGTGTCTTCCCTTCCAATTCTTATTTCCCAGTACCAATGAATCACTGGAAAAACTAAATGGCAATCATTAGATTTGACATCTTTCTCCCAGAAATTCAGAATTCAGAAATGGGGGCTATTTTGAAAATCAAAAGGAGTAGCTGAAAATCTCAGCTAAAAGCACACATTTTTATATTACTCTCCCTCAGTTCCCTCTCTCCCTCTGTGCTATTTATCTCAAGTAACTAGGGGAGCTGGTTTAAGTGACATCTTGTTATGAGCAGTCAAGTCAAATATGCTGCTAGAAGGTTGGGCCCAAGGAGATCTGGGACCCTGGTCAAAACCAAAGTTCTCATTTGCTATAGTCCGGAGACCTCAGTTTGGCCTGCCTCTCCAATCTGGCTATGACTTAAAAATCAGACAGGGAGCCAAAGAATCTCTGAGGGCTGACTCATGTAAACATAGGACAGTGCCAAAGGCCTCAAGCCAGCCCCAGGTGTTCAGACTGCAGACCTGCACTCACCTCTCACCAACCTCTAGTTGGCATGACATTATCTATGGGCCCTGCCATTACTACTACAACTGACTGCATGGTGTTTGGAGAGCAGAGGACTCCTTTCCCTGCTGTCACTTGGAATTCACACAAGGACTGAAAATTGTGGCTGTTCAGGCTAGGCAGGGAGATCCTCAATTCTAGTCAGACTTTCTAAATTGATCTCAGCTTTTATTACCTTATCATCTTCCTTCAGAAAATTCAAAATGTTTCTCATATGTCCCAATCCCACTTACTCTACTTCCTGGGGAAGCTCTAGGAAATCATTTATATTGATAAAATGTTCTATCTTTTTACCTCTGCTGAAGCTGGTAAGAGAGTCAGGGATGAGGTGCTGTTCTTGCATTTTTCTGTCCATATTTTTTTCAAGTAAAATTAGATCTCAAAGATGGACAGAATTTCACACCTGGGAACAGAGTCAGTGTTAAAAAAAAAAAACAAAAACTTTTATCTAGGCTCCTTTTTGATTACCTGGCCTGCCTAGCATTTTCCATACGAAAGAAAGAAAGAAAGAAAGAAAGAAAGAAAGAAAGAAAGAAAGAAAGAAAGAAAGAAAGAAAGAAAAGTAAGGAAGAAAAAAAGAAAAAAAAACATCATTCCCAATCACCTTCTTACCAGAATCCTAGTATAGAGCAGGAATTAGGACATGAGCAGTGCCAAACCATCTTTCCGGGCTCATATTTGTCATTTGGCATCATTATTCCTGTCCTTCCAACAGGGCAACAATTGCATACTTAGACTTGCATTGTTGCAAAAGGCTTAACTGTTTGCTAAGCATGCAAGGGAGGAAATGGAATCATTTCACTGAATCTAAGATCAGTGGTCCTAAAACCGATGGACCTGCTAACCACTTGAAATCCCTGCCCTCTAAAATGTCCTGCCCTAGACTGCTGGTCCCCAGATCATTCCTGGGAACGCTGATGGCGATTGTTTTCCCTAAACCATAAAAGAAGAGTCCCTGCAGACAGTATCATGACCATCCAGCTTTCTCTTACATGGGCAGGCCTGCTACTCACTCTTCCAGCTTTGGGGCTGTTCCAACCTAATGTGGGCATCTAGTGTCAGGCTCTGCCTCCTCCCTCCTGCCTGAGGATTCCCTTCCATATAGAATACTTGAGCCATAAGCCATAAAGACCAGGCAGTTCTGAGCTTCCTGTGATCTCTTCATTTGGAGGATTTACGGAGTTGGAATTCACTTCAAATATCCTATTACATTCCTTAAGAATTTTGGAATCCAACATGACAAGAGAAGACTAAAATTCCCACTTGGGCTTACAGCACCTTTTCCTCTTGGAAATCCGAGTAGAATATCCTGCTACAAAGTCTAAAGCCTCAGGTCTCCAGAGATGAGATTTAGGAATGCCACACAACCTAGCAGCACTGACAGAGGGCATTCTGTCTTGGCTGTATGTGAAATAATCCACACACCCCTGGGGTTCCATAGAATGCTTTTCCTTGCTATTTATTTGCTTGTTTATATCTAGTGCACCCTAATTTTCAAAGGATATGAGATAGGTTCAAAAAAATACATAGAGTAAATCATGTTAAAATAATCAGAGGAGGGTAAAAAAAAAAAAGAGTAGAAAAATAAAACCAAGAGAAAGACTAGCACAGAGAAATGTAGGCTATAAAGTTTGCACAGCTCCTAGAAGTGGGTTACAAATTTGGCTGTGAGTTTGTGAGCAGCCAAAGAAAAATATGATATGATTGGTAGTGTCTATGATATAAAAATAACACAGTTGCTATAAAGAAGCCAAGCCTTTCCCAGTACTGAGACCAGAGAGAAATGTCTCTTTCAGATCCACATAAAGAGAAGATTGTGTGATGCCATGCACTTTCTAGTAACACTCCTGTGACAAACAAAACAACTTTCAAGTGACCTTTGTCTCCCAACTTCCCTTAATCTAGCAAATGGCACAACAGCTCAATAAAAGCACAGCTCAATAAAAGCAGCTGTCCAAAATCATTCTTGAATATGAAAATAAATTACTAAATAAAATTCAGAAAAAATAATCTCTTGAGAGAGTAAAATAAAATGCTTAAACTACCCAGGTCTCTTGTGGTTTGAAATGATCCTAAGGGTAAATATTTAAATATCTGGAGAAATAAGCCATCTGGAAATACTTCAGGCCATTCTATGAGATGACTATTTCTTTCAGCTGGGAGTTTGGTACGAATTGGGCAATAGAAATCTTGATATTATGACTTCAGCAAGAATCTGAAAAGCCAATAGTTTCTAATCAATAATAGAGCCATAAACTTTGGCTATCACCTAAGCAAGAGGAAGGACCAAGTCACTATATTAAGAAAGACAAAGGAGGAGGAAGAAGAGGAGGCATAAGAGGAGGAGGAGGAGTATTAAAAGGAAGAGAGGACTCTTTCCTAGGATATGTGGTAGACTAGATGGCCAGAAGAAAGTAACCCAAGCAAGAGCAGAGCTGAGACCAAAAACCATGCATTAGATCTCTATGTCCTTAAATGGTCTCCTTAGATCCAAAATCCTTGATTAATTCCAATTCCAGCCAAGGAGATAATACTTCTCATTTTCTATGGCTATGTTTTAAGAATGACTGTATTTTAATTATAGGCAAGATGATATTTCAGGACATCTAAGGAAATATATGTATAGCTCTTACATCTATTCAGGGAAATTTCAAAGTATTTTAGGTTCCTTTAGTATAAAAGTATTGAAGGTGCTATGTAAATGTAGGTTATTATTACAATTTAATGACATTCCCCTGAAGCAAAAACTGCTAAAATCCACAAAATGCAGAAAGAAGCATACACACATCTTATCATTTGGGGGCAATTAATTAACAAACACATAAACAATTCAGTTAGTCACAGGAAGATAGAGTAATAATATTCAACATGTAGGTCTAGAAACTCAATTCTGGTAGCTATCTTGTCTGTTCCATTGCAGGGGAGAAAATACAGAACTGGACTCCCGTCTCCACCCAGAGACCCTTCCCCCTACACACACACGCGCGCGCACACACACACACACACACACACACACCACCCCTAAGAATACAATGCAGACCCTTTAGGGACTGACACGTCCCTCTAGGTCAGCTATGAATAAAGCCCATGTAGAACATGAATTCAATCCTTACAAAAACATGCTTTGTCTGTGAAACTAGTGAAACAAAATGGTACATGCTGCACACTGGCTACCATCCATCAACCCTACTAACGGTGCAAGAGGAGGGCAGACCATAAATATAAAATAACACAACAAATTTCAACTTGTGTTTAACTTTGGAATGCAAGAATTTTAGAGTTTAGAATTGTTTTAGCCTAGACACAGCATGTAATTGAGTAAGACAAACTGGAATTAACCAGCCTTAAATGAACCATTTGCCAAAGTTAATCTACATAGCAGATAACTAACCTTGGTAGAAATGGAGAGCTGCCTCTGTTTAAGAAACCATGCAAAGTTATACAAAGACCGGCAATCATATAGGTATAAAAGGCAGTCAGTTACATTCAGCTCCATTTGAGTTTGTCTCTAAACTGTCATGTCTTTCTCCAAATCTAGTTTTCAAATGTGCTCATCACTGGTAACTTTTTCTCCCTCTATTCTGAATGTGTCTCTAATAACTGGAACTGGTTTACTGGTCACCACATTAATCCAAGAATTAGAAACAAAAAGAATGATTCATTTCCTATTCTACCATCTTAAATACAAATTAACAACAACAAAAAAAGATCCTCTAAATCTTCCTTATGGATTTCGATGGTTCAGAAATATGCAGAGCACTTGAAAGCAATAAAAGAAATAACCTAAGAAAATTAAGCAAAATGAATTTGCAATTAGTTTGTAAAATTGCGACAAATGCATTTTGAAAGCAAAGAGTAAAATGTAACTTTGTTCAGTATAATTTGAAATTGCCTTTTGTGCTTAATATAGTTCACTTATAATTAGATGAAGATTTTGTTCTGGTTTGAAACATTCAAAGTTCCATCTTGAGATTGCTATGTACTATGTACACAGAACTTTTCAGCAAGAAAGTCTGCTGCCGCTGCTGCCGCATTTGCTTTGACAGCCTTTATCCTAGTTTTATAGAAATGAAAGAGTGAAAGAACACAGCTGGTTTGAACAATGGAGCATGTTCAACATTAGGCCAAACACTTTAGATATTGCAAAATATTGCAGGCTATATTTATAGCTCTTAGCAGGTTTTTGAAATTCATGCTGATACTGCCTTACTCTTGCTTATTGGACCAAATTGCCATTTAATGATTAAATTATCTTTTGGTTAAAAAAAATTGCTTTCAAAGGCAATGACACTTAGACTAACCTCTTGGCAATATCAAAACAGTGATGACTTAAAATGCTTTCTAAAGGAGTTCAAGATGTCTTAAAAATTCAAGATCATTCTGGTTATTGAAAGTGTTTAAAAGACTTTTATGTTGATATGCCTTGTTTTTCCCCTAAAGAAAAGGCATATCCTGCTTCTGATAACCTCCCTCCCAGTCATGAAATTGTGCACTGACTCATATGCCAGCACCTTCCAGAAAACTGCCCAAGGGAAATCAGGGAACAGGCCTTCAGGTAATTGCCTATTGCCTATTTAAACTTTTCTTTTTCTGTGGCAGTTGTTTTTAATAGAATTCTCTTATTTTTTAATAGAATTCTGTGACTTTGGGAAGTGCCAGCAGGGGCTCATATTCTTTCATATTAACAACATGGGAAGCAGTAAAAAGAAGTGGGCAGCGGTTATAAGTTTAGTGACCATAAACTAATCCAGGCAAAGTTTTGGAGGACAATGGGATTTCTACAGGTTTATCAAGTGCATGAAAGCTTCAAGGGCTAGTAGTGCCAATGCCACCCTACCCTTCCATCCCAGAGTGAATGTCACCTAATTCCCATGGCATCTGTTTGTTTAACACATTGCTATTTATCATCACTGCTATTAATGAGATATTTGAAAGTGTATGCTTTGCCTCCTAATCTAACAATGATGATCCTAATACTGACCATTAAATGAATATATACTGTGTGCCAAGCAGTATACTATATATTTTATTCTCTAGACAGTTGTTCAAAGCAAGAACTTTGACCTGTTTCAGTTATCTGTTTCAGATGCATAACAAACCACCCCAAAACTCAGTTACTTGTTATTTCTCACAGTTCTGAGGGTTGGTTGGGCAATTTGTCTGCTGGTCTTGTGGGGGTCACTCAGGTAGGTGCAGTCACTTCACAGCTTGACAGCAAAATAGTCTCATTTACATGTACTGAAATTGGTATTGGCTGTCAGTTTAGGAAGCTCAGTTTCCCTCTACATGGCCCCACTTATCCAGTGAGCTAGACTGGATTTCTTCACAAAATGGTACTCTGAAGGTTCCAAGACCACAAGGGTAGAAGCTGCATAGTCTATTAAGACCGAGGCTCCAGAACTCACACAACATCACATCTACCATGTGGCCAGTACAGATTCAAGGAGACATAAATAGTTTCTATCTCATAGGAAAAGCAGCAACTTCACTTGGAAAGGCACGTGGCTGACACAGAGAGGTGTGATTCATTGGGAGCCATCATTATAATGATCTACCATATTATCAGACAAATCTTCCCTCTGCAACTTTCCATATGTGTGACTGTGAACAATCTGTTTAACCTGAGTCTCAGTTTCCTCATCTATAAATGAATTATCTTGGGGTTTTCATTTTAAAAAGTACATAAAATATTTTGCTTAGTGTCTACTATATAGTAAGCAGATGGTTGTTAAGTGGAAGAAATGTGTGTGTGTGTATGACTTCTAGTCTGAATGCATAGCACCATGAACTATGTGTGGATATCTCAATTTTATAGACATGATACCTGAGCCCCAGGTGGGAGAGAGGAGTCTGTCTTGCTGTAGTTAGTTTTTGAAGTCACACAACAAAGTAAATAGTGGAGCCCACACCCAAACAAATGATTTTCTGATTCTGAAACCTGTGTTCTTTCTACCATACTATGTAGGTTCTCATTAGCAGAAGAGAGTCTTTCTCACAATTGCATCTTATCTACCTAGGATAGGGGCTGCCATACTAGCTTCCCAAGAAATGAATGTCAACGGAAGAATCAAGGGAACCTGAAAAACTGATATTGACTTCTAAGTTAAATATTTACATAATATTTTAAATTGATCCCCAAATATTCTAATTGATTTTCCCTAGAATATTAGGGCTTGGTAAAGCCATGCTTCCTACCATAGAGGAGTTGTCAAGCTCCCTCAGAACCAGAGAGGAAGGGCTCCCAGAACCCAGAGGCGTCCATGGAGAACACTTGGTGATTCTGATACTTGCCTACAAATAACAATCATGTGTGAGCGTTTAAAAGTCTCTTGCTCAGGCCAGTTGAATAAGAATCTCTGAGGGGTGGGACCAAGACTTCTAGATGGGTAAACTTCTCCCAGGAGCCAATGAAGCAATGTCATCTAGATCCCTGGAACCTTTGAAACAGCTAGGAGGCCAGCCCAACAAAGACAGATTTAAGTTTTCAGTTTCATTGTCCACCCAACGATATGAGTTGGAAACAACATGTGGTCTTAGAGTGAGAACCACAGAAAGCTGCCCCACTGAATTTATTTCCAGGAGTCATACAGAGAATCAAATAGGAATGAGGTACCACACCTCATATGTGGTGGTGGGTAGTAGGTGCTAGAAATATGCCAGCTACAGTATGCTAATAAGAGATGTCCCTGATCTTGAAAGAGAAAAGGACCCTCAAGTTGTCTGCTTCCAAAAAATACTTGAGTCTCAGACAAAAGGGAAAATTGCCCTGGGTCCTGAGCTCAGGCTGTGGACAGGAAAGGCTTATCAAACATGATACTGACTTCACTGAGTCTTTCAAGGTATATGATGATGCTTTATATCAAGTAAACTGAAGGTTTACATGATCCATTCAAAGAAAAAAACATTTACTGAATCTCATTTTTGCTGTTCTATGAAGACCCATGTTCTTTGCCTTTTTATTTCCCATAGCATTTGATACATAGAAGATTCTCACTATTATTTTTTGCTGATGCTTTGAGAGACAATTGCTTTCACCCATAGCATTTTGAGTTCTTTCTCCATGATTCTTAACTTACTCTGACTGGATCAAAGTCATTTGAGTACTTGTCTAACTCCCAACCTACTCCCACTCTTCCCATTACCAAATAAAGCATGTCGATGGCAGGGCCTATGTCTTTTTCATCTCATAAGCCTCCAACATAACTGGCAAGGTAACAGGTACACAGGAAGCACTTAGAGAATATTTGCTGTCTGTTTTTTTGCCTACTGAAAGTGTTCATAAAAGTAGTTCTTTTGGAAAAAACACCAGAATATAAGTAGAGATTCAGGAGCAGAAGGTGAAAAAAACATAAATTTCTCAGATGTACATAGTAGGGTCTTTTTTTTTTTAATTTTTTTTTTCAACGTTTATTTATTTTTGGGACAGAGAGAGACAGAGCATGAACGGGGGAGGGGCAGAGAGAGAGGGAGACACAGAATCGGAAACAGGCTCCAGGCTCTGAGCCATCAGCCTAGAGCCCGACGCGGGGCTCGAACTCAAGGACCGCGAGATCGTGACCTGGCTGAAGTCGGACGCTTAACCAACTGCGCCACCCAGGCGCCCCCATAGTAGGGTCTTTTGTATACTGAGGTATTTGTTACCAACATGCAACAAGGCAAGTAGCTAAAAAGAGAATTTATTTCTTTGGGAATTCTACTGAACTTTAATAATCAAAATCACAAGTTATGACTGTTTTTGATTTTCCATTTAGGTAAATTTTGTCTCTCTTTCTAATCTGCCATATCTTCAGGAGCCAGAATATTCCTCATGATACATATTTATATTTGACATGTAGAATATATTAAACAGTATTTGATTAAGGAAGGAGACACATGTGACAGTCTAGAAAACCTTGTTTCTCTTATTTTGCATAAATAAATTACAACAGTATCAGAATGTTGATACCTTAGGACAGGGTTCTAGACTTCAACAGTCTGTTGAAGACTCAAAGGAGGAAGACTGGAAACATGCATATTCATGGATCTTCAGCTCTATTGAAAAAAAGAATTAATAGGTGTTTTTAAACCTAAATTAGTCCACATTTATTCATTCTAAAACTAAGGTCGTTGAAAATTATCAGAATTTACTCATCAACATTGATGCTATTCTTCACATAAAATCATTATGACATCATTCACTCAATGACTGCGGAAATAGCTTAGTTGAATTATTTTCCCTATTTCATTTAAGTGGGGGAAGCTGTACACACCATTTCTGTTTATTGTATGTGCAAAGCATAATAGTTTAGCAATCTTAAAAACCGTGAAATAAAAGCATATTTTCAAGAGTGAATGTCTTTTTCTAAGAATTTTTTAAATCCCCCTGTGATAATCCATACTAAAAATAGAGCTCAACACCACTATCTTAAAAGGACAAAAGCTCAATATAAAGAATAGATTCACTTTAATACCAACATGACTTTACAAATGTCATTCCTTTTACCTCAACTGTTTCTCAGCCATTCTCTGCCTTCAAGTCCCAGAGTAAATGCCATTTTCTGTTAAATATTATCTGACATTTACTCTCTACTCAAAAATAATTCATTGTTTCTTTGATAATCCTATATCATGTTTTATATGCTTTTAATAAGGAACTTCACTAATTTATCCATTTTTTCAACAAGCATAAAGGGGCTCACTATTCATCATTCTTGGCATCAGGAATACAGAAAGAAGCATGATGTTAGCTCCTGCAATGGTGTTGTAATTGTTTTTCTGTTTCTCTCTCCCATGCCATAGGTTCCCCGAGGTATGAAGTGTTTGTTTAATGAGCTGAGCAAGTCTAGAGCAGCAGGTGGCAAAAAGCCCCCAATATTGTGAAGCCCTTAGCTATGCCAATAAGGCCTCCACCTTCTCTTGTTGAGTTTTTCTCCTTCTGCTTTAAAGTCAACATTTCCCTTCCTCCTTCAACTCCTCTTGCAACCATTCCTGCTATACTTTCATCTACCATGCATAAAATTGAGCCCACTGTTTTCTTTACCCAAATATCCACCATCTTCTCAGTCTCCCAAGACAGAAACCCAAGAGTCATCATCAACTTCCCTCTTTTCCTGACCTTCCACATGTACAACACAACTAAAAACCTAAAAAGCTTTTGATGGCTTTTCATTACCTTCCTAATAAGGTGCTGAGAGATCTAAGTCTCTCTCTTACAGCATATAAGACTCTTTGTGAGTTGGCCTCGCTTTTGCTGAGCTCTCTAAACTCACTCCTACTCATTCCATCTACTCAAGAACACACACTAAGGGGAACAAAGGTGTCCTTAGGAAAACATGATTGTGAAACAGAGAAAGCTAAACTTTTCTCACATGTCATATATAATGCTGCTTAGGGAACTAATATAAAGAATAAAAACTTTATCAAGTTCTGTCCAAGGGAGAGTGATTCTGTTCCTCTTAGACATGGATATTCCAATAACTGTAACAGAACAAGGAAAGTTTTAAATCACAAATTAAGTTGGGGCATCTTCTGAAAACTTTGCTCCCTCCCATTGCACTCACCTCTTATGTAGAATGTTTTTATGATTTCCAGATCCAAATTCATGAAATTTGAAAACTAGAGGAAATACCAAAATGATCTAATCCAATCTCCTCACTTCACAGATGGGAAAACTCAAGCCCAGAATATTAAGAGATTTGTCCAAGCTCACATGATAGTAAATATCCATTCCTTTTCTTCCTCCCAACAAAAATAAAATGCATTTTTTCTGAGGCACAAACTCATTCATATGCCAAAGCCTCTGTTCCAATGTGGTTTCATCTCTAAGATTCACTTCTTATTTTGCATTTTCAATTAGACACAAGGTGAAATGTCTCTTTATGGAAATCTTGACTTACTTTTACCTGTCGCTGTGGGTGTATTAAAGTATATGAAGTTATAAAAAGATATGAAATGTGAATATAATCTAGTTTAATTATTTCCATCCTCCAAAGACTATGATTGCAGTTATATGTCAGTGAAATCTCCAGTGGTTGAACTTCATGCCTAGAAAAATAGTGAGCAGAAAGAAAGGCTGGAGAAAAGGCAGCTGATGAAGAGTACCAAAAAAGAACATCTATCTCCACCAAAAGAACATGTACCCATGACGGAAAACCTGCAGGTTCGTATAGCATCAGTGAGTCAAAGATGATGACAATATCTGGCAAAGTGAAACCAAGCCAAGTTCAGTCAATTTATAGATCACTGAGCTACCTTTTAAGTGAAAAAGCACTAGAAACATTTTTATTTGATAACTTACTTGTACTTCCTGTCTGTTCCTTTCCATTAGCCAGGGGCTAAATCTGAGACAAACTAACTGCTGAGGTACAATTCTTTGAACAGGCTAGAGTCAGCAGCCCTCTCTAATTTGTAGGATGATCAGTGGGCATCAATATAATAATCTGCACCTGAGTTTTAAACATCTGTGTTTGTATTCATCATTTTTTTATGCTGTTAAATTTTGACCCCTGACTCTTCCATGCTACACAATTGGAAGATAAGATTTCCCAAAACTCTGAACAAGCCCATACTACAGGCAGTACCTTTTGCATCTCAGACTGCTAGGATGTTGTGTTTGAACTGGAAAGGAAAATAAGGCTTTTGCCTTATTTCCCCTGGTCAAACATTGTTAACCCTGGCCAAATATCGTTTACCCTGACCAAACAATTCTGCCAAACATTTCTTAGGTATCAACTTCAATGTCAACTTCAATGTCTTTTCTAGTTTCTGCTTCCTATGATATTTTCCTTTCCCTATGCTGCATGTCTATTCTTTCTTCTCTTTTAATTGCATCTTCTGCCCTTAAGAATTTTTCCACACATGCACATGCACATACACTTACCACTATCCTCACCCCCCTGTACAAGGCACAGGCCTAGAAAGATGACTTTATATGCCATCTCATATATGCCTTATCTGCTACAAGTCTCTACTCAGAGCACTGTCCCCATGTCCTGACCAGGAAGAAACTTGGCATGTAGATCTATGTCCAAAGTATACAGGTGGGAAAGGGGAGACGTGTACTTAGCTATTATCTGAGCTCCAAACTTTGGAGGGAGCCTCATCTGTGAGAACTTTATTACTAACTCAAGGAAGCAACTGGATGAGGTAAAAGAGGGAATTTAGCTACATGATTCGAAACTCATATGCATACCCACAATTGCCCTATCACCTCCTCTATCATCACCAAGGCAAAATTATAGTACTTTCATATCTCCCTTCCATGTCCCTCCTTTTAAATTATTTGTTGATTGACTATTTTGACTACTTTTTCCTTTCAAGTCTTCTCTCCCTGTTTACTTGAGCCATTTCATGTGTATAAAAAATGTTGATGGGGCTCCTGGGTGGCTCAGTCGGTTAAGCATCCAACTTTGGCTCAGGTCATGATCTCACGGTTCCTGAGTCTGAGCCTTGCGTGGGGCTCTGTGCTGACAGCTCAGAGGCTGGAGCCTGCTTCAGATTCTGTGTCTCCCTCTCTCTCTGTCCCTCCGCTGCTTGTGCTCTCTCTCTCTCTCTCAAAAATAAGTAAACTTTTTTTTAATGTTGAATGGTTCGCAATAAGTAGCACAACTTTCCTGGATCATGTACTTTTTTATGGATGATCTTGGCAAACAGAATTCCAGATTGTTTCAGTATCTTTCCTTGGTACCAACATGACACAGTTCCTCTAGGTTGGAACTAGGTTGGAACAGGGTCTCAATTCTGTTACTGTGACCTCAACCCATTATGAGGTATCAGGAAATGGAAGACTGAAGATAAAAAGTCCTAATCCCACCAAGGTTTCAATTCTCCTGAAAGGCCTCAACATTCCAGATATCCAAGGTGTTTTTCTAAATTCACTTTTTATTCTGAAGAATTTTAGAAACCAAAACAATGGCAGTTTATACTAAGACCCTATTATTTGACCCACCTTTAACAGAAACTCCTTAGACTTATAATTGACCACAGAATAAAAGAATATTTGCTTTTATTAAATATATAATACATATATTTTTAAAATTTTTTTTTACATTTATTTATTTTTGAGAGACAGAGAGAGAAAGAGCACAAGTGGGGGAGGGGCAGAGAGAGAGGGAGACACAGAATCCGAAGCAGGCTCCAGGCTCTGAGCTGTCAGCACAGAGCCCGATGCAGGGCTGGAACCCATAAACCATGAGATCATGACCTGATCAGAAGTCAGGCACTTAACCAACTGAGCAACCCAGGTCCCCAATATATAATCCATATCTTAATAAAAAAGAAAGATAACTATGTTTTTGATTGCTCATTTCTGAAACAAGGAAAATAGTATAGAGGGTTGTTGTGAATGTTAAATAAAATAATATATTTAAAGTACTAGTGCTTAGCATTGGGCCTGGCATATAAAATGTACTCATTAAATATCATGTATCATTACTGGGTCATAGAACCTAATAGTATTTGTTGTCTATCCATACCACAAATAAGATTTTAATGACTTATGCCTAAAGCTCAGAATGGACACATTGATGACTTTTCACTGGGTATCAAAATAGCTAGGTGATTTACCTAATTTTTCATTTTCAATGAGTTGATGTGGCATTATGTAGATCCAACCTAAGTGGACCATTAATTCCAAAATAACTGAAGGATGAGCCCACACACTTGACCTGCTTTCAGCCTCCCTGTTGAGAGTGACAGCAGAAAGTTTAGATTTGAGTCCATTTGACAGTTAGGCACTGATAAATATTAAAAACTGCAACGCAATCACACTATCACTTCTCAGCTTGTGAGTCTGTGGGATTATTAGCTCTGCTCTCAGTGATACAGAAGTTGCTTGGAAATTAAAAGGCTACAAAGTCCCTCATTCTAATGAGGTTCAGATCCTCTACATTATACAATGCTATAGCTTATTTCATAGGGATGCTTTCTAAGGAGAATTAATTCTATAATAAGAGCTCTGTGAAGCAAAAACTATTAATTAGCATTAATTAATGAAAATGTTAAAGGTTGGCATAGCACAAATTATACTCTCAATGATACCAAAAAAACCTTATATGACTCCAGCAAGACAGTCACCCTCCATCCTTCCTTCCATTCCTTCCTTCCTTCTGTAGCTCCCTCTTTTCCACTCTCCTTTCCTCCCTCTCTCTATAATATGCCAAAAAAAGATCAAGCTAAATGTGCAGAGGAAATAGGTTTCATATTGCTTATCAAGTCTGATCAATTAGGAATGTCTTCCTGGAGTGTTAAATTGGAAAGGATTGTGGGGTTGAATAAAGGTCCATCAAGAAAGAGCTCTATGTTTTATTAGTGATATATGACATGAGAGAGGAAACTGAAAACACTCTGATGTCTAATTGCTGCACTGAATTGGATAATCTCTATGTATTTTCCAACTAAAAAACTCTATCAGCCATTCTTTTAAGAGCTTCTAAAATTGAGAAACCCTGCCTCACACCATGCCTCCAGAAGCACTTTAAATTTGATGTATACTCAAGTGCCACCAAAAAGATTTCAAGGTAGTACTAACAAAATTACCCCTGGAGATACCTAAAGTAGAAGGATGGCTTACTGAAAATTGGACTTTTTTCTATGCTGTAGTGAGAAGAGATGCTGAAAAATCTCCTTGAAAATTTTTAAGAGGATAATTCACCTCTGAGCCATAAAACTTACCTCCACCCTCCCATCTTCAGAAATAGTGAAGGTGGGTAGAACTGGAACCTCTCTTGGAAACTGGATGGATGGATTTATTGTCAAGAAAAAGGATGTAAGAAGATCTTATAGGGGTTGAGAAGGAAAAATTGTCCAACAACTGGAGAACAGATCCATATAACAGGTATTTCAAGCCCTTGAAGGAATGGCTAATTAGATTATCTGTGATTCAGTGTGTCTGGGGTTATGAGGGACTTGGAGGGACATATGGATGGGAATGGAAGAGCTTAAGCTCTAAAAGCAAAAACGCTGGGATGATCCAGGATGAACCTGAGTATTCTTAGGTAAGCTTAACCATTCTCCCTCCATCTTCCCTCTCACCAGGATGACCATCTTCTCTCCAAGGAGCTGGTGATAGGATTTGGCTGGTAGAAATCAGCACTCTGTAGGGCTCATTAATAACTATAGTGTGTAAGCATCACAGGAACCAAATCCCTGATTTATCCTGATTGGATACAAATTTCAGACCCATACCTCAAGTGAACTGTGTAAACTTCCAAGAGTGGACACAAAAGAGAAATACACATCTTACTGGAAAATAAATAAATAAATAAGAGCTATGACCATTTGTCCCTAGAGTTTTTGGAATCATTCCTAAGGGTTACACTAGAACCATAATTTAGAGCTTAGAATCATAATTTAGAGATAGATCCTGGCACATTTTACATTACCATTTCAACAGTTACTATGGAATTAGCATCCACGTCTTCTCCCCACCATCTAGACACTATCTGTCAGATCTTTCTGTATCAGTCTAAGTCCTATTCAGCATATGTTAAGGTATTGCATTCAGGACTGTTGTATGGAAGTTCAAAGGAAAGTACAGAGCTCAGTGCTGAAAAATTAGTTTTTATCAGTTGAAAAAAGTATAACAGAAGACATTAAATCTGAAAAGCAAATGTGAAAACCAGAAGAGACAGGGCTTCATGTGACACAGCAGATATGTAGATATTCATAAGTGAGAAGTAGAAAAACTGTACAGAAAATGGTAACGGGATTCAGTACAGGCCACCCCCAAATATGACACCTTGGCATATTGAATATTTCAAGGTGAAGGAATTTGAGAAGCAGAAAGCACCTGAAAGATTTTCTGACCTTCCTATGAAGCAGGTTATAAGATCCTCATGTGAGAGGTGCGTTTCCTATATTCAGAGGAAAAGAGCAACCTTATCTCTGAAGACAGAGGGATGTCAAAAGGAATTTAGATGCATGGGCCTCAAAAGTTTTCTCCAGTTTACTACTCTTAGCTCATAGCCTTTTTGGTCCTATCACATTTTCTATAACTCTCCAAGGTTCACAAGGCCCAGCAAAAAAAAAAAAAAAAAAAAAAAAAAATCAGGCTTCACTGCTTCTTTGGCTTATCATTTCCTTATGGAGGGAGACTCACATGTCACATAAAAGTTACATTAAATAAATTTGTGACCCAGCAATAGCACTGCTAGGAATTTATCCAAGGGATACAGGAGTACTGATGCATAGGGGCACTTGTACCCCAATGTTCATAGCAGCACTCTCAACAATAGCTAAATTATGGAAAGAGCCTAAATGTCCATCGACTGATGAATGGATAAAGAAATTGTGGTTTATATACACAATGGAATACTATGTGGCAATGAGAAAAAATGAAAAATGGCCTTTTGTAGCAACGTGGATGGAACTGGAGTGTGATGCTAAGTGAAATAAGCCATACAGAGAAAGACAGATACCATATGGTTTCACTCTTATGTGGATCCTGAGAAACTTAACAGGAACCCATGGGGGAGGGGAAGGAACAACAAAAAAAAGAGGTTAGAGTGGGAGAGAGCCAAAGCATAAGAGACTGTTAAAAACTGAGAACAAACTGAGGGTTGATGGGGGGTGGGAGGGAGGGGAGGGTGGGTGATGGGTATTGAAGAGGGCACCTTTTGGGATGAGCACTGGGTGTTGTATGGAAACCAATTTGACAATAAATTTCATATATAAAATAAAAAATAAATAAATAAATAAATAAATAAATAAATAAATAAATAAATTTGTATGCTTTTCTCTTAATATGTTCTTTGTTAACAGGGCCCCAGCGAGAACTTAAAAAGGTAGAATAAAAGGTATTTTTCCTCTCCTGCAATGGCAACTATGCTCGGTGTAAGGGAGAGAGCACTGACATCTGAGAGGCGGTTTAACCCAGTGTAAAGAGCTTCTCTTTTTTTTATTCAATTCTGGATTCAGAGTTCCCAGGGCCTATTTGTCAGGGTAGTGATATTGTCTGAGTAGATTTAAGAAAAAGTTGTTAAAAAGCATTTCGGTTTCAATTCAATTCAACAAATATTTACTAAGTCTCCATGCTTTATGTGCATCCTTAAGGACTTTAGTGGAGAAAAGTAAAAGATACCAACAAAGAAATTGGATGATTTTAATTTTTTTTTATTTTAGAGAGAGAAAGCATGAGTGGGGGTGAGGAGCAGAGGGGCAGAGGGATAAAGAGGGGGAATTTTAAGCAGGTTCTATACTCAGTGCAGAACCTGATGTGGGGCTCAATCCCACAACCCTAGGATCAAGACCTGTGCTGAAATCAAGAATTGGATGTTCAACCAACTGAGCCCCTCAGGCACCCCAGGAATTGGATGACTTTAAAAGAGAACTATTGATTTCTTTCTGTACTGCAAACCAATTTACTATGATGACATCAACTTCTTTGCTCTCTCATAGTATCTGATCTACAAAGATGATCATCTCTTTTTGCCCAATGTTTGCATTTAAAGTAAATCAACCTTTTGTCTTACCAGTCTCTCGCTAGTTTCTGACTCCTACACACATTCACTCCTCTCCCATTCACCACCCCCCATTCATCCCTCTGCCTTTCTTTTTCTCCTACAATCCTTGAATTGATAGCCTTTACTAACAATGACAAGCGTTTTCAGCAAATCCCATCTCGCTTCCTTCTTCCTTTCCTCCTGTTGTTGGCACCTCCACCTGTCTTTACTCCATCCCCCTCTCTTAGTATTGTCACCAGCTTCTATCAAAGCTTGTACTTAGGATGAATCTGGTCAGCTCTCTCATTTAAATGTTCTTTTCATTCATAAAGCTTAATATGCTGATTCTTCCAAGGGTATTTGCATTTTTACAGGTGGCAAAATCTTAAATAGAAAGGAATAAAGCTGTCATGGTAAATTTTCAACCACTGGAAAACTAATGGAGGGAGCCATTGAGATACCAAAGGAATCTTCCCAAGCACCCTGAAAAACACTTCTATCTTCAATTCCATAATACAGAACACTTCCCAGTTTTCTAAGAGGTACCTGCTGGGATTTCTTGGCTCGGATTTGGATCCTTAGTCTGTAATTTTCCTGGGGTTGTGTTCTCTCATCAGAACTAGAGCTGCTGGTGCCCTGAGTCTGAGTAGCAATAATTCTCCTGGAACATTCAAAAACTTTAGTGCCTAGATGCCTTGGAAATGAAGGAGTTAATACTCTTAAGTGCCCATCAAGACAAAGTTAATGGGTCTTAACAGAAACCTGAGCAGGAGACCAACCACCTGCATTCAGAATGACCACTTTTCTAAGGAATCCTGGGTGGTCCGCCTAAGCAGGTTCCCCCATGCCCTGAGGGGCCAGTGGCTCTGAGAAGAATCCAGTTCAATAATGAGCAAAAGAATGATTAATAGTGCTTCCTCCCCTCAGTTTCAGATGGGGTGGGCAGCAGGGTCCCGGAAGAAAAGCAAACAGCTGGATATTACATTGCAGTGTGGACAGAAATCACTTATGTGTTAGATTCAATATCATTCGAGTGATTGAGGATTGGAATCAAAGCTCTCACGCTTGACTTACCATGGCAAAGATCAAGGTGCTGTGCCATTTTTATTAAATTTTTATTCATTTGTTCATTTATCATTAAAGACCTTTTAAAATTCAGAGGCATCATCTTCTCTATTATCTAAAAAGGTAGAGTAACTATTTTGTAACACATTTACACTTTTAAAGAAAAAGAAAATTTCATGTGTGGGCCTTCTTATTGGATGTAAATATTCTATGTATACATACACATGTATGCATATATAAAATATATTGTTCGTAAAATACTAATGAAATTCATACTTGGCATAGGGGTTTGGAATGGTACAAAGTGTAACTACACTGTGGGCTCTGTGGGAGGTACTGTGGAGGTGGAGAGAGATGGAGGCTTGATGAGTGAGACTCACATCATTTCTCTAGTTCCTCCTTCAGTGCCCTCCCATGAATCAAGGTTGCTTGTGACATTACAGATGCAGTTTAAAGAATCATAACAAAAATTAGGCAAGAAACAAAATTGATATTCCAGAGTAAAATTTAAACTGGAAATAAAATTTAAACATATGGGTAATTCTCAATATATACAGAATGCACACGTGTATGTATGTCTGTACTGGTTATCTGCACATTTATGGGCACACATACACACAACAGATATGTGTAGGAGCCAGTCTACTATTAAAAGAGATAGAATTCCTGGGTTCAGACCTGGCTTTGATGCTAATTAGCTAATGAAGTAATTGGGCAATTCATGTCAACTCTAAATCTCCATTTAGTCATCAGTAAAATGAGGGAGTTAGATATCTTCATGGTCCTTTACAACTTTAAGATTTCTAAACATTTGTGTACAGAAGGTCATTATTAAGCAATCACAAGAAACCCTTCTCCTTTGATCTGATTCCTAATGCCACCCCTGCATACACAGCTGTGAAGGAACATCCTGGACACTGTGGTTAGTGGAGACCATGCGGCTGTGTAGAGAAGATGCAGGAATGCAGTGAGTAGACAGGAGCCACCCACAGGAGAGTTGAAGAAGCTCCAGGACCACTATGATAAAGTGCAGGCTATGTCCTTCCGGAGAGTCCCTTTGGGGCACATGGTGGGTGGGTGGGGGGAAGCACAGTCTGTCTTTCACCTTGACTCAATAATCATGGTTGAAATCATAGACCAAAGTCTGATGCTTTCATGTTGAAGTCTTAGCAATACTAGTCACTAGCTATGTATCCTTTGTCCAGTTACTATACTGTTCTAGTCCTTGGTTTCCCTCCCACAGAAAATGATGATCATAATGCCCACCTTCACAAGCTCTTTTAATATTTAAATGAGAATATGGATATTTTTTTAAATTTGTTTTAATGTCTATTTATTTTTGAGAGAGACAGAGACAGAACGTGAGTGGGTTAGGGGCAGAGAGAGAGAGAGAGAGGGAGACACAGAATCCGAAGCAGGCTGCAGGCTCTGAGCTGTCAGCACAGAGCCTGACATGGGGCTCGCACTCACAAGCTGTGAGATCATGACCCGAGCTGAAGTCAGACACTCAACCAACTGAGCTACCCAGGTGCCCCTGAGAATGTGGATGATATTTTTAACATGATGCCCAGCACATAATAAGTATTCAAAAAACTGTGTGTATATGCATGTATTTCACATTTACATATCTTACAATGGAGTTATGTCTTGATAACCCCATCATAAGTTGAAAATACTAAGTCAAAAATGCATTTAACATACTTAACCTACTGAACACCATAGCCTACCCTAGCCTACCTTAAACATGTTCAGAACACTTACATTACTCAACAGTTGAGCAAAATCATCTAATAATAAAGTGTTGAATATCTCATGTGACTCATCAAATACTGTACTGAAAGTGAAAAACAGAATGATTTTATGGGTATAGAATGCTTATAAGTGTATCAGTTGCTTATGCTCATGATTATGAGGCTGACCTGGAGCTACAGCTCCTGCCGCTGTCCAGCACCATGAGAGAGGATCTCACTACATTTCACTAGCCCAGGAAAAGAGCAAAATCCAGACTCCAGTTTCTACTAAATTCGTATCACTTTCACCTCATCATAAAGTCAAAAAATCATTAAGTCAAACCGTTTTAAGTCAGGGACTGTCTGTATACATATATCAATATGTATTTCATGCATTATGTATTATTAAATCTTTGGTAAGCTTCATTTATAGAGATTTATGGAAGAAGACCATTGTTATTTGGCAATGGGAAAATAGAAACCATTCATAAAGGATAGGGTTTTCATTTTCTATAGAGAAGAGGAATTAGAAATCCGAAAAATAAGTATAATGAGAAGAAATGAACAGAAAATTGGACACCATATTTTAGATACATGGTCAACTACAAAGAATTGTTCCATGGAACTTATTTATGTCATGTTGATTGCCTATAATATAGATAGCTGGAGCTGCCCTGGATGATCCCAATGATAAAGCCTCAAAGATTAAGTATGTTATCTATGTATTCATGTATTTACTAAATCCTTCCTTAAGATTCTTTCAGAATGAAAGCTCCAGGAGAGCAGAGGCTGTGCCTATGCTGGATCTGAAAAGCCTAGAATGGTGGCTGGATCTGAAAAGCCTAGAATGGTGGCTGGCATGAGGTAGGCACTCAAAAAATACCAAGTCTATAGACCATACTATAAATTTAGTATTTGTTCTGTTGTTTATTTTCTGTCTCCAAGTGCTAAAATGCAAGCTCCATAAGGCAGGCAACATTGCTTTGCTCACTGATGTGTCTGCCCCATGTGCCTAGAATGGTGCCTACACATTATGGGTGCTTCATAAATGTTTTTAGAATGATGACTGAAGCGGGTAGAGAGAGTGATTTAGAAGCAGTAAAGTCTCAATAATCCAGGCTGCTAAAGAAGCTTCTTAACCTTTAGTTTCAAATGGAGGTTTCAGGGAAAATGGCTTCTACTGCCCCTTAAACACAGATCATTCAGCTAAATAACCAGACCTTTCAGGAGTTTCTGAGAAGATGAAGACAAGGGGAAAAAGTCAGTTCCATAGCCAAGGTTGCAAAGGCTGTTCCACATTCATCCAAACTCACGCTCTCCTACACTGGTTTGTCAAATCCTTTATTTAAATATCTCATTATCTAAGACAATTTTGTACTTACTGTCATGAAGGCTTATGAAACCTGCAAACCTGTCTTGCTGGAGCAGGTACAATTTAAGCCAGTGATTGTTCAAAGGAGAAAGGAAAGGTGAAGAATGGCACCATTGTGAAGATTTAGAGCAGGAGGGTAGACAGCCCTCAGAGCTAACCTCTGTTCTCCAGGGTGTTTGTTTAGGCTCCTTAGACAATGCATATAGCCTAAAGATAGAGGGGGAAAAATTGTAAGTCTTCATGTATAATTTTTGTTGTTATATCTAAACTGATAGTTGAGGGCTAGGAGCTGAAACAATATTTTATAGAAGTATCATGTTGAAGTTTTTGCAGGTTTCAAAATATTTAAATATGTAAATTTCAATGGAGAGATGTTCAGATTTTTTGATAGTCTAATGATTTTAAGCATCTCATTTCTAGTCACACACTGACAAAAGATGTTCAGATTGCAGTGTGAGATGGTTTCTATGGTTACAGTTGTTTCCTAGCATTTTAGTGACATCTTTTGTGAGCATTGGCTGCTTCACTTATTTGTCACTAATGTATGTGTAGAACTATAGTTAATAGCCTTGGGCGGACAAAATTTTTTTTTCTGAATGGCTGTATTGTTTTTTAGCAGCATTTTTCAATAAGGTGACAATGCATTAGAATACTAATGGTATGTATGGTATTTTAAGATGTCAAGTTTTCAATAAAATGATAATGAAAATTTTGCATTTCATTTAATAGTTAAATATTCATGAATTTTCACAGCATGATGAACTGAGCGAAAAATAAAGAAACTGTATAATGTATAATACTAAACATCATAAATTAAGTTTCTTTTCATAGAAGCTATTCAAGAGTGTTTAATATATGGTTCTTCATGGATTTAGACCAATCTGAGCTAAATTAAAGGCATCTAAAAAGGAAACTTGTTTAAACCAATTTAACATATTTTAACACAGCATGTTTACAATGTAACAATATAAAGGAAAATGACACATTACAAACAATATATACATTATATAAAACTTATGACGAATAAGTGGGGGATGTAATCATCAGGCAAGAATATTTTGAAGAAAGTAATTACAAAGCAGGAGATGGAAGCATGCATGGGGGTAGAGACAGGTGACATAACCATGAGTAATAGAATGAAAGTAGGCAGTAGAAACTGAGAATCTAAAAGTTCTATCCAATAATGATCTATTTTAGGCATTAGGCTAATTTCTGGAGAACCTAGGAGTAAACACCATGTCTCCCCTCTGGCCCTGAAATGATCCAGTCTTAAAGCAATGTTTACAGAAAGGGAAAAAAAATTTACCTCAATATTAGAGGTTAAAAGACTGTTTCTCCAAATTCAAAGATCATTTGTTGTCCTGCAGCAACAGCCATTCCAACTACCTGTTATACAGGATGCATCTCTGGTGAATATTTGGGGATGCTGTGTATGGAGTTAAGCTACCAGAGAGGAAATGACTAATGGAATTCTAATTGCTGATTGCTATGATGTGGAAGACAGAACAAAGCCATTACCTGACTCATTATCAAAAAATATTGTCAATCACTTGAATAACCCATAACCTCCTGATTGGGAATTATTCAGCCATGCTCTCCTGACTGGCTAGTGATTCCACTGACCCATCCTATTAGGACTGTTAGATGTGATTGAAAGAACCATAGGACTGAGATACAGAAGAAAGACTCAGTTTCTATTGCAGAGCAAATCAAGACTAGAACCAGTATAAAGTTAACAGAAAATCCTAGCCTGATAGGTGCTGCTGATGTATCAAACAATGTGGACTTAAGATATAGAACTTGAAATTCCTTTAGGATAAAAGCATCATCAGAGCATTGGTCTACCTAGGTTGGTGGTTAACTTGGTATTACCCATCTCTCATATGTCTTATTGTCACTAATTTACTTAATGCCTAACATATGTGTAATAACATTTACAGATATACAGAGAAAGGAATCAAAGACCATCCTTTTTAAAAGTATTTTGTACAGGAGAATGTTACTGCAATGTCTATTATTTAACCAATTTAGCATTATCCTTGATTCTGCTAATTGGGTGATCATTTGTGGATGAAGGAATTGAATTGCCAATGAAAATAAAATAATTGAAAAAGTAAAAAAACGGAAATTTCATAGCTTTCCTTAATTTTAATAGACTTCCCAAATCCAGTTCATTTTAACATGTTGATTTTTATTTATTACATATTGACCAGGTAGTGGTATTCAGTGTCCTGGCTCTACATTTACTAGCTGCACAGCCCAGTGGAGGCAACCTCATCTTTCATGCCTCAGTTTCTCACCTATAAATGGGAATAATTGGAGTATCTACCTTATAAAATGTTGCATAAACTAAATGAGATCAATACATATATAACAGCATTAAGTTTGTCAAACAGGAAGCACACAATAAATATTAGCTATCTTCATTATCATTATAATTAATATCAACTCATTTTGTGAAAGCTAAATATAGGACCAGTAGAGAGATGATGGGAGAGAGGTTTTAAAGACTTCCTTGGGGCACCTGGGTGGCTCAGTTGGTTAGGCAACCAACTCTTGATTTCAGCTCGGGTTATGATATCACGGCTCATGGGTTTGAGAGCCCCATATTTGAGAGCTGCACTGACAGTGCAGAGCCTGATTGAAATTCTCTCTCTTCCTCTCTCTATGGCCCTCCCCTATGCATGCTTTCTCTCCTTCTCTCCCTCAAAATAAATAAATTTAAAAAAATAAAGACTTTCTTAGAACAAATATCATAAAAGTGATTAGAAGTACAAAATAGTGTTTTAATGAAGTATCTTAAACTGGATATAATGTTTTTGGGGAGCTAGAAGTCAGTAGAACAAATTGGCTAACGTTCAGGGATCTTATCCATGAAAGTAAGTTGGCATTATTGATCTCTTCCTTATTTGAATTGTGATGACTATATAAAACCAGCTGCTTAAAAAAGAATTTATAACATAAAAGGACAAATATTATATGATTCCATTTACATGAGATACCAAGACTAGCCAAATTCAGAGACATAAAGTAGAATAGTGGTTGTTGCTAGGGGTTGAGAGGAAAGGGGAATGGGAAGTTACCGTTTATTAAATACAGAGTGTCAGTTTGGCATAACAAAATTTTTCTAGAAATGTATAGTGGTATGTTGCATAGCAATGTTTATGTACTTAATGCCACAGAACTGCACACTTAAAAATACTTAAAATGGTGTATTTTTATGTGAGGAATATTTTATCACAATTTAAAAAAACAACTATAAATGGCCGACATACATGGGGGGGGTAACAAAGGAAAAAATAACATACAGAATTAATCCTATATGTTGAGGTAAAAAAAAATGAGCTTTGTCCAAAATTTGTGGCACTTGATCAAATAATATATCTCGATTTTACTTTCAGTTTACATGAGGCCCAAGACTAAGACTTTGATTTTAAATATATTTTATCGAAAACCCCTCATGAATCTTAAACTCTTTTGGCTTCAGACTTGAGAATACAACAATTACATCATATCACTAATTAAAGTGTCCACTTCAGTGACTCAGGATGACTAATGAGAGCATTGTGATCAGCACTTCTAGCAAGGTGATCTTCTTTAGAATATGTCCGTATCTTGTGCCAGAATAAGTGAAGAGAGCATTATAAAGACAAATTGTGGCTAATGCATTCTCCTTTATGCATTTCTGGGCTGATGACCAGTCCTATTAGATATCACCCCAAATGTGTCGGGAATGCTACTAAACAAGAGAAAAAAGACATTTTCGTCCTACATAAGTACAGCCAACACAAACATCACCCAACACAAGTGCTGCTCTGGCATTTTCTTCTTCATTCTGAGGTGTTTCTTATATGTCTCAGGAGATGAGAAACTAATTAATATAGCCTATCTGCAGAAATTCCAAACAAGCAAATGGTCTTCATTATTAGCCAGCATATTTGATATTTGGTTTCCAAGTCTTATCCTTTCACTCAAAAGTTACCCTGATTTCAAATAGCCCCATTTCTCTGTTTTATCAAGAAGTAGCAACAATCTACTACCACCACTGTTATTATGACATTTCAATCAGCTCGTTTCATTGCGGTTTGAGAAAACACTTTGTTGAAACCCAAAGGAAAATCTGCCACGTTTCCATTCAGGCATATGGCCAGGGGAAAAAAGCTTAATAACCAGTAATCAGAGTCTGCCTTCTTTGGGTGGAATCCACTGTGGACAAAAACAATTTATGCTGCACTGGACGAAAATAGTTCATCGATGTTATTTTCCAAGAGATAGTTAAAATAACTCCTTCTCATCTGATATCCCAAAACTAGAAGGAAAAGAGTTCAGATAATGTTGGAATCGATAAAGTCACAAAAGCAGAGTCGTATAGGAAATACATCTTGAAATTACTATCTTGTTCTTTTTATCACAGAACTTGCTAAAGAATAGTTAGGGCCATTATGAAGGGTAGTATTACAACAAGTTTTAGTTCAGGGAATCATCAAAATGAAAGATAACAAAGATATAATATGTATCTACCTAGAGTAGTGATTGCAATGATCAACAATCTGAAGTGTTTTTCCCTTTCAGAAAATAGACCTCTGATTATTCCCCAAGACTTAAGTAATTCAGAATAGTAAATCATCAAAATTTATCTTTTTAATATATTTTGAACTGATTTTTGAATATGGATATATATTTTATAGAAAATTAATATAAGCTAATTAATGAGGACTCAGTAAGTCCAATCTCAGGTGAAATGGAGAAATATTTCTTTTTTTTATCAGAACCTTTAATTCTTTCCCACAATCTCTTATGATCAGAATATTTTCCTTTTAGTCCAACAGGCTTATTACCTATCAGGCAGAAACAGCCCTCTACACAAACTACCCCTTCTGCAAAGGGCATGTGTTTCAGTAACAAAACATTTCTCTGCCTAGGCAGTGAACGGAGGGAGTTCTATGTCAGTAAAACAGAAAGTAGGCAATACTTGTTTTCACTGGCAATACAGTGATTCTTAACCTTTGTTGTACATTAGAATGACCCAGAAAGCTTTTTAAAAACCTGATGCTCGGGTCATACCCCACACCAATGAAATTAGAATGCTTAGGGCTGGGGGGGCAAACACAATATTTTTTAAAGATTCCCAAGTAATTCCAATGTGTAGCAAAGTTTGGGAAACATTACAATATATATTGGAAGTCAAAATTTGTTATTAATTGTATGCCAATAAACTACCTCTTCACACCAATAATTGAGAATTGGCAGTGTCTTAATTTTTTCACATTATTTAATCTTAATAAACCTAGGAAAGTCAATCCAAAATGAAGCTGCCAGGATAAATAATACAAAGCATCTTTTCCTTTTTCATCATTATTAAATCAATATCATACTATGGCCTCATTAAACATTTTCTCATTAAATATTTTATTTTTATAATTTCATTTCTACTACCATTTTCCTAATAGGCCTGGTGTAGACTCTACCCATGGGGAAAAGTGTATTTATTCACTACAAGGAGTGCATGTTTCCAGGAAGTTTGCATTTTGTAAATGTGGTTTGGTTTTCCAAAATGATTTAGGTTCTGTAATGTAAGAGAGAAACACTCAAATCATACCCATTGTAATCTCTTACATTTTTGTCCTCAGACTCCAAAAAACCTCACACCCACTTTAGAAACATTGTGCCAAATCCTCAATTTTTCACCTTCCATTTGTAGATAATGCAAATATCTTTTCATTCAAAACTCTCATTATCAGGGTGCTTGTATGGCTTAGTCAGTTAAGCGTTCAACTTTTGATTTCAGCTCAGATCACGATCTCACAGTTCGTGGCTTAAAGCTCCATGTTGGGTTCTGTACTGATAGTGCAGAGCCTGCTTGGGATTCTCTCTCTCTCCTCACTCCCTACCTCTCTGGCCTTCCCCGACTCTCTCTCTCTCAAAATAAATAAATAAACATTTAAAAAACTCTCATTATCTATAATTCCATTAATGATTTCTATCAGTAGAAGATTTTAAAGTGTATTTCCATCATTCATTAATTTTTCTAAGGAAAGCAATTTCTATATTCTCATTGGAAAATTGGAGAAATTGGCAGATAATCCACACTTATTTTGACGATTTTCCTTAGAATACTGCTAAACTAACCTGTTTCCTTTGCCTAAATGCCACTGTGCCTTCTAACATATGTATACTCAGGCATCTGGCTTCTTCTTTTAGATTTTTTGAGCTAAGACAAATCTTGGAAACAGTCAACTTTATCAAAAATATTTTTATCTTTAGAGTCTATATGGCTTTATTACCTGAATCTTTCATTCTTCTCTCTTCATTTTTTCTTGTCTAGTAATTGATATATTCCCAAGGAAAAATACAAACAGAAGGGAAATCAAATAGTCCCCTTCAAAAATTCCTTAGGTGTCATGAGAGCTAATCAACAATAGATACTAAATTTTTTAAATATCAAGCCAACCAAGTTAATTCTTGCTCATGTTGTAATTTCTGAATAGAAATCTACATTTCTGTTTCTTCATTTATTACAGTCTCCTTAAGACATTGTGGAAGTATCCTTGAAGCTCAGAATACTGTAGTTTCCAAGTCCTTGTTCAATGCCTTATTCATGAACTGACCTATCATGATTCTAATTCGAGTTAACAATAATTCAAAAATATTTACTAAAGGTGTACTATGTGTCTGGCACTGATGAGACATTGTAAAGGATGAAGAAGATAAGTGGTCTGAGAATTGCTCCTAGAATTTATAACCTGGTTGAGGAAGGAAGGTGCTCAAGATTATAAAACACAGCTATTTTTTGAGCCATAAGAAAGGAAAAACATGCAACTAATTAAATTTTTACATGTCATCATGAGGCACCTGAGTGCCTCAGTCGGTTAAGCATCCGACTTTGGCTCAGGTCATGATCTCACAGTTCGTGGGTTCAAGCCCTGTGTTGGGCTCTGTGCTGATAGTCCAGAACCTGGAGCCTGCTTTGGATTCTGTGTCTCCCTCTCTCTCTGCCCCTCCCCTGCTTGCTCTCTCTCTCTCTCTCAAAAATAAATAAGCACAAAAAAATTTTAACATGTCATCATATGTCAAGATGCACTGACATTTTAAGATGCATTCTGATTTTAGAGATGCTAAAATGAAAAAAACATAGAAGTGTGTCTTAGTGCAATAGCGTATATACCTATAACAATGAGGGAATAATATACAACAGTGCTAAATACAGGTGAGGCTGTACAGATAGTGATGGACAGAGGGCTAATACAAGAGATACCATTGCAATCACTGGGATGGTTTGCAGAATGACTTAAGCTTAATGGAAACAAGAAGTCAAAAGCACTAGTAAAGTCCCTGGAGTTTCATACAATGTCAAGGTGACAAATTCCTACTTGCTCACTTTTCTGAGAAAGATACATTGAATACCACACTCATATTTGGTCCAGTCATGTCCTACTCACCCTACATCTAAAATATCTTTCACATCCATCCCCTCTTCTCTTTTCACACTTGCCACTATACTATTCCCTCTCATAATTTTCTTTACCAAATCTCTCTAGGCAGCATTTAAATTAATCATCCCCATCCACAGCTCTGAACACAATGATCCCAACATTGTAGGGATAGCAACAGTGGCTAATCAATGATGACTAAACTTCTCAGCTTGGCATTCAAGGCCCTGAAAGATCTGACCCTAATATATGTTATCTCCTATTTTTCCATTGCAACAGCAGTTCTTTTAACACATTTCTGTTTAATTGACTCATCAGATCAATGCTCTCCATTCCCTCTGTAAAACATGGATGATTAAACACTCCAGGCTAGCAAGTAATATAGTATATCTGTGCCCTTCTCCCACCAATTAGCTGTATACTTGTCCAAACCTATTTATGCCAGTCTTACTTGTTCTTGCAATTATGTGATTTAATTAAATATGAAAACTGATAAAATATGAGTACAGAAAGAAAATTGTTTCTATGAACACTAAGTTATGTGCTTGATTTAAAAAAACTAACAAGCTAACAACAACAACAAAAAAAAACTGATGTCAAACCAGGAATGGGCAAGACAGCTATAACAAATTGAGAAAAAAAAGTAATAAAAATCCAGAAGGATGCCACACTCAGATTGTGTCTTCCAGTTTTGCTCCATTTTAAATAACCAAACATGTTTGTATCAAATCAGGCATAAAATGGTGGACTGTGGGTACAGACTACAATCAACAGATTCATAAGAAAATGATTTGGTGCCTCAAGAGATGATTGACAAATAAAAATATACTTGTATGTTTTATATTAAAATAAAGGCCTACATATGTTTTTTTAACTCTTTCCCCACTTTTGCCAAGGCTTCAATTTATAAACTAGCTATAAGTCCCAACTCACTAAACAGAGAAACTCTGCTCCTACCCTAGGCTCCAACCAAACTTCAATCCATAAGCTCACACTATTTCTTCTTTATGAAATGAGCATTTCCCATATCACACACTGTTCAAATCACCTTAATCTTCAAGAATCTATGCAAAAGCCCCTATCTCTGTGAAGTATTCCCTAAAGCATTCCTGTTAGAAATTGGAGTTAGAGAGGTATTTGAGGATTCTAATATCAGCTCTCCATCTATTGTGGAAACCAAATCAAATGTATTAACCTCTACATCTCAATTTCCTCATCTGTAAAATGGGGTAACACCTATCACATAGCATTGTTAAAGGATTTAATGTATAGAACACTAAGCATAATGTCTATAATGTAGGTGGGTTCAAAATATGAGAGACACTAATCTCCATCCACGCATTTTTCTTTTGGATGCTAACAGCCCCTTGTTCATCTTTGATGATGCTTCTTGTTTTCTGTTCTGTATTATAACAGTTTCAATACATGTCTTTTTCCCATTAGATATATATTCCTTGATTGCTAAGCTGCAAAGCCAATACTTCTTTTGCAATCACTTGCCTTGCTTTTAAATAAATAAAGAATTAAATAAAAGGCCAAATGATTGGTGAACCTTTGTTGTGGTTATATAAGCAGAGGCCTGGCAAAAGAATAAGGAAAAGAGAAACAATTTAGAGTATATTTTTTTGTTCTCTACTTGACTTTCTACAAAACTTTATTCAATAAAACAGATAAAAGGCTTAATTACAGCAGCTTAAAGATGGTTGCTTCTACATCTCCTTTTCTAATGGCCTCATGTTTTCTTTTTGTGTTGATTCTTTCTCCTCAAAATGTTGATAGGGTAGATTACACCTGACAGCAGTATTAGCAGCCCCTGGAGAATTTCAGTCTTTGCAACGCAACATTCTTCAGAAGAAAAACCTTTTGCCAGTCCCCTAACCCCCACACCAAAAAGGATTGAAATGCTGCATTCTTTTTAGTTGACAATTGACTGCAACATTTTGCAAATAAGTGCCAGGCCTCGATGAGGTGCAAAATACTGACTGTATTAGCTAGTTATTTAGAGAGATGTGAAGATGCTCTTGCCAACATACATTCAATTTAGGCTTTGAATGCTTTGCGTGATCTCCCAGGCAGCACTTGTTTGAAAATGTTGGAATTTAATTTAGAAGTTTTCACATTTGCTTTTTTTGTTCTTATTTTTAAAAGCAGCAATAATTCTTTAGTCTTTAAAGCAGACTCTAGAGTTACTCTTTATATGTGTGTACATATATACATACATGTGTAAAATATGAAAAAAATTACCATGTTTTTCTATTATTTTGCTCTGTTCTAATTTTTGTCATTGAACTTAAACTTTTTCAGTCTCAGAATACTGAAAATGAAACTGCATTGCTATTTTTGTAGAGATGACCATTTTAGGCCCATAGCCTTCTTGGGTTACCTGTGTGGATCTATGTGTAATTTTATAATCACAGAGTATGAGGTTGTTAAAGGGCACTGAAATGTCTTTTACCTACCTACCATGTGACCTATATATCACTTATATAACATATGAGCAAGACTTTCTCCTCAGTCAGGGTATAATACTCAGTGTCTCCTTAGAATTGTCACAAATTAGTATTTATAATAGTAACCACTTGTATTTCTATATGTAGGAAATATTCATTGCTTCCACTTTCCTAGTAGGAGGTTCAGATAGGTCTAGACATATTTAGTAAACTAGTGGGTTAGACTTAAACAGAGCTTTGTCATACATTGCACAAGTTATGTACTTCACAGCTCTAGGGGAGCCATTTACACAGACAATTTCCCTATGACAAGCAGGGAGCCTTGACATAGAGTGAAAAATGGGTTCTGGGTAGGAAGAAACATCAGCAGCAGAAAGAGGCTTGAGAAAGGGCAACAGAAGCATCAGAGTTCCAGCTATTAATATACCAAAAAAAGAGTAAAAAAGCAAACTGTGGTCCAGACCAATTTGCAAGCAAATGAGACTTCCCTTGGGTTTTCCCAGAAATGGATGGAAGAGAGGAAGTTTTTGAAGGGCTGTAGTTATCAAATACAAGTTCCTTAAAAATATAAGTGACTTGGGGCGCCTGGGTGGCTCAGTCGGTTGAGCGCCGACTTCGGCTCAGGTCACGATCTCGCGGTCCGTGAGTTCGAGCCCCGCATCGGGCCCCTGTGCTGACAGCTCAGAGCCCGGAGCCTGTTTCAGATTCTGTGTCTCCCTCTCGCTGACCCTCCCCCGTTCATGCTCTGTCTCTCTCTGTCTCAAAAATAAATAAACGTTAAAAAAAAAAATATATAAGTGACTTTCCCACAGTCACCCAGGTTGGCAAACCAAGAATACAAGTCACTAGGAGTTTCACAGTCATGGGTGACCATGAAGAGCCCATGAACTTTGACTCCATGAACGACATGATTTGCATTCAACAGAATATTGGAAAATAGGGCCAACTCTAAGAGTATGCCATAATGTTATCAAACATTATCTTAAAACTATCTTTATAATGCTGGTAAGAGAATTACTTAATAGCCATATGCTTTGAGATATTAATAACAAGAAAAATATATAAATTTCATGTTGTTCTGATACAACTATTTCATTAAAAGATCCTTTTGCTATGACAATGACTAAATGCCATCAGATACAGTTCACCACCTATCTGCCTTAGACCAAAATTGTAGGTCTTCTCAGAGAACATCATTAAAAGAAGTTTTGAAACTATTTTTAATAGTTCCCCATGCAACCTGCTAGAATGACTAATAGCTGTACTTAGATCCAAAGTTTGAAAGTTTTAAAATCTAATATTGGTACATATGCCTTCTCTTGTTTACTTAACAATTGCATTGGCTTTGAAACCAATAGACCTGAGTGGGAATCCCGGCTTGACGCTTATTAACTGTGTGGTCTCTGACCAGTTACTGAGCTTTTCTGTGGCCACGTCCTCATTTATAACATCCACTGTACAGAACTATGCTAGGTCATAGAGATATCATCTGACACAGTATTTCGTAGATGGTATTGATAACTATTATTGGTAACTATTATTATTATTAACTATTAAAAGGGCACCCTATTAATAGTTACAGTGGATAAGAGGCCTAAACCAGGACTGCCTGATGCTCTGGGGTATATTGTCTCTAGATGACTAATTTCCCTTATTGCTCAATAATCTTTGATATAGAAATCCACTTCTTTACTCTCTTTTTAAATTTTTTCTAACATTTATTTATTTTTGAGAGAGAGAGGGACAGAGTATAAGTGGGGGAGGGGCAGAGAGAGAGGGAGACACAGAATCCGAAGCAGGCTCCAGGCTCTGACCTGTCAGCACAGAGCCCAACGCAGGGCTTGAACCCACAAACAGCAAGATCATGACCTAAGCCAAATTCCACTGCCCAACTGACTGAGCCACCCAGGTGCCCCATAGAAATCCACTTCTTTACTCTTTAAGAACTAAAAATTAAGTACACTGCAACAGAAAGATATATCACTTACCAGATATGAAAAACATACCAACATATATGTAAATCTGTCAGTATATCACCAGATATAAGACCAATTTAGCCATTTCCATAAAATTTACAAAATTATTTTATTGGGTCTTTTTTTAACCAATTTTACCAATTCAATTTTAATTTTTTTAAATTTTATTATTTAATTTTTAAATTTAAAATTTAATTGAATTTAAAATTAAATTGAATTTCACCAATTCAACCAACATAGGAGTATATAAATAAAAATTCACAGTCTTCTCCTACCCCCCATTTAATCAACTTCCTCTGAAAAAATCAGTACTCCATGTTTGATATTTGTCTTTACCCATATTTTCCTATGATTATACTAATATCTAAACTTCTCAACCATGCCACCATTACTGCAGCAACAAAGCACCTTAGAAATATCAACTTTTGTTGTTCTTTTGTGTGTGAGCACTCTCTCTATCCACACCTCAACTATAATATGCCATGACTAGATAAAGGGCTTCCTACTAAGAAATTATCTTAAACGTTCATAGGAACCAGTTGGAATCCTGTGAGTGGGGTTCTATTCATTGAAGGGATGGCCAATGTACCCCATTGATCAGGTGTTATTACTTACTATCTAAATCAGGACATTTATGAGAGTGAAAGGGCACCCTATTAATACTTACAGTGGATAAGAGGCTTAAACCAGGACTGCCTGATGCTCTGGGGTATATTGTCTCTCTACATTTAATTCACACTGACATCTCTGCCTTTTCCTCAATCTCCCTCAAAACATGGCTTTAATGATATTATATCCATCTCAAAACTCTTCAATGGCACCCCACTTTCTCTAAAATTCTTTGTCTCAGGATATTAATGCTCCAAGTGGCTTTTTTTTTTTTACTCAGAAAGGCAAATTTGCAGCCTGCAGATGCACCTCTCCTTATCGTCTTCAAACTATATTATATTCATATGACCACCCTGGCCTCTGAAGGCATCTGAGTATAGAATCCCTGCTAGCTTAACATTCCCAAACTTATTTACTAATGAAGCCCTTCTCTCCCAAATCCTGACTCTATCCCAGTGTGTACACTTGTCTTCCAGCTAGGTTGTTAGCTCCCTATCATCTTCATATATGCTATCTTCAGAATAGATTCTCAGTAAATATGTATTAAGAAGAAGGAAGGAAGGAAGGAGAGGAGAGGAGGGAGGGGAAGAGGGAGGGAGGCAGGAAAAGAAATTTATTTGATTAAGCCAATGGTTGTTTTCCATATGTTCCTGTTTAATATGTTGTCTGAAGTCAGCCTGACTATTGCAGATCTGTGGATACTGGTGATATAAAGTTTATAAAAGTTTCTATCTACCCCATATATTTCTCTTGTCATTGGAGTTACTAATGGGATAAATAAAAATGTAAGAGTTATATCTTTAGAAAATGACCTTGATTTGAGTAGGACAATTAAAGGCCCTGATTTGGATAGGAAAGCCTTTTCCTCTAGTCCTTTTCCATGAATACTAGTTGTAAAATGATAAGCAGAGAGTCTAAAGGTATGCCATAGAAAACATGTGAGCGCAGTGGCTGAAAAGCTATGCGTAAGTGCAGAGGACACTATGAGATACAGTATTACAGAGTGAGTAAGGACCCCTTGAAAAACTACCAGAAGTAGTGCTATAGTTGCTTAAGACCAGTTACTTTGAGCGCTAATTTTGCCATTAAAATTTTCATTGTTGTGCTTAGGAACACAAAATGTCAGCAATTTCTTCAGATGTTCTAGAAAGTATGGTTTGGGGACACACTAAAATGTCAATCCTACTTCTCACTGCTATTGAACAGTTAATGGTAGGATGGGGTCCTTAAAATATGGTTAGGTGTACTTGTCTTCCCTGCAGCCTCATAGCTAAATTACCTAGGTGAGCAAGAGGCAAGTTTGGGGAATATAAAAACAATACATTGGAATAATGGTACAGTAAGAAAGACGTGGCTATAAACTGAGATCTGCTGGTCTTGAAAAGGTTATAATAATCAGAAAAAGAAAATTGATGATAATGATGATGGTAACGATGGTGGTGGTGGTGATTATTAAACGTGATGATGATTTGGTAGGGTGAAAGGAGCACATAACCAAAAGTGAGATTGCTTGGGTACTAGCTCAGCTCTGCTATGTACCTGTTCCATGATTTTGAATAAATCACTTAATTACTCTAAGATATTGCTTTCTCATCTCTATGATGGGAAAATTAATACTTCCCTGTGTGTCTCTTAAGGTTATTACATGGGCAAAGTGAGAAATAGATGGAATCACTCTGTAATCTGCAATGTGCTTAAATAATTAATGTGCAGATTTGCTTGACTGCATTTGCCAACCAAGTTATCATGGTGAATTGGTAGCCAGGTTGTTAGCTTTCAGATGGGATCATGTGAGACAAAAACAAAAAAACAAACAAACAAACAAAAACCCACATGCAGAGTCTATTGAACTTTTGGAGCTTTGTGTGAAAAAATGCAACCAAATATGTGAAGTTTTAATAAGTCTAAGATTTGCAGTCCTAACTAACTTTTTAAAATTGAAGTATAGTTGACATACAATGGTATATTAGTTTCAGGTGTACAACATAGTGATTCAACATTTATATACATTACAAAATGGTCATCACAGTAAGTGTGGTTGCATATGTTATGATACAAAATTACTACAAAATTACTGACTATATTCACTATACTGTGCTTTACATCACCATGACTTTATTTTATAACTGGAAGTCTGTACCTCTTAATCCCCTTTATATATTTTGCCCATAGGGGTGTGTGTGTGTGTGTGTGTGTGTGTGTATAATACATGTGTGTGTGTGTGTGTATATACACAGATCTGTGGATACTGGTGATATAAAGTTTATAAAAGTTTCTATCTGCCCCATATATTTCTCTTGTCATTGGAGTCACTAATGGGATAAATAATAAAAATGTAAGAGTTATATCTTTAGAAAATGGCCTTGATTTGAGTAGGACAATTAAAGGCCCTGATTTGGATAGGAAAGCCTTTTCCTCTAGTCCTTTTCCATGAGTACTAGTTGTAAAATGATAAGCAGAGAGTCTAAAGGTATGCCATAGAAAACATGTGAGCGCATATATACATATATATATATGTGTATATATATACACCACATCTTCTTTCTCCATTTATCTATTGATGGACATTTGAGCTGCTTCCATAATTTGACTATTGTAAATAATGCTGCAATAAACATAGGGGTGCATGTATCTTTTCAAATTAGTGTTTTCATATCCTATGGGTAAATACCCAGTAGTGTGATTACTGGATCATAGGGTAGTTATATTTTTAATTTTCTGAGGAGGAGCCTCCATATTGTTTTCCACAGTGGCTGTACCAGTTTTCATTCCCGCCAACAGTGCACGATGGGTCCTTTTTTTCCACATCTTCACCAACACTTGTTGTTTCTTGTGTTTTTGATATTAGCCATTCTGACAGGTATGAGGTGATATCTAATTGTGGTTTTTTGTTTTTTGTTTTTTTTTTTATTTTTGGGACAGAGAGAGACAGAGCATGAACGGGGGAGGGGCAGAGAGAGAGGGAGACACAGAATCGGAAACAGGCTCCAGGCTCCGAGCCATCAGCCCAGAGCCCGACGCGGGGCTCGAACTCGCGGACCGCGAGATCGTGACCTGGCTGAAGTCGGACGCTTAACTGACTGCGCCACCCAGGCGCCCCTCTAATTGTGGTTTTGATTTGCATTTCCCTGACGATGAGTGATGTTTAGCATCTTTTCATATGTCTGTTGGCCATCTGTATGTGTGTCTTTGAGAACATGTCTCATTAGGTCCTCTGCCCAATTTTTAATTGAATTGTTTGGTTTTTTGCTATTGAGTCGTAGGAGTTCTTTATATATTTTGTATATTAACCCCTTATCAGATATATCATTTGCAAATATCTTCTCCAATTTAGTAGGTTACCTTTTTGTTTTGGTGATGGCTTCCTTTGCTATGCAAAATTTTTTAGTTTGATGTCATCCCAATTGCTTATTTTTGCTTTTATTTCCCTTACCTGTGTAGACCCCCCCCAAATATTTTAAAGACCTGTGAATGTAAATCTTCTTATACAAAATTTTTAAATAACACATTTTTTATGACATTTATATTTTCAAAGTGTTTTCCAAAATAGCTGACCCATAATAGAAAAGAAGTATTCTGCTGTATACTTTAGTATGAAAGGGTAAATGCTATAGGATAGAAGGGAGTACTGCCCTGGAACTTAGAAAAATCTAAATTCTAATCTATTGTCATCACAGAGCTCTGAGCAAACACTGCAGTTTTCCCATATGCCAAGTGAGGATATAGAACTAGACAACATCCAATGTGCTTCCCATAGAATTTGATAATTTCTATGAAGTTACCTATGCTTTCCCCAGGCTACCAGATGCAGTGACACTGAATGGCATTCTGTTTTCAGCCAGCTCTGCTGTTGACTCTGGTAGCATTGGTTCTCCTAATATCAATGGGCTGTGATACACAAAGAAAAAATGGAGAAGTGCTCTTTGAAAACATTTCTATTTCAAAGAGGAAAATTTCTGTTTATACTTTGCATGCAATTTGCAAGGTGTAAATGTCAAAGCAAGAGCTTGATAAAGTTACCACACAGGTAGTTGGGTTAAGCTGAGAACTAGACATGAACCTGGCCATCACTACTAAATGGGCCACCATACACAGGTTGGATCTGAACCCTACAGATCACAAATGGCTGAAGACAATCTATAAAACAGGGATAGTATTAGAAGTCAGCACCTATCACTGAAGACCAACTAAATGCCCATAATAATCTAGACTATCTTAGTGCAGTTTCCTGACCTAAGTGAGTTCTCATTTCTAAAGGTTGCAAGGATAGCATGTTAGAATTTACTATACAAAATTCAAATGCTTTAGGGTTATTAAATAACTTTAGTTCATTATGACACAATCATTACCTTGACACTGAAATACCCCTTTATAAGATCCCATAATGTTTGCCTGCCACCAATATTTTGTAGAATTTTGCAGCTTCATTCTATGCTGCAGCCTTCCCCTTCATTAAGCTTTCCTATTCCTTTTAGGCAATTTTGGAAATAAAGAAAAATTATAAAGTTAAAACAACTCTTGATTTGTTTCCTTACTTTCTACACCAGACCTTTCAGAGAAGGAAATCTCCTAATCTTTCCCCAAAACTTCCTCCAAGGTCTAACCAGTTTTGCATCAGGAAATACTTCATTTGTACTCTGATTGTGTCTTGCCTAGAAAGAAGAATTTTACTTCTTAGTTTTCAATAATCTATTATCAACACAGACCCAAGGGTACTACTGAATAAGGGGTTTGGCAGTTCTTGGTTTCCATGTCTCCATTTATCTCCCAGCACTATTTTCACCATATATTCCATGAGAGTCCCTTTTATGAATCTAAGTTTTTGGACACATTCTCTCCAATGAGAATGTTCACCCATCCATCCACTTACCCATTCCTCTGACATTTAATTCAAATATCCCCTTCTCCTTGAGGCTTTCTTTGACCAATATCACCCTTCACACACACACATACACACTGTTAGATACTCTTTATCTCAGCTCCCATAACAACCTTGACTTAATTCCTGCTTATCACCACAGAACACTGTAATTGTTGGCTTATTTCCTCCTCCAAGTATAGATAATAACACTCTTGAGGGCATGGATGATCTTATTCATGTCTGCAGCTCTGTCACCTAGCATGCTACCTGGACTACAGAAAGTAGTCAAGACATATTTAGTAAATGAATAAATGCATCCATCTCAAGCACTGGTTCCTCCCACTACTTCTCTAAAGCGATCCTTTCTTTTTTCTATTTTAAAATTATGAAAATTTAACAGCCTCTTGATGACAATTTGGAAGCCTCACTAAGACCTCTCAGACGGCATTTCTCTTGTGTTTGAGAATGTGTCTGCTTTGCATGACAGTCCAGATGTCAGCCTTTCCACATTTCCCCAGAAGTACCTTGAGTCGAATATGTCCCTCCCGTGTAGTTCCAAACCTTCTATCTGGGCAGGCAGCTCTGTTGTTAGCTAACTGTCGGCGTTACACTGCGGTATTCATAGAGGATTGTCAGCACGGTGCGGTATTATTATGCGAGATCATTTGCTCATGTAAAGACACATTAAACCTAGCAGTTGCTTTGTCTCTTGTCAAGGGAATTGTGTACTGTTACATTAGAGATGAGAGTTTGCAACGTCAACCTGCTACTGCTGTTTTGCTACCCACTTCAGAAGAATCAACAATTCATGCTCATTTCCTTGTTTTCCTTCTGTGGTAACAACTTAGCCACTAACCAAACAGGAATCCTATCAGTGCCAGGAAAATAATATTCCATGGGGCAAGAGTCCTTTCATGCAAGTTTCTTTACTGAGGGCTTCAGTCCTGTGCTTTATCCTCAGTTCAGTGACTGGAGCACTGCCACTCCCTACCTTCACACCACCTACCACATGCCCTTCCAAATTGGCATTGAGAATTTCCCATTGCCTCATTTTGCCAGGATTTCACCGTGATTCTTATCAAATGCCCTCTCCAATACATGCTTCTTACTTGAATTACCACCTGTCTGTTATAACTTTCAGAAACCTGCTCTGCTGGCCAGGCTAAATCATTACCTAACACATGCCCAGGATTCCCCTCCAGAACTGCACATACCCAATGGGCAGTCTATTTTCAAAGTTCTGTTCCCCCTAGTCTATCCCATTCTGTAGATGTTAACTGTGCCATACCCCAAAACATGACACATGGCAGGATTTGATATACAGAATATTTCTACTTAAAAAAAGAAGATAGGTTTACAGAAAGCAAAGCAAAATCCAACTTCCTGCTTCTGTTTCTCCAAGAGTTTCTTCATCTCTTCACTCCTTATTTGTTTCCAAAATACTCACCAGAAAATAAAATATCCAAACCAGGCAAAAACAACAGGAAGAAAAAGCTTAAAAAACCAGAAGCTCTTAGAGAAAGTTGGAGTCTTTGCAAGTAGGAAAAGGTGTTAATGTTAGCTTAATCATTGGCCAGCCCTACTCTTTTTTAAGGCTCACTTCGGTAGCCTCTATTATTACTAAGAAACAGCACATTTTCAACACTACATTTTGCCTCAGCAGGTCCCTTTCAACAATATATTATGGCTCTGTTATAGACTGGCCAAATTGCATTAATCACTTTCTTCAAGATGTAGGTTGTAGCGGATAATACATTTTTAAGTTTGCTTTCCTGCAAGAACTTTTTGACAAAGGGATAGCCTCTAAAACGTCATCCCTTTCCATTCTGAGCCCAACAACAGAGCACACTGCATTTACCTTTCACTGTCTCAGGCTCTAAGTCTCACACCTCCTTATTCCTTCCTGTATTGCTCTTAGTGGCAGATTCCTTAAGGATTCGGCCAGTATAATCCGATTTATCTGACTAACCATCTTTCTGTCTGTCTGCATTTTTAATGTCTCAAGTAAATAGCATGATAGAGTAATTATTTTATTCTTTTTTGGTTAAACTCATGAGAAGCTAGAATTTTACAGAAAATAAACTCTTGATTCCACAAGGACATGTCTGAAAGCAGGTGGCTTTCAAAGAGAAAAAAAATAAGAAATATAAACTTGTTCTTCTTGATTAAGTCAAATAGATGTTACCTTTGTCACTCCTCCAGAGCATGTCTCAATTAGAAAAATCTTAAGCAATATGTGTTCATTTCTAGAAATTAAAGTGTAACTAATTATATGCATCTTGAGCCAATCCTACAGCGCACATTCATAATTTCAAATATGTGTACTCTATTAATCCTGAGGTTTCAATGAAGTTTATATTTTCTGAAGAATTTTTTAAATTTTTATTGAACAAAATCATTTTGAACATCTGTTATTTTAATGTCATTCTTCTCAGTTTTTCCCTTTAGGTCCTCTGCTATCTTTTCAAAATATGTTATTTTTTAAAAAGTCAATAGTTTCTCTTCCCATAACTACCATAATTTTTATGAGAAAAAGTCACCTTTAAGTGGCCTATTCCCATCCTTGTCTTGTCAGTTAACTTGCCCAAGTCCTGTGACCTTGACTGATTACTAAATTGAATAATCGGAGTTTGCTGGTAGGATGGTACCTGGTTATATCCAGCCCATAAAGGAATTCCAAAGGCATTAGGGATAGACAGAAACAAAACAGCGGTTTGGATATATATACTGATGGAGAAAATTAACAGTGTATTAAAATGAAAAATAAAACTTCACTGAGAATTTTATGCAATTTCTTTAAAACAGATTATAGGTATATGAGCCATAATTCAACACATGAAGAAAAAAATGGTAAATATATACATTTTATTAGTAATAGAGTGAAATTAGTAAAGAAATGCAAATTGAAACAACACAAAGATGTAATTATTTTGCCTATCATATTGGGTGGAAGAAGATACTACATAATGTTGGCAAGAGTGTGGAGAAAATATTGCTCTTATTTGCTGCAATTGGAAGGGCTAATTGGCAAAACTTCCTAGAGGTCAATCTGAAAATACATGTTTAAGTTCAAATATTGCCTATCCTTTAACTCAGCAATTTAATCTTTATAAATGTACCACACACGTATACTAAGACATATATACAAAACTGTCCGTATGTACAAAAATATTTGCTAAGTGTGGAGCTTAGCTCTGGAATCAGACATGCTTGGGCTGAAATCACAGCTCCATTACTTTCTAGGTATGTGAGCTTGGACAAGTTATCTAGCATGTCTAGATTTCACTGCCTTCCTCTGTCGGATTATTTCAAGAATTAAATGAAATGATGTCTACAAAGTGTGTTCCAAAGTGCCTGATACCTCATAAGTACTTAAGAGGTGTTTATTACTCTTTGTAGTGGTGATAATATTATAAAAATATTATGCAGCATCATTTACAAAGCAAAAATCTGAAAACAATTCATCTATCAACAGTGATACTAGTTAAATAAATCCATAGTATCAACTGCAATACTAGTTAAATAAACTTAGGTTCATTCAATGGAATACAACATAGTTATTTAAAAAAAAAAAGATCTACTTACAAAGAAGCAGAGCCAGGATACACTTTGAAAAAAATCAAGTTTCAGTATTAATAGTATTATTCTACCTGTGTAAAAAGACATAATAATATATTTTTACTAGTATGTGTCTAGGGAGAGAGAGGAAGAGAGAGAATATGAACCAACATATTAATAGTGATTTTCCCTGGGAAGTGGGAAAATGGGGCACTTTAATTTTTTTCTCTATCATAAACTTTTGAAACATTTTGTTTTTAGAGTAAGCGTGTATTACTTTTATAATAAAAATATTAGTTTTGAAAGAGTAAAAATGAATTCAAATGTAATATAATTCTTCATATTCAAATCAGATAAAAGAAAATAAGTTGTATATTCTTGCCAGCTCTCAGTAAAGAGAGCTGTCTCAAGAGGAAATGCTCAGGTATAAAAGGAGCTTTATTTTCTTCCCTCTGCCTTAGTTTAGACCTGCTTGCTTGTTTTGGTGTGTTGAATACATACAGCATGTAAATAAAAACCCAGGGAAGAGAGAGATATATATAATACATAGGAATATTTTTAAATAATTCAATATGAGTAGAGAGATCTAATTTTTAAAGCTAGCTACTTGTTATCTACTTTTCAATTATATATATGAAGGATTATCCAGATCATTTATATCCTCAGATTCCCAGAAGCTCATTTATAGAAAGTATTCAATAAATACTTGTTGAATGAATGAATGGGGGCAGAGTCTTGATTCTTAAACACACTTCTTTTAACTTCAGAGTCACTGGATTTACGTGTTCTCTGTTGTCAAAACCAGACAGCAAAGACATGTGGTGGGCAGGTTAAAAAGAAATGAATTCAGAGGATCTCCTGAAAAATCATGAGAGAGAGCATACAGCCAAGAGAACTTGAGAGCTAGAAGACAAAGATGAAACCGTCTAATGTAACTCTGATTTCTATGAGGAAACTGAGTCCCAGAGAAGGTGAGTCACCCCAGGTGGTCTGATAACTGGTTAGTGGCAGTCAGAACTTAACTTAGTTCTTCCACTATCAATTCAATTTCCCTTCCTATCTAGGTTGTTATTCCCAAAAATACTGTTATTACTTAGAGAAACTGGCATAGATTCTTCCTTTTTTATAAAGGAGGTGACACCTTATGAAGGTAATGAGAGGGAAAGGTTTACTCCAGTAAAACTATAAAGTTCTATAAGTTTATCTCATCCTAACATAAATTGTTTCCCAGTGAATATTTACAATGTAAATAGTAGACAAGTGGAGCATCTCAACTCTACTATTACTATGTCCTTTTAAAGGTCTTTCTGCCTTCCTACCTTTATTTTGATACATGATCAAAAATAGGGTTAAACTAAGGCTCTCTGACATCTTTGTGTTAACTAAAATGTAAAATGTAAAATAAAATGCTAAATAAAAAGTAAGGCAGAATACTTTCTCAAAATACAAACTAAATGAGAATACCATTATGAATGTGGAAGTATGGACCCCTTCTTTGAATGAGTTCTTCCATTATCTTCTGCTCATTCAAATGAATTCCTTCTCGGTTATTATTTAATAGCCCTCCTTCTGCATTAGCTATAGCAGCATTTATCATAGGGGAAACAAAATGTCAAAACTAAAGAAAGGTAAATGGCTAGAAATGAAAGATCCAAGGAGAGGGGATATATAGGCAATGCCAATCAAGGAGAAAGTGAAGTCTGAGCAGTGGTAGGAATTTCACTTAGCTGAGTTTACTTAATATGGTAGCAAATGTGAGCCTGGAATAATACATGAGATTTTTAGGGAATCCTATTAAAGAGCTGATATTTTATGAGATCTGATATTTTCCCTTAGATTCTAGGCCATCCAAATTTAAGCCGGCAGAAGGGTGATTGATTCAACAATATATCTTTTACTTACTCCAGCCCCAGTTAAGTTTTTCCCCCATTACCATGTTACACAAGGGCAACCCCACACTGGCAGTTGGTTGTTAATTACATTTGATGTGCAGTAACACAAGCGAGCTAATTAACTTGCATCAAAAAAGCTTTATTTACTGTGACAAATTAAACAAACTCATAAAGTGTTCAGCCACAATGGCTCTCAATTATCATGCAGTCCAAGTAATGTGGTGCAAACATATTCCCAGGCCTCTCTCAGGTATCACTTCAGTCTCGCAGCCCTTCTGCACATGTACAATTATAAATGGATCTTTTTAATGAATAGAACTGAAAGTCAACTGCTCTTTGTTTTGCTTTGTTGTGTGTGTGTGTGTGTGTGTGTGTGTGTGTGTGTGTGTTGCGTGTGTATATGTTCTCTAAGGTACAGCTGGATACGTTGATCATATTCAATTTCTTAATCCTTCCTTACTTCACAGTTCAACAGAGTTTTCCTGGCCTTTAATCAGAGAACTGCCATAAAGCAAAAAGGGGAAAATGCTATTGTTCCAAAGCTCATGCTCTGCATTAGACATGACTGTCTAAAACTGGTCATCTTCAGCCTCTTCTTGTAGACAGTGTTGACTCTTTAATAGAAACATCACTAACCCCTAATGACTCCACATACAGCAGGTATAAAACAGTGTCTTTCTCTTTTGCTAGAATAGAAGGATAAGATTTGTATCCTCAGCCAACAGAGTGCAGCAGCAGAACAACTGCTTCTCTTTCAAGCAAGTTTTCTTGCTTTGGAAAAAACCAATTATAATTTCTACCATTCTTTGCAAAACAGGGTCTAAAATTCACTACCTGTGCTACATATTTAGGAAAATACATTCCCCTTCTATTCAGCTAATTTGTAAGGTAATGATTTGAGGTTGGTAGCACAGTAAAATGGAAGAAACACTGAACTTGAAACCAGATGAAGAAGGATAATAGCAACTAGTGCACGAAGCTAATAAGCAGCAGAATCAGGATTGTCTAACTCAAAAGCTTGCTCTCAGCTACTGTCAACAAAGAGGTTTTGCCAAGTTACTGAACTTACATTTCCTTATCTGCCAAGTATAGATAACTTGAGAATGTTTATAAAGGGGACTTATAATAAATGAAACAGTAAATTGTTGATGTCATTATGAATATTTGTTGATTGGCCTCACCAAGAAAGCTCATAATGAAAATCTCATAACCGTCATTTTTCACTAGTAGGATTCTATACCTACAGGCCATTAAATGACCAGGGAGAAGAAATTTCTTGGAGGACAAAAAAGTTTCCTCATCTACATGGCAACTTAGAATACCAGTATGTCTTGAAGAGATTGTTATTCCAAGCACTTTGAGTGAAGAGTCAAGAAGCACTAAGAAATAGGAATGAGGTCTAGGGAAACTTCCTATTCTATAATAACCCCACCAGTATTTCTGAAAGTGAGCCATCCTTGGGTCCCTCAGAGAACCCTCCAAGAGAAATGGAGGCAAAAGATGGCCTTAGATTTGATTCCCTTTTAAAACTGAATCAGAGTGGCCTTGGCAATTTTAGCCCAGCGATTATATTTGGTCATTTCCCATTAAATTTCAATCCATAAGGCAGTCATGCTTCCCAGAGATAGATGAGAAGGCACCCTCAAGACAGGATGTACTAGTCCTCACCTTTTATTTCTTGACATTTATGAATAAGCTGCAGTTTGTAGCTGAGGTCCAGAGTCACTCTGTTCCTGAAGGACTTTCATCCTCCTTCTACCTAATCAGTGTTTTTGTCTTCTGGACAGACATCAAGTTCAGACAAAAAAGGCTCACCAATAATGCATTGTATTTGCCAATAGGTCACAGCAGGGTCTGGTAAAGAAATCACAGTAGGAAACGCAGCTGAGTGTGGGCATAACAAAATGTCCTTTATTTACAGGAGCATAACCTGTAATATGCAATTTCAACATTGAGGTACACCATAGTGAGTCTAAAAGACTGCTGATTCTCTAATGAAAACTTTGAGTGATTCCAAAGGTCTAGGGTCTGTGCACTGGGTGATTATTATATACTAACAAGGCAATGTGATTATTCCACCTCAGAATATTCACAAAAATCAATGGCACACTTCTACGTCTGCCAACATTCCTGTCCAGGGCACTACAGTTCACAACTGTCATATAAGTCTCTTAATTGAAAGGATGACAAAAGATGGAACAATTTTATTTTTCACTTACTGACTTCTTCATAAACTACATCTCAGTTAAATGGCTCTCAGAGACCTATACTTCACAAGCACAATCCATTTGCTTCCTCCTCCCTCAGGACAATTATGAGATAAAATGAAAACAAAGACTCGAAACAGAAATAAAGCCTGAAATAAGTCATTTGTGCAAATGTAGAGATACACTAGTAATACTGAAAATCTTACAGCCTAGTCTACAAGGAACAATCTTATAGTTTTATATCCCATCAGGAAAGATAGGCACATAAGAGGCTGACCAATTTATTACAAACAGGTCTTTTTATGCGAGACTGATTGCAGAGATGTTACTATAACGGAGAATTCTGAAGAGGACATTAAAATACAGCTACAATGCCAAATGGAATAGTTGAATTTTTAGAGCTTTATTCAGACTGAACTTCTGCGTATGGAAGTGTCCATGGGTGGCCATTAAATCAAACTGAGCATCTTACAAGCCTATTCATATTGACCAGAATATGGTGGTTCATTTAACCAATTCTGCAAGTGCATATTGCAGGGAGGTAGAGGGGATATAAAGACCCTTCTAACACTGTACAGATCTCTCCTTGATTACAATGCTCCCTGTGGGACCACAAGAGTTACTCACCACTCCCCAGCCCCCATTTTTTATGTTAAGAAATTCTGTCTGAACCAAGAAAGTGACAGTGCATTCCATTCTGCTTGGATCATTTCAGTGAGATACAAAGTCAGTCAAATCAATACCAGTTTGTAATTTCCCCCTTGTATTTTAGAAGAGAAAACTGCAAGGAGATGCATAAATCTGATTCTGCCCTGCTTCTAGGCACATACTTCCTATGACTCTATTATGACGATGTGCCTTGAGCTTCAGTAGACACCCCAACTTCTTAGGGTCAGGGGATTGAAAAGAACTATATGACTTAATGGGGGGGGGGGTTGACCATAAGAGTCGATAAGGCTTTCCACTATTAAAGCAGGAGATGTCAATGTTCCTTTCCTTCCAAAATTCCAAAATAGGTGATTCTCCTAGTCTAAAATATCCATGAGGATCAGAATAAGGCTCACAGCTCTCTCATTTTCTCATCCTAATGGACTATGCTGTATCAGTCTACAATTACAATTGTAATTGTATTTGGTGAAATCTACGGAGTAGGCAAGGAAATGAAATAGTTTGTTTATTTTAAGGATATTCTAGAACTTAGAAGTTTAATAGAGTATTGGAATAGAGCCTCCATCAAAGGACTGCAGTGAGAGAAAACAAACTCATTCCATGCCTGCTGTCATTCGTAAACTCATTTGGGAGATATCTCTGAATATTTTCATGAGAGCCAAATTTTCATACGTAGAGGACGGATTTTCTAAAACTATTTTAATTCATTATCATTTTTAATTAATTAGGTAATGAATCAATTGTCCTGGAGAATACTGTTTTTATTTGGAAAAAAAGAGATGGGAATATAATATTCTAGTGCTAATTTTCTTTGAGGTTTTAGAAATGATTCTGAAAGCAGTATGAAAACTTGCTTGAGAAAAAAACATTATTCACCCATACAAAATGTCTACCTCTTTAAAAAACACTCATTTAAGGTCTTACATACTTATTAAAAATTGGCTAGTGACCAGACTACAGAGTAGTTTACAACATGCAAGAGATATTGACTGTGCACCTACTACATGGTAGCCAGACATTGTGTTACACTGGGGGATCCAGAGGTGATCAAGAGGATCATAATATAGCAAGAAATAAGCCACAGAACAAACAATATTATAATGTGGTTGATCTGGGAGAATTGTACAAAGTGTAGGGAGTGCTTAACAATAACAGCTAACATTTATGTAGTGTTTTCTTTGTGTCAGGTTCATACTGAATAAATTAACTCAATACTTATAGCAACCATATAAGGTCAGCAATATGCATATGAAAGAGGCAAGAAAAGTTGTCTGAGGAGTAACATTCAGGCTGAGGCACAGGAACTTGAGTTGGTGGGACATAATTGAGAAATACAAGTAGCATATTATAAATGGTGAGTTAAAATGTTGGGTAGTGAGTAAATGGAATAGGAGCCAAAATGGGGCTGGGTATGTATTTTATCTATCTATCTATCTATCTATCTATCAATCTGTCTCTAATGTAATATATATATAAAGCAGCCGGATCATGAAGGGTCTTGGATGACACGGAAAAGAGATTAGGATTATCATGTAGATAATGGGGAACTCTTAGAGAATGCTCAACATTTACTCGAGCCAAGTCCCAACTAAACAGTCAACCAACTAATGGGGAAGACTTACAAAGACAAAGGTAAGAGTTAAGTGCTAAAATTGTCCATCAAGTCATCAACAAAATGGAGTAAGTCTGCAAGACTTCTGAACACAAGTGTTTGCTTAGAAGAACACTATCTATATCTGGAGGCTTGGCCCTCACGGGAATCTAAGAGAGGCCATTTAATCTCTTAAGGGAGCCAGGCAGTGTGGCCTTTGGCTCAGCCTCAGCCCTCCACTGAAGGTTCTTGGCCCTAACCATGGGAACTGCTTCCAGTCAGAACCAAAGCTTGTTTGTACAGTTAAATGAATAAATGTTTTTAAACTGAGACTCTGACTTCTTACCAGTCTGTGTTGCTAAAATACCAAAGAATAATTATAAGAGGTTTTCTAGTCAATGATTTTTTTTTACTTCTATAACATTTAAATTAGACTAAATTCAGCTGTTTGAGTGCCCTCTGACAATATTTTTTCTCTCAACTCCATGACTGTTTTATCACTCCATACTCACTTGACCTAATCGGCACCATTCTGCACTCTAAAATGTTTATCCTGTTAAATGAAATTTTAATCTAACTTTTATAGCATTCAATTTCAGTTTCATCAGTCATCCACAGTGTAATATCTAATGTTTTAAAATAATCTAGACAGTTAAAAAAAGCAGGGGGAGGGGGAAGAATTGCCGTGTTATGAAGCAAATGATTAATTAAAGCAAATTAGATTCTGGCAGCTCTTGCTATCATTATCATGTGTTCCCCAACTCGACTAATAAATCTTTGTTGAGAATGTGTGCTTTCACAAGGTTCAAAAGTCACCTGGGAAAGGACATTATTGACTAATATTTTTGCATTGCTGTTAGTTTTATATTCTATTACCCTATGGAATAACAACTAATATTTTTCAAACATTTAGAGTACATTCAGGAGACTAACCGCTCACTGGTCAGAAGGAGGTTTAAGAGCAGGGGAAATGCAGCGATTTCTCTATCTACTCGAGTAAATTACAATTAACTGATATGGCTAATATGTCGGCAAAAGCTAGAAAATCTAAAATACGCGACACAGAGTGCCTGCCGCACAATACCATCCTCTCTGTGGCACAGTCCCTGGGATTTCAGCAGCTGCAAAACATTCTCTAAAGCACACAGCACAGCGAGAACAGCACAGCTCTCCTCTATTTCAGAGGTTTGCCTTCTTTCCTTTCCTAGTATCTGGCACTTCACATTGAGGAAAGTAACAATGCCGAGGAAAACAGCTCTCTAAATCCTACCAAATGCTGCTGCCATGCAAACTAGACAGTCTGCGTTGTTTCTAAAGGCACAGAAGGGAGATATTGACAGCTATTTCCAGAAAGGGACTACATACTTGCCTTTATTTAGGCTGCACAAAGTGTTTCCACTTAAATCTACCTTTAATAATTTTTTTCTAAAATCAACTGTTGCATTTTTCAAACTCATACTGTTTATTGCCTAATTCTGAATGTTTTGAAGTATATTTCCTACAACTTTCCCATTTGCTTTACCTCAAGCTTAGCCAACTGTGCCCTTTTTGCCAGGCAAATGCCAGTGTAAACTGCAAGCTCGGTTCTTTGCCGTCTCTAGTCATTGCATGTCACATTGTCTTAAAACTTCTCAAGAGATGGTGCAAATTTATTTGAAGTCTATGATATTGTGATGAGTGGGGGGGGGTGGCTAGCAGTTTCGAAACAATCATATAAATACCAGGAATAAATTTATCTTGAGGTTTATTAAATACGGGGGAGGAAAGGAGCCTAATCCCCCAAAAAGTGAAATTTTAAGTTGTAATTAATAATCACATGCTGTTAAATATTTGTACCAGTTTTGAAATAGTGCAACCCATAAAACTCTGAGATATGGTCAAATGAAAATAATGTTGCTCCAGACAATCCTATTATGTTTAACCTCTACCCCCTGCCATAGCTTTGTAATAATTTTCATTCCTGAGTGGGTATGTCTACAAAACAAAACACACACACCACACACACACACACACACCACACACACACACACACACACACACTATACATTTAAATATGCACATATAGGTATCCACATTTTTTGCTCCTTTAAACTGCAGATTATGAAGTGAGCTATGATTACCCCTCCAAGTAATTCCCTCTACCCACTCCCTCTATCATCCTCCCACTCGCCACATTTGAACACGTTTCTCTTTTCCTTGGGGCTCTTTTTCTTCTTTCCGCAGCACAGCTTCCTGGTGCCTCAGCAGACTGGAAAATAGCCTCCAGTACTGTTCAGTATGGCAGCACATCCCCACGGCCTGGGTGTTTTCTCAGACAGTTTTAAAATGATCCAGTATTGCATGAGTTAAAAAAAATTCCCCCTGGAAAAGCTAATTATTGCATGCAGATACTTCTTTGTGTGATCAAGGAGGGGACAATTTAATAGGCTCTGTAATACAACCAAGAACAAAATTGCTTTAAAGGAAGTCTCTTGTTGAGTGACAACTCTGTTGCCTGAGCCAATTAGGTCCCAATAAAGAGTGTTGAATTGGCTCCTGCTTTCTCATTAATTATGTTCTGTCACAGACATGGGGCTTGATTTAGCAATTTTGTATTACATTAAGATACTGAAAGGCCGGGAACAAATGGCTCACTCTGATAATAGGCATTCTCTACACGGTGTGACATTTACTATCCAGCTGTCCGTAAGGCAGCCTAGCACTTCAGTTCAGGGGTTTATTTGTCATTGCTTCAAAGGGACACTCAGCTTTTCACAAAAAAAGAAACAGAGAGGCTAATAGATAGGACAAAATGTACTGCTGATATGCTTTATTAGAGATAGGATGCTAGGGTTTTGCTAACAAGCTCATCCGTTGGGACTCAGCCGAGTTTGCTGCCAATCATCCTACACACAAAGGCACACTAGTTAACAAGGAGAAATGAATTACAGACACTTATTCTGCCGGTGGGATCACAAATACACCAATCTGTGAAAGAGGCACAAACTCCAGAGACAAACTACGTATTTGTCAATAACCTCCTAGAAAGAACCCTAGTAATTCTTTGAAGACCTTTGATTTAGCTTCCTTCTAAAATACATGTATAGGAAATGTTTTCATTACCATGACATTCTTTCTTTGTTATTTGTACAAATTTTCATCACATTAAAAACAGAAAACTGAGGAGGTCTGCAAATGTTTTAGTGGGTATCTATACAATACTTTTCATATCTCGCCACAGGGACCTACTATTTTGTTATTTCATTAAGAATGAGAGAAAATTAAAATTTTAATCTTTAGGTCTGAATTGAAATCTACCAATGTACTAGACACAATCTATAACTATACATATATATGTGTGTGTGTTTATATATATTCATATAGATATATCATGTATACCAATTTAAAGAACAAATTAGAGATCAAATGAATACCAAATCCTTCTGGTTAAATAACTATATGACTTTTTATCATAAAAGGTATATATGTACTCCTATGTATCTACAAACACATCTATAAAATCTTCATATAATACACATATTTGTACATACAGATATGATTTCACAATGCATAAATATGAACCTAAATCAACTTCTGTATATCAAATATAGTGAAATATTTTATACATCTTATTTATGAAAATGAACCAAATGTCTGACCATGGCATTGATCAACATTTTGCTATTTCTATTATTTAAACATTCTCCTGCAAACATATCATAGAGAAGGGCCTATCGTTGATTATAAAAAACAATAACCTTCAACTCAAGTTTATCTACTGACCACATGAGATTAATCAAATCTGAATATGTCATTTGCAGGTTAATTACAAAACAGCTCTCCAAAACTCTCCTACAGACAATACACTGTTCATCTGATTGCAGTCTGCATCAAATTCATTTAATTTATTCTGCCCGCCATTTTGGATTATAGCAACTCAAGCCTCAACTATAGAAGGTATAAAAGGCTAAAAAGAATAAACAAAGATTAATTCTCTGTGGTCAGATAGAATATCAAAGGATATGAAGATCTGTTGTGTTCAGTTTCAACCTCAGGAAGAATCCATCCCTCCATCTTTGCTGCTTTTACTCTTTCATGAAGCTCTACCAATTGATAAAGGCATCAAGGGAGTAGCATAGTGCCCCCATAAGGAAGCTTCTTTTGTCTTTTCCTAAGCGATTCCCCATATGGGCCCTTAACCTCCTCTATTTACCTCTTAATTCCTCTGAATTTGAGATCCTAAATAATTCTTTATCTTTGTTGACCTACTAATAATTCCAGGGAAAGGAGACCATGAAGCAAAGATGTAGGATAACTATAAGCCCCAGATGTGTGTGTGATACATCCTTTTCTTCCTTTAACCTTCACCAGCAGAAAGGATGGGTAATAATTATTTGTTTAAAGAAGCATATCTTATTTAATGTAATCCCTAAACATTGTTTTCCAATTTCTAAGTATTAAAAAATAATTTTTGATAAGGCATGCTCCAAATCATGTCCTTCATTTTAAAATAATGCCTTAAAAATCAAAGAGGAGGAAAAAATCATGTGAAAATACAGTGCAAATTTTCTTTCCATTTTCCCACTCCCCCAAAAAAATCATATGCAGGAAAGCACTTGCACACTATTTCTCAACACCAATATCTGTGAATTATATATATTTTTTAAGTGTGTACTGAACACAGACTTAGTTGAAAGAGCTTAGAGAATCTAAGGGAAGCATGAAATACTTTTTTGCCTGTCTAAAATTTGCCATGTTGCTATTTTAGAAAAGCCTTTGCAATAAATAATATACATAATAGAGGCAAGAATCATTTTATCCTCACTTAGCAGGAGATTTATCTTCACTACTGAGGTACTCCCTAAGGTTGAAATCTTTCAAAAAGCCTGAGCCCTCCTCAGGCTGAAGCAAAGGTATTTATATAGACATTAAGTATTTATGCTGCAATTTATACTTTCAAAGCCCTTTGTAACCATTCATTAGTTCATCGAAATAACTTCCTTCTGAAGTATGTGAATGCTTTGATTCCCAGGCAGACAGAGTTGGGTTCAGGGAAGTGACTGACACATGGCATGAAGGACTTAGGTCATACATAAAGAATGACTGTATCTCAGAGTGGGTTTCCTATGGGTTTTATGGAAACTTCTTCAAATCAAAGACTAGGGTGGACCTCTACAGAAATACTTTAGTTGTGACTTTGTTATGGTTTACCTGCAGGCAAAGGAACTGAGCAAATGACTCCAGCTCTTACAGCCTTAGCTTTTATTTCCTCTTGGGACATTTATGTCCATAGGATGGTTTAGGAACAGGCTAAAAATCAGAGGATAAAACTAATATCTACACCTAGATATCATGTCTTGCTAACACAAAATATTATAAAAGGATAGCTGGGGGAACTGTGTCTTTCAAAAGGTTTTCTTGGTAATGTCCTTCCCGGTTATGTCAAGGTAAATGTAGAGAGCAGACCCCTTGTGTAAGCCTATGTTTATCTTGAAAGATCCTACTCTGTCACACCATTAGCTTCCTACAAATATGCTGATTCTACATCTACTTTCTCACTTAACAGTATGGAGTTTGAGTCCAAAGATGGCTTCCACAATTCCTTTCTTCCTCCTATGTTCATGTGATCTCTAGCATCTGGGTTGCCTTCAACTGCTTTGACCACTAGATATAGAATAAGTAATGCTGTGCCAGTTTCAGACCCAGCTTTTAGAAGGACTCGCAACTTCTGCCTCCTCTTAGAATGTTCACTCCAAGGCACTCCCTTGTAGAGCACTCAGCCTCCGTGTAAGAAGTACAAGCTCCTCTGAGAGACAGAGACCACATGGAAAAGGACTCAGGCACCAGACAAGGGAATGAAAACAAAAAACACTTTGGACGTTTAGCTCTGTCACACCTTTAGATGACTCCATCCCTAGCCACCATCTGATGGCAATCACCCAAGAGATGCCCAAGTTAGAACCAAGCTGAGCTTCATGAATTCCCAGAACTATGATATCATAATAAATTATTATTATTATAAGCCACTAAGTTTTGGAGTGGCTGGAATTAGATTACCAGAATAACCACTGTCAATGCTGTCTTCCCCATATCCCTGTGTCTTTACAGAAGTATGAGAAAAAAAGCAGAAACTGGGCTGAGCTAGGCTAAGCTAGAAGAATAGGGCTATTAAGAATTGGCAGCATCATATGGAGGACTAGAATCAGTCTTGAGAAAACTTGTAACCTCCCCCAAGTATCAGTTTTCTTATCTATAAAATAAAACTAATAATATGACCTCAACGAATTAGGAAGACTTAATGAACTATAATGTGAAGCACCTACACAGTGCTAAGACAGGCAGATCCTCCATAACATGAACTGTTATCATTATTGTTATCCTTATTAGTATTGCCTAAGCATGCTAGACTCTTTCAAATATCTGATCAAGCCACAAGTCATTACCCTTTCCCACACTTCCCTCAGACTCATTAAGACAGACATCCAGAAGACATGATTCCACTCCTAGACCATAGCTAATTGGACTAGAAGGAGACAAGAGAAGCCAATTCATTTCCCTGTGTAGCTCTAATGACACTGGGTTAGGAAAAGAGCTAAAAGATGTCCAAATTTCACCCTGTGGACTGAAAACAGAGAAAATCACACCAGAGAGAGACTGAATACTAATATGAATATGAATTTCTTAGAACCCGAATGGTTTTCCAAGCTGTGCTTCATGGCTCCCAGACCCAACTGTAATCCTTCTTTGGGGTATTGTAGGATGTACCTATATCCTTATGATATTGTTCCCTTTTCTCTTGATCCAACTTAACTTGGTTTCCATTATGCATCCAAAGAATCCAAGCAAAAGAAGAGCAAATAAAAGAAGACACTTCAAACACGACACTGTGGCCTCCCAATGCCAGAAAGCAATGAGGATCCAGACTGGATCCACTAAAGTACTGCTGAAGCTTTACACATTTTCTTTCCATCACTAAGGCTCTGTTTATCAGAGGGAGAAACATTTGTAGAATGAACCGATGTCATTGTCTTTATTTTTTTTAGTAAGAGTTTTATTAAGATATGGTTTACATAACATACAATTTACCAATTTAAATGATACATTTACATATACATAGTATATTCACAGAGTTGTGCAGTCATCACCACAATTAATTTTAGGAAATTTTCATCACCCCTAAAAGAAATGCCATATCAATTACTAGTCACTTTCCTTTCTTCTTCCCACCACAACCCCCCTCAATCTAGGGCAACCACTAATCTAACTTTCTGTATCTTTAGATGTGATCATTCTGGACATTTTATATAAATGGAATTATACAATATGTAGGCTTTAGTAACTGGTTTCCTTCACTTAGCATAATGTTTCAGAGTGTATCCATGTTGTAACATGTATTATTACCTCATTCATTTTTATTGAGCAATAATACTCCATGGTATAGATAGGCCACGTTTTATTTATTCATTCATCAGTTGATGGATATTTGAATTGTTTCCACTTTTGGCTATTACGAATAATGATGCTATGAATACTCATGTACTAGTTTTTATGTGGATGCACATTTTCACTTCTCTTCAATATATATCTAGGAATAGAAGTGCTGGGTCATACGGTAACTCTATGTTTAAACAGCCAAACTATTTTCCAAAGTGGAGGCACCATTTTATATTCTCTCCAGAAATGTTGAAAGTTCCAATTTCTCCACATCTTCACCAATGCTTGTTTGTTTTTTTAAAATATAACCTTCCTTGTGTGTGTAAAGTGGTATCTCACTGGGTTTTATTTGCATTTCCCTGATGACTAATGATGTTGAGAATATTCTCAAGTGTTTATTGGCCATTTGTTTATCTTCTTTAAAGAAATGTTTATTAGATACTTTGCCTATTTTTTAATTGGGTTGTTTGTCTTTTTGTTGTCGAGTTTTAATAATTCTTTATATATTCTAGCTATAAATCCCTTATCAGATAAATGATTTGTAAACATTTTCTCCCAACCACGGAGTTCTCTTTTCACTTTTTTGATGGTGTCCTTTGAAGAAAAAAAGATTTTAATTTTGATGAAGTCCAATTTATCTGTTTCTTTTTTGTTGCCTGTACTTTTGGTGTCTTATTTTAAAAAACCATTGCCAAAACCAAGATCACAAAGACTTCCCCTTCTTTTGTTCTAAAAGCTTTACAGTTTTAGTTCTCACACTCTTAAGCACTTTTTCCATTTTGAGTTAATTTGTTTATAGGGAGGTAAGACTCCAACTTCATTCTTTTGCCCAGAAATGTTCCGCCATTCCAAAAGTCCTTACTGAGAAGACTATTCTTTCCCATGTTGGACTGTTTTGACATTTTGTCAAAAATCAATTGACCATAAGTGTGTGTGTTTGTTTCTGGATTTCTAATTATATTCCACTGATTTATAGGTCTATCTTTATTCCAGTATCACACTACCTTGATTATTGTAACTTTGTAGTAAGTTTTGAAATTGAGAAGTGTGAAACTTACAGCTTTGATATTATTTTTCATTAGCGTTTGACTATTCTAGGTTCCTTGAGTTTCTAAAAGGAATTTTAGGATCAGTTTCTCAATTTCTGTGAAGAATTGACCTGGGATTTTGATAGTAATTATGCTGAAGCTGTAAGTCAACTTAGAGAATATTTCCATTTTAACAATATTAAATCTTCCAATCTATGAACATGGGATATCTTACCATTTATTTAAGTCTTCCTTAATTTCTCTTGACAGTGATTTGTGGTTTACAGAATTTGGTTTCACATTTGTTTTGTTAAATTTATTCCTAAGTGTTTACTCTTTTTTGATGCCATTGTAAATGGAGTTGCTTTCTTAATTTTATTTTCAGATTATTTGTTGTAAGTGCATAGAAATACAATTGATTTTTGTATATTGATCTGGTATCCTTCAACCTTACTGAGATTATTTATTAGTTCTAATAGTTTTCTGTGAATCCCTTAGGATTTTCATATCATCTACAGATAGAGACAGTTGACTTTTTCCTTTCCAATTTGGATGTCTTTTATTTCATTTTCTTGCCTAATTTCCCTGGCTAGAAGCTCCAGCACAATGTTGAAAAGAATTACAAGAGCAGACATCTGTGTCTTGTTCCTGACCTTGGGGAAAAGCATTCAGTCTTTCACAATTAAGTATGATATTAACTGATGGTTTCCAATGTCTTCTTGGCCAAATATTCTGGTCCTGATACACATTTCTGAGATCTTGATACCAAAACTTCATGTTTACAAATATGACTAAACACTGTTCATTTTTTTTATTGAATCTTAACAAAAAACTGTTTGCATCCCAACCACAATACTCCTACAGATATATAATAGTAACAGTTTATTGGGTTGTGAAGACAACTATATTGGAGTGAGTTTCATATTACAGTCCTGGCTATCCCTTTCATTCTTGGGCCTACTCTAAACCTCATTCTTTTGCAAACTGAAAACACCAGCCCTGGTTTCTTCTACCTTTATGTAAGAACCAAGTAAGTAAATATGAGAAGTGCTTTAGAAAATGCAATGCTTTTTGCAAGGAGACTATTGTTTGTTTCTCCTAAAATATATCAAGCTTTTTTAATGTATATCTACCAAATATTGTTGAAGAAAACAACTCCTTTCCTCCCTGGTATGTATAATCAGTGATTCTCATGATTGATGTAGAAAGGTTTTTTTTTTTTTTAATTTCCAAACTAGATAAATGAAAACTTTCTTCAAAACTAAGCTACCTTATTTTTAATGAAAAACTAGAACTTGACCTCTATACATCTTTAAAAGATGAAGATTTTTTACCTAGATTTTTTTAAAATTATGGCACAATTGACATATAGCATTATATTACTATCAAGTGTACAACATAATGATCTGATATTTATGTATATTGCAAAATGATCACAACAGTCAGTATAATTATCATCAGTCACTATACATAGTAACAAAAATATTTTTTCTTCTGATGTGGACTTTTAAGGTCTACTCTCAGGAACATTTAAATACACAATAACATAGTATTAACTATATTCTAATAAAATATTATTAACTATAGTCACTGTAACTGAATTATTTTATAACTGCAAGTTTGTACCTATTGATTCCTTTCACCCATATTGCCCATCTCCCACCTCTACCTCTGGCAACCACAAATCTGTTCTCTGTATGTATCAGCTTGAATTTTTTTTTTTTTTAGATTCTCATATCAGTGAGATGAAATGGCATTTGCCTATCTCTGGCTAACTTATTTCACTTAGCCTAATTCTCTCCAGGTCCACCTATGTTGTCACAAATGAGAAGATTTCATCCTTTTTTTTATTTATGGCTGAGGACTATTCCATTGTGTATATATTGCACACTTTCTGGGGTGCCTGGGTGGCACAGTCAGTTAAGCATTCAACTCTTAATCTCGGCTCAGATCATGATCTCACAGTTCATGAGCTCAAGCCCCACATGGGGCTCTGCATTGATGGCATGGAGCCTGCTTGGGATTCTGTCTCCTCTCTGCCCCTCACCCTTATCAGAGCTCTCTCTCTCTCAAAATATACTGCACACTTTCTTTACCCATAAATCTGTCAGTTGACATTTAACTTGTTTATATGTCTTTACCACTGTACAATGTAGCATTGTATAATGCTACAATAAACATGGAGGTACATGTATCTTTTAAAATTCATGTTTTCATTTTCTTCAGATAAATACCCAAAAGTGGAATTACTGAATCATATGGTACTTCTATTTTTAGTTTTTTGAGAAATCTCTATACCATTTCCCATAAAGGCTATACCAATTTACAATCCCACCAATAGTGCATGAAGGTTCCCTTTTCTCTACTTCCTTGCCATCATTTGTTGTTTCTTGTCATTTTGATACTAGCCATTCTAACAGGGTGAGGCGATGTCTCATTGTGATTTGATTTTATATTGCCCTTATGATTAGTGATGTTAAACATCTTTTCACATACCTGTTGGCCATCTGCATATTTCTCTGGGAAAATGTCTACTCAGATCTTCTGTCCATGATCTTTTAATTTATTTTGTTAATGTTTATTTATTTTTGAAAGAGACAGAGAGCAAATGAGGGAGGGGCAGAGAGGGAGACACAGAATCTGAAGCAGGCTCCAGGCTCCAAGCTGTCAGCACAAAGGCCAACACTGGGCTCAAACTCACAAACTGCGAGATCATGACCTGAGCCAAAGTCAGACACTTCCCCAACTGAGCCATCCAGGCACCCCATCCATGATTTTTTGATATTAAGTTGTATGAATTATTTATATATTTTGGATATCAATCCCTTATTGGATATGTGATTTGCAAATATATTCTCCCATTCAATATGCTGCCGTTCCATTTTGTTGATGAATTCCTTTGGTGTTGAGAAAAAATTTTAAATGACTCATCAATTTTTTCTGAAATATTTTTAGATTTGTTATTGCTAGAAATATGTTTGTTAAAATTTTACCCCTCAGCTTCATTATTTGTAAATTGAGGTAATTAAAGAATGTAACCATAAAATCTCTTCCAATGATAAAATTCATAACTTTCAGGTTATGAAACAAGATCTTATAAACAAGCAACATAAGGTTTTTAAGCTGATGTGAAAATTGTCTAAGGATTAATTCAATTAACTGCTTTATTATACTACCTTTCTATTTCAATTTTTTTTTAATGTTTACTTATTTATTTTGAAAGAGAGCAAGTGAGCATACAGGAGGAGGGGGGCAGAGAGAGAGGGAAAGACAGAATCCCAAGCAGACTATGGACCCTCAGCACAGAGCCTGATGTGGGGCTCAATCTCATGAACTGTGAGAACATGACTTGAGCCAAAATCAGGAGTCAGACAACTAACCAACTTGGCTGAGGAGCCCCATGTTTTTTATTTCTGATTCTTTTTAAATTTTATCTCTGTGGTAAGGGTCTCCCTAAAGTCTTCCATTCCTTTCTCAAGCCCAGTGAGTATTCTTAGGATTGCTGCTTTAAATTCTCCACCAGTCATGTTACTTATATCTGTTTTGCTTAGGTCTCTGGCCATGACCTTATCATGTTCATTCATTTGGGATGAATTCCTGTTTCTTGGCATTTTGACTAAGTCTATGCCTTCTTCTGTGTGTTAGAAAGCCTGTTATGTTTCCTACTCCTGAGAGTAATGGTTTTATGAAGAGGTCATATAATGTCCAGGGCCTATCACTTCAGAGAGTGTCTCTGGTGTGTGCTGTGTGTGCTCTGATGTGTGTTTTGTCTGCTCTATCCTTCACGCCAGTTGTCTGCGGAGGCTATCCTTGCTTGCAGTGGGCAGTGTTTGGTCCTTGGCCAGAACGTGGTGAGTTTTAACTAGGTGTGTGTTGGTATGCTTGTTAAATGAGACCTGATACTACTTCTACTGGAACTGAAGCCCTGCAGAATTCTGTCCTTGCCCCTCCCCCACCCATGCTATTTCTCTCACTCTTTCTCTCTCTCTCAAAATAAATAAACATTTTAAAGAAAAAAAATACAATAACTGAGACAGGAAACAGACCTGATGCAATGAACTCAAGGATGGAAGAAGCAGAGGAATGAAAAACTGATACAGAAGACAAAATAATGAAGCTGAACAAAAGAAAGAGAGAATTATACATAATGAGAATTGACTTAGGGAGTTCAGTGACTCCATCGAACATAATAACATTTGTATTATAGGAGTCCCAAAAGAAGAAGAGAGAAAAAAGAGGGCAGAAAATTTGTTTGAGGAAATAATAGTTAAAATCTTCCCTAATCTGGGGTAGGAAACAGACATCCAGATCCAGAAGACACACAGAACTCCCATCAAAATTGACAAAAGCAAGCCAACACCAAAACATATAATAATTAAATTTGCAAAATATAGAGATAAAGAAAACGTCTTAAAAATATCAAGACAAAAGAAGTCCTTAACTTACAAAAGAAGGCCCATAAGACTAGCTGCAAATTTCTCAACAGAAACTTGGCAAGCAAGAAGCAAAAGGCATGATACATTCAACATGCTGAATGGGAAAAATCTGCAGCCAGGAATACTCTATGCCAGCAAGGCTATTATTCAGAAGGAGAGATAAAGAGTTTCCCAGACAAACAAAAACTAAAGGAGTTCATGACCACTAAACCAGCCCTGAAAGAAATAATAAAGGGGACACTGAGTGGAAAGAAAAGACCAAAAGTGACAAAGACAAGAAAGGAATAGAGAAAATCTCCAGAAACAACTAAAAAAAAGTAACAAAATGGCTCTAAATATCTATCAATAATTTCCCTGAATGTAAATGGACTAACCATTCCAATCAAAAGATATAGGGTGTCAGAATGGATTAAAAAAAAACAAGATCTATATGCTGCCTACAAAAGATTCATTTTAGACCTAAAGATACCTGCAGATCAAAAGTAGGGGATGGAGAAACATGTATCATGCAAATGGATGTCAAAAAAAAAAAGCTGGAGGAGCAATACTTATACCAGAAAAACTAGACTTTAAACCAAAGACTGTAATAAGAGATGAAGAGGGGCACTAGATCATAATAAAAGGAACAATCCAACAAAAATACCTAACAATTGTAAATATTTATGCACCCAACATAGAAGCACCCAAATATATAAAACAATGAGTAAAAAAACATAAAGGAACTCATTAATAATAATACAATAATATTAGGGGACTTTAACACACCACCTACATCAATGGATAGACCATCTAAACAGAAAATGAGCAAGGAAATAATGGCTTTTAATGATACTCTGGACCAGATGGACTTAACAGATATATTCAGAACATTTCATCCTAAAGCAGAATACACATTCTTTTCAGATGCACATGGAACATTCTCCAGAAGAGATAACATACTAGATCACAAATCAGGCCTCAAAAAACACACAAAAAAATTGAGAGATCATACCATGCATATTTTCTTACCACAACATATGAAACTTGAAGTCAACCACAAAAAAAAAAAAAAAATGGAAAGACCGTGAATACATACATACTGTTGTATGTATATACTGTAGCATGTACAACATGCTACTAAACAATGAATGGGTCAACCAGGAAATCAAAGAAGAAATAAGAAAATACATGGAAAAAATGAAAATGGAAACATAACAGTCCAAAACCTTTGGGATGCAGCAAAAGTGGTCCTAAGAGGAAAGTTCATAGCAATACAGGCCTACATCAAGAAGCAAGAAAAAAACTCAAATAAGCAAACTAACCTTACACCTAAAGGAGCTAAGAAAAAAAAATGAAACCTAAAGCCAACAGAAGGAGGGAAATAATAAAGATTAAAGCAGAAATAAATGATATAGAAACTAAAAAAATCCCAATGGAATATATCAATGAAACCAGGAGGAGCTGGTTCTTTGAAAAAAACAATAAAATTGATAAACTCCTAGCCAGACTTATCAAAAAAGAAAAGAGAAAGGACTAAAATAAATAAATCACAAATGAGAAAGGAGAGATCACAATCAACACCACAGAAATACAAAAAATTATGAGAATATTATGAAAAACAATATGCCAACAAATTGGACAACCTGGAAGAAATGGATAAATTCCTAGAAAGGTATAAACCAACAAAACTGAAACAGTATGAAATAGAAAATTTGAACAAACCAATAAACAGCAAGTAAATTGAATCAGTAATCAAAAATCTCCCAACAAACAAAAGTCCAGAGCCAGATGGACTCTGGCATAATATAAGGGGAATTCTATGAAACATTTAGAGAAAAGTTAATACCTATTCTTCTCAACCTATTCCAAAAAAGGAATAGAAAAGGAAGGACCAGGTGCTTGTTACATGTTATCTCTACAAATATGACTCAGTTAGTTTCTGCTCCTAGTTGCCTAGGAGGAGAAAGATGTAGTAAAACAAATAACTGAAATATTCTATTGCAATTCTAAATAATTATAAATAATTAAAATATTCTGTGTGCGACATACCAAGGGTACACAAAGAAGAGCTATCTTCAGGGGAGAGGACAGAAGACATTTCACTGAAAAGATATTGCCCAACATCTTATAATGAGCCTGGAAATCAAACTACTTAAACAGGAAACAGTTCAAAATGTGCTAACATAAGAGCAGGACACTCAAAATCTTCCCCCACTATCCTCCATTTTCTGTTTCCAACTTCATCTCCTACTCCAACTCCTACTGCATGTGGTCATAAATACTATGTTCCCACCACATGAAAATATAAGGGTCACCAAACATGCCATGCATTTTCATGGAATTCTTTTGCCAGTACTCTTCCCTGATATGGTTAATGTCCTTCTTATTTTCAGTCTGTCAAAATCTTTATATTCTTTAATTTCATTTAAATGCCACCCTACCTGACGCTGCCAATTAGAGTTTCTCCTTTTTCTTCTAACACTTATTGCATTTACTATATGCCAGGCATTGTTCTAGATCCTTTACAAGTACTGCCTCATTAAATTCTCAAAGCAACCATTTTAGATAAGTACCCATACTGTTCCCATTTCATGGCTTAAATAACTGATACATAGCAAGGCTCAACAACTTGTTCGGGGTTGTACAACAATAATGGCTTCTATTTGTTGAGAATCAATTGGTCCTCAGTTGATTTATTTACCTTATTAATCACAAAATTTTGTGAAGGAATTATTGGTTTATCCCTTTTTAAAATGAGGAAAGAATTAAAGAAGTTAAAAACAAGTTAAAAACAAGTTCCCACTGCAATAAGTGGGTAGAACCAGGATTCAAATCCAGTCAGCTTTACAACCTCAACTCCATTATCCACCTCACTCGCACCACTGACATGATATTCCCTTTTTTTACCCCATTTTCTAATCAGATTGGAACAATGACTCCCTCATTAAATGGATGTGAAAACTGAGGCCCAGGGACTTGCTCAGGTTTTATTCCCAGGCCATGTTTCTCACCATCATAACACCTTGCCTCCATCAAAACCTAGGAGGGAGCCTAGGTAATTGCTGGCCTCCATTTTTACCTCCACATTCTGGGTGACTGCACTCTGACACCTCAGGGGAAGATAGAACCTAGAAAAGAAGATAGCAGGTTCTATGGCAGATGGCCAAGAATCTGAGACCTTCTATTTAAATGTGCTCACATACATGTGGCAAATTAATCTGTGGGCTATCAGGATAATTGATTTTAATACATGAATAAAATAACATACAGATTTATCATAAAGGTGAATAAGTAAACATATTTTTGAGCCAATATAAAATCAAGAATATGTGCAACACAATGAAAGAAATAAGAAAAGATCATCTGCATATGTCTCAGTTTCAAGTGAGTTCAGTCACAAATCTTATTTTGTCAACCTGCACAAATAATTTTAATTTTTTACCTCTCTTTCCTCTAACATAACCTCTATTCATTGCTTTAGATTTCCACCCCAGGGACAAGTCTTTGGGTGTGACCACATTTCACAACAGTCCTACAATGTCTTGTTGGGCTTCTCCTAATGATGCTAAAGAAATAACCATGCAACAAGCATCTACCCACTGCACCCCCTTTACTACCACCCCCATGAAATTCTAGGCCCTAGCAGCATCTCCTGCCCTACATTAATATAGAGGAAGCTCATTTGAAGAAGTATGACAAGAAGAAAAGATATGACAAGGTTCCAAGAAAGTTTAAAAAAAAAAAAAAAGAAGGCAATTGTCTTCATTGTGCTTATAGAGATCTCATGTCTCCACACAGACCTGAACGCCTACAATGAGCCCTGCTTTTCAGCAGTGTGCCTGGGCTCACCACCCCCACCGCAACTCCTCTGCTCCCCAGTTAAATTTACACTCATGTCCAGCACTGTGGGAATGAGACCACAGCCTATCCTGTCTGACCAGATGGGTTGAGAGTCTCTGTCAACACCAATACTATTTTGTACCATGAACTAAAATACTTCAAATTATTCTTAGTAATTTTTTTTTATTATACAAGTAAAACTCTAAAAACTTAATAAACTGTTTCTTTAAAGTTATTGGCCTTTTAAAAAGAGTCTTATCCACTATTCTATGCATAGTCAAGAGAAAGGACTTTGGTGTTTGAAGGCCCTGGATTTAAATCCTAAATCTTCTATTTATTTGCTATGGGATCTTAGACAAGTTACTAGACTTGCCTAAATCTTATCATCTATAAAATAACATCTGCCTTTCAGGGTTATTATGAAGATTAAATAAGACTGTGTATATGTAAAGCTATTAGCATAGTGCCTGGCACTGGATGAACACCAAGTAGATAATAAGTATTGTGTTTTTTTTAATAAAGTGCCAGGGTTCACAAATATATGATTATTTTTGGTTTTACAAATGACTGATGCTAAATATGCTCACTGGGTATTTAATTGACATTTATTCATCCTTTCATTTGGCAAACACCAAGAACCTACGATGTCCTAAACTTTATACTGGCTACAATGATGACTAACACCCCCTCCCTATCAAGTGGTTCAGAGACTAATGGATATTCAATTCAACTATATACAATAAAAACAAATTCCTTGTTCATCATTTCTATACTTTATAAATGTTTGCCCTCCCCGCTACTGCCAAGTCGCTGACAGCAGAGACTACATCTTACTTGCTCAGCATGTAATAGTACCTAATTAATATGCTCTCTTACACTTAGTTGGAACTCAATAAATATGTGCTAAACTGACTTGAATAAAACTGAATCACTGTTCCTAGGAAGCATTAGTATTTATGATTAAAATACTTAGGTAATATTTTGATAATATTTTGGATCCATATAACTTTGTTTTTAAAGTCTCCCTTGTTTCATTTTAAAGAAGTACCTCTTTAGGAAAGATAGGAGTTGACTACATACGTACACACATATGAAATTAACTAATAAAGCTAAATTAGTAAAGAAATTGACACATTTAATTTGATATGCAGAATAACATGAAACTCCATTGTAGGATATTGGAACATTCAAATAAAATATCATACTGGCCATCAACCAAATGGCATTCTGAACTGGATATGACATCTGTCACCTACTGATGACCTAATTTGATCCTATTGACGTAACTGGGCAAGAAGAGTCCTTTACCCAGAATTACACGGATATCACATTGCAATCAATAGACTCCACTGTAAAGGATGACTTCCCCGCCAGGTGAGTTATTCAACAAAGAACTATTCCTGGTCAAAAACTCACTCCTTGATTCTATCTCTTATAGGTCTTGATCTTTAAAGTTCTCTCCCCCTTCTCCCACCAATACAGAAATTAGCACAATCTCAGCCAAAAATTTCTGTGGCTGAGAGAGTATAAGATAATATTCAATTTTAAAGCTGTGTGTCAGTAAAACAACTTCCAGGAAGGGGATTCACACTTGATAATGAATGTTGCCTGGTTCACTACAGCCACAGTTCACATACAAACTCTACTATGCAAAAGACTTTTTTTAAATTAGAAATTAAAATCTATTGATAAAAGAATATAATTCTACTAGGTACCCAGAGCAAGTGATTTCAAGTAGCTGCTGCCTGATTGCTTCTCACCTTATTTATATGCAGAAATCTCAACTTCAACTCATGTTAGTGACAATGTTATTCACACGACTGCACATCCTACATTAGGGACTGCCTTCTGGGCTCAATGTGCCTCTAAGGCTAACTTCATGATCAACACAGTGGAACATGGAACTGAGGAAATGATCTTACTGATTCTGACAACATCCCAAAATTTGCCACTTTCACTGTAGATGGTGTGATGTATATATATATATATATATATACATATATATGTATATATATATATATACATGTACATATATATGATATAGATATGATATAGATATATACATATATCATATGTGTGTGTGTGTATGTATTTTCTGGTTACCTGGTAAAACAGTTCCAGGAAGAAAATCCACTGCTGAATACTAATTTTTGTAATAAGAGAAAGGTAAGGAAGACATGGGAAGACAGGAAGAAGATCTGATTGGAGCAAATCCCACAAAATGAAGACTTACACTTTGGGAGATTAGGAGTTCTCTTGTCAATAACTCATTCCTGTTTCTCTGCCATTTTTTATTTTTGCCCCAGACTGAGGGCTTAAATAGAACCTGAAGACTTGGGACCCAGACTGGTAATGGATTTGTAGGAGTTCGTTACATTAATGGAGACACGTGAAGTAGAAAAATGAGTTTAAAAAATGTTGTGTTTATTCTGTATTATGTTCAAACAAGTGCGCATACTTGTTGCACTAGATCCCTCTTTTTAAAAAAGGACATTTCAAAGGACTAGAAAATATGAACAAGAGTGTGGGTAAGCATTATAAAGCAAAGGAATACAATACCTTGAAGCAAATAACAAATGAAATGTTTAATCTATCCCCAGAGCTTTTTCTGGAAGTTTTATTCGAAGCACAAGTGAAGGGGTAAAGTTTAGCAAGGTTTAGCAAAAACCACAGTAAATCTCTCTTGTAATTTTACTCCTAATTTTGAACAGCCAAATAACTCTGGTATGGAATTAAAAACCAAAACACACAGGAGCACCTGGGTGGCTCAGTCAGTTAAGCATCTGACTTCAGCTCAGATTGTGATCTCGCAGTTTGTGAGTTCAAGCCCTACATCAGTCTCTGTGCTGGCAGCTCAGAGCCTGGAGCTGCTTTGGATTCTGTGTCTCCCTCTCTCTCTCTGCCCCTCCCCTGCTCACACTCTGTCTCTCTCTCTCTCTCTCTCAAAAATAAATAATAAACATTAAAAAAAATAAGTAAAAATAAAATTAATTAATTAAAAAATTAAAAACAAAATAAAGCATGCACTAAAGTCCAATGTAAAGTAATGTGAAAAGTCTTTCTTAAAAGATGGCAACTATACTCTATCATAAATAATTTATAATTTTTAAGTGCATTAAACATTTTAGTTTATCTGTCTTGATTACTGGGTTTGGAAATGAATCTTGTATTGCTTTCAATAACATTAATTAATTAAAATTAACTAATTAATTCCAATACACATTAATTAAATATTGGACATCTCTTTGCTAGATGCTTCAAGACACAGGACTACGACTTCCTTGAGAGCAAGAATAGGGCCTTATTTATTTAGTTGAGGAATAAAAATAGTAGAGAAACTAAATTACCATGCATGGTATATATAGTGGAAGAAATGTAGAAAACAAATTACGATGCTGTTCAAAGCAGGAGGAAATCACCACTATTTGTGAAGTCCAAAATAGGCATCATTGAAGGCAGCACTTATATGAGCCCTGATGGATAGTGAGGATTTTGATGGGCACTGAGGTATGGTTAGGAATTTGACAAGAAGAGAAGCAAAAAAACAAAGTGACAAAGAACATGGGCTCTGCCTGGATTCTAATTCAGGTTCTACTATCAATCAGCTATGTGATTTCGGGCAAGTCATTTAAACTCTCTCACTTTGATTTCCTTTTTATAAAAGAGAGCTAGTAATAATACATACCTCTTAGGATAATTGTCATAATTAAATATGCTATTATAAACAAAGTGCTTAGACTATTATTGCCTGCAAAATATTAAGTCCTGTAAAAGAATTAGTTATTATCATTCTGTGTAAAGCAAAGGTATGTTTACAAGAAAGTGTGTACATAATGATAAATGATAAATGATAAAGGGGATGGCATAAATAGCAGAGCAATAAAAGAAAAAAAAACTAGAAAATAAATTGATAGTCTATTGTAGAGACCATCAAATACCAAAGAAGAGTTTATTCTAAACAATGTAGGAAGTAGGAAGCCAATAAAGTTTTTTTCCTTTTCTTTTTTTTTTTTTTTTTTTTTTTTTTTTTTTGCTTTTAACCAGGGAGGTGGGAGCAGGTTAAATTAGAGTTGCACTCTGGGAGGATTAATCTGGCCTTAGTGCAAAAGACAGATTAGTGGTGGGACAGACAAGATGTGAAGAAAAGCTAATGCAGAAAGCTGACCTGAAGTAACGAGACTTAGCTAGGATAGAGGCAGTAGGGATGGATTAGAGAAGACATATTCTCTAGTCTATTCTCGATAAAAATTTAGAAAGTTAGATATCAGGGAGAATTTTTAAAAGACTACTGATGGTGGTTTTAAATCTAGGAGACTTTGATGTCATTATATAAAATAGGAAAGTCAGGATAAGAAATCCTCACTCAGCGACAATGAGTAGCTTGCCTTTGGATATAGAGTTTAAGGTGTCTAAAGGATATCCCACTGACACTTAAAACTATGTATCTGGAGATAATGATCTGAAATTACCTGCATAGAGATAATAGTTGAAGAAACAAGAATAGATAAAACCTCTGGGAGAGAGAAAGAGAAATGACCCCAAGAATGAAACCTTGGGAAACAGGGAAATCCCGCTGTGTAAGGAGCACAAACAACTAAAAAGTAGGCAGGTACCAAGGGCATGAGAAGAGGACAAGATCACATGAGAAGTCACCCCAGCCTGAAAGGCATCAGTTTTTTGGGGTTTTTAAAAATTTTTTTTAACATTTATTCATCTTTGAGAGACAGAGAGAGACAGAGCATGAGCGGGGAAGGGTCAGAGAGAGGGAGACACAGAATTCGAAGCAGGCTCCAGGCTCCCCGCTGTCATGGAAAGCGAAATCATGACCTGAGCCGAAGTCAGACACTCAACCCATTGAACCACCCAGGCGCCCCAAGGCATCAGTTCTTTATCACCATCTTACTTCCTATGGAAATAAACCCACCTAACTGAAATTCCACGGCTTTGAGAAAAAGAGAAATATTCTTCCCTAAGCTGCTATGCTTTTCAAGGCTTTTTTTTTTAACTGAATACAAGTCATAAATATCTTCCCTGAATGCAAGACTTAGGTTGGTTGCATGTTCAAACTCTGAACCTATGAAAACCAAATTATAGAAGCATCTCTTACATTTACGCTTAAGAACATAGATATCACTCTGCTCTGACTTAAGATTTTAACCAGATGATGATGATGATGATAACTAGAGATAACTATCTATGCCTTACATGTATCGGTTTTACAGTCATTGCATATTACCTTTCAAGAAGAAAGTATTTCCCATACTTTAACCTTCTGCCTTTTGATATGAGAAATGTTCCCAAGGTAAAAAATCTATACACTGAAAACTATAGAAAGCTTATGAAAGAAATTGAAGACACACACAAAAAAGGAAAAACATTCCATGCTCCTGGATAGGAAGAACAAATATTATTAAAATGTCAATACTACCCAAAGCAATCTACACAGTCAATGCAATCCCTATCAAAATAACACCAGCATTCTTAACAGAGCTAGAACAAACAATCCTAAAATTTGTATGGAACCACCACAAAGACCCCGAATAGCCAAAGCAATCTTGAAAAAGAAAACCAAAGCAGGAGGAACCGCAATCCCAGATGTCAAGCTATATTACAAAGCTATAATAATCAAGACAGTATGGTACTGACACAAAAACAGACACTCAAATCAATGGAACAGAATAGAGTACCCAGAAATGGACCCACAAAAGTATGGCCAACTAATCTTTGACAAAGCAGGAAAGAAAATCCAATGGAATAAAGACAGTCTCTTCAGTAAGTGGTGCTGGGAAAACTGGACTGTGACATGAAGAATGAACCTGGACCACTTTCTTACACCATACACAAAAATAAATTCACAATGGATGAAAGACCTAAATGGAAGACAGGAAGCCATCAAAATCCTCGAGGACAAAGCAGGCAAAAACCTCTTTGACCATGGCCGCAGCAACTTCTTATTCAACATGTCTCCAGAGGCAAGGAAAACCAAAGCAAAAATGAACTATAGGGACCTCATCAAAATAAAAATCTTCTGCACAGCAAAGGAAACAATCAGCAAAACTAAAAGGCAACCGACAGAATGGGAGAAGATATTTGCAAACGACATATCAGATAAAGGGTTAGTATCCAAAATCTATAAAGAACTTATCAAACTCAACACCCAAAAAACAAATAATCCAGTGAAGAAATGGGCAAAAGACATAAATAGACACTTCTCCAAAGAACACATCCAGATTGCCAACCGACACACACACACACACACACACACACACACACAAATGCTCAATATCACTCATCATCCAGGAAATATAAATCAAAACCACAATGAGATACCACCTCACACCTGTCAGAATGGATAATATTAACAACTCAGGCAACAACAGATGTTGGTGAGGATGCAGAGAAAGAGGATCTCTTTTGCACTGCTGGTGGTAATGCAAACTGGTGCAGACACTCTGGAAAACAGTATGGAGGTTCCTCAAAAATTAAAAATAGAACTTCCCTACAACCCAGAAATTTCACTATTAGGTATTTATCCAAGGGATACAAGTATGCTGTTTCAAAGGGGCATATGCACCCCAATGTTTATAGCACACTATCAACAATTGCCAAAGTATGGAAAGAGCCCAAATTCCCATGGATGGATGAATGAATAAAGAAGATGTGGTATATATGTATACAGTGGAGTATTATTCAGCAATCAAAAAGAATGAAATCTTGCCATTTGCAACCAAGTGGATAGAACTGGAGGGTATTACACTAAGTGAAATTAGTCAGAGAAAGAAAAATATCATATGACTTCACTCATATGAGGACTTTAAGAGACAAAACAGATGAACATAAGGGAAAGGAAACAAAAATAATATAAAAGCAGGGAGGGGTACAAAGCATAAGAGACTCATAAATGTGGAGAACAAACAGAGGGTTACCGGAGGGCTTTGTGGGAGGGGGAATGGGCTACATGGGTAAAGGGCATTAAGGAATCTACTCCTGAAATCATTGTTGCACTATATGCTTACTAATTTGGATGTAAATTAAAAAAGAATAAAATTATAAAATAAAAATAAATAAATAAATGAAAGGAACATGAAATTGATAAAAATCCTTTCCTTCAAGGAAAGCAAATTGGATGTGTCAACTACAAACTGGCATTGGTATCCCCTGCCTTCTTTCCATCTTCCTCCCTCCACATATTCAACTTTTTCCTGGCACTAAAATTGATCCCATTACCTGGGCTTCCTATTAACCTCTTTCCAAATCCCACCAATGTTTACCTGTCATCCCAGACCACTTGGTTTTCATTGGTCTAGCATCTCTGAAGTACTCAGCCCACGGAATTTCTGTTGAAATAACCATAACTTTTCTCTTTTTCCTTTCCCTTTTCTCCCTTTTACCATCAGAAAGTGACTTTTCATTTTAATAGGTCCCCTGGATTATTTTATAAGCTAATATAAATTGCTATTTATATTTATTATTATATATTATGTTTATTATTATTGCTCATACCCTGTTACCCTTGATTAGTTCCTATTTGTGTAATTTTTAAATTACTTTTCTATGTTTACTCTTTTATTTTTATTCAACTAGAATTTATCAAGCATCTATTGTAATAGACAATTATTGCTTTTACATCTATTTCTTCTCTTTGGGACCCCCTAATTTTTTTTTTTTTTTTTTTTTTTTTTTTTTTTTTTTTTTTTTTTTTTTTTTTTTTGGGACAGAGAGAGACAGAGCATGAACGGGGGAGGTGCAGAGAGAGAGGGAGACACAGAATCGGAAACAGGCTCCAGGCTCCGAGCCATCAGCCCCGAGCCTGGCGGGGCTCGAACTCACGGACCGCGAGATCGTGACCTGGCTGAAGTCGGACGCTCAACCGACTGCGCCACCCAGGCGCCCCTGGACCCCCTAATTTTTTGACAGAACAACTTAATTCCTACTCTTAACAGAGGCAGTTTGGATAGGGCCCCAGGGACAGAATATGTGATCTGGGCCTAAGACAATCATAGCATGTCATAACCTGGAACTATAATCACTAGTACAGGGATGAGCAACTGAACCAATTCAGTCCAGTAAGAGTATATCCAAGAGCTTCTGTGGGAGTTATAAATACAGAGTGTTTATAAAGAACACAAAGAGTGTTCTTGAGGGCTGGATGCTGTGATGATAGGAGTCTGAAGTTTCTTGGAGTCAACTCTGAGATTTCCAGGTAAATCAACCAATATATTCCCGTAAAAAAAGAAAGACAAAACCTGGTTTGAGTTGATTTTCTGTCACTTGCCACCATTCCTACTAATGTATCCACTATAGATCAAGCACCATCTTAGGTATTAGAGAAACAGAAATGAAATAGATCTATTTCTGTCCACAAAGAACTCACTATGTAGTAGATAAAATAGACAAATGTAAAGATCACAAATCACCAAAAAGCAAGGATAGAAAGTACTTTGGACTCCAACATTTAATTACTGGTTGAACTCCTCTGTTTTCTAGATGAAGATGTTAGGTTATATTCACATGCAAGAGACCTTTTCCAATTGTTATCAATCCATTAAAAATGTATAACTAAGTAAATAAATAAACCCCAAATTGGACAGAAGAATGTACAAAATATAATAAACTCACAAACTGGACTATAATTCAGCAAAGAATTAAAGAATTCACAACCACGTGAATAACACTGCATGAAAAAAGTAGGTCACACAATACATACAGTATAATACCATTTGTAACAAAGTTCAAAAACAAGCAAACTCTAAAAGTAAGTAAATTATAAATAAATACACATGTATTAAAATCATTTTTTCAAGTACAGTTCAAGATAGCAGTTACCTGGGTGAAGTGTGGAGAGCAGCCAAAGATTTGCAATGAACCAGTAACTTAGAGCCTCAATAACATTGGTAATATTCCACTGCTTAAGTGTAATAGTGGCCTCTTGGGTGTCCATTTTATAGTTATGCTTTGTAACTTACACATAATATATATCTTTATGTAGCCAACACTTTTTTAAATATGCTTTTAAAAACTATCTCCCAGATATTCTGACTCCCTCCTATTTACTTGCCACATTTATAATTTAAAAACCTATCACTAAACATGTTGATCCAAATAGGCTGAGGTTTTAGTAAGTCTTCCTATGATTAATTACCTGAATCCCTCTTCTAAATTTACACAACCATAGTAGAGGATGACTTCAAGTTCAAATTAACATGTTTTCTTCTTGGTTCCATATTTCTACAATATGATTTATATTTTCAGGGTGATTCAATTTTGAATACTGAAAAGAAGACTCAGGAAATGGCATTTACATCATTAATGCAAATATACATACAAACATCCCCAAAACATTTGTCCATGAGTTCCAGAATCCCTTGAATAAAAACAATAGAAGAATGATTTGATGACTGTCACAGCTGCAGTTATGTTGAACTCCTGGGTTTGTTTCATTTGAGTTTAATTATTTCTAATGAAACCTCTCCCTTTGTTTGGCCCTAACTAAGGTGTAGGATCACTTGAGCTGTGCTGGCAGGTCTCAACTTGTAAGCACAAGTGGCCTCTTTAGCCCACAGGCGTGCTGCCTTACACCTGGTACAGGCAGAGAGTGATTAGGGCCTGTGGGTGTAACTCATTTGTGTCTGTCAACATCAGCCAATGCCAATCTGCGGGGACAACTGTTGAAAATGTGGGAACAGGACCTGCTCATGAATTAGCTTTTCAACCCATTCAATCATGTTACCAAGTACCTACCACATACAAGGCACTCAACCAGGTGTTTGAAGTGATTAAAAAGATGAGACCCAGTTTCCACTTTGAGGAATTATTCCTGAGGTCTATGTCTGAGCAATGGTTCTCAAACTTTAGCTTGTATCAGAATCAGCCAGAGTGTTTGTTAAACTACCTGGGCCCCACCATCAGAGTCTCTGATTCAACAGATCTGAGACAGGACTCAAGATTTTGCATTTCTCACATGTTTCCAAGTGATGGTGATGCTGTAGGTCCAGGGACTGTATCATGAGGATCACTCTGATAGATTGTTTCAGACATCCAGGAAGTCTTGCAAGTTGTTGGCACACTTGAGTATGAAAAATACTCAAAAATTGACTTGAAAGAATTTTTCTTCCAAGTGTATGGCCAATATATTTTTTAAATATTGGCACTATTAATTAAAACAATAATGACTATTGCTGACACTTAGTGAGTCTCTATCACATGTGCCAGGTAGTGCTAGTTGTTTTACATACATTGTGTCAATGGATCATCACAGAAACTCTCTTAGGCTGATACTATCATCTCCATTTTACAGATGAGGAAGCTAAGGATTAGAGATGTTAAGGAACTTGCCCTAGACCAAAGTTTCTCAATCTAAACACTGGACATCTGGACCTGGATAATTCTTTGCTGGAGTTGGACGGGTGGGAGTGGGGAACTGTCCTGTGAATTGTAGGCTGTTTAGCAGCATCCTTGCCTTCAATCCATTAGATGCCAGTAGCATTTCCCCTCCTTGCAACCATCAAAAATGTCCCCAGACATTGTCAACTGTCCCATCTCTGGTTGAAAACTACTAACTAGACACACAGTTTGGGAAACATCTAACCATTTCACATCTTCACCTATCAGAGGTTGCATGTATTTTCACTTCAGAAGCACAGAGTTCTAAACTGGAAAGAAGTTAGAGATTATTTGAATGAATTTGCCCACTTTCAGATAAGGAACCCACAGGCCTTAGAGGTATTTCAGTGCTCTGCCAGGAACCAGGAGGAATTCAGATCAACACTGACTTGTTCTACAGTGCACAAACTTTTCCTCATATTGCTGCTCCATTTATTCTTAAGAAATATTCCCAGCCCATGTGCACTCATGACAAGTGTGTTTCACTCTCTGCCAGCAAACACTCAAAAAGCAAATGGCCTGGCTCCTTCTCAATGCATGCCACAGAATGGATGAGAAAATGTATTGGAATCCCTGGGGAAGTTTTGTAAAAGGGCAGGTCCAAACAGAACAAATTACGGAGAGCCGAAGACACTTATGTAAACCTTCCTAGGTCTGCCTTTCAAAAACACAGCTCTGTCGGCGAAAATACAGTTTGCCCAATATGAAGAAATCTGGTAATCATATACAATTACAAAACCTGTAAATGTTAGCAAGTTGAATCACTCATCCAAGTAGTTTTCCTTGTCCAGAGTGCAAATTGTAATAATTGGATGAAGACATCTGCACTATTTTAACATGTCATGTTAAATATCTGTATTTTGTAACTCATCTTGATAGCTAATTTTCATGGAAGTATGTGTTAATTGAGCAAAAAAAGACATCTTTAAGATGGTTATCATAAGATAATCACACCCTAGGGCATTGTAAGGCAAGAGGTACTGCTCTGAATCTGTGATTCTCCAAGGATATGATTATCACATGATAGCTGCCACACCTCCTGAAGCGCTACGTCTCTGAGCTGCCTCCATCTGACTCAGGTGGCTAGTATCCAGTCCCTTTGCTTCTCACAACATCACATGCATCTCTTCCCAGGAGGTTGTGCAGTTTCTCAAAAATAGTACCTTGGGGCAAGATACAGTAAAAAAAAAAAATGGTGCCCTTCAGAACAAGATGATCGCAAGAAAAGTTAAGCTTGGCCTTTTGGAAAATACACACACACACACACACACACACACGCACACAGATTCTGATACTATGTTAGTGACCATCTTTACCAAACCCCAAACGGTCACTCTTATTTTATATCCCTTCATTCTTCCTTAACTTTTCCCAGGTCCTTGCTACCCAATCACACTCTATTTTAAAACCTATTAAAAACCTGTTTGTTTTTATATAGCCCTGCATTGCCCATGCAACTAGCCAAATATAAGGATTTTATTTCCTCCCAAAGAGTCTTGCCTAATATAATACATTCTTCCTGTTCTAAAACTATGATGTCTTTTTCATTAAACCAAATGTATCAATTTGCAATGTTGAAAATGACGCATATTCAGTTACGGCAATTAACTCTGACAATCAGCCAATTTGTATTCAAAGGATTTTGAAGTGTGGGGCACCTGGGTGGCTTGGTCAATTAAGCGTACTACTCTTGATTTCGGCTCAGGTCATGATCTCACAGTTTGTGAGATAGCCCCACATGGGGCTCTGCAATGATAGCATGGAGCCTGCTTTAGATTACCTCCCTCCCTCTCTCTTAGCCTCTCTCTCTCTCTCTCCCCCACCTCATAAGTAAGTAAATAAATAAATAAATAAACAAATAAACAAACAAATAAACAAACTTTAAAAAAAATTTTTAATTTGGGGCACTTGGATGGCTCAGTTGGTTAAGTGTCCAACTTAGGCTCAGGTTATGATCTCATGGTTCGTGGGTTCGAGCTCTGTGCTGACAGCTCAGAGCCTGGAGCCGGCTTCAGATTGTCTCCCTCTCTCTCTGCCCCTCGCCCCCTCAAAAATAAATAAATATTAAAAATAATAAATAAATAATTTTTAATTAAAAAAAGATTAAGAAAAAGATTTTGAGGTGTTAGCAGGTTGCTGGGTTATATACTCTGGTGAGGAGCAACAGAGGATCTCTTGCACTGATAGCAACACTAGCCTTAGGAGTTCTAAAATCAACATATAAGACATAGTACTATTTCTTAAAGGTGCACTATAGAAGTCAATGTGAAATGAAAACTACATTTTCTTTATTTAAGCCTTTCATTTTTTTTCAAATGAAAAGTTGCTATTATTGTAATGTTTACTTTTGAATACATAAACTGTGAAATAATGGCAAAAACACTTGAAAGGTAGCCAGAAGATAAGAGGAAAAACTCCCTATCTACTGTATCCCAGATTAAAAAAAAAAAAATGTGAAGTGCTTTAAGGCTGTTCTTTAAAACTCTGGTTAGAGAAAGGAAGGAGACTGTCAATCTGCAGTAATGTATAAAGATTTGAGGTGCTGATGCATTTCCCTGCTTTGAGTGCATGAAGTCGCCTTTGTTTCAGGTTTCCTTGGCAACCCTTCTCAGAGTATTTACAGGAAGAGCAAGTCCTAAATGGAGTATGGTCTGAAGAGGGCCTTTAAAAAAAAAGAGTCAAAGTTCCCTATTTTTATTCCTTCAGAAGTGCATGTGTGTAATGAAGGATGTACAAGAAAGGAGAACACATCATTTTCCATAGTCGTGGATACCTATTTGAGAGTGAGATAACAATGATTTTTGAGAGCCTGTGTTGTTTTCCTGGCTATGATACATCTAAGGAGACATGGACTTCCTAGAAAGTTTCTTTTAAAGACCATCTTCATCCTCAGAGCTTCCTCAATAGCCAAAGATGAGTGGGAGCTATTTGCTTTTGGTGATGCTCTAACTCCAAGTAATTTCCTAGGAAATTTTCATGATGTCATCCTCAAGGACAAAAGCTTGTTGGAATTGTTAATAACTGGCTTTCTCATTTATAAAAGCAATACCTTACTTAATCATTGTCTATATCTGTTGCCTCCACTTTCTAACCTCCCATTTAGACTTTACCTCTACTAGATTACTGCTACTGTTACCATAGCTCACCCAGCACCACACCCAATGACCTCTACTCAGACCTTATCCTATGCTAATTCTGCTGATAATCCTTCTTAAAGCTTTCTTCTTATGTGGCTTTATGCATCTATTGTTTTCTTTTTCTATTTCCTTACTTTCGCTGGCAGGACCAGGACCAGGGAAAGGTAAATGAGGCACTTGCCTTGGGCACAATATTTAAGGGGCTGTCAAAAAACTCAATAATCAAAATAAATGATATTTTAATGCAACATTTCTTTAAATCAAAATTAAATGCAAAAAAGTCTATGATGAACAAAATGTCAAAATTGTAAACAAAACAGGATCCATGTTGATGATTAGATCAAGTCATTATACATTAGAATACTGTTACTTCCCTCTTTCCCCATCTCACTGTGTCACACCCAAATCTTAAAGCTTGCATTAGTCATATTATTTGTATTTCAAGTATCCTTATGTAGTATTTACATTACCTGTCCCCAATATGCTATAATTATCCATTCATACACAGACACATTCACACTTACACCTATATATTCATCTTTTTTCATTCAATTATTGTTTGTTAGAGGTTTTCTTGAATATTCTCCCCAGATTCAGCGTGTAGATAATACATTCTCTGAATTCTTATGCATCCTCAAATACTGTTCTTTTGCCCAAACAAGTGAGGAGTATCTTGCCTGGATTTAGTACTCTTAGATTGCCTACTTTTCTCTTGGTAATCTTTAGATATCTTCTATTGTCCCCTATCTTCCAGTGTTGTATATGTGAGGGCTGATTGACAGTTTAATCCTTATTATTTTTGAAAACAATTTGATCCTTCACTCTGGAAGTGTATACAATTTTCCTTATATCCTTTGAGCTCAGAAAAATTATCAGACTAGGCCTAGGTGGTGATGGTGGTGGTGGTTTTGACAATCATGCCTGGAACTCAGTGAGTCCTTTGAATCTCTGGCTCAAATCTTCCTTCAACACAGGGAAATTGTCTTATTTTATTTCTCCAAGTATTGCCTCTTCTCCATTGATTCTTATTTCTCCTTATGGAACTTCTATTATTTGTATTTTGAGCGCCCTGTACCTGTCCTCAGAAATCACTTATCTTTTCCCTCCTATTTTCTCTAGCTTCCTATTTTTATTCTCAGGTGTCTTTTTTTCCATTTAATTTTCCCAAACAGTGATTAAGAATTCAGGGGGGACTATCTTCTCTTTAAATTTATGTGTTAATTTTATTAATTCAAAAATTATGAGTTTTTAATTCCCAGGATGTGAAAGATTTTAAACTATATTCGAACCTCAAGCTCTCTTAACAATTTTTGTTCAAGTTGTTTTCAGTCACCACCAGCGGTTTTTTTTTTTTTTTTTTTTTTTTTTTTTTTTTAGGTGTTACATATTCTGTATGCTCCTCTTCCTCTATCATTGCTAGATCCCCTAGTTTTCTTTGCCAACTTCTGACTCACTCTCAGATCTCACATCCAGAGTTTGGGGTGCCCTAAACAGAAGCATCCTGCTTCCATGGGTCATCTCTAAAAGTCAATTTGTCAGTTTGCTACCTGGGCACTGGAAGGAAGATCCTCATTTCCCCTCTCTCCCTGACAAAGTTAGGGTTTCTACAGATTCTAGAGTGGGGAGTCTACATTTACGTGCTAAGCTTCCCCCCGCCACCAGCTCCTGGGAGCTAGGGGGAGGGGCTATTCTTCCTTGGGAGGCAGGTGAGGGTGACCCAAGGGTCATCCACAAGCTGAGCCTTCTTCAGGATGCCCAGCATTCTGGTCCTAATTCCTGAGTGTTCTGTTGTAATCTGCAAGCTCTCCTCAGGCTGAGAGCAAAGGTTTTGTGCTTGCTCCCCCACCTAAGTGAAGGCCTTGCTCACACCTTCCACATTCTGCACAGAGCCAAGGAACTCCTCAGTGTGGCAGAGATGACTGGAACTGAAGACAGGAGAGTTGGACAAGGAGGCCAGTACCTATTCATTCCAGCTCCATCTTACCAGAACTGGCCACGTGCTCAATTTTCCAACTTATAAAATTTTTCTTTCCTCTTTTCCTTATTTCAGTTACTGTCATCAGGTCCTCCTATTGTGCTGATGTAAAACATGAGTCATTTTTGATAGCTGCTCTTGCATATCATCCTCTTTCAATTGGCCTGCAAGTGTGTTGTTTTTTCTTAATTGTGTCCCTATACTAGCTCTTGAATCCACTTCCTCCTTTACATTTGCAGCTGCCATACCATTTTTCAAGACTTTACTGTCCCCGGCCTAAATTCTGCATTAACTTCATAACTGATTTATCACCCTCTAACTTATTCTATGTACTATTGGCACGTAAAGCACAATTGTGACAGAGTCATTCCCATTATCTACTGAAACCAAGTCATCCAAAGTTTTCTACCATATATCTTTCTGAATTTATCACACATGTGCACACACACACCCACACACAAATGCACACACATCTCCTTTTCCTCCTCTCAAGACACTTTTTAAATTATGGTTTAGAACTTTCCTAAATCCTGGTTAAGTTTATCTTGTTCCTTTCTCCTCTATCCTACTCCATCACCTTTCCAACTTCAATTCATCCTCCAAGGCTCAGCTCAGATGCCTCCTCCATGAAGCCTTTCCCTGTCCTTTGTTTTATTTACTACCTACCACTTTCATTTCCTGCAGCATTTTCTTCAAACCTCTATTATAATGTGCATTTCACTTACTCAAACTTGTAAACGCTTTGACACAATGTGTGGCTTAACTTTACTTCCTACCCACTACCTGGAACTCAGCAAGTACTTCTCTAGTAGTGAATTGAATACAACTGTTCAGATCAATATTTATTTGGTTTCTTCAATATGCCAGGCAGTGAGCTAGTGCTTGAGATAAAAGATGAAATAAACACAGATCCTGTCCTCAGGGGTTCAAATGCCAAGTTCTATATTGCAATATTGCAATTAAATGATTTGGTATGTATCAGCATTGTGTCTATCAGATCACATACAGATATCTCCATCTAAATGGAGAAACCTTTTGGAAAGTGTTGCCTGTTTTGCCTTGCTTCCTAATCCGCTTTTAGAAAGCACATGTTTATACCAGGTCCAGAGATCACATCAGGGCAGAGGAAGTAGCTCCACAGAGAAAATTAACATTCAAGACAATATGGAAATTGTAAATCAGGTAAGCAACACATTTCAAGTCAATGTAAATAATTAGGCTTCAGGAAGAGAGGGCTGGGAAGAAGTAAGAAGAAAAATAATCTAAGGCATCTTATTGGTGTACCTGTAGCTTCCTTGATTTGGTTCTCACCTAATTGTAAGTAATTCTATTGGAACTTCCCTACAGAATGGTGGGGGGTAGAGACAGATAACAGGTATATGGTGAACATGGGGCTGAAGATTAGATAAAGGCCTTTTCCAAGAGTAAGTTGGTAAACTCAATTCCAAACCTCCCCCCAGCTCCCATTTCCCCCCCCCAAAAAAATTATGAACAAGGATAAATTTATCTTTGACCAATTTTCCTCTCTATCACTGCCCTTTCAGAATCACCCTCAGATACTGTCTCAGTATCCTTAAGGTTCAGACACTTCTTCAACTCCCTCCATTCAGCACCCATGGACCTGAACACCACACAAAGCTTTCTTCCCTCCACCTCATCGAAACATTTATCTGCTTGTTTCTTGGGCTGCACCTCTCCACCTGGCAATGTGCAAAGACGATCAGTAGATTTCAACTCTCTTAACCTGAATGAGAAAAATATTTTGAATCCAGATAATGTATAAGATTCTAACAAATTTTCTTATTAGAAATCATAATGCCTTAGTCCAGTTAAACTGTACAAAAAGAACTTTAGGAAGAATTATTAGCATTGAAAATTTCACATCTCAGGGTTGGCCAGCAGTTGGAAGGATTACTTGTTTGTCTTAGTTCACAAAACCCACCACAGAGTATGGTCCAACACTAGCTCTGCCTATGCCTAGCTGCCCAGCCCATGTTTCTAGGCAGTGACCAATGTTTCCTTCAGTCTCTTTAGACTGAGAAACAGAAGATGTCTTGGGTTCCATGCCAATATCCTCATCAGTTCCTATTATCCTGATTCATAATCTTTTGTGATTAAGATAAGTACACAGGATGCACTTCTCTGTGGATTATCATTGCTCTGAGTTAGTAAACTTACTGAGGCTCTGTATTGGTTCCTGATTCTGACTTCACACTGTGAGCCTGACAAAACCATGACCATACTCTACTAGGAATTTACCCAAGGGATACAGGAGTGCTGATGCATAGGGGTACATGTACCCCAATGTTTATAGCAGCACTTTCAACAATCATCAAATTATGGAAAGAGCCTAAATGTCCATCAACCGATGAATGGATAAAGAAGATGTGGTTTATATATACAGTGGAATACTACTTGGCAATGAGAAAGAATGAAATCATGCCATTTGCAGCAATGTGGATGGAACTGGAAGATATTATGCTCAGGGAAATAAGTCAGTCAGAAAAGGACAGATATCATATGTTTCTACTCATACATGGATCTTGAGAAACTTAACAGAAGACCATGGGGAAAGAGAAATAGTTACAAACAGAGAGAGAGTGAAGCAAACCACAAAAGAGGGGAAATGGGTGATGGGCACTGAGGAGAGCACTTGTTGGGATGAACACTGGGTGTTGTATGTAAGCCAATTTGACAAAAAATTAGATTTTAAAAAATTAAAAATAATTTAAAAAACCATACACATACTGCGATGGGAAGGCCAATAAACATGTAGTTTTTGAGAGCTCAGATGAAAATCAGGACTCTGAGGAAGGAGTAGGAACAAAATATCCCCTTACTGATATTGTTGGAGACAAACTATAGGCCTGGCTAATACTTAGATCTGATCTAGTATAGAAGTGTTAGTTTAGGGCTGTCTAAAAAGTAATATATATCATGGAGGTCATAAATTCCTGCTTGAAAGGAATTAATGATGTGCTGAGATCTACATTACATGATATGAGTTAAAATCACTTCCTCCTGAGCCACTTGATTTGAGGCAAAACATTTAACCTCTCTGGTTTCAGTTTCCCATTTGGTAAGATGGAGGACTAGAACCACTGACCTTTTAGCTGTATAGAGTGATAGATGGTGGTTCTGTGATATGTTCCAGAATTAGAAAATGCTAGGTAGACCTGAATCTGCTGCGGACCATAGAAGGGAAAGACAGGAAAGTCAAAATTCCATTTCAGAAGTTTGGGAGGAAGTGAACACAAGGCAGCTTATTAACTGCTGACTATACAGTAAGTAATAGGAGACAGAATTCTGGATTCTTCTATTTACCATTCACTGCCTAGTGCACCAGGCTGTTTTGTTGAACACACATGGATTATTCCTCTAACTTCACTCAAGCAGAAATGATAGAAGATAATTCAAAACCATGACTGCATTTGTCAAGAAAGAAATGGGTTAATGTCAAGAAGCCACTGACCCTTTGGAATTTCAGTATCTAAATGGCTATTGTTCCTCCTAGAACAGAATTTTCTAGAAGACAAAACACACACTAAAGATCTAAAAAAGAAAATATCCATTAAAGATACAAAGAGACTGGGGCTCCACTAATGTAGTATGAAAATTCAACTTGCAAGTAAGATGCCAGCGTTGGATTGATTGCTGTGTACAACAGTGACATGAATATAAAGACTCCCTAAGGTTAAATTGGGCTCCTGCATTGAAATTCTAATTAGAAATATGAGTGCCCTAACTCTGTGAAAGTACATGTGTGTTTAATTATTCTTTTTCACCTTATCTCTTCCATTATTTTACACCCTTTTCCCTCCTCCTTTCTTGCTTTTCTCAAGCAACCCGTGCTCCTCACTTAATCTAAGTGTAGGGCCTTTCTTTAAGCTGGCATTAATTGACAAGCAGTGTTTAATTATTATTTTTCATGTCTGAAGAGGGCTAATATTAACTCTCCATGGGCCTGAAGGCGATCTCGGCCCCCTTGTTTCTGGTGGCACCACTCTGCCTTCATCACTGGTGTTTCTTTAATCGGACAGACATGCCACATATTCTTCTTCATGTTAATGGTATGTACTTATATTTGTGCTAATTGAGGCTGCTGGGGACCTTACTTGTCTTCTACCATAGTTTTTGTAAAATTGGCACTTTGGACAACTGAAGATTACATGATCCAAGAGGTATATTGGGGAAAAAACATAGCCTTGAGGACTATTAATCTGGAGTCTTCTTAATACCAGGAATGTGCCTTGTAAGACTGGCATCCTCAGCTGGCAACAAGCACCTGATATTGTAACACAATTGATTAACCAATAACTGATATCTCAAAGGACCTGCAAACCATATGTTTATGCATTGATGCCCTGGACTAAGTGGGGACCTCAAATATTGTCATAGTCGTAATAATCTGGCTTTTCCATAAATTAATCAGTAACACTAGAAATGTATCTCGTCTACCATCATAATGGTCAATCTTCTCAATCAAAGCTGGAGGACTCTCTGTTGATACTAAGTGAGAGAATATTTGCCTTTCAAGAACATACGTTTTATTCAGTCTTCCTTATCCTCTATGTTGCATTTTAACCTCAAAAATAGACTTATTCAGGGGACTTTCTGACTCCGAATTAACAGGCAAAGAAATCTAAGTCTGCCTTAAATCTAAGTCTTCTCTTAAACACTTCTGAGGTTACAACAGAACCTGAATTACTAAACATAAAGGGGAAATAAAAGTTACCCCAGTGAATAGAGGTCAAATCCAATAAGGACAACTAAAATAGAAAAGTGTCAAAGATTAGGTATAAAGGAAAAAGTAGGAGATCTAGTCCAAGATCAATAGGTACTAATCCAGGAAATTCAGGTGGGAAGAATAAAAAACCAGACAGGTTCAAAGGTTGGGGCTTCCTGCATAGTCATATATTCCCAGGGTCTCAATGTCCTAGGTGACACTTAGACATATTACAGCAAGTGGAAAGGGCATGGGGTCTAGAATCAAAGAACCTGAATTCCAATCCCAACTCCGTTATATACTGAATGCACGACCTTATGCAGAACATATCTTTAAAGTCATTATAATGAAGATCTTTTGCATAGGATTATTGTGAGGATCAAATGGGACATAAATATGAAAGCACTTTAGACATTTTAATTTGCTTTATAAATTTTAATTATTAACTTAAAACCCATATTTCCTTAGAAGTAATGGAAAATAAGAGTTCAACTGGTGCTGCGGTTGAGACACATGGGATTTAATAGGCTGGTTTTTCTCTTTTGCTAGTTAGTTCTGCCATCTGTGGAACATTCAAAAAGAAACAACAAACTTTGGAAAACAAGCCATTCATAAACCAGGAATGGCATTTGTGATTGAAAGCCTTCGACCTATTAATACTCATAAGGGGCAGAAACTTGGAAAATATCCTATGGTGAACATTCTTCTTTCAATCTAGACCTATTAACTTGCCTTATTAGTCATCAAGTAAATAAATCACAGACTCAATTTATCTCTGCCAGGCTCCATAAATACCAACTTCTGTGCTAATAGCATCAACTAAAACAGTAACTATAATTCAAAGAAATTCATCAATGGTTCTCAAAATGTGGTCCCAGACCTGCAAGAGCAACATCACCTGGAAACTTGGTAGAAAAGCAAATTACTGAGCCCCATCAAGAGCTACTGAATCAGAAACTCTGGGGATGGGCCCAGCAATCTGTGTTTTATCAAGCCCTCCAGGTGATTCTGATGCTCTTTTGGGTTTGAGAGCCATTACATTAGGCTGAGAACAGTACTAGCATCATAAGCACAGTGTTTTTATTTGTAGATTTTTGGGGGGGATCTACCTAGTTTTAACATGTTTTAATATGGTTAAAGTTTCAATACAACATGTACCATTAAAAATCAGAACTAATAAGTGTATGACCAAGACCACATAGATCTTTAGTTTGTGTCTATAGGGCTCATTGTTCAAGGAAGTTCATTTTTCCATCCTTAGTCTGAACAGACATATGTCTTGGTCAAGTCTAATTTCCTGTAATACATGAACAATTCAAACACTCAAAAAATTTGAACATATTTTTATTTACTAAGGACTTTAATCAAGGAAGAAGATCTTACAATTAGTCTTGGTAATAGAAATATAAATTGAAGTCGGTTCATTAATTTTAGCAATACTCTTCCTTGTTTGACTTTTAATAGTATTTAAGCCTAGCTATTATGTTAATATCTTGCCTTATAAAGTTTACAATATAATTCAATAATATAAATAATAAAATCACAATTTAATATTGTAAGGCAAGAACAAAACAGATTTTCAGGAAAAAATAAGAGGCTGGTATATTTTTTCTATATAATAATTAAAAATTAAATCTTATGTAACTAATGATTGGAGATAAAAGGTTAACTTTTCTCCTCTTATTCATTTTAACAAATTCAGCTACACAAGTATCAATGAGTATGAAAATCTAAGTCAAACACTTCTTCTTTATTAAACAACATAATTTTTAAGTGATATGTAAAAATGAAGTTTTATTGCACATATTACACCAACATTTATTTTGCCTCATGCTTAGGTGTGAGGGTAAGGACACAGAGCTCTCTGACTTAGAATCCCAGCAGCCTCTGTTACATTTCTGGGTCACTGGAAGTGATGCCGAGATAGATCCTCAGGATGCCTTATATAAATAATATAAATATTCTGTAAATATTTGTGGAATTAGATTTTCCTAAAGTTCCTCATCAACAATTATCAATATTAAATGTAAACCATAGTTTGTGAAGTTAAAAATAAAAGCAGGCCAGAGCAATCACTCCTTTAACCTACTCTCATGCACTCTCCTCATATACCTGGAACCAGTATTCAGGCTTCCTTCTGTTTTCCTATTCCTCAGTGCCCAGTGGCATCCTCTTGGGAGAGCCCAACCACACCCTCCAGCCTGACCATCATTTTATCTCCAGTGAAACTTCAGTAGAATTTTTAGCCCCTCACTATTCCGCCTTAATCAAAATGTTGCTCCACACAGCTTCATATGACACTTCTTGCTTAGAGAAAGTTCTGTTTCTTCCCAACTGAAAACTGGAAACCACAGAATAATATTTCTAGCCTTAAAGAGCCTACTGATGAGAAAAATGGAGATCTAGGATTTAACATGTAAATCTTGGAATTACGGTACTGAGAAAAGGGGATCGAGCTGCTAAATTTATAAGAATACCATATATCATGAATAATGTAGGTATAAAACTTAACATATCTAAATATTTTGAAATAATCCTTTATAATAGCATTTTGTAATTACAGTGGGCCCCTCCAGTGTGTGAATTATGGTGTATTCATGTTTAGTTGCATTGACTGTACTCAGATTTTAGCCATGTGCCTAGCAACACACTGGTATGAATTAACGTGCAATAATTCATAGCCTGTTGTGCCTTATTAAATATAGCATTGATTCAGTTTTAGAACTGCAATATAATGACTCAAATATTTTTCAAAATGCTAAGTATCCCATACAATTTTCATTTGAGAGCCTGTTTTCACATTTGCATCCCTCACTTACAATAGTAATATTTTCCTACTGCAGAGTAAAAAACAAACAAACAAACAAAAAGGCAATTGCCCACCAAAAAGTAAAATCAAACACCATGAGGAATTACCTCTTGAATGGCCCTGTTTCCTTCAATAAATATGAGTCTCCAAAAGTCTGCTTTAAATGGGGAAAAAACATATTTTTTGTTTTTCAAGCCATTTGAAAAACCACTTTAAAAGACTCTCAATTTTCTTGTTCTCCATTATTCTGCGATGCAAAATAAAATAATCATATACCACATTTGGAGGGGACAGTGCCCAGAAGCAAGTTAGGAGAGCTGTGGTCCAGTTCTAATTCTACTAATTTACTCTCAAATAGCCAGTAAGTCACAAAATCACTAGGTGCTTCAGTTTCCTCATCTGTAAAGCATTTTCCTATTTCAGGGGATGGTGTGAGAATGAAAAATATAAATCTGTGAATATGCTATAAATAGAAGTTACTATTGGCAATATGCATAGCCTCACAGTAAGTATACTTTTAGCAAAAGAGCTTTCATAACCACTATCTCACTGATAACTCCCAGTAATGTTGTGGGTAGATAGGTACTATTACTCCCATTTCACAGCTGAGCTTTAGTCATAGAATGCACTTCCTCTCAGTGAAAGATACACATGAAGCAGTGAAACATCTAAACAGAATAAACCGTGATTTCCAACATCACAATCGGAGTGCCCTCACATCCACTGGACAGAGAAAGAAACAGAGACAAACTGGCAAATAACTTAGTGGCAAAATTAAAACCCAAATCCCAGTCTACTGTCTTTCAATCAGATTAGAGACTACATTTACATTGAAAAAACTGAACAATTACCTCACTTTGTAATTTCTGGATGAGCAAGTGAGAAGAAGCCTCTCACCACAATCTCATAAATGCAACGGAATCACTGTTTTATAAATGATAGCGTGCAGTCAGGCCAAATCTCATATTGCAATACTTTTCCAATGGACAGCCTTACATGTCTTCATGTTCAGAATAACATTTTTAAATGACCCTTTGTTTTAAACATATTAAAAGATCATGGGGCGCCTGGGTGGCTCAGTTGGTTAAGCGGCCGACTTCAGCTCAGGTCATGATCTTGCGGTCCGTGAGTTCGAGCCCCGCATCGGGCTCTGTGCTGACAGCTCAGAGCCTGAAGCCTGTTTCAGATTCTGTGTCTCCCTCTCTCTGGCCCTCCCCCATTCATGCTCTGTCTCTCTCTGTCTCAAAAATAAATAAACGTTAACAAAAATTTAAAAAAATAATAATAAACATATTAAAAGATCTACATTTTATTAACCGAAGTTATAGAACTTTCCTTTAGTTACTAATTAGCTATCATATTGTTTGCTATATTCCTACTTCTTTCAGAATTCCAACATTCTGCAAGGACAAGGTATAAAAAAGCAATGACAAAACCAGTATCCCATACCCAGCTCATGCTTCTGACACTGCCATTTTTAGCATGAAATTACCTCTGGCACAAATGACTAAAAATAAATTTTAAATTTTGGCCCAAAACAATTTCATTATTTCTTTTGTGATATGAGGAAACCTGAGGAAAAATAGTTTGGCATCACAACTCTCACCAGTCTTACTAGGATAGAATGTGCTATGCACTAGGGATCAGTGTACCTTGGTGAATCCATTCCAAACATGCAAACAGGGAACATAGGAACATGGAATTCCTTTAGAGTAAGTCAAACCCAGTTTCTAATTCCAGTTTTATCATTACTAGTACAATGGCATTGGAAAGTGGCCTAATCTCTCTAAGCATAATATTATTATTTCACTGTAGATGGGACTAATAATAGTTCTATCTCTACAGAGATAGACACATAGTAAGCACTCAAAAGTGCCAGCTAATATTAAGTTGGAGAAACTACTGTGGTGGTCCAGATTTCAGATAAGAAATAAATCCAATGTTAGTTATCATAGGCCAAATATATCTCAAGCCTCATCTTTGCTCCCATCTTAATCATGGTCATCATCATAGAATTTTATTTTTTTTTAATTTTTATTTAAAAAAAATTTTAGTGTTTATTTGTTATTTTTGAAAGACAGAAAGAGATAGAGCATGAGCAGGTAGGCACAGAGAGAGAGAGAGAGAGAGAGAAAGGGAGGGAGACACCAAATCCAAAGCAGGCTCCAGGCTCCGAGCTATCAGCACAGAGCCCAATGCAGGGCTGGAACCCACGAGCTATGATATCATGACCTGAACTGAAGTCAGACACTTAACCAACTGATGGGCAACCCTCATCATACAATTTTATTAAATATATGATTTAATCTACTTAATATATGATTGTTCCTAGCATTCTCTTATTTTATCACCATACATCTTTCCCAATGCACTCAGCACATGACTACATTACAGTCCATAGTCTGCCTTATACCAAAGTTACTTGTACCTGTACCCTCCTCTATATAGTAAGCATAAGAGAACGGACTCCCTCTCTATAAGTTCAATGACTAGGACAGTGATGTACATCAATCTAAAAATCCAATAAAGGTCGGTTGAACTGTGTTGAAGATAACTAGTTTAACAAGGTATTTGATGCAAGGTTTGGTGTTGGGACACCACACAAAAAGGCATCCGCCAGCCAATATTTTCTCATTATAACAAAGCAGATAGTTTTGGGTAATGCAATTATTGCTTTCTGTTATGACTAGTACCAGAGGTGCAAGTGAAGACCATCTATGAACATAAGAAACATAGGGAAAATTAGACAGCTAGCCCAGTTCAATGGGTCAGGCTTTTTAGAATTCAAAAGATTCCTCTGAACCCTGGAAAACAAAGGGTTAGGCTCTTCATGATTCTGAAACACCAATGACTTTTTCATTCTTCAATGCAAAATAAAAGCCCATTTAGACTTCCTTTTGCAATTATCACCTATTTGAATTCTGGTAACACTTATTTAGTTAGCAATCTAGCTCTTTTCCCTGTTTAAAAAAAAATAAATAGCTGAGTGAGGTTTTTTCTTTAATACATTGATACGAGGCATCCATGATTTTGACCTTCTTTAATATGAAAACAGAGACTTGTTTAGCTGCAACAAGTCTTTTGAGGCCTGATTTCTTTCCACTGAGTGAGCAGAGGAGAACAGAAGGCAGGTAGACCTCTTGGCATGAGGCCCTGCTTCTGAGAGCTCAGGTACGTGGAATCCACCCTCCTCGCCCAGATACTGTGAGAAAGAACAATGGGGTGGACAACTGCAGGAGGGGTGATGCCAATTCCTGAACAAATGAGTATCCCTTGTTTCTCCTTTACAGGGAACTCCCTGTTATTCCTCCCATTCTCTTCCTCTTATCAACCTTCTGGTTTGATAACACACAGACAAAATAACCATACAGGTATTTTTGTGGAGTATGCTTAGAGATTTTCAGAAGAAAGCAAGATGGACAAAGCTGCCAATATTATCCCTGTCTCAAAGAAACCCTTACACATGTAACATGGAAATTCAGCTGTCATCACCCTGCCTCCTTAGAGAAATCTGTATCCTATTCTTCAAAGCATTGGAGCACAAATTAGGCAGAGCAGCTAGTAGTATTGCTAAAATACTCTGACAGGTGTGGATAGACTTTACTGCTTTCCCCACACAACACACACACACACACACACAAAACACACACACACACACACACGTGTGCACGTGCGCAGGCACACCACTCACCACTTACCTCTTTAGAGCTCTCTATTCACTGAAAATATTTTCCAGTGTTCTGTCATCAAATCTCAGAGATCTTGCTTCTACCTCCATTGTAGGTGGCACCATTCTCCAGACCTTCAGCTGGAACCCCCAAGCCGATACCACTTCATGCTTCTTATGGAAGTTATCCCATGGGATTATCAGAGGCAATGGAACATAAAGGTTATGCATGCAGACTCTGGAGCCAGACAGCTAAATCTAAATCTGGGTTCAATCACTTACAAGCTATTTTTTTAGGCAAATTTCCTAATTTATCAATGCTACAGTTTCCTCATTGGGATGACAGTAATAGCAGCTATTGTGAATGTTAAATAAATTAATACATGCTGAGTATTTAGAAAATGCCTGGCACACAGTAAGTGCTCAATAAATGTTCTCACCTAATGATGTTCTATCCTCTATCATCCTCATTTTCCAATTGATAGGACTCTGTGCTTAGTATTTTAGTAATCTTAGAGTTCTGAACTTCAGATTTCTTTCCTTTGTGTGATATACTTCTAGAAGGACCTTCTCTTTTTCTTTTCAGGTTAAGGTGCTTAATTTTCACAGTCTTCTTATGATGGAAAATGAGACAGAGAGAAAAACTGCCCAGAAAGCTTGATTTTCAGACCAAACTCAGGGTTAAACAGGGCCTGTTACCATAACAGGCTCTCAATAAATGCTAAAACAAATATATTTGCTCTCCCCTTCTCATGGAGCACAAAGTGGTTAATCCCAGAAGAGGAAAAAAATGTTTTTCTATAAAACAGATATCAAAAAATATTTTTCTATATTTTCCAGTCAAGTGTGATTGGTTTATCTCCCCAAATAGGCAAAGGGACATAACATTGAAGCTTATAATCCTTTGAGTTATTTGAGTGCTTCATAGAATCTGGGGCCTAATTCATTCATTCAACTGCAAACAGAGGTGATCTCTCCCTATTTCTCTATTTCTTTTGAACACTTTTTTGCCCACCCTCCTAGCCACCAAACCCTCCTGCTATTACTCCTACCTCCAGCCACTCCTTTTCAGTCTCTTTTTCAGATATTCCTCCTCTATCCAAACCCAAGAGCACATCTTCTCCCTCAGCATCCTCCTCTTCATATCCCTGCATACTTCCTGCATCATCACCTCCCATCCTATGGCTCCAAAGGCATTCTACACTTCCAGGACAAGCCTCTCCCATGAGATCTAGACTTCTAAACTCAATTGCCCTCTCACCCTCTCCATTCAAATATCAAACACACATGTCAAGTTCAACGCATCCAAAACAAAAGTTTTGATTTCCTACTTAAACATGCTTCTCCCCCAAGCTTCCCAATGAGTAAATGGAAACAGAACTCCCACAGTTACTTGGACTCAAAATTTAGGCCCCATTGTTGATTTCTCTCTCATACACAATCCACCTTCTTATCACTTCAGCAAGTTTTCTCCACCTTCAGTATATGTCCCAAATCTAACCTCTCCTCACTGCCTCCTCTTCTGTCAACCCCATCAAAGCCACTATCATACCTCACCCACATTGATTCAGTGACTCCTTCACTGGTCTCTGCTCCCAACCTTCCCTCCTCTGCCACCCTAACAGTCCACTTAATGTAGCAGCCAAAGTAGTAAAAACAAAAGTCAAATCAGGTCACACTCCTATTACAACACGTCAGTTTTTAGATTTTCCCACTTTAATGGAAGCTCCAAGAGGGCAGAAATTTTGCCTGTCTTGTTCACTGTTTCTCCCTAGCAACCAGAGCAATACCTAGCACAGGATAGGTACTTAATAAGTATTTGTTGAATGAATAATGACTTAATTAAATACTCAGTGAGTGTCTGCTTGGTGTTTGGTCTTGTGCTGAGTTTGGGGTACATATCAAAAACAGAACAAACAAACATGGCCCATGTCCTCAATGCCTAGTGAGGAATGTAAACATTCACAAACATAAACAGTAACAGATAGGTTAATGTTACTTGGGTGTGATGGTTAATTTTACGTGTCAATTTGGCTGGGCTCTAGTACACAGATATTTGTGTACACAGATTATTTAGGATGCTCCTGTGGGGGTACATTTTGAGTGGGATTAACATTTTAATTGGTGGACTTTGAGCAAAGCGAATTATCCTCTATAACTTGGATGGGCCTCATCCAATCTGTTGAAGGCCTTAATAGAATAAAGACTGACCTCCCTCAAGCAAGAAGAAATTCTGTCAACAGACAGCCTTTCAACTTGAACCACAACAATGGTTCATCCCTGGTCTCCAGACTGTCAATCCACTTCATCAGATTTTGGACTCTCCATGCTTCCATAATCCTGTGAGCCAAATTCCTTATCTCTCCCTAGCACACACATACCCTTCCTATTAGTCCTATTCCCCTGGAGATACCTGACTCACACATTTGGGGAATGAAGGGTGTTATAGGGGTATTTAGGTGATAAGTATATACAAGGGTGCCAAAGGGAAGTCAGCAAAGGTGTCCTTAAGGATACATCATTTAGGCCAAGATTTACACTGTAGGTAGATGTCAGATAGCACCAGTTTTACACTGGTTTCAGGGGAGCCAGAACTATTCTAAGAAAAGGAAATTGTATTTTCAGTGGCCCTACAGTAAAAGAAGTGCTTTCTAGGCTCTAAGAAGTCCAGCATTGGTTGGTTGATTGCTCTTATATGAGAGGTACAATCCAGATACTTTATTTGGCAGGCCTCATGCTAAGAAAGTCAAGCATACTGTCACACAATCCCTCTCAGCAGAGGTCGCAGTCAGCCTGATCCAAAGAAAAACACCATACATATTCATCTCTCCTGTTGGCAAAGTTCATGCCCTCCCTCTCTACACAGAGATATAATCAGTGAAGTCTGACATAACTCCAGGCTGCACACACCCAAGAAAATAGCAAAGTCCTTACAAGGAGAGACCTAATTCAGCCTCAGAGTAGTCCAGTCAGCAGTCACTCCATTCTGAAACCTGTCAGACTGCGATGCTGCTCAAGGCTGTTGTTTTGACATTAGCTTGACACATTCACATGTCACCCTCATTGTGTGAACTCCTACTCAGTGTTTTGTAATAACAGCAAAGGCATCAATATTTAAAAACAATCAAATGTATGTTTGGTTTAAATAGGCAGTTGAACCACAATCACTTGCAAAAAAGTCTTTTATGTGTATTTGCCTGTTACATATATTTTAAATTAACCATTCATATGGGAAGTCTCTTAACTGTTTCAATTAACTACAGAGGGTCAATAATTTAATGTGTCCTCTTAAAAATATTGTAATCTAGGCATCTGACTCCTGATATCGGCTCAGGTCATGATCTCATGGTTTGTGAGTTCAAGCCCAGCACTGGGCTCTGTGCTAACAGTGCAGGGCCTACTTGGGATTCTCTCTCTCCTCCTCTCTCTCTGCCCCTCCCCTGCTTGCACTTTCTTTCTCTCCAAATAAATAAATAAACTTAAAAAAATTGTAAGCCAAATTATTTCCCCAATTTATATCCTGTTCCATTATCCCTTTAAAGACGATACAGGATTCTGTAGATTGAATGCCCTTAAAGTTACTCATAAGGTATAAACATCTTCACAGACATTACCTTCATGGAGGCAAAGTGCTGAATTCATTCATCTAATTTTCTCCTATTTGGCAAGTGGAGATGAGGACTTATACCAGGTGCTTATGGAAGTGACTCAAGTGCCACCTATGTCCTAATACATGTTTCCTCAGGTCCCTAAGGTAGATAAAAGGCATATTTCAAAAGTCTGATGAATAAGGACTGTTTGGAAATTACAACAGGCTGAATGTGCCCACCCAGCTCACCAATGTTGGATAAAACCATTTTAATCCAATATTCTTTCTGTGGTATCAAGGTTGGAAACTTAAATGAAAGAGGATAGTTGGAAAGAGTCAGCTAAAGAACCAGTCTTGGTTGCTTGAAAGCAGCTTTTGGATCTTTGGACAGAGTTTTGAACTAGAATATACCCAAGGAATAGGTATACCCCTTGCCATTCATCCCAAGATGTTGGCTGAAGTTCAAAATCCCCTCTAGAAAAGTCTCCATAGGCATGATATGGTTCTCCATATATCCTCAACCCTGGTAGACCCCAGAAAGTTTTTCCATCTTGCATTCCTCAATGTTGGCATTCCTCAAAGATTGAGTAAAAGCAGAAACAGGCATGTGAATTATATTTAGCATCATGAAAGCCTAATGGCAAAAATATATATATATCTAAAATAAACATAAATATACATACCAGGTTTTCTTTCATTTTGTTTTCTGGGTTTTTTAAATGTTTATTTATTTATTTATTTGAGAGACACAGAGACAGAGACAGAGACATAGTGTGAGCAGGGGAGGGGCAGAGAAAGAGGGAGACACAGAGTCCAAAGCGGGCTCCAGGCTCTGAGTTGTCATCCCAGAGCGCAATGTGGGGCTCAAACTCACGAACCATGAAATCATGACCTGAGCTGAAATAGGACGATCAACTGACTAAGCCAGCCGCCCCATCTCTTATTTTGTTTTAATTTTTATGGCATTATATCATCAGTAACACTGGTTACCTGGTTATCATCTGTCAATCAAAAACTCTGATTCACAGTTATCCCTAGCTTATCTTAATAAACAGGAAAAATAAAGTCATTATTACTTGATAAATGCTGTTTGGTCAACAAAATTGTTAAAGTGTAAGGTCCCTAAGGGAAGAAAGCCAATTTTTAAAAAGATTTTGAGGATGACAAAGGGAGGAAACCTTGCCCTAATTGTACTTATGTCTCCAATTTTCTGCATTACCTCTCTGCATTCACTTCACTTGAAATGATCTGGTTAGGCCAAGTGACTCTCAGTGAGGCAAACATGAGGCTTAAACAAGTCATTCCTGGTCCCCATGTGCCTTCTCCCCTACCGCTCCTTACAGAGACCAAATCTAGAGCAGAGGCAACCTGGACACCAGAGAAAAAGAGTTCAGAGAATGACCACAGTATTCCCTTAAGAATCAAAATTAGTATCTCTCCTCTGACACATACCTGTAGACAAGATGTATGCATGCACAAAAGGTGGAAATATATGACTTTTGAGAGGATACTGCTCATAATCAGCAAATGAGTGGTAATCAGGATCTGGATGGCCATCTCAATTTTTCACAGGAGGTCTTGATTCAGACCCAATGTTAGAAATGCCAAGTACTGACACAGAACATCTCCAGTGGCTCACTCACATAAAAATACTTAAATTTAATTTTCCATTCATTATTTGGCCTACATTAGCCACAGTTATTCACCTCATTCCTGGCCTTTATTAAATTGTGCTAAGGGGCGCCTGGGTGGCTCAGTCAGTTGAGCGTCCAACTTCGGCTCAGGTCACGATCTCGCAGTCCGTGGGTTCGAGCCCCGCGTCGGGCTCTGGGCTGATGGCTCAGAGCCTGGAGCCTGCTTCCGATTCTGTGTCTCCCTCTCTCTCTGCCCCTCCCCCGTTCATGCTCTGTCTCTCTCTGTCTCAAAAATAAATAAATGTTAAAAAAAAAATTTTTTTTAAATAAATAAATAAATTGTGCTAATAGTCAAAATAAGCCAGGCCATCTTATAGTGCAACTCTGAAGTCATCAAAACTGGTTTTAGTACCCTTAACATTTGGCCCTGCCACCCCAATCTCTTCCATCTCAGGTGACCCATATTTTCCAGTTCCTCTCCTGTCCAGCATGGTCCTAGAAAAATGTCTTAGAAATTCATTCATATGAAAGGATAAATGATAGTTAGATATGACTTGATCAGTTTTTCATCCTAGGGGTACCCTTCTCTATACTGGAGTCAGGATCCAGATGCTCTTGGTTAAAGGAGCTAGATGATCCTTTCTATTTTACCAATGTTTATTTGCGTAAGTAATAGTCACAAGGGCTTTGTAGCAGGCCCCTGGGAGGAGGCAGATAAAGTCAATGTAGGAAATGGCATGGTCTCTATCTTTACCTGCCTTCCTACTATCTACACAAAAAACCTAGCCTGATAGCCTGATTTTGAACTCCTATAAGAGACAGGTTAATGTAAGAAACAGAAAGATCTATGTTCATGGTAGACTGAGAGAGAACTACTTTGCCAGCTCTACCACAGACAACAGCCTGCATGGTCAAGATAGCATTACCACCCCACCTTCCCACCCCCCACCACCAAGGAAAGGGCAGTTGTACCAGCAGGGAAGCATTCGTATAGAGGCCACCAGGAAGAAGGCAATGTCAAGGTCCTTTGACAAGGAGACAAAGACATCTGAGGTGGCTCATTCTAGAGCACATATGAGACACGACCTGACCAAAGGGCTCCAGAAATAACTAAAGAGGAGTTTGGGGATAAGAATAGTGTGAGGTTTGAAGCCTACTGAAGCTTAATTAAGAATTATACCCAATGAAATTTTCCCCATAATTTTATAAGTTAGGAGAAGTATTTGGGAGTCATATTGGCCAATCTTGTAGCTTAAGTTCACCCCTTGCAGGCAAATAACTTTTCAGGAAATCTCCCTTCGCTAGTTGTATCATCCAAATAAAATGTATTATTAGTAACATCATCATTATTGTCATTAGTTAATATTTATAGTTTCATGCTATTTTTCGTATCTTCTATTTTCAGCTATGAGATAGTATGGCAACAAGTACCTTTGGAATTGGCATATCTCTTTCCTTCTGCAGCAGTTTAGTTGCCTAGTACCAAATCCTGAATTTAAAGAAAATAACTATGACTTAACACTGGCCCTGCACATTAATGCCAAATGAATGCATTGCTGTATCAGTAAATATCAAATTCATTATGGAGTGTTACTAGAGCTCTTACAAAAGAGCCACTTGAGTCAGATCATACCTCAATCTCTGTGCTGCCTTTGCGTGTCATCTACCTACAAAGGTGATGCTTTGAAATCGTGTTAAGAATTTTAATCACAGATAGTCTCTGCACACTGTGTAGATAGGGAAGAAAAAGGGGCTCCTGCTTCCCTAGACTCCAGTTCAACCCCTGCAGTTTTCCTCACCTTGGATGATGTATTCAAGATTTTGATTCATTTTTCCATATTATAACCATCTCTTTCACAGCTGGGGTGAAGGGAAGGAGAGAGAGTGTTAGATAGCTACAGGGAAAGTCATAATTTAAGGGTCAGAAACCTTTTATAACTGGTGTGCTAAGGTTTGGGGTTCTTTTGTTCTACCATATTTAAGAGGGCTATGCTGCTGCCACTGACCCCTTCTATTCATCATGCCAAGCAAAATCTGGCCATGTGTTAGCATCACTTGGCTAAAATTGAGCTGTCCACTCTGGCATTATGACTATCATTCTTTGTTCGAAAATTATTTCATTTAATTATTTCATTTAATCCTTTCAGCATCACTAAGAAAGCAGGTGCTATTACCAGCCCCCACTTTATACAAAAGAAAATGGGAGTTTGAAGAACATAAATAACCTCATCTATGGTCACACCAGCAATAAGGAGGAAACCTTCAAACCCAAGTCTCTGTGACTCCAAGCCCAAGTGCTAAATCCTGTGCTGGTCAGCTGCCAAGGAGCTGTAACAAGGAGAATGAAATCCAGGGCCCAGCTAAATAAACACCAGAACATCACACTAACTATGCAATCTATTTTCCTCAGAAGGGGGCCCTGGTTTTGATGCCTTCAGTTCACATTTCTGTAATGTTTATTTATTTTTGAGAGAGAGAAAGTGTGAGCAGAGGAGGGGCAGACAGAGAGGGAAACAGAGGATCCCAAGCGGGGTCCCAATGTGGAGCTCCCCATGCAGGGCTTGAATTTGCAAACCATGAGATCATGACCTGAGCCCAAGTCGGATGCTTAACCAACTGAACCACCCAGGTGCCCCCAGTTCATATTTTTAAAGTAGCAGCCCCAGGACTATGTGTGTTTGTGCCAATTACTTAACCTCTCCAAATAAACATTGGTTTCTTCAGCTGAAAATTCTAGACTTTTTCAAACTGTCTGTGCTGAAGGATCAGATTGTTTTCTTTTCTTTCTTTTTAAAAAATATTTTGGGGGAGCATATGCAGGGTAGGGGCAGAGAGAGGGAAACAGAGGATCCAAACAGGGCTTTGTGCTGACAGGCTGACTACAGCATGCCTGATATGGGGTTTGAACTCACGATCAGGACCTAAGCCAAATTTGGACACTCCACCAACTGAGCCACTCAGGTGTCCCTGATTTTTTTCTTCTTTAAATTACCAGTTCATGTATAGACTGACACTTTTGTACAACACAGTAAAAATGAATTCCTAGAAATACTTAAAATTCAACGGACGTAAAATGATTCTGTCAAACTGTGAGAGTATCTCTCTCTCTCTCTCTTCAGGTGCCCTGTTACGGGGCTATGATAAATCTTTAGGTTCTAACTTGGCTACTTTGGTTTGTAAGAAATCAGCAGCCCTGCTCATTATTTATATTCAGCAGCTCCTCCACAGTTTCCTCCTTCTGTCCATCAGATCCTGTACAGTCAGGCCAGTTTGGAATACCATTCCTACAATTTTCATTTACAGTGGGATTTGGAGTCATCACTCTATGTTGCACTATGTTTACTCCTTGAGTTTTACTCCTTGAGTGGGATTATTTCTGGCAGTTGGATTCTAAAACCCAGCTGTCAATTAAAGGACACCAGAGGGAATCTGCATGAGCGACATCAACATTTTTCCCTATCCCCTGCCTCATCAAGGGCAATTTATCAATAGCAAAACAAACTTTCCTAACTGGGTGGAATATGCCGCAAAGAATCTCTGTCTTTTATAAGAACATTCAAGTCCCCACCCCACCCCTGTCTTGACATTGTACTTTGACAAAAGAAACTACTAATATGGCCAGTGTTATCAAACATCAGTAGAACTACTTTTTAAGACTGTGGTACCTGTCCTCTTGATTTGAAAGTGCTTAGAGAAAATCTCCCAAATAAACCAGAATAAATGTAAACCACCAATAGAAATCAAATTTGCAGACAGATTTGTCTATATTCAGAACCTCTGCTCCCAAACACTGGGCAAAGCAGAAAGAACTGAGCTGTCAGGGTATAAACATGTCTGTCTCTGCCTACTCAAGTTGACACGATTAAGGCTCTATGCACAGAAGACTGCCTTTTTATTTTTTTTAATTATTTTTTTTAAACAAAAGCAATAGATAAAACTAAAAAATATCTTGACCAAGAAATCCCAAATTACATTTCTGGGAGCCATGGGGTTTCTGGGAAGATCTCATATGATCATGAGAGATGGAGGAGGGAAGGAAGGAAAAGTTAGCCAGGTGAAGGGTAGGTCTCTGTTCCTTCTTTAATCATAGTAGCCTTGCTTTTATCCATTTCTAATTTTAGACTTCTCTGTAAGATTCAATGTGAGGAAAAGATTCTACTCTTTCAATTTTTTTTTGAAAACTACTTATTTAAGTACAATTTTGTTCCTAAACATTTTGGTTTGATTTAAATCAGCAAGTTTTAAGCCTATTTTAGAATTGAATTGGATTTTGATTTTTTTTTTTATTTTTGTAACTCCAAACTTTTATTTCAGAAATATTTGGCTGTAGAAATGAGTCAGACATCTCATTTTAACTGAGAGACATTTTTGCCAAACAAAATGAAAGAAAATATGAATATTCTGTCCTCTTGAAAGAGAAATGTTGGTACAGGATCTGATTTTCTTTTGTTATAAGAATTTCTTGAAGACTTGTTAGGGAAAGTTTAATGATGAAAATGGGAAGACAGCAGTGTCCTGTCTCTACTAAAATTTTCATTTGCATTTTAAAAGATTCATTGAGCTATTTCGTAACTGAAACTATTCTCTAACATCTTGATCTGCAGACAAGAAAAAGGTTCTAGCCATGCAAGTGCTGCTCCACTGGGCTCTATGGTTAACCAAGGCCCTATGTTGATAACACTAGGAATCCTATAAAATCCATTGAGAGATACAAGTGGAACAAAATAACCCATGACATACTAGGTCTGCAACCTAGAAATCAATAAATCCAGGTGTGATGGAGCCATGCCCAGAGATATTTTCCATCTTGAATAATTCCCAAGTTACAATTTGGCATTTGGTCAGTTTTAAAACGCAAGTATTAGTACCACATTAAACTTATTATCACCTTTATAGAGCAATCTGGACCCCATTAAAAGGCTATTATCTTATAATTCTTTTCCACAACAATCATAATTACTGCTCTTGATTCTTTATGTATATTATCTTTAATATTCATGGTAATCTGGTAAGAGAAGTATTATTACATCCAATTTACAAAAAAAGGAAGTCAGGACTCTAAAAGTTAAATGATTTGCCTAGAACCATTATAGCCAAATAAATAGTAGCTCCAAGTCCTTCTAAGCAGAAAGGTCATCCCATGATATTAGAATCCATATAGAATCCATATATCTACCTTGAGGGTATGAAGGAGGATATGAGTTGCCATCACTTTTATTGAATGCTTACGCCAGGCATTGGGCAAAGCATTTTACAAACGTTATCTTCTTTAATCCTCACAATGCCTACTATAGTATAGTAGATATTATAATTATCTCCATTTTACATATGAAAAATTAGCTGAGGTTTAGAACAGTTAAGCAATCCAGGTCACACATCTTGGAACATATGAAGTCAAATCTAAATCCCAGATCTCTCTGATTCCAAAACACAAAAAAACAAGACCAAATTTATACTTCTAAATGAAGAATTCTTCTCAGGAGATTACATACTTAGTCCCCTGATGTTTCCATTGTTTATAATTTTTCTAAAGCTCATCCTCTAAAATTGCCTTCTTAGAATCAGTTTGTGAACCAATTGGGAGAAAGTGGCTCCTTAAACCCACTTTATGGCAAGACTATATTCCAGATGACTATTGAAATTTGTCCGTTTTTCTCTTAAATAAAGATTTGACATCCCTGAAAATCTTTTTTAAAAATGTGCCCCTAATTCCAAAGTAATTCCAAGAATGTTTTGAATAATTATAGCACTACTGGATTAAGTTTATAATTTCCCTGGATGCATACTATGAAAGAGTATACTCATTTAGGGACATAATTTATACATGTTCTTTTTAAAAAACAAATCAGCATTTCAGAGTTCATGATTATCTCTCAGTCCCATTGTTCAACACAGTGTATTCCTACACAATGCCTATCCCCAGGCATATTTTATATGCCTCCCCTCACATAATGATTCGTTGAAGAAAGTCAGACATCTCTGTAGGGAAGGAGCACCAACCAACAGCAAGGAGTCAGGGGAAGTGATTCTTTGGGAGAACTCCTAATCACCCAGAAATCTCTCCATAACAGCTCAGAATTTTCCATTCCTCTTCCTATAGATTTTAAAGTCTAACCTGGCAAAATGGCCCCACATTCCCCTGGAAGTGACAGATCACTTTTAATGTTAGCCTGCATTTTGTGGAAATCTTAAAGGGACAGATCAAGGTTCTATATCGGTAGCCACTGAGCATTGTGATTAAAATCAATGTAACTCTGAAACTCCAAATCACTCATAGGATATCACTTTTGAGCTAAAATCCTACTAAGTTGGGGAGAGATTGGCATTTAAACAGATGTCAGCAGTGTTTTGGGAAATGTAAATTGAGGTACAGATGGTGACTGCTAGGGAGTTAAGAGCATCTGTGTTCTATGAAAAAAAAAACTATATTTGTGAAAAAAATTTTAAATAATAACTGAAATTCCTAACTTGATTTTGAGAGAAGACAAGAAAATATTCTCGTTGGATGGCACTGTTTGATAAGTTTCTTATCATATCAAAGACTATTTGCATTTCTGGGTACTGGATATTAATTAGATTCAAGATGGGTAATTAAGCCTACCTCTTCAGTAAGCCAAAATCAGAACTTTTACTTTGAAAGAAAACTACATAACCTTGGTAAAGATTGCAGATTTTTCTATTTCAGCCATTTTTGTACCTCAATTCAAGTTCTGAGGAAAATATCAGTTATCTGCCATATGTTGGTAAAGAGCAGGAGTCAGAAAGCCTGAATTCAAATTCTAGAACTACTGCTTGGTAGGTGTGTGACCTTAGGACACACTATTTAACTTCTCTAAGCCTTAGTTTCTCCATTTGTAAAATGAAGATAAAAATAATAGTACTTTTCTTCATAGGATGGTTGTAAGGATTACAGTTACATGTAAAGTGCTTGCAGCCTATGGTAAACATCAATAAATATTAGCTATTGTTATTATAGGTTTTCTTCCTACCTGGCAAATCTATAAAGGTCTAGATATCACTGACCTATTATCTCCCCAAGTATCACATCCTCATCCCCATCTAGACCTAACCTGAACAATGACCTAGAAATCTAGATCAGATCCATATTTATGCAGATCATTCTATAAAGGTCTAGATATCACTGACCTATTATCTCCCCAAGTATCACATCCTCATCCCCATCTAGACCTAACCTGAACAATGACCTAGAAATCTAGATCAGATCCATATTTATGCAGATCATTAATAATCTAACAAAGGAACTTTGTTCTCCTTTTTAACGGGCCTCTAGACATTCTCCATCAAAGAATCAACCATCCCAAATAGGAACACTTACATTTTTTAGGTTAGGCCCTTTTGTGAGATGCAGAATCCTTTTCAGGTCACCACAACAATTCAAAAAGTCATATTCCTTTTAACATGATTAGCATTCTAGGAGCCTGAGTGTGCTGAAACAGTTTTCCATGAAAAAACTAGAAGAGGCTGAATCAACACCTCTCCATTCTATGTATTGATTTGTTTGTTTGTTTGTTTGTTTGCCTTTAAGGATTCTTATGCTCAGCTGCTTTTATTAATCCAGTTTTTCAATAAGTTTTCTCTTTTAGGGCAAATCAAGAAGCAAAAAAGTTAATCAATTAAGTCATATTAGGAAACTATGTAGAAACCATATAGGAATCTAGACTCCCAGGTTAGAGTTTAATGTGCTATACACTCTGCCTGATTGGAATGAGTTTATGAATTAGATCCCATACACAAATGGATGCATTTATCTTCGTTCACAGCATATCCGCAAACTCATTTACCAGATCCATAAGCACTTGTAAACATTGCTAATGGAGTTTGCTAAATGAATATTATAAACGTAATCCAAATGAGCTCTCCATGGAAATTGCAAATCATATGAAAAATATAGTGCATTTGGTTATAGCACATTTCAGGAACGGTATATTTTAGTTAATTGTGTTAGTACATTATACATGGCTAAATGTCAGTGCTAGCACCTAGGAGAAAAAAATTACCTCTTCCTGCTTGCTTTATACCATTCAACCTAGGATACTGAATATTATATAACCCATCATTCAAGTTCTTTATTGCTAAGGCAGATCTTCCTGGTTCACATTGTATCCCTCAGAGGAAGCTAGGGCACTTGGAAACTGTGTAAGCTCCTTCAGCTGGTTAGAATTTTAATAAGATCCCTGAAACAGTTTTCAGAATGGTGCCTTGGTGGCAACTTTCAGGACAGCCTAATGTACACTGGGACTTGACTCAAAAGTTATACTCTTTAATTAATAAAATAAAAGTACAGAGGAAGTTGTAAACATATGATAGTCTTTTTTCTTTTTTAAATACGGTGATATTTTCAATTACATATTCTTAATTTTAGAGTTATGTTATTTGAATGAAAATTGTGTTTCGTTGCTTCTTATCCAAAGCACAAGCAAGCCATACTCTGAGACTTCCAAAGGTTTTCTTACTTGGTGATGTTTTATTTCAGGCATTTGAAAACTAAAAATCTATGAAAAAATCAAAGTCTGATGATACTTTTAAGAGTTCAATTCTCTGAAAATGTAAACTTCATTTTTTGTTTTATGCAGTGAGAGACTGAATACACAAAGGGACAATGACCAGACCATATATAAAAATAGAACACTGACCCACAACCTGAAGCAACTTGCCCAGGAAACCAATTTGTTATCTACAATAGCCAGCCTCCTACAAGTCAAGACTTGTCGTAGTCAGACTGCTATCTCTATTAACAATCCAGGAAGCCAAACAATGAACCCTGTAACAGTCAGCCCCAAACATCCAGGTCTTGAAGAATAACTGACAGCTTCTCTAATTTTTGTTCCTGCTACCAACTTAAGACCAACCAGGAAAAGACAAATATGTGCCCCTAACCAATAACATAGAATGCCTGACTTCTAGTTAGCTCACCTACAGCTTCTCCACTTTAACAGCCTTCAATTAGAGCACATTTGAAGTCTTCCCTTTTTCCCACTCTAAAACTTTCCCATTCCCCTGTCTGCCTTTTAAGTCTCTGCCAAAATCCAAATGACATAAGTGGCTGATTTCCCTACTATAATACTCTCTGAATAAATGGACTTTGCTAGTTCTCATTTGGTTGGTCTTCATTATTTGTATAAGAGTAACACAGATGATGTTTTAAAGACAAAAACAAATGTTGAAATACATTTCATCTAGATTATGGAAAGGACTGTTGGGGTTTGTATCCTGGTAGAGATTATCCTTTGAAGCATTAAAGGGTCTTTGTCATTCTGGAAGAAACCATTCCCCAGATGTTACTTGTTATATATATAGACTTCCCAGGAAAGAAAAGCATGAGCAAAGCTAGTATAGACATCATGAAATTTATTTCTTAGTAGCTAATATTTCTTCAGTCAATACTCAGCCCAACTTGATTATTAATCTTGCTACCAAGTATTAGATTCTGCTCTTCTAGAGCTCATCTTGCACATTATTTCTCAGTCCTCCTTCAAAGTAAATTCAAACCCTCACTCCTCCACCTCCACTCCCTGCTCATAAGTCACCAGGCAACCAGAGAAAAGAGAAGCAGTGCCTGACCTTTTCTTTTTTTAGTATGATTTGCTGTTTTATCTTTATCTCATTTTCCTTCTTTGTTAACTTGGATGGAACTTGGAGGCTAAACAGAGACTAGAAAACAACTATAATAACTTATCTTTGGTGGCCAATGGTGGAATGTGCTGAGTAAATAAATATTACGGTTAATAAATTAGTAGACCAAAAACAAATGCCCAAGCTTTAGGAAAATAGGTCAAATTTTATTTATTCAGCTATACTGAACTAAACTTGTTTGTATTTTTTGTTTGTTTAGTTTTGGAATTTTTTTTTAATTTTGGAATTGTTTTAAGAATCAGGCAATGACTTGGAATTATCATTACGAATACCAATTATCACTAAAAAAGTGAAGCACAGACAAGTATCAGATCTGGCCCAGATAAGAGGTGTTTTCTGAAAAGGCATTATAGTTTTTTTCTTAGAAGATGCTACCAACTTATACTACCTTCAACAAACTCAAGACACTATTTAAAGATAAAAATGTCTTGATTACCCAACTCTAGAAACCACAGTGCAAAATGTGAGTGCTTACTTTCTCTTTAACAGGCATACCTCAGATGCTAAGAGTCAGAAATGCCTTTTATATCACTATAGGATTTTTGCAACAGGAGGTCTTTAAATGCAACATAAAAATATACCCTTCATAATGAAGTTTATCCTATATTTCTAATCAGTTTAGCTGGCCTTCAGCACATTTATCTGTTTCTTCCATTCCATTTTTATGATGAGGTGACAAAAACTCAACATAATATTCTAGACAAGGATATGCTGTCAATTTATATAATGGCACCTTAATATTTTCCACATTATTCTCACTCCTTTTCCAGTGACTTATTTTTAGCACCACTGCACATTGAGCAAAGCTCATGATCTTTTTCTTGGAAGGTTAGGGCTAATTCAATATCCATCACTGTGTATGATTAGCTTAAATTGTTCTTTCAGATGTGCATCACCTCACACTTGCCTGTTTCAAATCTCATCTTCATCATATTGTCCAATTACCTAGTTTTGTTAAGTCTTGCTGGAGTCCCTTGTGGTCCTTATTGGACTGAAAATTTAGGGTCATCGAATAATATCATTCCTTTATTCACCTCATCTTATAAATGGTTAATAAATATATTAAACAACCACAATCTTTTCTGGTACAGATCTCCAGGGCATTCTGCTATTAACCTCATTCTGCATCCACAACTGGGCCCGACCCCCATCCACTCAGGGCTCTTTTCTGGTCTTTTTAGTTCCTCGTCTGGCTTTTACCTCTAAGGCTACAATAACAAAGTTTTCTGATCAGGTGTTTGGAAGGTAATTTATCAAAATTCCTGCACAGGTCAAAAGAGCTCATATGTATCCCTGGCTGTGTTCTTGTGATCAAAACTTAAGTAGCAACCAATGTACACAATACTGTAGCCAAAGTTATGCGGATGAGCCATTTTGTATTCTGTTCTGTTTATTCCTTCTTTTTTTTTCTGTTATATGAATAAAATGTTTACTTTCTCTAGTTATTTATAAGCCCTCTAGGCTCCTCACACTGAAGGTTTTATAGTCTTTGGACTTACCATCTGCCCACCCTATCACTTTATCTGCTTAGAATAATAATGGGATTTGACTTGAACTCACATGACTTTGAATTGGCTTATAATTCATACAGAGTGCATTATTTACCTTCTTCTATGGACACTACACATCCTAAAGAAAAAAATAAAGTTTCAATGTTATCCTAACAAAAGAAAAGGTTTACACTGCTAAATGATTCAATATGAGAAGTTACTCCAAAATGCATTCTAATGCACATTGACCAAGTAAGGGAATAAAAAGTCTCAAATAATGTGGCTATTCAAACCCAAGGCATAGTTTGACTTAAATATAACTTTCTAATAGGATGCCTTTAACCATAGAGAACTAGGGGTATCTCTTGATAGGTGTTTGACTCTCTATAAATGTGAACTCTTAACTCAGATTCACTGGCATGACAGCCTTGTCATTCTGACTGCAGAATTTTTCATAGTAGCCATATCTAACATATTCCCTTTTGAGTCCTCCCAAATTCCAAAATGCTACTTCAGAGCTGTAAGGTAAGTAGTGTCTTATTTAATTACACAACTTGCAGTTGGAGATCACGTAAAGGGTGATCAATTCCATGTGTTTGAGATTCTAGCAGCAATTGAAAGAACTGAGAGGAGGAAGCAGTTACTGGAGCAGGGCACCCATTTCAAAACATGTATTATACTTTCAAAACTCCTAAAATCACTAATGGTAAGTCATTTAAGGGGTACAAACTCTTTCCTCACCAAGGAACATTCCCTTTGATTCCCTCCTTTGTCTTCCTATGAAATAAAATACATAGAAGCAATGGAAGGCTGTCCTTTTAAATCAGGAAAATAATGCACAGCAAGAGCAGATGAAATAACAATGTGCTGAGCAGATGAAATAACAATAACATCCCATGTTTCTCAAATCCATTTTCAAACCTCAAATTGAGAGTTCAGTTTCACACCCACATAATGTGAAGATTTAGGCTATTGCAAAGCTGTGATGTGTTGTGAAATCATCCTTAATATCTTGATAAATACATTTAGTATTTATAAATAATTATGCATTTATTATTTTATCTTAATAAACTACATGTAGAAAAATGGTCCTTTAGCACCAGTATTGCTACTACTAGCATAAATCAAATACATTGGGATTGTGCAAAGTGGGGAGAAATCAAATCAAGCCAAGAAAGCAAACCCCAAAAAGAAGGTGAAATCCTCAGAGGTAGATAATATCTAAAAGGAAGATACCATGTCTTACATTTATTTCCTTCACTTCCCTATAGTTCTAGACATTTGGTTCAACAAACAGCTGCTTTAGTGAGTTAGACAAGCTTGTGTCCTGGCTTGGCCATTCATTTCTTTCATTCAATACATTATTGACTGACACTAAACATCATTACCCACAATGCACAGGAGGCCCCACATTGCCTATATTTCCTCACCCTAATTTTGCTTTGACATTTCTATGATTTCCAGACATTCTGAAGATGTGACCACACAGAGAACAGTGGTCAAGTTCTTTATTTTCCCTTATTGGATTTTCCCTTGCCTTCTCTACTTCTTTTATAGAGCATGTAGTCATGCTAACCAAAGCATCCAGAATGTAAAATGCAACAGCATGGAGAACATGTTTTGGTTTTGGCTAAACCCCAAAAGCTTGAACAGTCATTGAAGATATTCACACAAAAACCTGGCTGATGTCACCCATTCCTGGCATCAGGATCCCTGAAATTATCAGTTCTAGTGAATTTCTATTTTCAAATCTATTTAGTGAAATGAAAAGTGTTTCACCATCAGTAAATTATTCTCTCATTATAAGGTCCTATTAAGTTTCAGATATCATCATAAAGACATGAGAGAAAAAGAAGAAGCAAAGTTCTAAGCTAATGCTATCCATGTTACTGGAGGGCCAGGAATCAGGAGGTAAATCATTTTCCCTTTGCGATGATGTATTTTAACACAAATGCTTCATTTTATTTTTGCTCTTAATTTGAATTGACAGCATAAAAATAGCTTGGATTATTGATCCTTCTAAGCTATTTATTTTTTGTGAGACTTATGTTGTCCTATTGAGGCCCTTTAATTTTTTTTTGTTCTGATTACTCAAAAAATCTCTGGTGCTTATGTTATGATAGAATTCATGCCATTTAGCCCTATCCATAATAGATGTTTTTATCACATTTTGTCATATTAATATACACAAATATAGTATTTTAATTTTTATGAAGAATATTTCCAATGATTTCCAAACATTACAATTATTGCTACCCCCAAAGTCTTAACTAAAATTGCTCCACAGAGTGAAGCCACTTTTTCCTCCCTGATGAGGACTCTCCCAAAGCCTAAGAAGGACTCATGAATTGTGTTTCTTCCAGTTACCTCTTCCTAGTCTCTGACTATCCCTTTCATTTCCTCTCTCTCCAAATTTCACCTTGACCTTTTTCAACCCTTTCCAACTCAAGCAACCTGCAAAGTAGCCAGGACAGAATAAGGGAAATAAAGAGCACCTGCCAAAAAAATGAGGAATGGAGAGAAAAAGGAAAAGAAGCAGAAGTGGAAGAAAAGATCTGAAAGCTTGTTTCTGGTGGCTCTTGTGACTAGTTAAGAATACTGACTGTGCTTCTGGATTTTCTGGCATTGCTTGATAAGAATGGCTGAGGTCCTGGTAAGTAGCCATTGGGACCTCTGGCTCTCTGCTTGTCTATTATTGTATTTACACAGAGTGCTGAAGCCGTATTGCTAAACACTTAATCCAATCCTTATTTTCCTCAATTTGGGCCTCAAAATAGGAAGGGAGTAAGAAGAGATTGGAAAGTATAAGAATGAAGGAAAACATATTGAGTGGACATTTGCCATTTAAAAACATCATAAAGGGTTCTGATTATGATATCTTGAAGTCTAGTATTCATTCCTTCAGAAATTTATTTTCAAATGATATGTAAACCAGTAAAGGAACATTCCACCTGTTTCCCAGAACTTAGCACAAATTCTGGTGCAATCTGGTCTTAGGAAAAAAATAATATAAGGAAGCATATAAAATTTTAAATAACTTAAGTTATTAAGTTTAAAGTTTATCTGAAACTTTAAATAATAAATATTGCATAAATAGTTTATGCAATAACATAAACTATGTCAACAACAGGTTCTCTATGCTACATAATGCAGAAATATATCATCCTTTTTCTAAAGCTCTGTGAAACTGAAACAAAATTCTTCCCCCAAAACAACACAAAAAGTAAATGATGACTAATTACAGTGACTTGCTTCTAATTTTCTGACCAGCCTGTGCTGTGTTAGAGCCCTGCCCCACCCCAACCACAGGTGTTGGAAACAAGAATGACTCTCTGCAAGAAGCTTGTTACCTAGGAACCGCATGAAGGTGCTGAGTGTCACAAAGTAGGCTAGATTATGAACCTGTATTTGCCTCTCAAATCCCTTGGTTTTATCATCCTCGGAAATAATCTCATAACAGCAAATGAAAAGAAATGAAATAAAGGTTTATCATCAGGCAGCACTGAATGAGCTAGACAATGAACAAATAAACAGCAAATACAATAAAAACAAAAATAACTGCAAAAGAATGTGTTTGTTAAATGACCCTATTCTAAATAACCCTACCTAAAAGTTGCAATGAAAGAATAAACAAAATTATTTACAATGTTTTCCTTCATTTCTAACACAAGAATAGGTAAATTCTCCTATTGTGAAGTTGGATCATTTACAAAAGAAGTCAAAAGTTTCAAGGTAGGTTTGATAGAACATGAAATATGGGGTTGATTAATACCTGGTAAAGACATACTGAGCTAAGGCATTAAGTTACCTTATTTTAAAGACTCCTAAATATCTGGTCTACACTCAAAAAAAAAAAAAAAAACTGTCCTTATGAAACGGAGTTTGACGGGGGTCCAAGGCAGACAAAGAGGTGTGGGGACAGAAACATAGGACAGGTGATACAGTTGTCGAAGGGGGGCAGCACACAAATCCACAAATGCAGATGGCCTCTACAAGGAGGAAAAGGCAAGGAGATGGAATCTTTCTTAGAGCTTCCAGAAAGAACACAAATGGAAGGCTAAACATTGACTTTAACCCAACAAGATTCATCTCAGACTTCTGACCTCCAGAAAAATGGCCCCCCAAAATAAGATAATAAAACTGTGTTGTTCTAAGCCCCCGCAAAAAAACCATTTTCAGAACAAGCATTATATAAAATATACACAGAATATGAGTAAGTTTGAGTAGGGAAAAACAATAGTGACATTAAGCCCATCGGCTCAGACATTCATCCATAGAACTAGAATTGTCTGAGCTCATTTTTTAATGAATACAAGAGTCTTTTAATAAAGCTTCAATATACCATCAAATATTCATTTCCCTTTGGATTTTTAGGAACTAATTTCTAATATGTTCTTTTCTTGAAATATTGTGCTTTTGAATAAACCAAACAAAACAGTATAATGTAAGCTGCTTCGGTGGAAACTTTTTCAAGGCTCTGGAATCCTTGAATATTTGCTTTGGCTATAAAGGTGGTGACCCAGGGCCCTGATTTTGGTCATCATTTCACAAAAAGTCAATTTAGTTACTTGATTTAAAAACAAAATTCAAGCACAGAGTCTGAATAGTAAATATTTCTACTCAAAGTGTGAATATAAACATGTTTTCTTAACAGTTTATCCACTGGGAAATATTTTTAGAAATAGGTGATGCTGTTCTTGCTCTAAGTGCCCCTAGAGCAAAAATGTGTGTGATTTCTTTCAAAAATCCAAGAAACAGTATTAATGAAAAACCAGGTGCCAAGAACCTAACAAAATTAAATAGTGCTTCCAGTGCACTTTCCTATGTTCTATCTTCTATGACCTTTTCTGGCCTTTGTTCAGTCCCTCCAGGTTCCCCTGTTGTTTGTTGCTTTCATTGCATGTTATACCCTAGGTAAGCCCAGATCATCATCCACATAAGCCCAGAGCAATTTTAATTAATAAAAAAAAGAGCATTCAAAATGTGAAATTCAAGACTTTAAAATACATAGAGAAGTAATACCAAAAAAAAAAAAAGTATAATTATTCTGTTGCTAGAGTCTAGGTAAAGTAGATTATTGTGGCTGTTGGTGCTTTGTGACCTGGAAGGTGAAAATGTCAGAAATCAAAACCTCCACAAGTTTCCATGTAAAATGACAAGTTGGGAGAAAACTAGCCAGAAGAATAAGAAAGTTTAAAAGCAGGGGTTTGTTACTTTACTAAAAACTCATTTGGGGGATGGGGGCAGCCTGGGTGGCTCAGTTAGTTAAACTTCCAACTCTTGGTTTTGGCTCAGGTCATGATCTCAAGGTTCCTGGGTTCAAGCCCTGCATCAGGCTCTGAGCTGGCAGTGCAAAACCTACTTGACCTTCTCTGTCTCCCTCTCTCTCTGCCCCTCCCCCTGCTTGAGCTCTCTCTCTCACACACACACACACAAAATAAATAAATAAACATTCTGGGGGGAAAAAAATTTGGGAACCAAAAATCTGAATGGGAAAATCTTTAACGAAACAAAGAAACGTACCTAGAACAAGCTTCTCAGACCCTAAATATAATTTCCTTATGATGACAGGATGAGGGTTTGGGGGGCTTGCCCAACTGGCCCTCACATACAAATCTGAGCAGACAAAATAGAGAGGAGACACACAGCAGCAAAGCAAATCATGATGGCTATCTTAATTACTTAGCGGTCATGTTCATGACATGTTCAGTACAGTGACCCACTCTCCAAGGAAATAATGATAACTAAAACTTTTTTCTTAAATAAGTAATTTTTTTGGCTGTGATACTTTCAAAAACTTTCTAGAATCAAGAGAATATAGGAATTCCAAATATTTTAATATTTTATTCTTGTTGTTACAAAAAGGAAGTGTGGCTTTATGTGCTTGATTTCAGTAAATCCTCCCACAGCACTCCAGGGTAGAGACTGTTTGTTACAGTAGCCATCGTGCCTAAGGTTTATCAGAAGCAAGTCCAGAACCAGGACCCAGCTATTTTTTCTCTTAAGACTTAATATTACATTTAAGGCTATAAATGCCTGGGCAATTGGCTTCTTAACTTTAGGAGAGATAGGAGAAAACCTTAGTAAGAGATGTATGTACTGTTGTTGCAAGACAGTAAAAGTGGGAGCACTAAATGTGGGCCTATGTGTCAAAGTCCACCAATAGGAGCCCCTAACTTATTTATCATCTGATTCTAGGTGGACAGTATTTTTAGCCATTCAGTATGGTAACATTAAACTCATTATCCTATTTCCTACATAATATCAAATAGATGCCAAATCAATGACATGAATTTTTAAAAATCTATTCTAACTCTCGCTAGACAGGTAGTAAAATGGATTTAGAGAAAGGTAGGGCCACTTCAAGACCACTCTTTCCATCCTGAGCCTGGGCACCACTGGCTTATGATACCAAAAATCAAATAGCATTGTTTGGGGCAATAACACATGCAAACAGTTCCAACTTCTTTAAAATATGCCATTTTGCTGATGAGTATCTGAAAGTTGAGTAAAGTGTGTGTCACAAGCATGAACTCACCTACATATTGCACTTGATATAGTTTTTACTGATTCTTTGTAATTTAATCAATTTTCTTTTTGAAGATGTTGAGTGATATATTTTGCCAATTAATCATTTTTCCCCAAAAAAATCAGAGCTGGTATTCAAACAGTTCACACCAGTATAGCCATACCAGTTGTTCACCAGTGGCATCCATTCTGATTAGTCAGAATTAGTGTCTGAGTTAACCAGCTGGTGGATATTTTGAGTATCATCCCTCTGTGCCTAAAGTCAGTATCTATGTCCATTTTTTCTATTACTTGTGTTCATTATTGAACCAGATGGAGCTGATAGAAAAGCCAGACTTACCTTTGACAGCCTGGATTTTAATCCCAGCTCCAATTCTTAATTAGTTGAATGACTAATTTCTGGAGATCATTTTCTTCATCTGTAAAATAGAAGCAATAATATATGTCATTATCATATACATATCTATAATAGGTTTACTGAAAAAATTAAACTAATTAATTCTTGGACTGTGCTTTAATCCGTGCTGGCTCATGGTAAAGTACTCAATTATTGGCAGCTATTATTATTAGGCATTTAAAGGCCAAACCTCGGGCTGCCTACACTCTTCCCACACACTTTGTACATTCCCCTACTGATAAAATAAGGGAAGGGAGGATGTAAAACTAACTTCATGATAACCAATGCAGCTTATCTGACAGAAAAGGGGGACAGCAGAGTGCAATTTTAGGATAACCTCTTGGAGCTCAGGACAGACTTCTTATAGAGACACCACTGCCTGGAGATAAGACACAGATATCAGGTGAGTTCAAACATGTTATATACTGTGCTTTCAAGTTATTTCGTTCCAAGAGCATTGGTTTGTATTCTGTGAGAAAATCTACTTTTTATTTAGTTAGTTTTTATATAATACAAGTCTTTGTAGAAATCTGTGAGCTAGTTTTTTCCTTAGTGTGATATATGCCCATCGGAGCTAACTGACAGTTAACATCTATTGAATGTTTATGAAGTATCTGTCACTATTTTAAAGCGTTTTGTATGTAAAACTCACTTAATTCTCCCAACAAACTTATAAGGTATAGGTACTATTATTCCAGTCTCACAGAAGGCTAAGTAAGCTAAGCCACAGAAAGATTTTAAAATTTACCATAGATTATACACCTAGCAACGTTGCAACTAGGATTCAACCTAAGCCATCGGGCCCTAGAGCTCTTGCATTAATGACTGTACTATACAGCCTCTCTTTGGAATACCACATATGTATAACTTTCAAAAGTCTTTTAGCAGGTCTAATTATTATTTCTTTGACATTCAGCTTTAGATTCACAACTGGGCCCAAATATACACCTACCATTTTGAGCTTTCTACATAGATTGTTCCAAGCAGGTATTTTAAATTAAATTGATTACAAAAGTCTTTGAAATAAATTTGAAAATTAGAAACTTGACCAAGTAAATTTAAGAGGTAACATACTCAAAAAGGAATGAAAAAGGAACACTGCTAAAGCAAGATGTGCTTTCTTGGTTTACTAATGATATTCAAGAAAGGCATTACATATTATATTTGGATCTGCCGTTTTTGGTAGATTTCTATTATGATACCTCATGGTTTTATTTTTTTAATAATATTGGCTTAGAGTAGAAAAAAAGTGACCTGTGATCATTGTTGAAAAATAGGAAATACAAAAAAGTACAACTGATCAACCAAAGTCACCCATTATCCTATCTCCCTAAAATAATCATTCTTAATAATTTACTTGAGTTCTTTTAACTTATATTTTTCTAGGTGACCAAAATATTACGTAGAGTACCATATTTTTAACTGATAATCTTATTAACATATTTTAATGTTATGCTATAGTTGAGAAGATCTGAACTCACAGTAATAAATTAACCATGCAAGGTGTAGGAAATATTCATAAATCCATACAAATGCAACAAATATATATATGCAACTACATATGAAAAATATACAGGCATAACTAAGAATATGGACTTTAGAATCATGGGTTCACAGAGCTGGCTATAGTCTTTGCCAAACTGTAGAACTTTGGTTAAGTAAGCTATCTATGCTTCAAAGTCCTTGTCTGTAAGGTGAGAATCTATGCTGTAGGTGTCTCGGGGCCTTACAAGAAGGGATACATGAAAAATACTTAGAGCTATTCCTATCATTCCCCCTTCCTCCTCTCTGTGCTATTGGGCTAGGAGCACACTCATGTCTTCAGTAGTAGAGGACATTTACTTACTTAATTATTTAGCTAGTAAGTCCAGTGATTACTGAATTCAACTCAAGCATGGGCAGTCTCTATCAAAGATCTATTTCTGCTAACTTTACTTCATTTCATAATCATTTATAATATCCAAGTTTCAAGATAAGACAGTATGGATTTAAACCTGAACAACTCACAAGTACATAACTGATGGCTTTGGTTTCAATTACAATTATTGATCTAAGCCTTCTGTGTAAAACCCAGCAGCAGCCAGCTCTTAGCTGAGTGTCAGTTGGTTAGGATGGAGAAATTAGGTAATTAGGGAAAACAATTTTTTTCTTCAAAATCTCAGGTGAACTACAACCCAGTTTCAGATACAATTAATTTGATTCACAGGCCATATGATGGACAGGTACGGTTTTCAAAAACTCTCTGCTGAACGTGGCTAGTTAATGTCTATCATGGACCTGCTTTAAGCAGATTCTTCCTTGACCTCTTAGTTCTGTAAGGTTCTGAGACCTCCATCTCTGTTCCATACTATTGGTGTTTGGTCACTTTCTGTATCAGAGCTGACTTACTGATTGCAGAGTTCTTGGGCTCTCTGCCCATAATTACTCAAATTTGCCATCAGGGCTTTCTACAACTGCACAGACACGGTCAGCCATATTGCTATTGTTCTGACAATTCCTGATCCTATTTACTCTTACCTAAATTTATGTAACAGAAAATTCTGGTGGCATAACATTCTTCAAGTGCAAGCTTTTCCTGTAAATTTGATATGCAAAATCACTCCTTTCGCCAATTAATGAGATCTTTAGATATTACTATGAGAAGAATGTTTTATTTTCGCTGTCTTTAAATGGGGTAAAGAACAAGTACCAAGCTGTTTCCTGGAAGATTCTCCACTGTTACTCAAAAAGTTTCCTCTAGAGTTATTTCCTTTTTGCTCTTTTCAAATATCTCACCTGTCCCTAGTTCAGCAGCTGAGGTTAAATCTCGTCCTTTTGCTGCCTCATATGACTTTATTGTTTAACATATATGTATATATGCATACATACTTACATATATAAACATACATGTACATAATATACATATTTTATATACACATGTGCACATATTTATATATCATTAAATTTTACCGTAAGAAGTAATGACACTTGCAGGAATTCAACTTAAATGACGGCAAAATTAGTTTTCTAATTAAGTCACTGCATGTTGTTTTTCTCAGCAGCTCTGCTCTCAGATGAATCCCTTCCTCTCCTGAAACCCACGCACCATCCATAGCTTGTTCTCTTCCTTCCCACTGTGCCATCCTTTATCAACCGGAGCAGTCAAATCAACCCTTGGGGTGTTCTTAAAAGCACCATATGCCCAACAGAAGAGCACTTGAATTACTCTGCATACCAGAACCTGCTGTACATCACAACAGATTATTAACAGAGACCAAAAAGTAGGGCATGATGTGATCTTAAAACCCATCAGAAACTTTCACCTGAGAGCACTCCTTGATCCATTCATTGTATCTCCCAGAATCTCATTTCTATCAACTAAATGAATCAGGCACTTACAGGGTTTTTGGATGCAAATGACTTCTGACCTAAACTTTAGCCATATTTAGAAATATCCTGCCTATTTCTTTATATGCACCATGTATTTTTTTTAGAAAGTACTCGTGAACAAGCTGGCTTCTACATAATGAAAAAAAGAAAGCAAAGGAACTTTTCTAAGTAACTTACCTGAGTCACTTTCTTTGTGGAGTTTCCCCCACAAAGAAGTAGTGACAGAGCAGACATAATAGTTTAGAACTTAAATAACATACACTTTTTTTAATATATAAATACTCCTGAAAGATTTTTTTTTTAGTTCTATGATTTACCTTTTATATTCAAGGCCTAGCCCTGCCTTGTGAAAAATTTTCAGATTGCCTCCACTGTGCTTTCCAACTTCCCTAGGCTTAAAAATTGTACCTTTTTTCACACAAGCCTGATAGCTTAAACAAGGCAGTATGTATTTTATTCTCATATTAATTAGTTTAGGGTCAGAAAGAGTGGATAGCCTCCCTTGGCCCTTACCTGCTTCCAAAAGGGAGTCACTTTGAAAGGATATAGGTATCATATGCAACATATCATTGTGCTTACCCTGCAAGCAAAGTATGTGATAAGCAAGATTGGATGTTAGAACCTAGTGAAATGCAGTTTAGTCTTGCAAGATGTGGCAGGTGAAAAGAAACCACAGAGGAAGCTTCTCACAGTGACAACAAAGAGAGAAGACAGGATTGGAAATGGTCACTTGACACAGCCTTGAAAGGAATGGTTGTGAAAACATGGCACTGAGCTTATTACAATGACAGCTATGATAGAAAATAACAATTTCAGGGTCATGCTCTTCCTACACATAAGTTTTTCCTAGAAAAAAAATATATTTCATAGGAATGAACAGTTGATCTAAAGTGGCTGTTAAACTGAAGTATCTAAACAAACATTACACTTTAAGATAAAAACCCACACATGAAATTTGCTGAAGTCACACAACTATCTTCTGCCAGTTACATAAAATTACAAAGGTGAGGGGCACCTGAGTGGCTCAGTCGGTTAAACATCCAACTCTTGATTGCGGCTTAGGTCATGATCTCACCGTCGTGAGATCAAAACCCATGTTGGGCTTCGTGCTGAGCATGGAGCATGCCTGGGATTCCCTCTCCTCCCTCTGACCCTCCCCCACTCACATGCACATGCGCTCTCTCTCTCTCTCTCTCTCTCTCTCTCTCTCAAAAAATAAATAATTAATTAAAAATTCTAAAAATTGTAAAGGTGAAACTAAATTCTTAACACTTAGCATATCAAATTATATTCTCTGGGTATTTGTTTTCAGACATTTCATATTCATTAGATACATTAAAGACTTGGTTGCAAAGTATAAGGATGCCTTGAGAAACAAGTACTCTGCGGGATATTATACAAATGAAAGATGTTAGTACATAAAGCTTTGGGTACTTAAGAAAAGTTAGGTAACTTACCCACACGGCCATGATGGATGGATTACAGAGTCAAAATAGTTTGAGTGCTGTACTTGTACTCTTTGGTTTCCCAAGGAATCAATTTTTTTTTCTCAAGAGGGTTTGGATGTGGCTATCAACATTAAGAGCACATTTCATACCTAGATATATAATATTTGGATAATATATTTATATACATTTTCTTTTCACCCTAAATGAAGTGACAATTAATTGGATATTAGCATAGTAAGCTGCCACATGAAATACACAGAGCTGGTCCCTATTAATCCAGGTAAGAAATTAAGATAGGAAATACTCTCTTTTCTAGCAAGAGGGAAAGGCAGGATCAGCAGGTGCAAAGATTGAAGTAATTCAGGGGCAACAAGTTGCTCAAGAACTAGAATTAACTTCCTAAGCAAAATGAATTGCTAAGGAGAAAGGAGAAATTAAATATAAGAAGCTATAATTATCATTACTTGTGTCCTCTAAGTAGAAGTTAGGGATCAAATCCCATAGCATCTTGGCATCTCCTTAAGAAAAGCCATTCCTTAAATCTTCTTGTTATTTTGTATACAAGTTCTGCATCTCCCTACAGTGAGGTTCCAATAAGGACAGAGCAAGATTTTGCCAAGCATATACCTTCAGCATAAATTGTGACTTTGTATGTCTTCCTGAACTGAAAACTACATCTCTGAGGCTGCCTTGCAGCTAGGATTCCGGATACAAATTAAGTATCTCCAATTAAATCACTTAGATGAGACCTGAAAGGTGGCAAGCATGGGGTTTCTCAGCTTTATGTCCAGTACCAGTTCCCAGCTTCCTGGATATCAAGAAGCAGCAGCATCAATGGTAGGAACAGTAATATTCTGAATATTCTGTGTTCCCTGTCCAATTAGCAGCTTCCTGTGTGTTGAGAGGGGTGGTGGTGGCTTCCAGATCCCAGCTTTCTGATCCCTGGGTTACAACTGCAGCAGTGTGTTCTGGAACTACAGAATTTCATTTGCAGCTTCCTGATTCCTTCCATTCCCAGTTGCAGCAGCATAAGTGGAGGCTCAGTTCTGTAGTGTTCTGCGAGTCATTGCTGGAAGTTGGTCCTCCAGTCCTCCAGCAATTCTGTAAGCACCTAATTCCCTGTTATCATATCCCTTTATGCTAAAAATAGCTAAAGCAGGCTCTGTTTTATGAACTAACCAGTGATGATGAAGGTTTTGACTCCGATGCCTAATTCAATTAGTTGGTAACAGCTGCCTAGAGCAATGTATTTAGAAGAATTTTGAGACTGAGGCCCAAGCTCCATGAAAAATATGTTTTATACCTAGAATGGGAGCATTACAGGTTTTTCCACCTTAATATACACTTACTTAACAAATTGCTGAGTGTGTGGGTGTGGGGGGAGGAGTGTAGGAGGGAGGTTGTGTCTACACGAATAAACATAAAATTTGAAAAGATAGGTAATATTACAAAATTTCATTTGTATTCAAATAGAGATATAGTGAAAATGAACTAGGCATACCAAATTAAACACAGATTACATAGAGGGAAATGTTGGATTTGTTCACAGGAACTCTAATTGTACCATACACAAGTTACAATTTATTATACTCGAAACAGCAAAAGTTACCTCAATACAATCCCTCTACTCTAAATCCAATCTTCAAGGACACAAAGATCTGGCCATTTTGTTCTCTCAACTTGCTGAATTGCTCACTGCTGGAAATGATTTTAAAGGATTAATTTTAAAGAAACTTCAAATGGAAAATCAACGTATTAGAAAAGAACGTTAACAACAACAACAACAACCCCTCTGTTCTCGGGACTTCATAACTGTTTACCTTGGAAGATAGGTTAGTGAGGGGTTTTTCCCCCATTCTGAAAGGCAATCATTTTTTTTTCCTGAGAGTGTTAATACTTCAGTCATTTAAGCTTCCTAATTTGATGCTTTTTGGTTAAGAAGGAAACCTTAAGTGAGGAAAGGAAATGCTGAGAGGAAATTACTTGAACAGAACTTAATAGTTTTGTGATATGAAGCTGTGATCACATTTTTTTCACAGTATGAGTCAGTCATATAAATGTTTGGTTTACTTAGTTTCTTAATTTGATATGAGACTAAACTGGGCAAAACTTGACAGTAAAATGTTATTTTTCATGAGGTAAACTATATTCATTTCATTATTAATATACTATCTCATATTTGTAAGTGAAACTGGTATAAGTGGGTTTTGGTCAGCATAAAGCTCACTTTTAAAAGTATGTTTTTAAATGAATTACTGGCCTGTGCTATAATTTCAATAACGCTGCCTCACACATAGGGATTCGAAGATCATGGTTATACTTACTATTAGTGTCAACACAATGTAAGTAGGGTTCATTAAGAAACTCTCTGGGGATTCCTAAAGTGATTACATTCTCTTTGTAATCTACAAAAAGGAAATCTTCAAAGGATAACAATTCGGTGAGATGAGATGAGAACCATCTGGTTCACTTGTAAATCCTATCCTTATTTTTTGTGGTATGTCATTGCTGTTCTGTCCTATTAGCACCAGAGAATGAAATTCAGAAAGGTTGTTTTTTATCATTTTTTTTCCTTATAAAAATGGAAAAGGGATTGGACATCAGCTATTAGAGTAGCTCCCTGCCTAATCTCTGACAAAGGCCCCCATCAAACCCAATTCCCCAAACCACCTTTCTTCATACAATCATGTATGTTCCCTAATGGTTTCATGTTATGAACAAATATCCAGGACAATTTTTTAAAATTTTATACCAATCTTTTTTCATTTTTCTATTATCCACATACTATTCTCCTCAAGCATACTAATAGGTGATAACCAACTGGCACCTAGAAGACTCTCATGTGCTAAATATCTCTGACTCAAGTGCTATAGTAATAAAAAGTCTACTATTACCAAAACAAACTAATTTAGCTCACGGTGACAAATGCCAACCTATATTGCCCTCATCAGCTTCTTTTCAATTCAAAAAACTAAGAAATTCGGTGGTTCTATGAATGCCTTTGGGTAATACCACCCTCTTTTTACATGCAAAATTCTTGGGAGGGGTAGCACACTGAGTCCCTACAATTTAGAAGGAAGTGATTTAGTAAATCTCTTCCCAAGTGGGTAGAGGACAACATAGGATATGGGATTTCTAAGGTTCCTGAGGCCCTAGGAAAGAAGGTGGTGCTCCATCTAAGTCACAGACTTGATTTCCTGCCCCTAAACTAACTTTTCCCTCAGAGAGGTGAATTTATTCTTTTTCTCAAATGCAAATCTCTTTCTTCTTCTAAGGGAGCATTTCCAATGGAATTCAATTCCAATTCTCTGTCCAACCTCTTGTGAGAATTCTTCATGCTTCTATTCCACCTCCCACCTCACCATATCCTAAACCCAATCCCATCCAGCAGCATGCTATTTTACAGCTTGAGATGACATAGCATGGGCTTTGGAGACAGACTTAAGCTGGAGTCTTAACTCTGTCAGATACTGTATTTCACTTCTCTGAGACTCAGTTTCCTCATCTCTGTATTAGGGTTAATAATACCTACTGTATACTAGGTCTCCTGGGTGGCTCAGTCGGTTGACCATCCGACTTTGGCTCAGGTCATGATCTCACAGTTCATGAGTTTGAGCCCCACATCGGGCTCTGTGCTGACAGCTTGGAGCCTAGAGCCTGGAGCCTGCTTGGAATTCTGTGTCTCCCTCTCTCTCTGCCCCTCCCCTGCATTCTCACACATGCTCGCTCTCTCTCTCTCTCTCTCTCTTTCAAATGAATAAAAATTTTTAAAAAAATTAAATAATATGTACTGTATAGAGGTTATGGTAGACCAAATAAGGGCACCAAAGAAGTCCACATGCTAAACCCCAGAATCTGTGAATGTTACTGTACAGGCAAAAGAGACTTCAGAGACACAACCCTGCTGACACCTTGATTTTAGCTCACTGAGAACTGTGTCAGACTTCTGACCTTTAAAACTGTAAGATTAAAAATGTGTACTGTTTTAAGCTACTGAGTTTGTGGTAATTTGTTTCAGGGACAATAAGAAACCAATACAGAAGTGTTGTAAGAAAGTATATGCAGAAGGTTTACCTTAGTGCCTGGCACAGATTAAGCCTTAAACGAGTATTAGTTTCCTCCAACAATTTACCTAGGAAATTCTAACTCTTTTTTTTTTATTTTTTCTTTTTTTAAGTTTATTTACTTTTGCAGAGAGAGAGAGAAACAGAGCATGAGTTGGGGAGGGGCAGAGAGAGAGGGAGACACAGAATCTGAAACAGGCTCCAGGCTCTGAGCTGTCAGCACAGAGCCCAATGCAGGGCTCAAACTCACGGCCAGCGAGATCATGAACTGAGCCGAAGTTGGACACTAAACCGACTGAGCCACCCAGGAGCCCCCTGGGAATTCTAATTCTTTTATACACACACACACACACACACACACACACACAGACACACGCGCGCACCCAAGACCACATTTTATGTGCCAGACGCCATTCCAGAAACTCATGGAATTTACACCCTAATCAAAAAAACAAAATCGTTTTATATGCTGGGGTAATTTTTCACTTTCTACACACACCAGCCTTAATTAGACATTTGTTTTTCTCAACTATTATGCCACAGGCTCCCACATTCACACTCATACATTTCACCAAGACCCAAAAGAGGAAGCACTACAGAAGAGTCTGTTTAGACCAGCAGAACTGCCTGGCCTGGCCTTCCCCACTCCACCCTTCCTAGAGTACTTCCAAATTTATACAATAAATCCAGTGCCCAGAACCACAGTGGAGGTGACACAACTCTCTGACCAGTTCTTGGGACAAAATGCTTTTGAATGCAAGGGACTAAGAAGTCCTTCATTATCTTGCCCATGCTGGATGCTGTAGCTTCTGTCCCAGAATGACTCCTCCTGGTAAGACTAAGGCGATTCTGCTTCTAGAAGTCAAACTTAAAGTTCTCTTTCCAGAGGTAAGAATTCCACCCCATACATGAACAGCTAAGAGCTAGTACCCCCTGAAGAGCACTCAGAGAAACACATTCTCACTTTGTGATGACCTTTATAGCTTTACTCTGCTTCCAAGTATCCCTTTCTGCTATATTTGAATCCCAGTGAATACAGGGAGACCTACTAGAGAGGTGCAGACTTTTATTAGAGCATGGTCCCTGGTTAGATAGGTTAGCGTTTTCAGCAGGGGATTTGCCAGCCTCACAAAGTGATGTTTGCCCCATAATTGCAGCATCCCACTGTCCAGGAAAATCAAGTCTCACTGTCAGATAAGGAATCCAATCACTTCACTCTGGAATGATTCTGGGAGTCTGTTAGATTGGTGGAACTCTCCTGGTTATTTCTCTTTCTTCTCTGTGTGTAAATGTCTGTGTGATTTTTTTTTTAATGTTTTTATTGATGTCAAGAAGTTGGTACAAAAACAAGACTAACAGTGTACGATTCAGGCTCCTGATTTCCCACATCTCCCCATCTCCATGAGCAGATGGCATAGCTGGAGGACTGTTTACTCTATGGCTTATTTCCCCCTTATCTTTGATGTCCCAGGATGTCAAAGGTTGTAAATTTAATATTGATTTTATAAAGTAGTTTTACTCTAACATGTCAGTTATGATTAGCTTCAACCTGGAAGAAGCTCTAGCCACTGATCTGGATTTGCACGCAATGTGGCTCCCTGGCTTTCAGACTCTCTGAGTGAATGCTTTATTTATTAGAGTGGCAATCGTTTGTAAAGGCCAGGACAGCCTGCAGCCCCCAGCTCTCTCTGTGCTCTGAGCCTCCAGCACCTGGGCCCTTTCATTAAGCTTGAAAATCTAAGGAGATCAGAGAGACATATCATTTGCTGGCATGTCAACAGACAGAAGCGTTTATAGATCACATTATACCCCAGTGACTATAACCAGAGAGAAAGGAATGAGAAGTCTTACTTGGATTTTCATCCCTCCCTTTCTTCAGTCCCCCAGTGCCCTCATGTTCCACCACCAGAGTGGGGGCTAGTGCTATAATAATAGTGATAAAAGCTGACATTTATTGAATATTTTTATGTGGTAATCACCTAATAAGCATCAGGCACTGTACTAAGGGTTTTCCATGCATCATCTCATTTAATCCTCACATCAGGCCTATGAAGTATTTATTATTACCATTATTATTATTTAATACTATTATTACTTCCATTTTATAGATGAAAAAATCAAGGAACACCCAAGGTTATCCACTGCTACAACTCTTGAGGCTGGAACTCAATCCCAGGCAGTCTGACCCTACTCTTCCAGCCCCACTAGAGCCCACACGTTCAACTCCAATGCTATAAAAAGCACTTTATCAGAAAATAGGGAAGTGACATTTTTGTACCAACCATACTAACACATTTCGCTTAACATTCTCTGTTCTCATATTTTGATACAAACTGATCTTGAAGCAAAATAGTAGAATTCATCCCCAAACTCCATTTTCTTTCTTAAGAAGAGGTAGGCAGGTGCCTGCATGGCTCTGTCAGTTAAGCATCCAACTTCGGCTCAGGTCATGATGTCACAGTCCAAGAGTTCGAGCCCCGAATCAGGCTGTCTGCTGTCAGCAAAGAGCCCACTTTGGATCCCCTGTCCCTCTCTCTCTCTGCCCTTCCTCCACGTGTCCTCTCTCTCTCTCTCTCTCTCCCTCCCTCCCTCTCTCTCTTTCAAAAATGAACATTAAAAAAATATATTCAAAAAAATAAGAAGAGGAAGAGGTAGGCAACTGGTGTGTGTGTCCTGCTCTACTGATCCTCTCTCTCTCTCACCTTGGAACAATTCCTCTTTGGAAGATGAAGCCCAGGATGTTCATCGCTTTATGGTGGAAAGCTCTTCCTGAAGCTGTATGTCCATGTTCCTAGTCACTAGGTGCCACAAAGGGGCCACATGGCCTTCTAAGTTGAGGAAACAGATCACAGCCTTTGTACCTTGAGGAATCTCAAATCATTGTATCTAGCATTGCTGAGACTAATTTACACAATGACAGGAGGCTGACAGAGGCTGACAGAGGACACTTGGGTACTTTATCTCCCAAGTTAAATATGCATCTGGAGCTCACCTGTGTGCTAAAGGCCTCCATTTCTCTCTCCAGACTGAGACAGACCAGGTGAGGAATCTCTCTGGAACTCCTTTCCCTGATAATTTCCTTCTTCCCTCTTCCTAGATCTTGACAAGGGGGGAGGAGGGGGAGATGTATTAAGGCAAAATAAAGATCAGGCCAAATTCTTTGACATGCCTTCCATTAGGAGGCGAGATGTCTATCCCATCCCCTTGATTCTAGGTGGGCTCTGTGACTGCTCTGACCAACAGAATACAGTGGAAATAATGCTGAGCCCATTTGTGGGCCAAGTCCTTAAGCAACTGATAGCATCCAGCTCATAGAAGAAGTCCCAACTACTCTCATGGAGAAATCATATGGTGATACCCTGAGACCACAGGGAGAGGGACCCAGCTGAGTCAGCCAAGGGACCCAAACGTGTTAGTAAATCTGTCTTGAACCCTCCAGGTCATCCCAGAGACCAGCTGAATGTCATCAATGATGCCAATCAAAGCACATGGAAAAGAAGTACCTGAATTCCTGATCCACAAAATTATGAGATATAATAATATAGTAGCTGTTTTGCAGTGGTGGTTTACACAGCAGAAGAGAACATGTATAGGCATGTAGGTGCCTGAGATGGACCACTTCAGTTTTTAAGGCTCCTGAACTTTTGGCATGCACTCACAGATGGAAAGCTGTTCTATCTAGCCCAATTCAACGCATTCAAGCATAGGGAAAAACATGCTGCTTTCCCCAAATAGCTCTTAATTTGTGACTTGATACCATTTCTGCAAGACAAACACTGGTGTGCTGTCCTGTGGAGCAAGTCTTCTCAACTGATTACACACTGTTAACAAAGTATTAATCTTTTAGTATATTAGCATCTCATAATTCATGGGCCACTTGGAACCCAGGTGTAAGCCAAACACACTGAGCCTACGCTTTGTTTTTCCCTTTAATTTCCTGACCTGCCACATTATTTTCAACAGTCAGAAGGTAAATCTCTTCACTTCGGAAGAAAACCCTGCTCCCAGGTAGATAAGGAAATACATTCTTTGTTGTAAGGCCTAAGAATTATGGTGAAAGACATAAAGGTAGGCACTTTTAGTTAATGGCTTCCAAATATAATTTCATTCTTCTATTTAATTATATGTATCTCAAAGTATACTCTAAATGACTGTGAGAAAGAAGACAGCATATTCTGGAAACATAATGCACTTTTTTGAGTATCCACAGTTTGTCAAACCATAATATACTTTCATGGAAATGAAATCAATAAGAAAAACAACCCAAGAGAGAGAAATAAGGGAGACTTGACAAGTAGTCAGTTTGGTTTTATGCACAAACTACACTTGGTCAAAGTATTTTTTGAAGTGAAGTAATTTACTATGGATGTGCTTATTTTCTATACTAAAGTTTTTGTTGTTGGTTTGTTTGGTTTATTGTTCAATTGACACAAAAACAAAAGCTGAAGAGAAAACTTCCTTCAAGAGAATCCCATCCCAGAATTCTACACAAAGATGTGCTAATCCTTGACCTTCCACATGCAGGTTAATATCTCTAGAAGCTTAAAGAAGAGACATTTATGAACCTTTTATTTCAGACTTACCCTGACAATCACAGAACACGGAACTCTTTGCTGGCATGGGGAGATCAGTCTCTTAATCTGTAAATTGAGATTGATAATATCCAACCCATAGGTTTTGTTTTGGGAATTATATTTTGGAAGAAGAGGAATTAGCCAAAACACAAGGAAGGTGGGGAAGAATAACCAAAAGGCAATGTCATATAGAAGTTAAGGGAGAGGATAACAATCTTTTATCTGGGTGGTGGGATTTGGGTTGCTTTTTGTATTCTTTGTAATTTTATATGGCTTAATTTTTTTTTTGTCATTAACATGTGTCATATATTTTAAAAAATAACAAGCCAACTAGAAAATCAGGAAAAGAAAATATTTCAAGGAAGTGTAGTCAAGAGGTTTTAGAGAGGCTCAGAGATCCAAGAAGACAATGGCTTTTCAAAATACAAGTACCCCCTCATCCATCCTAAACTTTTTGATGGTACCTTGCTAGGTGGAGGGAATCCTACCAGGAGCCAAATCAAAGAATGACTGGAAATACTGGTTTGTAAAAGTCCCTGTTTAATGATTAATTGCTATACCTTATACCCATGGGGCTTCCCAATTTCTCCCATTTTATGTCCCATATCTCTGTATGGGGGAAGCTTGGCCATTGTTGTAATATCCTGGATTCAAAACAACCAAAGTAGTTTAGGATATGATGCTGATTCCTTTACAGGTAGCTGTAAAGTTTTCAAGATTTTCAAGACATATTGGATAAAATCTACAAATAAAAACTTCATGGTCTGTGAATGCTATTCCATAACTAGTTAAAGCTCTTTTTATTATAACAGAACACAAACATGACCTAAGTGTATTAAATGCAGGCTATCTTCATCTTATTTCAATTTTATGAAATGTTTAGTATTTTCCTATTAAATAATAAGCTTTCCAAAAATTTAGGATGAACAATTTTGCATGGCCTGCTTTAAAATGTGCAAGAAGTTCTGGGGTGCCTGTGTGGTTCAGTCAGTTAAGCATCCTCTCTTGATTCCAGCTCATGACCTCATAGTTCCTCAAATGGAGCTCCACCTCAGGCTCTGCACTGATAGCGTGGAGCCTGTTTGGGATTCTCTCCCTCTCTCGGGCTGTCTCTCTCTCTCTCTCTCTCAAAAATAAATAAATAAATAAATAAATAAATAAATAAATAAATAAATAAACTTTTTTTTTTTTTAACGTTTTATTTATTTTTGAGACAGAGAGAGACAGAGCATGAACAGGGGAGGGTCAGCGAGAGGGAGACACAGAATCTGAAACAGGCTCCAGGCTCTGAGCTGTCAGCACAGAGCCCGACGCGGGGCTCGAACTCACGGACCGCGAGATCATGACCTGAGCCGAAGTCGGCCGCTTAACCGACTGAGCCACCCAGGCGCCCCTAAATAAACTTTTAAAGAATAAAAAAATAATAGGCTAAAAACATGAGGAAGCTAATAAAGAGGGTATTGGTGAAAAAATTAAAAAAATGAATAAATAAAAAGTGCAAGGAGTTTTACGAAATTCTTTAGGCTATACTGGCTTAACAGAAGACATCCAACAGGTTTTGGAGGTTAAAGTCCTGGGTCTCAATGCCGTATTTGCCACACCATGGGTGTGTAACTTAGCATGCAAGTTACTTCAACAGCATTCTCTTCAAGTACAGACTGAATTTTCTTTAAGCAGCAGGCATTGTGCTAACCACTGAGAATACAAAGAGAACAGGGTACAAATGGTTCTCCCTCATAATTTCTCTGGGCCTCCCCTATGTAAAATACTTACCTGATATGACTGTTACAAGGACAGGAGTGTACTGTATAGGGTTCTGACACAAAGTTGTACAACAAGCTATATTACTATCATTGTGACTCTAAGGGCAAAGGGTAAGAGGTCGTACCCTGCGTAAAGACCATCGACCCCCACGATGGGGAAAGCCAGAGGAAAGCAGGTGTGGCCTTCTGCCCCGGGATCCTCACCTCCTCTCAGACCACTTTTCACTAGAGCCATCGCTGTGGTGAGCAGCCAGCGCTTGGAGGAGCGGGACCAAGCCGGCAGCCCACGCCGGTTTCCCATCTGCCTCTGGGCTCTACACCCGCGCATGCGCAGCCTGCGAAGGTCCAGGTCCGGCTGTTAGCCCTGAGGGGCGAATCCTGAGTCCCAGGGAGATGGGTTAGAGCTTAAACGCCCGGAGTTCTACGGCTCTGTCGGTAAGACCTCTCAGACAGAGAGAACCCACAGGCCCACAGTGGGCGCAAACTCAGCGAAGCACATTTGTATGGACTTTCCCGCCTTCTCTGTTTGACTGTCTCCGGTCTCTGTCCTGACATCCGCCATCACTTCTAATGAATGGCAGGCATGCAACCCCTTGTCTCAGGCTTTGCCTTAGAGGGAAAACCAGGGTAAAATACTATCTATAGAAGGAAAATATTAACAGAATTTTGTTATTGGAGGAATGTGTGAAAATTACTATACAGTGGGGTGCCTCAGTGGCTCATCCGGTTAAGCGTGGGACTCTTGATGTTAGCACAGGTCCTGATTTCACTGTTCGTGCGAGTTGCAGCCGGCCTCCGGCTGTGGGGAAATGGCACCCAGCCAACTTGGGATTCTCTCTCCTTCTCTCTGCCCTTCCCCTGCTTCAGTGCGCTCTCTCTCTCTTAAAATAAATAAACTTAAAAAAAAAAAAAAAAAAAGAAAGACAAGGGGCGCCTGGGTGGTTCAGTCGGTGAAGCGGCCGACTTTCGCTCAGGTTATGATCTCAAGGTTTGTGAGTTTGAGCCCCTCCAACCCCCTCTTAGCCCTCTCCCTCAGTAGGGAAGGTTTGGGGGCGTTCGGAGGGCTCCGTGCTGATGACTCAGAGCCTGGAGGCTGCTTTGGATTCTGTGTCTCCCTTTTTCTCTGACACTCCGCTGCTCACGCTCTCTCTCTCTCTTTCTTTCAAAAATAACCATTAAAAAAAATGACTATACAATGAAATAATGCATGGCCATTGAAAAGAGCGAGGTAAACCAATCCAGTTAATGTTAGAAACTTCTAAAACATACTGTTAAGAAAAGGAAGATGCAGATCAGTTTATGTAATATCTTATTTTGTAAAAAAAAAAAAAAAAAAACCCTCAAAAATTTCTATATCTGTATGTAAATATACTTATTTATAAATGTATAAAAATGTAAACATTTATTTTTATTGTATTATATTAATATATTATGAATATATATATAAACTTTTAAAAGGATATGTGCTAGTTTGTCAAATGTGTTTGGGGGTTGGGAGTAGAGGAGAGGAGTCTAGTTAAACAAAAAGAGGTCTTTATTTAAAAACCGTATATGTGACATATTATTCCATTCAGGTAAAATCATACAAATATGAGTAGGTGCTTATGACAGATGAAAGAGGGATAGTCACCAGTATGCTAATGATCATCATCTCTGGAATGTGGGATTTCAGGTAGGCTTTTACTTTCTTCCTCACACTTTTCTTGTTTTAAGTTTTTCAATAATTGTAGATTTAAAACAAAATATAAAGAGGCAGTGTGGCATAGTGGTGAAGAGTACAGCATCTGGAGCCTGATAACTACATTCAAATCTTAGTTCTGTCACTTAGGGTTGTGTGATCTTGGACAGGTTATTTCATTTCTTTGGGCTTCAGTTTCCCCAACTGTAAAAAGAAGATAATATAGTACCTACTTCATTAGGCTGTTAAAAAAATTAAAAGGGAAATAGAGGTAAAGCTTTCAGAATGGTGCCTGGAACATAGTAAATGCTACATACGGGTTAGCTAGTATTATTTCTTTATATTCATTGAAAAGAAAAATAGCTGATGGACTTAGATGCACCTCTGGTTACGCAGTGAGAAAAGATAGCGTTCACTGTCATCATGGCCTCGGTAGCCATTTACACACAACCACTCTGCTCCTGTAGGTCAGCAGCTTCTGCTTCCAGAAAGAAGGGAAAACAAAAGGGAGAGGAAGAAAGAAAGGAGAGAGAGACAGAAAGGGAGGAGAGAAAAGAAGGAGAAAGAAAAAGAAGGAGGAGGACAGGGACAAGGAACGGAAGAAAAGGAAAGAAACAGAATAGTTTCAAATGTTCCACTTGGATGCTGGTGGGACAAGGCAAACGTCCCCCTCCTCCCAGGTTTCTGGACTGGCTCTGAAGGATTCTCTTCCCAGGTTCCTGGTAATCCCACTTCTTCAAGAAGTGTGCAAATTCATGTTGGTGGCCTATTTTCTTAATTGAGATGTAACTGTTAGTATTGTCCATATTGCTGACATTCTTGTCATATTCCTAGATATTAGATTTAAAAAAGTTTTAATCAGTTATAAATGAGAATGTACATACAATAATTCTAAAACTGTGTCTTCATCAAAGTTTGCTTGCAACTATGATACATGTGGCTTTAGTGCCAATTCTTATTAAGTGTGCAATGCAATGTGCTGACACCCATGACACATTTCCCCTTATTCAGTCACAAAAATACTTCTAATTAGCCATAAATGAGAATGTACACACAACATTTCCAATAGCTACTCTGCTCCTATCAAAGTTCACATCAGAGAAAATTTAAACTGTTTCACTGAGCTGCCTTGCCCCAATTCCAACAACTCTTATTTCAAAAATGCTTAGAAAATTGAATCTTTAAATCTCGCTGGGTAAACAGATCTGAGGTAGATTTATTTCAACCCAAGTCCTTTATTTGAGATATGTGTGCTCCTGAGCCCAACTAAAATGCATACCATAGCCATTTCAAAGGCAGTGATAAAATTACTTGGTTAAATATTTTGGCTAGATTTCCTGTTTCCAGAGACCTGGGCTTTGTATTCTGTGGCTTCTGCATTGCCATGTGGTGATGTGGGCGGTATTAAATGGCACCACATCTGCCAACCTCCATAAGTACCATGCCCCACAGGGAAAGCCCCAGGCACCCATTACCACTGCGAGCCACAAGGACAAGACAACGCCAAATCTCAATAACCACCTTTAAATTCTCAGACCTTTGGCTTTCTTCAGGAATCCAGGCTGTAAGCTTCTTAGGATGACTACAGACCGCAAAGTACCGCCTCATTTCAGTGTGGAGTCTATAAAATCACTTTAGTTATAATTCAGATATTCTCCAAACTTGAGGCTGCGAAGCATTCCGATCTGCTCTTAGATTTCTGTATAATCTCTCCTTCATTTTATAACATTCTTTGTCTTGTGTTGCTCTGTGCAAATACCAGTGCTTTACAAGTCATCAGGCCATGATTTGTGCATGGACTGATACGTGGAGGTGAAAGGGGAGCTTTTTGTGAGGCAGGGAAACGGTTCTGTTAAACTTTGCTTGCTTTCACTACCTTTAAAACTCATTAAATACGATTCTGCCTTTTACTTTGCCAAAGTGTTTAAAACCCATTTTAATGAAAAATTCTAATCCTATATAATCACACCATAAGCACTTTCTTTCTGTTCAAAGAGGAAACAGTGTTAAATTTTAATGCATACCTCTGGCAGGCTATATTAAAAGTGTTTAGTCAGTTTTAAATCCGATTAGTGTAACTGTTACAGATTAGAGAAAAATCCCAAGTGATTGGAGCAAGTCCCCAGCTCAAGGGAACTAATTTAGGGTCCAGGCCTGATCACGCCAGAATTAAAAGGAACTTCAAGACTCTTGCATTCAGTCTGTCCAAATTTTGTTCATAAGCTAATAAAATAAGGTCCTGTGCTAGGTATTGCAGCAATATAAAGACAAGTTTTCAAGTAGGAAGCAGATGAGACATAAAGCAACGCTAGACAAAGTGGAATGAGGGCAAGAGCAGAAGTGAGAAGCCCCTAAGAGAATTCAGAAAGGACAAAAATCACATTCTAGGGAGAGAAACACTGACACTTCTTAGAGGATGTAACTTCTAAAAGAGGCTTTCAAGGAGAGACAGATTCCATAGATGGGGAGACACTGCTAAGATTGGAAAAGGTAGAAAGTTTTCCAAAAAATAGAAAAAGTCTGTTGACAACTTGAAGGGAAGGGGGATGCCTCTTTGTTGAGCAAAGTGTTGAGCAGACACTATACGAGTCATCTACATCTATTTTCTCATTTACCCCGCTCCCACGACATTCCAAGGAGATGGTTATTATTATCCCTATTTTACAGATGAGAAAAATGAGCCTCAGAGAGATTGTCTAAGGTTAAACTTGCCTAAAGTTAAATAGCTAGCATGTAGTAGCACTCAGGAGAAAAATACGTTTGAGCTTTTCTCAGTATTTAGTCTCAGGAACTCCCTGCATCACACCTTCCTCTTAGCCATTATTAAGGCCCAATTTGTTGTAAAAGACTTTCCTGACCACATGAGTTAGAAATGAGATTTCCAGTCCCTGAATTCACAGCACTCTTATTGTCTGTTACCCAAGTGGCATTTACTCTACCCTGGCTTCTATTTTTTTTTTCTTTCCTCATGCAAATGTTGACCTCAGTGCTTCTTAATTGGTTGGGTCAGTTGAGCAGGAATACCAAAAACATCTGAGAAAATATGCATATATATATTTAAATATTTATATTTTTGAGACTGCCCTCCCACCCACATCACTTTGTCTTCCTCAGTAGTCTGTTCTAGAGGAGAGGGTAGTTATCCAGACCCTAAGAATGCATGCCAGCACTTGTGAAGGCACCAGCCATAAGCATCTTTTAATATTCCCTTAGTGGTCCTAATTCCCACCCCATCCCAGGTAAGAATAATTAATTAAGCTAGCTGGACTGAAAATCAGGTGATTTGACTCCAGGCACGTGGGTGGCTCAGTCAATTGAGCAATTCTGTGTGTGTGTGTGTGTGTGTGTGTGTGTGTGTGTGTTTTTGAGAGAGAGAGAACAGGAGAAGGGAGAGAGAGAATCCCAACCAGGCTCTGTCCTTGAACTCAGGAACTGTGAGATCATGACCCGAGCCAAAATCAAGACTCGGATGCTCAAGGCATCAGGATGGCTTAGTCAGTTAAGCATCCAACTCTTGATTTCAGCCCAGGTTATGATCCCAGGGTTGTGGAACCAAGCCCTGCATCGGGCTCTGTGCTGAGCATGGAATCTGCTTCAGATTCTCTCTCTCTCTACCCCTGTCCTCAACTCATGCTCTTTCTCTTTCTCTCAAAAAAAAAAAAATCAGGTCTCAACTCTGCCACTTAGTAGTTGTGTGATCCTTTGAGACCCACTCTTATCATCTATAAGTTGAAAATCTATGTATCTGCTTTACCTACATTTTAGAATTAATGTAAGAATCAAATGACTAAGTCTGTAAAGTATTATGTAATGATATGGTATTAAACGTGTCTGGATCAGAAACACCTTGAAAGCAGGACAATGCATCTTGACTATACATATATATATATATATATATACACACTAAGTGATTGCACATAGTGGATATTTAATAGTGGTTATTGATTTGCACATGTATGTCTTAGAACCTTACAGAAATAAAGCATATTCAACTAAAATGTCAGGAAAAGTACTGAAATGTCCTCCACCTGGAATACCATTTACCTCCCAACCGCCTCTCCCACCTGGATACATTTTAAAGACAATGCCTGTTTAAAAGTCACGGATGTCTCTGAACAGGCTCCAGATTGTCATTATCTATCATCTTTCTTTTTTCTCAGTCCTCATTCGGTGCCTCCAAACCAAGATGTTCACCTATATCTCAGGCAAGATGGAACTCTGCCTTAATAAATTAATGATTACTCAAGAATAGAGGACATGTTTTACCTTTCAAAAAAAAAATCTTCTAGTGAATGGTAAGAAAAAAAATTAATTTCCTCATTAAAAAAAAGGGCCAGGAAGGGGAAATGAAAGCCAAATACAAACCCCCTACAGTAAGAGAAAGGACGGCAAAAAAATAAAAACAAGGATTCATGAATGCAGGAAGAAATTAAAACAAACCTGCAGGCCCTCATAAATACAGCAATCAGGCAGCTCCATGCATGCATCCCATATTTGAATTTTTATTTTACATGAAGTATTTTTGTATCTGCTTTGCCTAAATTTGGCCTCTTACCAAAGCCTAATGACTCTACTTTATGTTAAGCTTTTCGAAGGATCTAAACTTAAAACTAGGGGGAGAAAAACCTGTTAATTTATCTTGCAGGAAAAGGTGTTATAATTTGAATGAAAAACAGCAAGCAGACAGATAAAAAGGAGCTGGCACAGAGCTCAGGCAATCAGTAACATTTTTTGTACCTGCAGGCTGAGAAATTGTCTCCAGTGTTGTATGATGTTATTACCATTGCCTATTTTCACTTGTACATTAGGTTCAAGCATAATTGTGTGAAGATTTGAATGTTCTCCACAGATTTACTATTTTAATAAGCTCATAATGTTAAAACACTATATGTGTTGACAGTGGTACTTACACTGTATTAAGGAAACAAATCAAATCATTTCCTTTAAAATGCTAAACAGCCTAATTTGACCTTTCTACAGGCCCTGGTCGTATCAGATAATAGTCTTCTTTCTGACTTTTCTGTCTTTTATCCCATCCATCAGCAAAGGTACTGTCCTCATAGACCATATGACCTTATCGCTCCAGAAACTGTCTTTGTCCTATTGAAGTTTATGGGGCAGAGTGGGGCCACTATGAGCCATATTCCTGAATATTCATAGTAACAAAAATAAGCTCAGGTACCAAAAAGCAAGTGTGTCATCTCGTTCATAAATCTAGTTTATGAAATGAAATTTAGGACACGGTAGGATATGGATGTATTAAAATAGCAGGAAACATTAAATCCATGCAGCAAGCAGAAGGGAAAATCATTGGCATAAGTAAATTCAAGATCAGAGACAGCTGGATATTGACATTGAGTTCAGTATTGAAACAGAGTCCTGTCCCCATTATGAGCAGGTGCTTTTGGTCTCTTCTTTAGTTGAAGAAATAATTTCATAATATTTGTTAAAATACAGATCTGTTTTTTAAAAAATTCAAAAATATACACAAGCATGGAGGAAAAAAAAAATCAATGATTCTATCTCTCAGAAATGATCCTTGTTACTGATGTTAGATCTTATTATTCCAGGCTTCTTCTGTACATGTTTGAATCTGAAACAAACTGATTTTTAAGTTGGTGTTTCTCTTTCCACTTAATGTTTTCACATTTTTCCATGCGATTAAATACTCTCCAACTACAGTAACACATTAATAGCCATATAGTATTCCATTAAGGAACACTGTGTTGCCTATTGTTGGATATTTAGGTTGCCTGGAGAACCCAATTAAGATGGTACTGAACTTATAGCAAGTTCTTTTTGAATACCAAAGCCTGTCCATCTGCACTCCTCATGTGATGTTTTGTAGCTCTTAAAGCCTCTGGCTTTTGTGAGTTTAGTGACTTGAACTTTTCTATTGACTTCCATTTAGTTTTAAAGATATATTACACAAAACATCGCTTTTGTCTCCAGACTTGTCAAAATAATTGTATCTGCTTCAATTAACATTTTACTTCTACAATTCAGTATTGTGTACTTTGTATATATTTGTTTCTGCAACATCATCCTTAGAATAAGTGTATGAAATAATATGCACACTTAAGAAGCACTGCACCAATTACTTCCACCTAATCCAAAGACAACTCTCATCTATTTATTGATTCATTCACCAAGTACTTATTGAGCACCTACTGTATAACTTCTATGCCATGAGCCATGGAAGAAATATTTAAGCATCTACACTGGGTATGTCTTTACTTCAAAGTCAAAGCCACTAGGAAATGTTTGTTTTTCCTATATTTTCTTCAAATATCAGAAGCAATACTTAATTTATGTTATAAAAAGATGTCACCCTACTTTTGAGTAGCATGTAGACCCTTTTCAGCTTGTTGACCAGTTAATTAATCATAAATTCTAACACATCTCTCTTGACAGAAATGTAATCTATACCAATTTCAGCCAAATCACCAGGATTTTCAGCAGTTCTATACTTCTGTGGCCCTTAGATAACGGCCAATAGATATGTTATGCAAGAGACTCATCTTGGTAAGTGTGATGGGCAGTTATAGTAACAAATTTTAAGGGTCCCATCACGTCCACATTAAGTTTTAGAACCTATCCATCAAGATCATCCAATATCTCTCTTGGCTATCCTCAAGCTAAACTATGTTCCTTTATCCCATCATTTCACTTTTTAAAATGTCTACCTTTACCTTATCATTTCTTCAGTGATTCAGCTCTAAACCTAAGACTTCACTGATTCTATCTTCCAGCCTTCGAACACCCTCCCAAACTCCCATCAAACTAAACAATGGCCCTTTTCTAGTGAATACTTCAAAGAACACTCAAAGCTGGCCTCTTTCTCAAAATCTTTCCTGACTGATTGGAAGATAAAGCAGCTTTCCAAAGAGTTCCATCTCAACAGCATGCCATTCCCCATGGAATGTGTATTTGGATATAGATAGCGTTGTTACATATGTATGAGAATATGTTTTACTTATTCACCTGCCTTTTTTCAGCCTGATTGCAAGCCCCTGAAGACTAAGAACATGTTTTCTCTCTATTCTGTAATGATCCCAACCCCACAGAGTTATACTGCTAAATGTTGGTGCCACCTTTCTTCAAAGCATTTATCAATAATCAAAACATTTTAACTAGCTAGATCTTAGAATACAGATTTTTAGAAGTAGGAGACAATGTTAGAGGTTACCAACTCCATCACCTTCCTTTTCTTTTTAAAGCTCACATTTATTTAGGATCTATTACATGCCAGATACTATGCTAATCTCTTTATGTGAATTGTCTCAGTCTTCACAAAAACTGATATGGTAGAAACTCTAAATATCTCCGTTTTTGTGTGCATACCAAAACCCTCCTTACACCTTTTCACAATAAAGTACATATAAATGAAGGAATAGTAATAGCTTAACATAGGCTGAGAACTAGAATAAGATAGGAGAGGCACCAGGGAAGCAAAATTTAAGGAGGCTTGCTCTTTCAGAGTTGTAAAGCACCTCCTTAAATTTGAACCTCTACATACCTCTCTTGCCTCACCCTAGTCTCAGCCCTAGCCAAACCTTATTGTATGTCAGGTACTGCTCTAAGCATATTTATGTAGTTAATGTAACAATCTTATGAGATAAGTAGTAGTATCCTCATTTACAAATGAGGAAATGGAGATGAAGTAATAATATGCCTAAGGTCTCACGGCTAGTAAGTAATAGGGATGGAATTCAAATCCAAGCATCCTGGTTGGAGATAGATAATTAAATGAATACTTGAAAGAAGGAATGGATGAATATTTTTTAAATTATTTTTTAATGTTTATATTTATTTTTGAGACAGAGAGAGCACGCGTGCATGAGCGGGGGAGGGGCAGAGAGAGAGGGAGACAGAATCCGAAGCAGGCTGTCAGCACAGAGCCCCACGCTGGACTCAAACTCGTCAACCATGAGATCATACGTGAGCCAAAGTCGGACGTTCAACCGACTGAGCCACCCAGGCACCCCAGGAATGGATGACTATTAAGGCCACACTGAAAGTTTTTTTTTTTTTTTTTAAATATGAAAAGAACATTTTATTTTTTTTTTAAATTTTCTTTTTATTTCTATTTTCTGCTTTTTTTTTTATATGAAATTTATTGACAAATTGGTTTCCATTCAACACCCAGTGCTCATCCCAAAAGGTGCCCTCCTCAATACCCATCACCCACCCTCCCCTCCCTCCCACCCCCCATCAACCCTCAGTTTGTTCTCAGTTTTTAACAGTCTCTTATGCTTTGGCTCTCTCCCACTCTAACGTCCTTTTTTTTTTTTTTTTTTTTCCTTCCCCTCCCCCATGGGTTCCTGTTAAGTTTCTCAGGATCCACATAAGAGTGAAACCATATGGTATCTGTCTTTCTCTGTATGGCTTATTTCACTTAGCATCACACTCTCCAGTTCCATCCACGTTGCTACAAAAGGCCATATTTCATTTTTTCTCATTGCCACGTAGTATTCCATTGTGTATATAAACCACAATTTCTTTATCCATTCATCAGTCGATGGACATTTAGGCTCTTTCCATAATTTGGCTATTGTTGAGAGTGCTGCTATGAACATTGGGGTACAAGTGCCCCTATGCATCAGTACTCCTGTATCCCTTGGATAAATTCCTAGCAGTGCTATTGCTGGGTCATAGGGTAGGTCTATTTTTAATTTTCTGAGGAACCTCCACACTGCTTTCCAGAGCGGCTGCCCTCTACTACAAAGCTGTAATCATCAAGACAGCATGGTATTGGCACAAAAACAGACACACAGACCAATGGAATAGAATAGAAACCCCAGAACTAGACCCACAAACGTATGGGCACACTGAAAGTTTTAGGCAGAACTGAACCCAGAATCCTGATTTTCTGACTCTCAATCTAGTACAGTTCCCCCATACCTCTAAATATTAAACTTTCTTTGATGGTTTATCAAATTAAATGTGAGCAATTGTTGATTTTTCTCCAATTGAACAATTTTTTTAAAGCAGGTGATAAAGATATTTGAATCAAGCACATGTTAAAGGTACCTGTCTATAATTTCTAACATTAATAGACATTTTTTTCTCCAAATTATTTAATCTCCATAGGTGGGTCAAAGTCAAATTTCCAAACTATTAGAAAAATTATGAACTATAACTATATGCTACCAGACTGCTCATTTTCTGCCAAAAATTGTAGATCTGAGTATCTTCTCAGATCCTTTCCTGGACCACTTTCTAGGTTGTTTCTCTGGTTCTGGTACTACTTTAGTGGATTACATAACCCAGAACAATGGAGATTATCTTCATAAAAAGATCTAATACTTCACAGAATGTCAAGTTGTTGCTTTATCTTCCATAGAATATTTTTTCTCTGTCTTAAAGCTTTCTTCTCTTAGTAAGACCATCCCTTCCTTGATTTTATGTTACCTTGGTAATTCTCACATTGCAGGAAGTTCCCTGATGATGAAGTTTATAATACTTGCTTCTCAACAAAAATCAGTGAGTCAGGTAAATACTACCATTTTGGTTACCATTGATATTAGCTTAGTTTTTTAATTTCTTAATCTTCAACTCTTAGAAATGAATTTGATTGGCCCAGATAATCTTTCTAGGCAGGCCCAAATCACCTATGTCTAGCTGCCTATGGACTAATTCCCCTTAAATTAAAGATCCGTCTATAATCTAATCAGGCTACAGAGGTAAGGATCCATAGTAGGGGCAGAGACCCATAAAAGAGATATTGGCAGTTTAGGGAAGCTTCATATAAATGGAACAGATTGGAAAGTGAAATAAATAAGCAGAACAAGGAATTTTTTTTATACTTTGATATGTATTTCAGAAACAATTTGGAATAGGGTAGTCTCTGTGAATTAATTAGAAATAAATTGGTTTTTAAAAACTACTCAGTGAATGTTATCCTCTAAATAAAGAACTGGAACAGTGGGAAAACTTGGAAAAATCAGGAAAATGTCATCAGGAAAATGTTGAAGAAGACTTCAGTAGCAGCTACTGTCATGAATGAGTTAGAACATGTGACCTGCCAGTCACTATTAACACCTAGATATGAACATGTAAGACTGACTTCAGTCCCTAAAAGTACATCCAAGAAGTTCGTGGACACACTTGATAATATTTCACAGTTGGAATGTCAACCATTTTATTTGAATGCATTTATGTTGGTTTCATGTCCTTTTAAAATAAAAGTTTCTGAAGACACTGCTTTGCTATTTAAGATTTGCCTTATGCAGCATCTAACCCCACACATCAATCCAGGCAATAAATAAATAGAACACTATAAAATGTTGGGAAATAGAAATATTTTTATTTTTCATATTTATTTTTAAATTCATTTCTCCATTTCAGGGAAAAAATAATATAAGCCTGCATAGTAAAATGGAACCGGGCGCCTGGGTGGCTCAGTTGATTAAGCATCCAACTTTGGCTGAGGTCATGATCTCCTGGTTTGTGAGTTTGAGCCCCACATCAGGTCCACACTGAAAATGCCTGAGATTCTCTCTCTCCCTCTCTCTTCCCTGCTTGTATGCACTCATTCTCTCTGTCTCAAAATAAATAAACTTAAAAAAAGAAGTGGAACTGCTATAGATTTTGGAGCTAGACAGGACTGGGGTTTTTTTAATGTATTTTTGAGAGACAGAGAGAAAAAGAGTGAGAGAGAAAGAGCGCATGGGCAGTTTGGGGGGGGGGAGGGACAGAGAAAGGGGGACAGAGGATCCAAATTGGGCTCTGCACTAACAGCAGCAAGCCCGATGTGGGACTCAAACTCACTAACTGTGAGATCATGACCTGAGCCGAGGTTGGATGCTCAACCAACTGAGCCACCCAGATGCCCCTAGACAGGACTGATTGTGAACAGTGCTTTAACCTGAATGATCTCATCTTATAAATTTTTATGAGGATTAACCATAGACTATGTAAAGAACGTACAATGCCAGCACTTGTAAAGTAACTTTTAGTATTTCATCATGTATATTTATGGAGGAGAATCACAGTATAGAAACTACAACAGACTGATATGTCTAAATGCAAATGTGGCCAACATAGACAAACCAAATATTGAGGAATTCTGTATTAATCAGGGTAGGCTAAATTAATGAATGAAAAACCTGGCAGTGTCTCAGCTTCATTTACTCAGGGACTAGGGCTGACAAAGACACTACCTTCTAACAGCTACCCCTTCTGCAACATGCAGACTCCTCAGTCACTAGCAGGGTAGGAAGGCACTAGAGGGTATCAACTGCTAAGCATATATCAGTATTAGAAATGATATGTATTAGTTTTACCCACAACCAATTGCAAAAGGTAGTCAACATGGCCCCATCTAATTGCAAGGTCTTAGAGCAATGTAATCCTTTCATATGATTCAAGGAGAATCAGACATGGTGAACACTAGAAGACCCTACCAAAAGCATTTCCTTAGTTCAGAAGACTATCAAAAAAGGAACCATATAATTGAGTTTATAATAAGGTTTTGTTTTTTAAGAAATGCATTTTATCTTCATGGTGACTTAACATGCTATTTGGTCATTTTGGGTGTGGGGAAAAACCTTACAAATAATCATTGCTGGAGTTTCCCTGAGTATACCAAAATAAAAGAAGTTGCCACCCAGAAAGGAATTTTGTACAACAAAGTGTTAAATGAAATACTACCAGACAAAAAAAGGTAATACTCTTTTGCTGTCTAGCACCACACAAGATGCTAACTAAAAGAGTAAATAAAAACATTCAACATGCATTTAGCTTTCATAATTTACCTTCTGCAAGGTTGATTTAGAGTATGCAGAATATGCCACATTATTTAAGCTGTAAAAAGGAGCTGCTTTACACTACCTGCCATGTACAATTATAATAATCTGTCAGACAAATATAATTACAGAGTGTGATGTCTGTTTGAGTGTGAAGGCTTTGATTGTGTGGTATTGTCTGCTCTACACTGTGGCACAGCATAAACAATTGTACTCTATGGTAACTCTCAGCCAGGACTGATGCTCGCATCAGGAACGCCCCATCAAACAGCACAGATGGTTGAGTTTGGGCTGGATGTTTGTTTGTTTTTTCCCGAAACACTTTTCCAAGGCAAACTTGACCACAGTAAGCCTTCTGCAGTACAATGTGATAGGTCTCCAAGAAATTGGTAATAAAAGTGAGCAGGAATTGGAGACCAAGGCAGGATATGGTCAATTAACAAGTACCAAACATTTTAATGATAAAAAGTAGGTTGTGAAAGGAATGCAAGGGTCACTTTAATGATTAAAAAACATAAGTGACACTCCATGGGTTTAAAAGATTAAGTTGATATTTTATAGAATAAATTGTTATTGTAATTTATTACTAGACTCTCACACCAGCTGACAAAATAGAAAAGTGTCTTTAATAATAGTATTAAAGAAATTGGAAGGGGGCGCCTGGGTGGCTCAGCCGGATGAGCATCCGACTTTGGCTCAGGTCATGATCTCACAGGTTGGTGAGTTCCAGCTCCACATTGGGCTCTGTGCTGACAGCTTGGAGCCTGGAGTCTGCTTCAGATTCTGTGTCTCCCTCTCTCTGCCCCTTGAACTCTCTCTCTCTCTCTCTCTCTCTCTCTCTCTCTGAAAAGTAAATAAACATTAAAAAAAGAAGAAGAAATTGGAGGTATGTTAGGCTTTAAATTAATTGTTTCCTTGCCATACCATGTATGCAGGTTGGATCAGGCTATTTTTTTCTTCCAAATTTTTATTTAAATTTTAATTGGTTATATAGTTAATTTTGATTTCAGTAGAATTTAGTGATTCATCACTTACATATAACAGCCAATGCTCATCATAACAAGTGGGATCAGGGTATTTTTAATTTATTTTTCAGTTGATGATCTCATCACTGTGTCTGTGACTTTCAAACCAGAGATTCTGCTGTGGGACTTCTCTCTCGACAAGGTATACCTTTTGCTCTTTAAAATAAGACTTGCCCAGGGGCGCCTGGGTGGCGCAGTCGGTTAAGCGTCCGACTTCAGCCAGGTCACGATCTCGCGGTCCGTGAGTTCGAGCCCCGCGTCGGGCTCTGGGCTGATGGCTCAGAGCCTGGAGCCTGTTTCCGATTCTGTGTCTCCCTCTCTCTCTGCCCCTCCCCCGTTCATGCTCTGTCTCTCTCTGTCCCAAAAATAAATAAACGTTGAAAAAAAAAAAAAATTTAAAATAAGACTTGCCTGGAAGGGATTTAAGAGGTATTCACTTAGCAAATTCTGCTCTGTTATAATTCGTGTGGTAAAGAAATTTTATATTATAATCCAAAACACTACACCTGAATAAATGGTCAGCCCAAAGTAACAATCTCGATTTGGCACCTTGTTTTCTTTTAAATTAAAAATATATAATGTTCTGATTATATCTGAACCAGCTCAGAAAGATCAAACAGCTTTTCATTAACAACACAACTTTCTCTTATCTCTGAAAGAACACTAATATTCTGTCTCTTCCAACCATATCTCTTCCAACTAATCCAGAGAGTAGTTCTTATACAGCTGATACCTTTATGCTAGAGATGTGAGTTTTCTGGATGAATTCACCATTGAGAAGAAATAGTATTTTATGATGTTTCAGTGTTTCCGTCTTCCATTGTAGGTTCCAAGGACAATAGCAAATCTACCACAATATAACCACAGAATCATGAAATCTTTGCATTGGAAAGACCTCTACCTAAATTGGAAAGACCTCTACCTTATTACTTCATTCTTTGGACTTTAATGTACCCCATGTAGCTTTCTCTTATGGTTATTAAAAGGATAATATGCCTACTTATATTGGTCTACAGATTCCTTAAGACCAGAAATTATTCTTTACTCCTCTTTGTCTCCCTAATGCTTAAAATAGGGCCTAGGGTAGCACGAATAGCTGAATTGATAGAAGGATAGAAAAAAGAAAAAAATACTATATTGCAATAATGGATATTTGTTGGACCATCTCCAGTATCTACTCCCTCCCGTCCTTTCCAACAGTCCCAATTTCTGTTTGAAGATTCAAGTCATTTCAGAGAGCCTCTTATTATCTCCAACTCCAGGAGTAGAATATGTAATCTAGGTTAAACCAATTAGCACATTCCATCCATCTAACAAGTTTTTGGCTCTGCCTTGAGCACATGACCTAACTAAAGATTTTCATTCAGAGTGAATCTCAGAATTATTTCTGGGAAGGAAGAGACAAAGATGCCTTTTGCTGGATGCAAATGTGGAGGCATGCAGCCCTGGAGCTGATGGCAGCCACCTCAGGAGCATGAGGGCAAATCTTAGAATAGAACCAACATTAATAAAGGTATATGGAAGAGACAGAAAGAAACTGGAAGCCTCATTTGAACCTAATCTTATCTCTGGACTTTTCAGCTACAAAAAAAAACAAAGAGGAAAGAAAATTCCCTTATTTTTCATGTTAGCTTAGGTCAGATTTTCTGTTTCTTACAACACAAAGCATCCTGATTCAATTGTAAATAATGCCATTGAACAGATGTGAGCTGAACAAGCACTATGTACTTCAGAAATATTGGCAAGCCCTAATGCAAACCATTCCACAAACAAACCACAAACCAAAAGTGATGAACACTCCTAATTTCCATTTCCCACTGAAAGAAATCAAGACTTCCTGAAGAAATGGTTAATTCCAGGTCTTGTGTAGGAAAGGTACAAGTTGAGACTGGGATATCTAGTTATGTCAAAAGGCAAGAAAGTTCTCAGAAGCTACTATGCTAAGCCAATTTGAAAAGGTTCCTATTAGCCAAAAGTGGGACAGCTTGAGCATCAAATAATAATAATCAGTATTACCATTATTATCATATGTAAAATGAAATATAATAATATATTAACAGTACAATAATTTATAGCTATTATATTATTATAGTTAATTATTATTAATTATTGTTATAGATTTAAACTGATCACATATGTTAAAATCAATGCATTCATAGTGGTACTAAAGGAAATAAACCTCAATAATCAGAGAGAGTATTAGGAGACCACCTAAATAAATAGAAACAAATATTTAATTTGACTTTCTTGTAAGAACTATGCCTCAGGGAAAAATAATAGTTGTTTAAAGTTTCTCACTATAGATATTTTCTAGCAAAGAAATGAAGAAAACTCCATGTTGCAAACCCTTAATGCAATAATAGATCTAGGCAATAAGCATCAGTTGATGCTTACATCCCAAAAAATAAAAACCACACATTATGTGTTTCTTGATGGAAATACACTATACCACTTATGAAGTATTCTTGTCAAATAATCAAACCTGAATCATATCAAGCCTCTTAGTCTAACTACTATTCCACAAGAAATAAAAAAGAGATGCAATCAACAAAATCCAAAATGTGGGGAGCTCTACAGAAAAAAATGACCCAATTTTTATAAATAAATTGCAAGGAAAAATAGAGGTATAACTTACAGATTAAAAGATTCTTGGCGCACCTGGGTGGCTCAGTCATATCTGATTCTTGATTTCAGCTCAGGTCATGATCTCAGTCTGTGGGTTCGAGCCCTGCATCAGACTCTGCACTGACAGTGTGGAGCCTGCTTGGGATTCTCTCTCCCTCTATCTCCGTCTCTCCCTAACTTGCACACACACTCTGTCTCTCAAAAATAAATAAAAAATTGTTTAAATAAAAAAATAAAAGATTCTTAAGAGACATAACAATCATTTGGTAATGTGCAGATCTTGCTGACATTCTGGTTTGAACAAACCAATCATCAAAAATAGGAGACAGATTATTTGTTTTTCAGGTGTGGAGTTTGGTGAGTTCTTTATAGATTTTGGATATTAGCCCTTTGTCTGATATGTCATTTGCAAATATCTTTTCCCATTCAGTCGGTTGCCTTTTAGTTTTGTTGATTGTTTCCTTTGCAGTGCAGAAGCTTTTTATCTTCATGAGGCCCCAGTAGTTCATTTTTGCTTTTAATTCCCTTGCCTTTGGAGATGTGTCAAATAAGAAATTGCTGCGGCTGAGGTCAGAGAGGTTTTTTCCTGCTTTCTCCTCTAGCGTTTTGATGGTTTCCTGTCAAATAATCCAGTGAAGAAATGGGCACATGACATGAATGAACACTTCTCTAAAGAAGACATCCAGATGGCCAACAGGCACATGAAAAGATGCTCAATGTCACTCCTCATCAGGGAAATACAAATCAAAACCACACTGAGATATCACCTCACACCAGTCAGAGTGTCTAAAATGAACAAATCAGGAGACTATAGATGCTGGTGAGGATGTGGAGAAACGGGAACCCTCTTGCACTATTGGTGGGAATGCAAACTGGTGCAGCCACTCTGGAAAACAGTGTGGAGGTTCTTCAAAAAATTAAAAATAGATCTACCCTATGACCCAGCAATAGCACTGCTAGGAATTTACCCAAGGGATACAGGAGTGCTGATGCATAGGGGCCCTTGTACCCCAATGTTTATAGCAGCACTTTCAACAATAGCCAAATTATGGAAAGAGCCTAAATGTCCATCAACTGATGAATGGATAAAGAAGTTGTGGTTTATATACACAATGGAATACTACTTGGCAAGGAGAAAGAATGAAATATGGCCATTTGTAGCAACGTGGGTGGAACTGGAAGGTATTATGCTAAGTGAAATAAGTCACACAGAGAAAGACAGATACCATATGTTTTCACTCTTATGTAGATCCTGAGAAACTTAACAGAAGACCATGGTGGAGGGGAAGGGGGGAAAAAGGTTACAGAGAGGGAAGGAGGCAAACCGTAAGAGACTCTTAAAAACTGAGAATAAACTGAGGGTTGATGGGGCGTGGGAGGGAGGGGAAAGTGGGTGATGGGCATTGAGGAGGGCACCTGTTGGGATGAGCACTGGGTGTTGTATGGAAATCAATTTGACAATAAATTTCATATTAAAAAAAATAGGAGACAGAGACATTGGGATGCGGACTGGATATTTGATGATAGTAAGGAATTATTATTTTTATTGGGATGATAATGTTATCATTTTTGTGATTTTTTTAAATTTCTTATCTTTTATTCATACAGAAATAGTTATGGATGCAAAGACATGGTATCTTTAATACAACAGTAATAGAGGAGAGGGGAAGTAAAGGTAAAACAAGATTGACCATGAGTTCATTGTTGAAGTTGAGCAATAGGTATATGAGGGTTCATTATACTATTCCTTCTAATCTTGGGTAATATTTAAGATTTTCCACAATAAACTTTTAAAGTATATCGTTCCATTATCATTCAAAATCATATACACATGCCATCCTTTCTTGCTTTCACATAAACAGAGTGTCATTCTTCAATCATGTTTTAATTTCTCTACGTTGTAATTTACCCACATACCTACCATAGTCTGTGATATCTGCATACCTTCTTCCCAGACAGTGGGCATTATCCCATACATGCACACTCATCCCCATGGAGGAATTATAAGAAACCCATCACTCTCCAAGCTCATGCACAAAGACTTCATTTTTATAGACATGATTTTCTTCCATTCATTTCCTTATACCTCTATTCTACTTTAATGGCACTGTTCATTCCAATTCCCATACCCCCCTTTAAAAATGAACCATACTCCCTAACTCATCCAGAAAGACCTATAGCCAGCACTAGGTTGAAAATTTCCAACATCTACATTTCTGTGAGCCTCTATACATAATCTGGCTCAGTGTAAACCTCTTAAGTGAAATGCTCTCCTGGAAATAAAACCTGCTCTCTATGTTCTTCTATTTTATTTCAAACTCAATACAAAGCAATGGTCCCCAAAGAAAAGTTATGCTGGAGTTAGGTTCACACTATTTCCCTGAAATGTAATATGAGATTTAAACACAGATGATATGACTGGTTAATAAATGTCACCATTGAGTGGCTTTGTTCACCTAATAATATCATTCAGATCATTATAAACAAATTGAAGGGGTTCTTATGTGAAACAAACACGGCAGGACTTATTCCTGCGAAACACAAGACCAAGGCAGGGCAGCCAATCCTAATGGCCTTCAAGAAGGGGCAAAGCTGGCGTGCAGCTTTGTGGTATCCCGGGAGGATTTTATTTCCAAATATAAAATTCATGCCATGCTCACAGGCAGAACCTTAGAATAGTCATAATGATCTAATGGCAGCATTACTATGGAAGGCTGCTACTAATACTTTGAACCACTGCCGTTCTATACAGATCCAGGGATATGATTTCAAAGCTCATGTGGAATGAAGACTGCCCCAGCTGAAAGCAATCCACCTGAGTAAAAAAGAGAAGAAAGAAAAGAACAGGGCAGAATGCAACTGAAGCCCACAATTTGGGATTTCTAGGATGGGGAGGTCGGAGTTGGTTCTTTGATTATGGGGTTTCTTTTATTATTGTTGTAGTTTGAAGAAGGAGTGGCAAAGAAAGAGAAAATGTCTCTAAATTGGAAGGCATTGCCTGACTCTGACTTTTTGAATTACCTCTAACTTAAAGATTATAATGTGTTTATTTCCTCATCTAAGAAGAGAAGGATAGTAATTGCCTCCCTCACCCTCATGCTCTTTTCCCTCTGCTGTCAAGGAAATAAGAGCTTATTGATGACAACTCCCTTGTGCTCAATCTTGCTTCACCACTGACAGCAAAAATAAAAGAAATAGCATATTAACTGCAAAAGAATTGGGAACCCCTATAAGTCCGACCAAATAAACATCCAAGAACTGTTGGGTCTGTCGCTTGACTTTTGGACAAAAATAGCTGTTGTTGTATTTCTAGAAATCAAGGGAAACATCAGATCCTTTGCAAACAAGAAAACTGCAAAACAGTCAAGTGCCTGTATTTATAGGTAACATTCACTGTTTCAAAGCTAACCCTGAAATTCTCATGGAAAGAGGTTGTGACAGAGCTAACAAGCCTGGAAAAAAAAAAAAAAAAAATATATATATATAATTTTTAAATGCTGCTAAAACTTCCTTTCATTCCTTCAATAATTTACAGTTAGAATTCATAGTTTTAGCAGTATTTCTCACATATAATGCTAAATTTGGAAACACCTGTTTAAAGTGTATTGTAGCGTGTTTAAGACACATTGAGTCTTTGGAGAAAGGTGCTGTAGAAATCTAATAAATGAAAGCTCATTTTTGAAACTTTATAAAAATACACGCATTTGAATTCATTTTTAGCTAGAAAATCTCCTTGGCAGGTAATATGTAGAGATCCCATATGCCTCAGATTTTAAGGCTGTGGAGTATGGGAAGAAAAAGGTCATGGCCTAAAGAAGTTCATTCTGAGTGGAATAGTTCTCAACAAAAATCCAAGAGGAATGCCAATTTTGGCCTTGAAAATGCATTCACTTATGCTATTTGGAATGTGAAAGAAATTTGAAATATATAAAAAGTAGAGTTATAAAGGGCAGCTGGATTCAACCACATGGCCAAATTTGAATCAGCAAACTGACATTCTCTGAGATAACACACATTATGTCCTTTAAAATTAAAAAAGGAAAACAAGAGCCAAGTATCATTACTCATTTGTTATTTTGTGAGCTAGTTCAACTCAAGAATACATAATTTTCTGGTTATAATGCAAACTAAGGAAGGATGAGAGCCAGATATAAACAATCTCCTCCTTCTGGAGTAAAATATACAGCTATCCAGGGATTCGACATGATTATGAAGACAGACGCTTTGATTCTTGGATGCTATAGGACCTGGCCTGGCAACCTATAAGTTTATAATCAGAGAGGTAAAGATGAGTCTAAGAGATATAAAAAATGTAAATAAAATGCTTTGTAGTGAGCTAAAGTGGGGTTGAGTTTATCATAACCAAAGTAGGGTGATGCAGAAGGTGCAGAAAAAGGTTTCACCAGAAAACCAGTGTAGTATCATCTTAGCTAAAATACGACATTTGAACTTTTACACAGAAGCATGAGTTTCTTTTTTTTTTGTTGTTGTTTTTTTTTTGTTTTTTTTATATGAAGTTTATTGACAAATTGGTTTCCATACAACACCCAGTGCTCATCCCAAAAGGTGCCCTCCTCAATACCCATCACCCACCCACCCCTCCCTCCCACCCCCCATCAACCCTCAGTTTGTTCTCAGTTTTTAACAGTCTCTTATGCTTTGGCTCTCTCCCACTCTAACGTCCTTTTTTTTTTTTTTTTTTTTTTTTTTTCCTTCCCCTCCCCCATGGGTTCCTGTTAAGTTTCTCAGGATCCACATAAGAGTGAAACCATATGGTATCTGTCTTTCTCTGTATGGCTTATTTCACTTAGCATCACACTCTCCAGTTCCATCCACGTTGCTACAAAAGGCCATATTTCATTTTTTCTCATTGCCACGTAGTATTCCATTGTGTATATAAACCACAATTTCTTTATCCATTCATCAGTTGATGGACATTTAGGCTCTTTCCATAATTTGGCTATTGTTGAGAGTGCTGCTATGAACATTGGGGTACAAGTGCCCCTATGCATCAGTACTCCTGTATCCCTTGGGTAGATTCCTAGCAGTGCTATTGCTGGGTCATAGGGTAGGTCTATTTTTAATTTTCTGAGGAACCTCCACACTGCTTTCCAGAGCGGCTGCACCAATTTGCATTCCCACCAACAGTGCAAGAGGGTTCCCGTTTCTCCACATCCTCTCCAGCATCTATAGTCTCCTGATTTGTTCATTTTGGCCACTCTGACTGGCATGAGGTGATGCCCCGCCCACCAACTCCAGTTATACACCACAGCACAGGGGAAGTGCCCTGCAGGCCCTCACCACACCAGGGACTATCCAAAATGACCAAGCGGAAGAATTCCCCTCAGAAGAATCTCCAGGAAATAACAACAGCTAATGAGCTGATCAAAAAGGATTTAAATAATATAACAGAAAGTGAATTTAGAATAATAGTCATAAAATTAATCCCTGGGCTGGAAAACAGCATACAGGACAGCAGAGAATCTCTTGCTACAGACATCAGGGGACTAAGGAACAGTCACGAGGAGCTGAAAAACGCTTTAAAGGAAATGGAAAACAAAATGCAAACCACCACGGCTCGGATGGAAGAGGCAGAGGAGAGAATAGGTGAACTAGAAGATAAAGTTATGGAAAAAGAGGAAGCTGAGAAAAAGAGAGATAAAAAAATCCAGGAGTATGAGGGGAAAATTAGAGAACTAAGTGATACACTAAAAAGAAATAATATACGCATAATTGGTATCCCAGAGGAGGAAGAGAGAGGGAAAGGTGCTGAAGGGGTACTTGAAGAAATAATAGCTGAGAACTTCCCTGAACTGGGGAAGGAAAAAGGCATTGAAATCCAAGAGGCACAGAGAACTCCCTTCAGATGTAACTTGAATCGATCTTCTGCACGACATATCATAGTGAAACTGGCAAAATACAAGGATAAAGAGAAAATTCTGAAAGCAGCAAGGGGTAAACGTGCCCTCACATATAAAGGGAGACCTATAAGACTCGTGACTGATCTCTCTTTTGAAACTTGGCAGGCCAGAAAGAATTGGCACGAGATTTTCAGGGTGCTAGATAGCAAAAATATGCAGCCGAGAATCCTTTATCCAGCAAGTCTGTCATTTAGAATAGAAGGAGAGATAAAGGTCTTCCCAAACAAACAAAAACTGAAGGAATTGGTCACCACTAAACCAGCCCTACAAGAGATCCTAAGGGGGACCCTGTGAGACAAAGTACCAGAGACATCACTACAAGCATAAAACATACAGACATCACAATGACTCTAAACCCGTATCTTTCTATAATAACACTGAATGTAAACGGATTAAATGCGCCAACCAAAAGACATAGGGTATCAGAATGGATAAAAAAACAAGACCCATCTATTTGCTGTCTACAAGAGACTCATTTTAGACCTGAGGACACCTTTAGATTCAGAGTGAGGGGATGGAGAACTATTTATCATGCTACTGGAAGCCAGAAGAAAGCTGGAGTAGCCATACTTATATCAGACAAACTAGACTTTCAATTAAAGGCTGTAACAAGAGATGAAGAAGGACATTATATAATAGTTACAGGGTCTATCCATCAGGAAGAGCTAACAATTATAAATGTCTATGCGCCGAATACCGGAGCCCCCAAATATATAAAACAATTACTCATAAACAGAAGCAACCTTATTGATAAGAATGTGGTAATTGCAGGGGACTTTAACACCCCACTTACAGAAATGGATAGATCATCTAGACACACAGTCAATAAAGAAACAAGGGCCCTGAATGAGACACTGGATCAGATGGACTTGACAGATATATTTAGAACTCTGCATCCCAAAGCAACAGAATATACTTTCTTCTCGAGTGCACATGGAACATTCTCCAAGATAGATCATATACTGGGTCACAAAACAGCCCTTCATAAGTTTACAAGAATTGAAATTATACCATGCATACTTTCAGACCACAATGCTATGAAGCTTGAAATCAACCACAGGAAAAAGTCTGGAAAACCTCCAAAAGCATGGAGGTTAAAGAACACCCTACTAACGAATGAGTGGGTCAGAAGCATGAGTTTCTAGTGCATTAAGCTTTGGAATTATATGTTGGACAAGTTCTTACCCTTATTTTTAATTTTTCTTTGATGATTTTGTTGACTATTATGTATTACCAATATATATATAGCATGTGATTAATATGTGTATTTTGCAGAGATGTTTTATTTAAGCCAACTAAATAATGTCATTCATACATAACTTCCAAATTTAGGACAAATATAGAAATATTTTTTATGCTAATGTCATTTATTATATTGAAATTGCTCTGATCATTTAATTTCCCTGTTTGCTAGAGTTGGAAACAGTTTACATACCACACCATAAATGACTTGGTCTTCCAGTATCTTATTTTCTTATTCTAAAAGTGTAATATGAGATTGACGGCAAAGTTGGGAAGATGACAGTAAGAGGACCCTAAGCTCACCTTGTCCCATGGATACAACTAGATAACACATCAGCATAAGTAACCCAGAAAATGACCCAAAGACTGGCAGAACAAACTCCACAACTAAAAATAGAGTGGGTAAGAAGGGCAGAGACTTGGGGCGGGGAGTGGGAGATCCAGAGGCATGGAGAAGGGAGAGAAATAGATTATAAAACTGGAGAATCCACATGGGGAAGATAAACCCCCTATAACATTTTGCTTTGAAAGTGAGAGGGGCTGAATTTCGTGAGTTCTTACAACCAACAGGACTTAAAGCCTGAGATTTTGGAAGTCAGTGGACTCAGATATGGAAGAGCCCAGAGGGTGAGAGGAAGCAGAGTCCCCACCCTTAAAGAGACAGCACAACAGTCTGAGGAGATAAAGCCTAGAAGCAGCAGTTTGAAAAATACCTGGGACATACGGAGGGGAGAGGAGTTGACTCATTTTGGAGCACATCATGGAGTGGCAGGAACTGCTGAGGAACTTCTCCAGGAACAAAGGAACTGGCTGACACCATCTCCCTTCCCCATCGCCTAGCATAAACACATGGCCAACTGCAGGAGCCACCTCTACGCCAGCATTCACTATCTAACTTTCTACATCAAGCCTCACCCCCTCACACTTTGGTGGATCCACTCTTCCCAGTCACTTTTGCCTCAGTCCCAGTGCTGTGGGCCTCCTCCCCCAGAAGACCTGTGCAAACCTTGCCAACACCTTGTCTCCTGACCTGCATGCTTCGTGAAGCCTCAGTCCTCAGGGGGGGGGGGGGGGGGCAGCTGACACTGCTGAAGCCTGAATCACACCTTGTTAAAATCACATGCTCCACCCCATCTGGAGACCAAACACTTTATCACAACAGGCAAAGAGAGCCTCTGCATGCAGCTGGACTGAACGAAAATTTGATCAGGACGATGACCTATGCATGCAACACACATAGGAGACACCCCTTGAAGTACCAGCTTCTGAGGAACATGGTATACCACACTGCAGGGCACTACAGGACCTCTTCTTCATAAGGCCATTGCTTTTAAGAGCCGGAGACATAGCTGACTTTCTTAACACAGAGAAACAGACACAGAGTGACAAAATGAAAAGACAAAGGAATATGTCCCAAATGAAAGAACAGGACAAAACCACAGCAAGAGACTCAGCAAAAAGGATATAGTAATATGCCTAATGGAGAATTTAAAGTAATGATTATAAAACTACTCCCTGGACTTGAGAAAAGAGTGGAGGACATCAGTGAAATCCTTAACAAAAAGATAAAAAAGAACCAATCACAGGTGAAGAACACAATAGATGAAATTTAAAAAATATACTATATGGAATACAGTGACCCCAAGACCAGTAATGGAATGTAATCAAGCTGGGCAGGTGAAAAAAAATTATCAAGATATGAATAGACTTAGGGAAGTCAGTGACCATCAGCATTATAGGGATCCCAGAAGAAGAAGACAAGTAAAAGGGGGGCAGAAATTTTATATGAAAAAATAATAGCTGAAAATTTCCCTAATCTGCAGAAGGAAACAGATATCCAGATCTAGGAAGAATAGAGATCCCTAAACAAAATCAAGCCAACAAGATCCACACCAATACACATATTAATTGAAATGGCAAAAAGTAGTAATAAAGAATTTTAAAGCAGCATGAGAAAAGAAGACAGTTACATACAAGGGAAACCCCATAAGTCTCTTAACAGATTTTCAGCAGAAACTTTGTAGGCCAAAAGGGACTGGAATGATCTATTCAAAGTATAAAGGAAAATATCTACAGGTAATAATATTCTATTTAGCAAGGCTATCATTCAGAATAGAAGGAGAGTTAAAAAGTTTCTCAGACAAATAAAAGCTAAAGGAGTTTATGACCACTAAACCAGCCTTCCAAGAAATGTTAAAGGGAACTCTGAGTGGAAATAAAAGACCATAAATACGAGTAAGCAAAGCAGTAAAAATAAATATATCTATAAAAATCAGTCAAGGGATTCACAAAGTAAAAGGATACAAAATATGACACAATATACCCTAAATATGGGGTTGAGGTGAGAGGAATAAAGAATGGGTTCAAACTTAAATGACTATCAATTTACTATAGACTGCTATGTGCATAAGATGTTATATCCAAACCTAATGGTAACCACAAATCAAAAACCAGTAATAGATATGCAAAAAAATAAAGAAAAAGGAACCCAATATATCACTAAATAAAGCCAGCAAACTATGAGAGAGTAAAAGCATAAAGGCTCAGAGAAGAACTACAAAAATAACCACAATATGAGTAACAAAATGTCAATAAATACATACCTATCAGTAATTACTTTGAATGTAAATAGATTAGACATTTCAATCAAAAGACATAGGGCAACAGAATAGATTAAAAAACAAGACCCATCTGTATACTGCCTACAAAAGACTAATTTCAGACCTAGGAACGCAGGTAGATTGAAAGTAAGGGGATGGAGAAACATTTATAATGCAAACGGATGTTTAAAGAAAGCTGGGTAGCAATACTTATATTGGACAAAATAGACTTTAAAACAAAGACCATAACAAGAGACAAAGAAGGACACTATATAAAGGGGACAATCCAACAAGAAGATCTAACAATTGTAAATATTTATGCACCCAAGCTAAAAGTACCCAAATACATAAACCAGTTAATAACAAACATAAAGAAACCAATTGATGGTAATGCAATAATAGTAGGGGCTTTAACACCCTACTTACATCAATGGACAGATCATCCAAACAGAAAATCAATAAGAAAACAGTGGTTTTTGAATGACACACTGGACAAGATGGATTCAACAGATATATTCAGAACATTCCATTCTAAGACAGTGAAATACACATTCTTTTCAAGTACACACAGAACATGCTTCAGAAAGTATCACATTATTAGACCATGAAAGAAGTCTCAACAAATTCAAAAGGATCAAAATCATATCATGCATCCTTTCTGACCACAACACTATGAAACTACAAATCAATGACAAGAAAAAATCTGGAAGAGCACAAATACATGGAGGCTAAATAATATGCTACTAAACAATGAATGCATCAACAAGAAATCAGAAGAAATCAAAAATTGCATGGAAACAAATGAAAATAAAAACACAATGGTCCAAAAATCTTTGGGATGCAGCAAAAGCAGTTCTAAGAGAGAAGTTTACAGCAATACAGGCTTACCTCAAGAAACAAGAAAAATCTCAAAAAAACTAACCTTTTTAATCTAAGAAGGCTAGAAAATAGGAATGAACAAAACCTAAAACCAGCAGAAGGAAGGAAATAATAATAAACATTAGAGCATAAATAAATGATATAGAAACTGAAAACAATAGAACAGATCAATAAAACCAGAAGCTGGTTCTTTCAAAAGATAAACAAAATTGATAAACCTCTAGCCAGGCTCATCAAAAAAAGAGAGAGAGAGGACTCAAAATCAGAAATGAAAGAGAAGAAATAGCAACTGACACAACAGAAATACAAATGATAGTAAGAGAATATTATGAAAAATTATATGCCAACAAATTGGACAAAGTCCTAGAAACATATACCCTACAAAAACTGAAACTGGTAGAAATAGAAAATTTGAACAAATTACCAGTAATGAAATTGAATCAGTAATCAAAAAACTCCCAATAAACCAAGATCCAGGACCAGACAGCATCACAGGGAAATTCTACCAAACACTTAAAGAAGGATTCTTCTCAAACTTTTCTAAAAAATAGAAGAGGAAAGAAAACTTCCAAATTCGTTCTATGAGGCCAGCATTACCCTGATACCAAAACCAGATAAAGACACCACAAAAAAAGAACTACAGGCCAATATCTCTGATGAACATAGATGCAAAAATCCTCAAAAAAATATTGGCAAACCAAATCCAACAATACATTGAAAAAATCATTCACTATCAAGTGGTATTTATTTCTGGGTTGCAAGGGTGGTTCAGTACTTGCAAATCAATCAACATAATACAACACATCATTCAGAGAAAGAATAAAAACCATGTGATCATTTGCCAAAGCATTTGACAAAGCACAACATCCATTCATGATTAAAAAAAAAACAAAACACCTCAACAAAGTAGACTTAGAAGGAATATACCTCAACATAATAAAGGCCTTATATGAAAACCTACAGCTAATATCATAATAAATGAGGAAAAACTAAGAACTTTTCCCCTAAAGCCAGGAACAAGACAAGGATGTCCACTCTCATCACTGTTATTCAACATAGTACTGGAAGTCCTAGCCACAATAATTAGACAACAAAAAAGATTTAAAAGGCATCCATATTGGTAAGAAAGAAGTAAAGCTTTCACTATTTACAGATGTCATGATACTATAAACAGAAAATTTGAAAAACTCCACCAAAAAACTACTAGAACTGATAAATGAATTCAGTAAAGTCACAGAATACAAAATCAATGTACAGAAATCCATTGAATTTCTATAAATTAATAATGAAGCAGCAGAAAGAGAAATGAAGAAAACAGTCCCGTTTACAGTTGTACCAAAAATAATAAAATACCCCAGAAAGTAAATCTCCCAGAAAATAAAATGACAAAGAAATGTGTAATAGGAAATAAATGAAAAAAAATTAGAGGCCTGATCCAAGAGGTCTGTATCTAAGTTCAAAAAGAAAGAACAGGGATGCCTGGGTGGCTCAGTTGGGTAAGCTTCTGACTTCGGCTTGGGTCATGATCTCACAGCTCGTGGGTTTGAGCCCCGTGTAGGGCTCTTGCTGACACCTCAGAGCCTGCCTGCTTTGGATTCTGTGTGTCTCTCTCTCTGCCCCTCTCCCACTTACACACTGTCTCTGTCTCTCAAAAATACATAAAACATTTTAAAAATTAAATAAAAAAAAGAACAGAGAAAATAGTAGAGTAGAATTGCAAAAAACAAGAAATTTTTTCCAAATTGAAGTAAGTCTAAAGGTGGAAAACAGCAAAATGAATAACAAAAAAACTCACATGAAAGCACATTATCCTGAAATTTCAGAACAATGTGAATATTAATGCTACAGAAAACAATAACTTTATTAGAAAAGAAACACAATCATGATTTTCTAGTTGACTAATTATGGCATCTGACTGGAAGAGACAACATAGATCTGCCAGAAAGTTTGCTTTGCATCAGCTCAGGGGTTAATACTGCCACAGGTGTCTATACATTGCAACTTCCTGTCCTCTCTTACTAGCTGGCAGTCAACCGTCCTGATTAACTAGACAACATAGTGAGTCAGCTGATGTTTGATATTCAGCATTTTAGGAGTATCAATGTATGATGTATGAAAGCATGAGTCATATGCTAGATGACTGTTGTATGGAAGTTGAAGATGGTCTGTAATAATAACACTAACATTTATTGAATTCTTACTATGTTCCAAGTGTTTTCCTTGCTTTATCACTGAAAGTGAACCTTATCTATCATCAACTCCACTTTACAGATAAAGAAATTGAACTTTAAAGAGACCAGGCAACTTTCCCAGGTTGCTAGGCCTCGGATTAGAATGCAGGCAGTGTAGTTTCAAAGTCTGTGCTCTTCACTGCTGTTCTCTTCTACCTAAATACATACTTAGAGAAATACTGAAAGGGATAGAAATTTGGGAAATCAGGGTGGAAAGAAATCTCCTCTGGTGGAGGTTGTAGTAGAATGAAGTGAACTAATGCCAGACTGCAGGAGTCAGGAGGAATAGGAGGCAGATTTGTCAAAATTGAGAACTGGTGTGATTTTGTTAATGATTCATTTAACTTATGGAGACATGCTGATAAGCTTCTTTACTGAAGAAGGCAAGAACATTGGCATCAAAATGGATCTTCTGAGACTCTCCCTTCATCCCTTCCGTGTCTTTTTACTACCATTTCTTTCACTTCTCATTCACTTTAATCACCAGGCTTCCCATTACAAGCAGAGAAATCCAAGCCTGGCGTCTCTTCTTTGAACTTTTCTTCGCTTCCATTTGCCCACAGCAGTCTTGGCAACTAGGCACAGTGATGGCAACCTGAAGGCAAGGAGGACCTGGTTCCCCCTCCCACCCCCGGCCTCATTAAATATGGTGCAGTTCCTACCAAGAGGGCTGGGGGTGGAGGCTGTGTGGGCAAAAGACACAGCTTCCAAATGTTCCTGTAAATATTCATAAAAACATGTCAGTGTTGCTAAACCCACAGCAAATGATAATCATCCGTCCCCCTACACCCTGAATCCTTTTGCTGTTAATCCTTTTGTCTGCCTTGAAATCTTACCCACAATTGTTTCTTCCTCTATCCTTGTGCATTTGAATTGCTGCTAGCGACCCCAGCCTTTGCAACCCTTCATGAAAGTCTGTGGTACCCTTTTAAAAACAGTAGTCCTCTGTTGCCAGCAAGAGATGTAAATGACATACGCCATCCTAGGGATGTTGCTTCGTCTCATCTCAATTCCTTGCTCTTGGGGAACACAGCAATTATTCTGCCCAGGAACTGATGGGGATTTCTGAACAACCTGGCACATCTAAAACATTTTTCTGACTCATTGAGCTGGCATATACTGCTAGATCAGCACTGGCCCTGCTCCACACAGCCTGTCACCAACAGTGGGTGTTGTTGTAAGCACTAGTTTTGATTGTGGCAAGATGGGCTCTGTGACTCTCCTCTTGTTCTGTTGAGTTCAGAAAAGGCATCTGGACTCCATTCACATTACATTTGACAAGAGTCCAAAACCTAAATGAATGTTGCTAATAAAGAACTGTAAGGAAAAAACATGTTGAGAACTACTGAGTGTATTCAACACATATCAAGCTTAGAGCAGGGGGGATAGGGAGGAGAATAAATGCACTGGGTTAGGATCACCAACTGGAGGGCAAGCGCTCTGGGCTCTGTTCCTGGCTCCATCCAAGAACTGTGCCTCAGATTGCCTTCTTTAAATTGAGAGTGCTCAAAAGTGCTTTATGATGCAGAAGAGACTACATGTAACCTTGCATATGTTTAACTCTGCTGTTGGTCAACTAAGTTTCAAATGAGCTAGTATTAATTGAACAACCACTCTGTGCCTAAGTCAATGGCTGCCAAGGGGTGGCTTTAGCCTCTGCGTAATCTTTACTGGCTCCTTCTCTCCAAATTCTTTGATCTGGATAACTGGCATGTCCTCTGTCTTTTATATAGTACATTTAAACTTGGCCTATGCCCAGGTCCCTTTTATCTTACATTGGCATATTTCTTGTGTTTCAAACTCTATCTTGGTCCCAGAAGACTTAACCAGCACAGAAGAATTTATTTCTAAATTGGTCAGAGTAGGCTGAAAAATTTTAATACATGTAAACTTAAACTGTATGTCAATAAACCCCCATTGAACAATGATTATTTTCTGTCTAAATATGAATTATCTGCAAACTATACATAACCAGAGTAAATGAGGAAACTTTTGAAAGAATATCTTAAGTTTTATGAGGGTTGCCTAGATGATTCAGTTGGTTGAGCATCGGACTCTTGCTTTCAGCTCAGTTCATGACCCAGGGTCTTGGGGTCAAGCCCCGTGGGATTCTCTCTCTCCTCTACCGCTCTGCCCTGCTCATGCCTGTGTGTGTGTGCGCTCTCTCTCTCTCTCTCTCTCTCAAAAAAAAAAAAAGAATATCTTAAGTTTTAGGATAATTATTAAATTCCTCTTTCAGATAACATTTAGCTAAAATAAAATAAAATGATGGATTCTAGATAACCTTAGATAATCCTGATAAAAATTATATGATCTACATATGAAACATTGCTTGTCTTTATGTTATCTAATATAGAGGCAATATGCCTGGCTCATTAAGAAGTGCTTTCACATTCACTGTTATTCAACGTAGTATTGGAAATCCTAGCCTCAGAAATCAGACAACATAAAGAAATAAAAGGCATCCAAATCAACAAAGAAGAAGTCAAACTTTCACTTTCACAGATGACATGATACTCTACATGGAAAATCCAAAAGACTCCACCAAAAACCTGCTAGAACTGATCCATGAATTCAGCAAAGTTTCAGGATATAAAATCAATGCACAGAAATCTGTTGCATTTCTATACACCAATAATAAAGCAGCAGAAAGAGAAATCAAGGAATTGATCCCATTTACAACTGCACCAAAACCCATAAAATACCTAGGAATGAACCTAACCAAAGAGGTGAAAAATCTATACACTGAAAACTATAGAAGGCTTATGAAAGAAATTGAAGAAGACACCAAAAAATGGAAAAACATTCCATGCTCATAGATTCAAAGCACAGTGTTAAAATGTCTATACTACCCAAAGCAATCTACATATTCAATGCAATCCCTATCAAAGTAACACGAGCATTCTTCACAGAACTAGAACAAATAATTCTAAAAATTGTATGGTACAAAAAAACCCTGAATAGCCAAAGCAATCCTGAAAAAGAAAACCAAACCTGGAGGCATCACAATTCTGGACTTCAAGCTATATTACAAAGCTGTAATCATCAAGACAGTATGGTACTGGCACAAAAACAGACACTCAGATCAATGGAACAGAATAGAGAACCCAGAAATGGAACCACAAACATATGGCCAACTAACCTTTGACAAAGAAGGAAAGAATATGCAATGGAATAAAGACAATCTCTTCAGCAAATGGTGTTGGGAAAACTGGACAAGTGACAAGCTGAAGAATGAACCTGGACCACTTTCTTACACCATACACAAAAATAAACTCAAATTGGATGAAAGACCTAAACATAAGACAGGAAACCATCAAAATCCTAGAGGAGAAAACAGGCAACAACCTCTTTAACCTCAGCCACAGAACTTCTTACTCAACATGTCTCCAGAGGCAAGAGAAACAAAAGCAAAAATAAACTTACCAAGATAAAAAAACCTCATCAAGATAAAAATCTTCTGCACAGTGAAGGAAACAATTGGCAAAACTAAAAGGCAACTGGCAAAATGGGAGAAGATATTTGCAAATGGCATATCATATAAAGGGTTAGTATCCAAAATCTGTAAAGAACTCACCAAACTCCACACCCCAAAAACAAATAATCCAGTGAAGAAATGGGCAAAAGACATGAATAGACACTCTTCCAAAGAAGACATCCAGATGGCTAACAGACACATGAAAAAATGCTCAACATCACTCATCGTCAGGGAAATATAAATCAAAACCACAATGAGATATCACCTCACACCTGTCAAAATGGCTAACATTAACAACTCAGGCAACAACAGATTGTGGCAAGGATACAAAGAAAGAGGAACCCTTTTGCACTGCTGGTGGGAATGCAAACTGGTGCAGCCACTCTGGAAAACAGTATGGAGGTTCCTCAAAAACTTAAAAATAGAACTACCTACAACCCAACAATTGTACTATTAGATATTTATCCAAAGGATACAAAAATGCTGATTCGAAGAGACACATGCACCCCAATGTTTATAGTAGCACTATCAACAATAGCCAAAGTATGGAAAGAGCCCAAAGGTCCATAGGAAGATGAATGGATAAAGATGTGGTATATACAGATATACAATGGAATATTACTCAGAAATCAAAAAGAATGAAATCTTGCCATTTGCAACAATGTGGATGGAACTAGAGGATATTATGCTAAGTGAAATTAGTAAGAGAAAGACAAGTATCATATGGCTTCACTCATATGTGGAATTTAACATACAACACAGATGACCATAAGGGAAGGGAAGCAAAAATAATATAAAAACAGGGAGGGAGAAAAGACATAAGAGACTCTTAAAGAGAATAAACTGAGGGTTGCTGGAGGGGTTTTGGGTAAGGGGATGGGATAAATGGGCAAGGGGCATTAAAGAGGAGACTTGTTGGGATGAGTACTGGGTGTTATATGTAACTGATGAATCATTAAAATATATTGCTGAAATCATTATTACACTATATGTTAACTAACTTGGATGTAAATTTTAAAAAACAATAATAATAAAAGTGGCATCACATGAATAAGAAGCAAATATTCCCAATGAATATTTTAACTGCTTCGTTCAGAGAAATTTTCTCTATCTAAATTTTTGCAGAAATATTATGATGCAGGCAAGGTATCTATATGTTAAGACTGTTTAGTTTTAGCTCATGACTCTAAGACTTTAATCAGTTCAGTTTAAAGACTAGGAAAAGTAAATAAAAGCTATAAATTATCTAATGTTGCTGTTGGTGGATTATTTCATAGTAGATAACCATGTCAACAGCTTGTCTACTCCACAGGTGAAACACTGGGCCAGGAATTTAGAGTTGTAATTTGTCAAGCAAACATCTAGTATACAGTGTTGATGGAACATATAATAAAGTATTAATAATGCCCATATTATTTTGGGGTAGTAGAAGACTGCCATTTTTGAGTATGGAATGTCTATACTTGGATCTAGCCATGTATAAGCACATCTGAACAAGTAAGGATTGGAACACAGCATTCATAACATAACGACGTTCAAATATCTCTATAGGTAAAAAGTCTCCATAAAATTGGAAAAATATATTGGCTGACTTAAAGGGGGGAATAGTAATGAGTACAGTTGCATATGTGGTAAGTTCCAGGCACTGGTGAAGCAGTCAAGCATCAAGGACCCTGAAGTAGCTAGAAAGGTAAAATTATAGGGTTGAGGGATAGATTTGGGATTCAGCTACTGAAACCATATGAGTTGAGCTCCTAGAGAAGGAGCATACACAGGAGAGAACAGGGGTCCAAGGCCTGAAGCTTGTGGGACTCTTGTGACTACAAGTCAGGAAGGGAAGTTGACAGAAATGTGGAGACAAGTCAGAGAAGATGATAATTGAAGAATGAATCTCATATTTGGATTAAAGCAAATGACTCATTTAGATAATCAGCTATTAAACCAATATTTAGAGTGCTTATTTGTACCTGCACCTGTGCCAGGAGCTGGAGATATAAAGATAGAAGGATGCATGTCTTGCTTTTTAGTGTTGGAATAGAAAACTAAGCAATATTATAGAAGATGATAATTGTTTCTATTATGAGATACTCACAAATTACATGGAACTTTTCAGGGATGTCTTCTTCAACGCTCAGTTCCCTCCCAGTTAACCAAATTTCCTCTCTCCATCACAGCCAAATTTTGACATTTGCTGTTTCCATTTCTTTACTTCTTATTCCTCAACTCACTCTAGGGTAGCTCTTGCAGCCACCACTCCCCCCAAAGTTGCTTTCAAGTGTCCCTGCTAAATTCCAAGGTAATCTTCAGTCCTTATATGCTTGACCTCTTGTCAGAATTTTATATACTTAATCATTCTTTCTTTTTAAAATACTTTCTTTCTTTGGCTTTGCAAGGCAACACATTCTCTCTCACCTTATTGGCCAGTTCTTTGAAGAACTTCCTCTACACCATAAATATCGGGGATCCCTAGAGCTCTATCTTCTTTTTTTTAAGTTTAGTTATTTATTTTTTAGAGAGGCGGGGAGGGGCAGAGAGACAGAGAGAGAATCCCAAGCAGGCTCTGTCATTGCAGAGCCCAATATGGGGCTCAAACCCACAAACCACAAGATCATGACCTAAGCAGAAATCAAAAGTCAAATGCTTAACCTACGGAGCCACCCAGGCACCCCTCTCTTCTTATTATGTGTACCCAAATTAGTTCCTCACCATACTCATCATACTTCATGTTATTTCATTGTCTTTCCTAACACTGTAAACTTTGTGAGGCCAGGATTATGTCCCTGCTCTATTTCCAATGCTAGCCCCATGTATGACATGAAGTTTGTGCTTAATAAATATTGACGAAATGAATAGTGACTAACTCTGAGAATCCTTTAAAAGTCATATTTGAATTGAGACTTAAAATAGTAGGAATATCAAGAAAGTATATGGTAAATGATTAGAGACATTTGTGGAGTTTTGAACAGATGAGTGATATACCAAGATTTGAAAGTTGGATCACTCCAGTGGCAATGTGGGAATAGATGGGAGAAGAGGATTCAGGACAACTGATATTGCAGTAGTTATAGTAAAGAGGCCAATGGCTATAGAGATAAAGGAAAGGGGAAATTAATGGTTCAAAACATAATTAGGAGGTTGAACCAATAAGCCTTAAAGATGAATTGGCTACAGGAAGTGACAGAGAGGAATCTTGGATGCCTTGGATTCCTTCACTAGCATAGGACACATAGGAGAAAAGAAATTGGGGAGAAAAGATTAGGACCCAGTGAGATCTAGGTTTTTAAGTGTTCCATTATGGGTGCAGAAGTTAGAATACATTATAAAGTCTAGGAGTTCAGGAACCATGTCAGTTTAATCACATAGTTCATCCTAATGTTGGTGCTTGAAAAATTCCTTTGATGGTATTGATGGAATACCACATTGCCAATACTGCATTGCAGTTCCATCTAGGGGATCCCCCTTCTACAAAGACGTGTGTTTATTTACTCATCCCAGTGGGGCTTTATGACTAGGTTGCCCTTTAGATGAACATTATCTATTTTTGCAGATGCTGTTTCAAAATTGATTAGTTCTCCAACCCGCCCACTGAAATCATCCAACCTATTGAAGAAGCAGAATGGGATGTGGATTATAGGGTTTCAGATAACACCAAGTCCCTTGTGAAAGGTATGTTATTTCATTGCTTTGTTCTGCTTTTGGAAGAGTGTAGCTGTGTTTTCTTTTCTCCAACTGTATAGGTCACAGCAATTTTTTTTTCCACCGGGAATTACAAGCTATAAGGAAGATTTCCAGAGTAGAATCACAGTCTCACACAAATGCTAAATACAACTAATCAGGGCCTGGAAGGTACACAGAGGGTAATTAGTAGGTTATATTTGGGTCAGTACTAAGGTCATTTATGAGATACTACATGAAAAAGACTGTTTGCCTTTCTGTAGAGAAAAATGGAAATACATTCATTTTGTGCACTGTAATATATGCATTAAAATGGGTTAAAGGCATTTTTGGTAATTTCACATGTATATGTATCTCCGTATGTAAGATGATTTTAAAGCACAAACTGAAACGTTGTACTCTATTCATAATGAGAGTATTAAAATTGGTAACAAGGAATTGCATAAGTTTGTCCACTATGCTATAACTAGTGTCAGAATTGACAAAAGGGGATGTTCATTCTTAACATAGTAGGCTTCTGCTACTAAAGAGATAGATACTTATTTGGTAGTCTTAAACCCTTCACTGTACAACTATCACTAATGAATTCATAATAATAAACCGTGTCATGTTTGTAGTAGATCTTAGTTCCATGGCCTGTGTGGGCTTTTCAGGGCTTCCCTGACTACTGTGAACACTAAATGAGAGAAAATAATGTTAACTCAAAGTGCAAATGTAGGATACACATTTAGGAATCACTGAAGACAGTGTAGGATTATCAAATTGAACTACAGGAATGGACTAAAAACAAAAGACATAAAATCTCTTCTTCACATACTCATACAAGTTGATCTCATTTTCACCCATTGTTTTAACCACCACTCTAATGGAACACATTTCTCCTCACTTTCTCTCTCTGGGTCAGACCATCCCTCTTAAAGTACAGATCCACAGATCCAACTGCCTTCTATATCTACATCAATTTCTGTCTAAATCCACAACTTTATCAATATCTTTTTATTCCAGTGTTCAAAGTTAAGCTCATTATCTTCTCCCATAAACCTCTCCTTCCTGCTGAGGTTTCAAATAACCCAAATGTTTAGACCTGGGTATCACCCTCCTTTCCTCTCTCTCCTTCACTGCTTGTGTATAAACAGGCACTTCTTAGAATAACTTGGCCTAGGGGCGCCTGGGTGGCTCAGTCGGTTAAGCGGCCAACTTCGGCTCAGGTCATGATCTCCCGGTCCGTGAGTTTGAGCCCCGTGTCGGGCTCTGTGCTGACACCTCAGAGCCTGGAGCCTGTTTCAGATTCTGTGTCTCCCTCTCTCTGACCCTCCCCTGTTCATGCTCTGTCTCTCCCTGTCTCAAAAATAAATAAAACGTTAAAAAAAATTTTTTTAATAAAAAAAAGAATAACTTGGCCTATAAATATCTATGGAGACCATTCCTTTTATTCCCTTTTGTCAGTCTTAATTCAGGTCTTCATGATTTTTTCCCCTAAATGATTCTAATAATCTCTTAATGTATCTCTCAGCTTCAGTGTTTTCTGATCTTCTGTCTTTAATTCATTCTTTGAATCTCTACCAGAGTGTTTTAAAATACAAATCTGGGGGGCGCCTGGGTGGCGCAGTCGGTTAAGCGTCCGACTTCAGCCAGGTCACGATCTCGCGGTCCGTGAGTTCGAGCCCCGCGTCGGGCTCTGGGCTGATGGCTCGGAGCCTGGAGCCTGTTTCCGATTCTGTGTCTCCCTCTCTCTCTGCCCCTCCCCCCGTTCATGCTCTGTCTCTCTCTGTCCCAAAAATAAATAAACGTTGAAAAAAAAAAAAAAATACAAATCTGGCCATGTAACTCCCCTCCTTAAATCCTTGATCTGTCTCTCTTGCCCTCAAAAAAATGACCCTTAACTTCTACTTCTCACATAAAATAAAAGGCATCAACCTTGAACACTCTTTTTTTTATGTTTATTTAGTTTTTTGAAAGACAGTGTGAGTAGGGGACAGGCAGAGAGAGAGGGAGGCAGAGGATCTGAAGCAGACCCCATGCTGACAGCAGGGAGCCTGACACTGGGCTCCAATGCGAGATCATGACCTTAGCCAAGGTCAGATGTTTAACTGACTGAGCCAACCAGGTGCCCCAAGCATGAACACTCTTAACTTTATTCACCTCTTCCTGTGTGCATATGTATTTTCACTATTCCTATCTTTGCCTCCTTCTCACCTGCCTTATTTCTGGCAAAAGCAAAGCTCTGGGCCTGTGATCTATGTCTCTTTTCTCCCTCCCCAGGGCTCTCAGACCATCATTTGTAGCCATTCTCCTCATTCTCTACTTCTCTGCTGCCTCATTCCTCTTAACATACAGACATGTCCAAGTTTCCTTGATCTTAAACAAACGAAAGTCATCCCTCAGATGAAACAAGGCCAAAACAGAACTCACCATTTCCCCATAGCACCTGTAGTTAACTATTTTTTGTCCTTCAAAACAGAGCTCAAGCTGTACTCCCCACTCCAGCTCTGTGCTATTATATCATCTTCAATATTTACCTATCAAACACTTCATATATCAGAGTTAACTATTTATTTGCTTGTCTTGCTTATTAGACTGTGAGCTTCTTAAGTGTGAAAACAGGTATTATATCATTATTATCAGAAATTAATTAAGTAATGAGTATATATGTCAAAACATAATCTCAGGTCTGGACACTATTATTTTTATAAAGTTTCTATTTTTAGCTCTCATTTTGTCAGAAACTAAAGTTAATCAATCAGGTTCTTTACCCATTCCCCTACTCCCTAAAGAGTTGTGTATAGATTCCAGGCAGGTTATAAAGTACTGATGCTGGTGGAGGTAGGGCATGGGACATGTCTGGTCCCAAGTTGCCCAGGCTGCATCTCTGTGATTCCCCATTCCTGCCTGGTCTCCATTTAATGTACATTCAAATGTCTGCACCTTCCTGATCCAGACAACAAACCGACCTGATTTCTCTCAACTATTTTCTTCTCTCAGGAGACATGTAACTGGAATTTCTCTTGTTCCTTTTCCATCCTGAGATTAGGACAGGGTTTGAGCACTGAGTAGGACCTCATCCCAGGAAATAACAATTTCTTAGCTTTTTCTTACTTTCTCTCTCTCTCTCTCTCTCTCTCTCTCTCTCAATCTGCCTCCCAGAAGCAGCTGTTATCAAGCTGGCTTTGACCTTTGCTTCTAAATCTGTTAGCATAAACTTTATGCCCTGAGTATTTCAGGGGTTAGGTCTTTGAAACTCCAAATCCTAGTGTATTAGTCCTGATGCTTTCTACTGGAAAAGAAAAAGAAAGAAGGAAAGAAGGAAAGGAAGGAAAGGAAGGAAAGGAAGGAAGAAAGAAAGAAAGAAAGAAAGAAAGAAAGAAAGAAAGAAAGAAAGAAAGAAAGAAAAAGAAAACCCAAAACATACCCTCCATAATGAAAAGCTTTAATGATCTCATATAAGAGGAGATTCGGGGGTAGGGGGCAATTCTTGGTTTGGTTCACAGACCAGCATTGTCAATGATTTTTCAGGTTTTTTCCTTCTCTCTGTTACTCCATCCTCTGTATGTTGGCTTTTTTCTCAAACTTGTTTGAGACCTCATGGTCTCAAGATGATTGTCTTTCTTATCATTAGGGAGGAATATTTATCATACTTTTTTTATTTAATTTTTTTAATTTAATTTTAATTCCAGTGTAGTTAACATACAGTGTTATATGTTAGCTTCAGGTGTACAATATAGTGATTCAACAGCTCCATATGTTACTCAGTGCTCATCAAGATAAGTGTACTTTAATCCCATTCACCCATTTTACCATTCCGCTACCCAGGTCTCCTCTGCTAACCATCTGCTTGTTCTCTATAGTTAACAGTCTGGGTTTTTTTTATTTCTCTCTCTCTCTCTTTGTTGTTCTTCATTTGTTTTGTTTCTTAAATTCCACATATGAGTAGAATCATATGGCATTTGTCTTTCTCTGGCTGGCTTACTTCACATATCATTATACACTCCAGATCCATCCATGTTATTGCAAATGGCAAGATTTCATTCTTTTTATGGCTGAATAATATTCCATTGTATGTATAAATAGATATAGATGATACAGATATAGATATATATATAGATAGATAGATAGATATAGATGATGTAGATACCACATATTCTTTATCCATTCATCAGTTGATGGACACTTGGTCTGCTTTCATATCTTGGCTATTATAAATAATGCTGCTATAAACATAGGGGTACATGCATCCCTTTGAATTAGTGTTTTTGTATTCTTTAGGTAAATACCTACTACTGCAATTACTGGATCATAGGGTGGTTCTATTTTTAACTTTTTGAGGAACCTCCATGCTGTTTTCCAGAGTGGCTGTGCCAATTTGCATTCCAGCAGTAGTGCATGAGTGTTCTTTCTTTTCCACATCCTCACCAATACCTGTGTTGTTGATTTTAGCAATTCTGGCAGATGTGAGATGATATCTCATTGTAGTTTTGATTTGCATTTCCCTGATGGTAAGGGATGATGAGCATCTTTTCATGTGTCTGTTGGCCATCTGTATGTCTTCTTTGGAGAAATGTCTGTTTATGTACAGAAATCTGTTGCATTTCTATACACCAATAATGAAGCAGCAGAAAGAGAAACCAAGGAATTAATCCCATTTATATTTGCACCAAAACCATAAAAATACCTAGGAATAAACCTAACCAAAGAAGTGAAAGACCTGTACTTTGAAACTATAAAACACTGATGAAAGAAAATGAAGAGGACACAAAGAAATGGAAAGACATTCCATGCTCATGGATTAGAACAACAAATATTGTTAAAATGTCTATACTACTCAAAGCAATCTACACATTTAATGCAATCCCTATTAAACTACGAATAGCATTTTTTATAGAGCTAGAAGAAACAATCCTAAAATTTGTTTGAAACCACAAAAGACCCTGAATAGCCAAAGCAACCTTGAAAAAGAAAAGCAAAGCTGGCGGCATCACAATTCTGGACTTCAAGTTATACCACAAAGCTGTAATGATGGTACTGGCACAAAAATAGGCACAGAGGCCTATGGAACAGAGTAGAAAATCCAGAAATAAACCCACAACTATATGATGAGTTAATCTTTGACAAAGCATGAAATAATATCCAATGAGAAAAGGACAGTCTCTTCAAGTGTTGAGAAAACTGGACAGCAACATGTCTAGAGATATTTTAGAGTGAAACAATAAAAAGCTAACTCAGAGTGATTATTCAGAAATCCAGACTTTTCTTGAGGAGACCCCCAAATATCAATATTCATAGATCTTTTCTTAGGAACTGGTCTCTTATCTTCTGCCAGGCATATATACACCTGGCAGCCAATATTACTGGAGCTTAGCAACAGAAGAGGCTGAGTAGGTCTTCTCCCTTTCTATTATAAAAACTTTTATTCAGACTCTGTGCTTTCAGTGAGTATCTCACCCCAGCATTCCACTGTGCTTAGTGTGCCAAAGTCCAAACGCTCTCTGATTCAATTTCTCTAATAAATAAATAATGTAATATCATATATATATACAAATAACATACAGGTGGCGTTATACTATCCACATTACTCTGTCTTACTCCTTTGCTTTAAAGACTTGTCACAAATACTATTCTGTGTCAGTACACATAGCTCTAACCTCCACTAAGGGTATCTGTTGCCCAAAGGCATCATCCTTAAAATGAAAATTGAGTATGAAAATCAGGTTACCTCTTTAAGCAAAACGTCCCAATCAAGTGAAAACTCATTTGCCTAAAATTGGTATGTGATGTTCAATAGACCAGTCACATCTGACATTATCTTAAACAAACAATAAAATCAAGATGCATCATAATTTATGTTATTTATGTTCTCATTAATATCATTTACATTTAAGTTCATCCATCCCTACCACCTCTCCACTACTCCCAAAGTCACTACACTTTGAGAACCCAAAATTTTTTCATGAAAAATCCAGTGAATACCCGACCCACAAGCCTCTATTTTAATCCAAATATAGATTTCTATGTAAAGTAACAATGAAAAAAAATTAAGTAGGGGGAGGTACAGACTATATAAATGTCTTTAAGCCTGTTGATTAAATGTTTAGCTAAGTAAAGACTCCCTCTCTTCCCCCTCCCCCTCCCCAAAAAAAAGATTCCCTCTCTCCCTAAAACAAAAGAGTAAAAGCAAATTCCAATGTTTCTAAAAAAAAAAAAAAGATGTCTCATTTTTGCAATTTTTTTTCTGAGGGGTTTTAATGGGGGTGTTTGGCTGCAGTTATTAGAATCCACTCTCGCTATGTTAAGCCAGTAATTAATATATTAAAAGACATTAGGTTACTTACCAGGGAAAACTAGAAAAACAGACTTGAGGCTAAATGGTCTAAAGTTAAAAAGATTGCCATTGCACCATCACCCTGCCACTTCTTTGTCAGGAGTTTACCCTGACAACCACTGATGTCCCCTAAAGCAGGACACCTTTGACACAAGCCATCAAAATGGAAGCTATTCTATTTTGTTGCTCGTTTCTAAATTAAAGTGCCTGAGGATTTTTTTTAATAGTAAGAATGGTAAGCATGTGTATTAAATGCTTTTTAAGTTAGGCTGTTCCCAGTGCTTTACAAGTATGAAATCATGAATGCAAACATCATCTCAGCTCTCATCTTTAATAAAAAGTTGAATTATTCTTCTTTTAAAATTTCTTTATTTTTTCCTTTGGTTTTTGTAATTTTTTCAGCTTTAGTAAGTTGTAAATCGATAGTGCAGTAAACTGCATATAGTAGAGGTATATAATTTGATACATTTTGACATATGTATACACCTATAAAACCATTACCATAAAAAGATCATGAACGTATCTCTAGCCCCTAAAACTTTCTCTATACCCTGTGTAATTCATTCCGCCTCCCTCATATTTCCCTGTGCCAGGCAATCATGAATCTATTTTCTTTTGCTTTAGTTTTCATTTTCCAGAATTTTATACAAATGGAATTATAGTTATTCTTTTTTATCTGGATTCTTTCACTCAACATAGTAATTTTGAAATTAATCCATGGGATTTTATGTATCAATAGTTCATTCCTTTTTATTTCTCAATAGTATTCCATTGTATGGATATAGCATATTACATTTATCCACTCATTGTTGTTGTATATTTGGGTTGTTTCCAATTTGGGCCTTTACAAATAAAGCTCCTATGGATATTCATGTGCAAGTCATTGTGCAGATGTACGCTTTCATTTCTTGTGGGCAAATACATAGAAGTAGAATGTCTGGGTAAGTAATATATGTATATCCTACTTTTTAATAAGTTGCCAAATTGTTTTCCATAATCACTACACAAGTTTACGTTAGCATAAGCAGTCTATAAGAGTTCCAGTAACTCCAGATTCTCATTAACAGCTGACATGGTCAGTATTATTAATTTAAGCCATTTAACTGGGTGCTTATTATAGTTTTAATTTACATTTCCAAATTGATTAGTGATGTTGAGCATATATTTGTGTGTTTAACTGCCATTTCTATATCTTCTTTGATGAAGTGTCTGTTCAAATATTTTGCCATTTTTAATTAAGCGATTTGTTTTAATATAATTAAGTTGTAACTTTTCTTTGTATATTCTTAGTATAAGTTCTTTGGCAGATAAATGTTTTGCAAATATTTTCTCCCGTTCTGTGGCTTGGATTTTCATTTTCCTAGCATAGTCATTCAAAGAGTAAAAGTTCTAGTTTGTTTTTCTTTTGTAGTTTGTGGTTTTTATGTAGTGTTTATGAAATCTTTGCCAAATCCAAGTTAACTAACATTTTTTCCAATGTTTTCATCTAGGAATTTTATAATTTTAGCTCTTATATCTTAGATCTATGACCCATTTTGAGTTAGTGTATATAGAATGAGATCATGGTAGAGGTTCACTGTTTTGCATAAGCTATCCTGTTCTAGCACCATTTGTTGAGAATATCATCCTTTCTCCAGTGAATTTTCTTAGTATATTTGTCAAAAATTATTTGACCAAACCTATTTAGGTCTATCTATGGAATCTCTATTCTATTCCATTGAATTATATGTATATCTTTGTACCTATACCATCCTGTCTTGATTATTGTAGCTTTATAATAACAAATCTTGAAATCAGATGATGTTAGTAGTCAAACTTTCTTTTTCATGGTGTGTGTGTGCATGTGTGTGTATTTGTGATTAATTTAGGTTCTTTGCATTTCTATAAAATTGTAGAATCAGCTTGTCAAGAGAATGCTGGGATTTTAATTCTGATTCCTTTGAATATATGGATCAACTTGGGAATAGATGACATCTTAATAATGTTGAGTCTTATGATCCATGAATACAGTAAACCTATCTATTGATTTAGGCTTTCTTTAGTTTCTCTCAACAGTGTTTTGTAGTTTTCACTGTACATGTCTTATACAAATTTTGGCAAATTTATCCCTAAGCATTTCATATCTTTGATGCTATGATGAATGTTTTGGTTTTTTTTTTAATGTTTTATTTTTTGAGAGTGAGAGTAGGACAGAGTGAGAGCAGGAGAGGGGCAGAGAGAGAGGGAGACACGGAAGCTGAAGCAGGCTCCAGGCTCCAAGCTGTCAGTACAGAGTCCAACTGGGGGCTCGAACTCACAAGCTGCAAGATCACGACTTGAGCCAAAGTTGGACATTTAACTGACTGAGGCATCCAGGCACCCTAATGGTACTATTTTAATTTTAATTTTAATTTAATTTAATTTAATTTAATTTAATTTAATTTAATTTATTTTATTTGTTTACTACTAGTATATAGAAATACAATTGGTTTTTGTATATTGACATTGTATTCTGCAACTGTTCTAAACTTACTTATTAGTTCTAGTAACTTTTTTGTCAATTCCATAGTATTTTCAACATAGATCATCATGTCATCTGTGAATACAGATAGTTTTACTCTTCCTTTTCCAGTTTACATACCTTTTTTTTTTTCCTTGCCTGACTAGAATTTCTGGTTCAGGGTTAAAGGAAATTGGCAAGGGACCTAGGAATTCTAATTTAGGTGGGCAGAACTTATAAGTTAAGAATTTTCCCAAATACGAAATAAACTACCTAAAAGGAGATGGAGAATCATAAATATGACAATCACTTCAAGAGAGGAGAGGTGGGCAGCAAACAATAAAAGGAGAGTCAAAGAAATAAACCAAAACAAACAAAAATAAAAAATACCTTTGCCAGGGCACCTGGGTGGCTCAGTCAGTTGAGCGTTTCACTTCTGCTTAGGTCATGATCTCGTGGTTCATGGGTTTGAGCCCAGTGTTGGTCTCTGTGCTGACAGCTCAGAGCCTGAAGCCTGCTTCAGGGATTCTGTCTCCTTCTCTCTCCACCCCTCCCCCACTTGTGCACATGCTCTCTCCCTCTCTTTCTCTCTCAAAAATAAATAAACACAGGGACACCTGGGTGGCACAATCAGTTAGGCTTCCGACTTCAGCTCAGGTCATGATCTCATGGTCCCTGAGTTCAAGTCCCACATCACGTGCTGTGCTGCCAACTCAGAGCCTGGAGCGTACTTCGGATTCTGTGTTTCCCTCTCTCTCTGCCCCTTCCCCGCTCATGCTCTCTCAAAAATGAATAAATGTTAAAAAAATTTAATAAATAAATAAACAAACATTTAAAAAATGTTTAAAAATACCTTTCCCCTCCAACTTTTTTTTCCAGCTTGAGTCTTTCTACAATAGATTAAGAAAATGGGCCCAACTAGGAGGTTAAAAATACAATGCTAAAGGTGAAGTAAACTGAACGACACATGTAAAATTTATTTTTCCAGGAACATTGAATTAATTTCTCTCATAAGCATCTATGACACTCAACAACTGTTAATTCACTTTACTGCTAATTACACTACAATGAACAGTTTTGATTTTGTGCATTGTTAGGCTATTTAACATGTTTGAGAGTCTCTGGTTGAAGAGTGCCCCCTCAAAATTCGTGTCCATCCAGAATCTCAGAACATGATCTTATTTGGAAATAGTCTTTACAGATGTAATTAGTTAAAATGATCATACTAGATTAGGGTGGGTCCTAAATCCAAAGACTAGTGCCTTTATAAGAAGGCCATGTGAAAGACACATAAGGAAGAAAGCCATATAATGACAAAAGCAGAGATTGAGTGATGTAGCTATAAGGAAGGAATGCCAGAGGTTGCCAGGGAACACCAAAAGCTAAGGAAGAGGCAAGGAAGGATTTCCTTCAGAGGGAGCACAGCCCTGCTGATACCTCGATTTTGGACGTCTAGCCTCCATTACTGTGACAGAATAAATTTCTGTTGTTTTAAGCTAGCCAGTTTATAGTACTTTGTTACAGAACCCTCAGAAGCTAATGCACACATGGTAGTGAGGAAGTGGGCGCTCCTATAATAAATACCTAAAAATGTAGAAGTGGCTTTGGAACTGGGTAATGGATAGAGGCTAGAAGAATTTTGAGATGCTTGATAGAAAAAGCTTAGATCGCTGTGGGGAGAAATGGTTAGTAGAAAGATCGACATTGAAGGTGATTTGATGAAGTCATAAGAGGAAATGAGGAATATGTTTTTGGACACTTGAGAACTGACGACCCATGTTATAAAGTGTCGAAAACTTGGCTGATTTTTGTTCTAGTGTTGGGTAGAAAGTAGTACTTAAAAGCAACGAATTTGGATACTTACCTAAGGTTTCCAAGCAAAGTGTGAAAACTTCAGGCTAATTTCTCCTTACTGCTTGTTGTGAAATGCAAGAGGGAAAAGATATATTGAAGAAGGAAATTTTAAGCATAAGTTACCAGCACTTGATGATTTGGAATATTCTCAAACTACCCATAGAGCAAAAGATGAGAAAGGGTCTTCTGGAGAGAACACCAATGGTGTGGCTAAACAAACTTTTGGTAAAGAGATTAGACATACAACTAACTCATGGATCTAAGCAACCATCTCAACAGAAGTCCAGAATGAAGATGGGTTATCCAAGAAAGATTTGTAGAAGACCCTCTTGTGTGATATCTTGGATCCCTATGAAGTACACAAAAGACCAACAAGGTTTTTGAGAATGTTATATCAGCAGAAACACTACCAACTTAGATTAAACAGACATCACTGGAAGGAAATGAAGGAAGAATTGATCCAAGGGTAAAGCCATGGATTCAGGAGTCATCCTTGAACCCAGACGTGGAACATGAAGCTATAGATGACTATTTTCAGGACTTAAAACCTAATGTAATTTGCTATGCTATTGTTAAGCACTGGACCCTAGTGGCAGTTTTCCATGATGTATTCCTTACTAAATGTGTTTTGTACATGTTTGTGATATATGGGCATTCTCAAGTATAGGCTCCTACATTGGTCTTTTTTGCAAGTGTTGAAGTCTAGTGTTCTTAAGTAAGTATTCAGTAAAGGCAAAATGGCAGTAATTTATATTATCTTATATCATATCACATCATATATTTATGTTATATTATATCGTATCATATTATATCACATATACACATATATTATACACACACACACACATATACATATATAACTGGGCTCATTCTTCATTGGGTTTATCCTTAACTCAATTAGCCAGTGTCCAAATTCAGTATATTAATTTTTATTAGAGGTCTCTATTTTGATCTATTTATAAAATTAAATGCTAAATTTTTACCTTTTTTAATATGTTGATAACTAAGCAATTTTACATGGTTTTTGTGGAAGTCAGATGAGACATTTGATTTATTCTGATTTTGTGTGCATGTTTATCAGATAATACATAAGTTATGGCTATTAATTACATGCTGTGTCTTTAAAAAAGTATTTTATCGGTTGAGCTAATTGATAAACACTATGTCAGCACATTTATTTAAGTTATTGATTAGAGTTAGATGAATGAATGATAAGGTCAGAACTAATACATGTGATAACATGAAAAAATGAAAAAGGAGGAAATCAGCATCTCTTTTATCTAATTTATTCCAAAACAATATTTTCAAAACGATGCCTGATTAAATAGAACTAAAACTCAGAAAGATGCATTCAAAGGGAGTTTGGAATCCAGGTTCCTGACACAAACAGGCCAAACCATTTGAGAAAATTAGTGTTTCTCCAAAGAGATAAGCCATGACAGGTTGATCGTGACTGAACTTCTCAATGCACCAAATGCACATACAATGTTCCAATGAATTTTAACATTCTGAATTGGAATCTGTGTTGTTAATGGCTTTGCTGCATAATATTCACAGAGAAGCCTCGATAGTGAGCAAATGATCAAAATTAACGTCAATGTGCAAAATAATTTAAGTCAAAATACACATGACCCAAGCCTTTTAGCAAGTAATGAGTTATTTTAATCATTTCAAATTATACTTTAAAAAGTTATTCAAAATTCTAAGTGAATAAAATACCTTTTTTCTTTTAAAATCTTTTTTTCATATTAGCTTGTCAAGGCCAAAATGATATATCGTTACACACCTCAAATATGACTGCTTTTCAAACACAAAATGTCTACAATAAAAATCAGATTTACCTGATTAAATTAATACTAGGGCTTGTGAAGAACATTTTTTCAATAAAAGACATATTTTGAAATATACTCACTGCTTCATACCAGTTACTTTATATAAAATCAACACATTTCAAATAAAAGTATTCCAATAATATGTTCTTAAACTCAGCTGAAATGAATTTGAATGTTTTATCTTATAGTTGTTCTCCCAAATTATAGGGCATGAACATTTGACCAGTTTGAAGGGCGGCTCTAGACAAAACAAGCATTATAGTCACAGTGGTTCTAAAAATAGGAAAGCAGGAGCAGCTGGGTGGCTCAGTCAGTGAAGTACAACCAACTCTTGATTTCAGCTCAGGTCATGATCTCTCGGTTCGTGAGATTGAGCCCTCCTCTGTGCTGACAGTGCAGAGCCTGCTTGGGATTCTCTCTCTCCCTCTTTCTCTGCCCTGCTCTTGCTCACACATGCTCTCTTTCTCAAAACAAATAAATAAACATTTTAAATAAATAATAGATAGATAGATAGATAGATAGATAGATAAAGGAAAGCAGTGGCTTTCAAAGCTGTTAGTTCCGTGCTGCTATGACAGTACCGTGCTTTATGCAGTCATAGCTATTCATAAAGCAGACAGTCCTTGAGATTTTTTTTGTTGTAAAAAGCTTACTTAATAAATACACAAATCATGTACGAAAAAGCAGAACAATATAGAAAATCAGAAAAGAGGAGTTATGGGGAGGGAGAGAGATTAATTACTGAAGAACATTATAACAAGTAACTTAGAAAAATATAAGCATATGCCTCTTAACACAAATTTTACATTTTAAATTGTTTTAACATGATAGCTTGTGTAAGAAAACATAGTATGTAAACTGCATGCCTTTTGTTTCCAAACTCCTTCTGTGGGCAGTGGGTGTTTACCCCAGGGTGAGGAGTTTCATAAACTAGCAGATACAAAGAAAATAATAAACACCCACATCCTCCAACTAGAGATAATATTTGTGCTGGATAATTTCTGTTTGGACCTCTAGATCCACTCTCCATAATTTTCTGCCCTGCTCTGCTTCAGAAGGCTGATCTCTAAGGACAGCATTACCAGGTTTCACATATGCTGTGCCTAGTGGGATATCAGATCACAGGATAGGAAAAGAGTGAGGTTAGGATCTTCCCCAGCTTCAGCTCTGGTTACTGTTCCCTGCTTTTGCCTGCCTGGGACTAAGGCTGGTCACACCACCCTCTGTTGCTAAGTCCCTGGATGGTTTCTTAACCCTCCCACACCTCTATAAATCATCCCTTTAAACTTTCTTCAGCTAAACCCTATTGGGTGTGCCATCTGTGTCCTCCTGGGACTGTTACTTGTGGATCACAGTTAATATTTTGTTTTATTTCCATTTAGTCTTTTAAGTGTATGCTTTTATTTTGCTTAATGTATTATAATAATTTTCCCATGTTATTGAAAACATTTTGCAAAAATCATGTGTGACCTAATTTACTTAACTTTTTGTTGGACTATCCAGATTTTCAATAACATAAACAATGTTACAAAGAACATCTTTGGATATAAATCATTGGATTTCTGATTCTTCCCATGGGATGAATTCACAGGATATGATTACTGCATCAAGAGTAAGAACACATTTAAAACAAAATTTTTTTTTAAGTTTATTTGAGAGAGAGAGAGCACATACAAGTGGGAGAGGGGCAGAGAGAGACAGGGAGAGAAAGAGAATCCCAAGCAGCCTCTGCACTATCAGTGCAGATCCTGATGTGGGGCTGAAACTCATGAACCGTGAGATCATGACCTGAGCTAAAATCAGATGCTTAACCAACTGAGCCACCCAGGCACCCCTGAAATTTTTTATATGTGCTTTCCACATTGTACAGATTGTCATAATTATCAGCATAGTGCTCAACATGCTACATCCCTGACAGCATTGAATATTATCATTTTACATCTTTACTAATCTCGTAAGTGAAAAGGCATCTTTTTTTCCATTTGCATTTTTGTATTACTTATAAGGGGAAATTTTTTAACATTGGTTAGTATTTTTCCTTTTATTTTTTTGAAATTATTTATTTTGAGAGAGAGAGAAACTGAGCACACAAGCAGAGGAGGGGTAGAAAGAGAGGGAGAGAGAGAATCCCTAGCAGGCTCCACACAGTGCAGAGCCCAGTGCAGGGCTTGAACTCATGAACTGTGAGATCATGACCTAAGCCAAAGTCAAGAGACCAGTGCTTACCCGACTGAGCCACCCAGGCACCACTCCTTTATTTTTTTTGAATAGTCTTGTTTGTATATTTATTTTTTAATTATTTAAAACAGGCTTTATTCTGAAAAACTTTAAATATATTTTTTAATTAGAAAAAAATGTTCTAATGAACCCTAATGGATGTATTATCCAGCTCTGACAATCATCAACACTTACACTGCCTTTGGAAAAATTCTTAAACAAAACCAGCACAGAACAGGGTTCTCTAAAAAGCCAGTGTTGCCCCATTTCTGACACCCAGGCCCCAGTGCTTCTCACTCTCCACCAGACTGGCTACTTTACGTACTGCTCCCACTTAATCCTCCCCTAGTCCTTCATTCCCAGCAAGATGTTCATTTACAACTTACTCAGGGTCACTAGCTACCCATTCAGGAGCTAAACCTCAGCTCAGAGATGAGGCTGAAGTTTCCTGGCTAATAAGAGTCAGTTTTGGTTTGGTTGGTTGGTTGGTTGGTTGGTTTTTATTTTATGAGAGAGAGAGAAGAGAGTGAGTGGGGGAGAAGGGGCAGAGGGAGAGAGAGAATCTCAAGTAGGCTTAAGCTCAGTGAAGAGCCCGACATGGGGCTCAATCCCAAGATTCTGGGAATGTGACCTGAGCCAAAATCAAGAGTTGAACAATCAACCAACTGAGCCACCCAGCCTCCTCTATAAGAACCAGTTTTTGTTGTTATTGTTGTTGTTGTTTTAATGTTTATTTATTTTTCAGAGGGAGCTGGGGGGGGAGGGGCAGACAGAGAGGGGCACAGAAGATCTGAAGCGGGCTCTGCACTGACAGCAAAGATCCCCATGCAGGGCTTGAGCTCACGAGCTGTGAGATCATGACCTGAACTGAAGTCGGACACTTAACTGACTGAGCCACCCAGGCACCCCTATAAGAACCAGTTTTAAAGCAATAGCTGGCTACTCTTCTTCCCTAAAGAAATGCAGTGCCTTTAAAAACAAGCAAAGCTACTCTTTCCCAAGAATGGCACTCCTATTTTAGTCTTTTTCCCCCTCTTTTCATCTGAGAATGAAAAAATTTTGAGACCCTATGGCTACTCCATACCCCTCTAGCCACCCCTGCCTACCTTTTATGGTTCTGATGATAAAGAGGAAAGAGGCAAGTCGGAGAGATAAAAAGCCACCCCAGTAGCTTCCTGGCCTTGCCTTGCCTTCCAGGTGGGACCTGACATCTTTCTAATTGATTGTGGAAAATGCTAGGCAGTAGAGATGGCAGGACCCAAGAGGAAAGAAAAAGCTCTGGTTGAAAGTGCTTTTTCCCAGTACCCAGGAGAGGAGAGGAAGGCCAGTGTCCTAGGAATGAAAGCACCAGGCCCATTAGTTTCCAGACGGGACCAGGCTCAATGGAGACCTTTCTGATGCTAATTATTTTTAGCTCAGATTCTTCCTTCAGAGGGAAGAGGAGTGGCCACCAGGAGAGACGGGGTCCTCTAGCTTTATTTGCCATTTTATTTACAGCTTGTCATAAGGATAATTGATGAAGGCCTCAGATCCCATGACCTAGAAGAGCCAGGATTCTGGGGAGATCCCAACTGGAAACAGGCAAGAATGCCCTCAAGTTCTGGCTCAGGTACCAGTTTCTCATCCTCACCCCTCTGTTAAAACTTGGGGCTTGGAAGGCCACACCTCACAGGATGGTAGAGAGGGCTCAAGAAGATAAGACAGCACATGTGAAGTGACTGGCATAGAATCTAGCATGTAGGAAGAACTCCATAAATGGTAGCACTGCTGCAAGCTGTTTTCTTTCATGTTCTGCAAAGGATGTAGAAATAAATCCAACAAAAGTCTCCTCCACCCTCACCTGACTGCCCTGGCCAGGCAGCTGGCCACTAGAGTGGCTCTACCTTCTTTCCCCACACTGTGACCTCGAATTCTGACCCTTTTGCTGGTGATTTCTCCCACTAAGAGGGAGACAAAGGGGAGTGTGTGATCCAAGGCATGTACCAGATGAGAACCAAGGTAGATGGATTTTGACAATCTGATGACAATCTGATGGAGAAGACAGAAAATGACTAGGAAGAGTGCAGCACCCTTTGAAAGGATGTTTTATTTCATGATGCAGCACAGTGGGACTGAGCACACATTCTGAAGATGACCATCCTGGGTTCTATGGGGGCTCAGCCACTTACCAGCTATGTGCTCTGGGACAAATCTCTACTTCTCAGGCCTGTGCTTCCTCATCAGGTATTGCCCTGAACCAGGCCTGATGGGGCTACCAGCTGTAGGAAAAGCAGAGTGAGCACTTATGGCCTCCAGTGCTGACAGGTGTGAACATCATGGGTCCTGGATCCCTTGTTGCGCAGGAGACCACCATGGTGTATGCTGCTTGGAGGTGGCAATCCAAGAATGGTCCAACAGGTAGATGGTCAGATAGATTGCCAGGTGTTAGCAGAGTCAAGATGTCTGCAGAGAACCTGTAGCTCTTCAGGAGTGGAAAGTGGGCTCAGAAGGCAGGTAGTTTCAGCACCAGTGCAAGGGATATCTGAGGAAATGTGCCCTTCCCACCACAGCTCCTCCATCATCACAAAAAGAGCACCATGATCTGAGGCTACTGGGTCTCAGGGCATATTATATCCCTTCCCATGCGTGCATCTATATTCTTTATTTATCTACTGCAATTTGTATAAGCTCGTCATATTTACAACTTTAAATAGATTTATATCATTTCTATTGCAAATATTTCCCTAGCCTGTATCTTGTCATTTAATATTGCTGATTGTACAGCTTTTTTTTTAATGTGGTCAAATCCATCAATAATTTATTTTTTCTTCCCTGTATGAAGCTCACAAAGTTCCCCTTCACTTGGAAATGAAAAATATATTCACCTAAAAAATATATAGGTGATATGCATATATATATGCATATCACCTATATATTTTTTTATAACTTTTTGTTTCAAAATAACTTCAAATACACAGGAAAGTTGCAAGAATAACTTAAAGAGTTCTCATAGACACTTTATCAAAATTCATACATTTTTAACATTCTGCCACATTTGCTATTTTGCTTTATCATCTCTCTCTTGCATGCTCACTCGCTATCTGTCTCATGTATGTGCATGTGTGTGATGTATTTTTTCTAAATTATTTGAAAGTAGAATGTATACATCATGTTCACTTCCTACTGCCAGGAATATTCCTACAGCCACGGTACAATAATGGAGTTCAGGGAATTTAACATCAATACAAGATTTTTATCTAATCTGCGATCTATATTCCAATCTTTTCAAATGTTTCAATAATGTCCCTTAAAGCATTTTCCTCCTCAAGCACAGGATGGAATCAAGAATCATGTACCACATTTAGCTGTCATGTATCTTTAGTCTCCTTTAACCTGAAGCAATTTTGCAATCTTTCTGTGTCTTTCATGACATTTTAATTTTTCAAAAACATAAGCTTGTTATTTTATAGACTATCCCCCAATTTGAGTTTTTCTAATGCTTCCTCATGAGTTGGAAGTTATACATCCCATGAGATGTGTCCTACTCATGTTATCACATCCAGAGGTACATAATATCATCAACACCAATTGGCGATTTTAATTTTGGTTCCCCAGTCATGGTATTGTATGATTTTCCTACTGTGTGATTAAGGATTTTCCTTTTTCAATGAATAACAATCATTATTATGTTATTGCATGAATAACATCATCTTTATCAAACTGTCTCCCTAGATTTAGCATCCACTGATGACTCTTGCTACAATCAGTCTTCACCATGTAGTTGCAAAATACTTATTTTCCAACTCTACTACTCCCTCTACACTAACTGGTGGACAGAAAAATCCTCTTCTCTCCTATTCATTTGCTCATTTATCTAATTTTATTAGTATGTCTTCATTTTTATTCAATGTTTATTCTAGTTGCTTGATTTTAAATCTTTTATCTGCTTTGTTAATTTTTAGTACAGCTTGTTTTATTATTTATTATGAAAAAGCTTTATTCTTAGAGAATTTGCAGAGGCATTACTGTAATTTCAAAATATTTTCATAATCATTATCCATTTTATCCCCATTTGAGTTCTCTGTTGCTGCATAACAAAGCATCTCAAGCACAACAATTTATCATTTCTTATAATCCTGTAGGTGAATGAGGCAGTTCTTCTGCTAATCTCTCTTGGGCTCCCTTATGTGGCTTCATTTAGCTGACATGATGATACTGGATAGCCTCACTCATGTATGGGTCATCAGCTGGGGCTCTGTCACCACCAGGTTTAGCCTGGGCTTCTTCACATGGTGGCTTCAGGGTTCCATGAAAACAGGAGTAGAAACCGCAAAGCCACTTATGGTCTTGCTTGAAAGTCACATGTCATTTTTCACCATATCTTATTTGTTGAGGCAAGTCATCAAGCCAGCCCCGATCCAGCAGGTAAGGAGATAGACAGTTTCTCTTTATAGGAACACCTGCAAAGTGGTTTTAGCCATTTTTAATTCACCATAATCCCAGTAACAATTCTGAGAGATAAAGAAAGCCAGTTATTGCCATCCCTTTTTTACAGATCAGGAAACTGAGGTATGAAGAGGTTCATCGGTATAGTATAAAGCAGTTCTACTTTTAAAATGGTCCATAATGCAGCTCCATTAATATCACCTGGGTGGTTGTTAGAACCGCAGATTCTCAGATCTCACCCGAGGCCTACTAAATTACTATAGATAATAGAGCTATTACAGCAATAGATACCATCAGTACCATGCTATAGTATTACACATATCATACTTTGGAGTAGGTCCCAGGAATCTGCGTTCTAATAAAGTCTCCAGATACTACTTATGCACGTAAAGTTGGAGAAGTAAATGGATTTGAAGCGAGTCGAACTGAACCACACTCATGTCCCAGTTTTGTCACCTGATAGCTGGATGACCCTAAGTAGATCACTTACCCTTTTGAAACTTCAATTTTTCTTATCAGAAAAAAATGGTAATATCTGCTTTACCTACTCCAGCAGCCTATTACGAATATCAAAAGAAAGAAGATGTTACATGGAAAAGCAGCCAGGAAAATAATGATGAATATGGTAATGTTACCCAAGATCACAGAATTTATTAGAGATAGAATCAAGACTAAAACAGCTGTATTCCTGGTCTTAAACCTCTTCAGGGATAAATACTAATTGGGCCAGCAGCTTTTCAGTCTTTTCCAGATCTTCAGAGCTATGGCAAACTGCAATGCTGATTGCAAAGAGCCAGCAAACAGTGAATGTGACCTGTTCTCATTGAAACAAAGAGCCCCTTCCCTCTCCTGTCTCCTTCTTCAGTAACACAGACCCCTCCACTCCCTAAACAAGCTCACACAAGGCCATCACAGCAGGGCATGGCTATCTTTTTTTTCTTTTCATGGGAAAAGATTACTGAGTGGGAAGTGTTCGGGATGAGTGAATGTTACTGGGGAGTGGGAGGTGGAGTGACAATCCTGGCCTAGATTCTGTTTTTCAAGTTTGATGCATGTCAGTGGAATGGCATCTACAGCCTGCTGAAGCTTTTGGAGAGTCAGAATTTGAGAGCTAGTGGGTGAGAAATTGCGATCTCTTACTGATTATTCACCTCCTCCAACCTATATTTTTAATTCACCCACTCTTAATTCTAATCTTCCCTCCCAGCAATTTTCTAAAACTCAGTCTTATCAGCTTTCTCAGTCTTCCTCAGGCTCAATCTACTTAGAAAGGAGGTAGTGAAGTCTAAATGATCCCCTCACCCTACTTAACTGAAAACCCAATTTTGCAACCAAGTTGACAGAAAAAAAGATGTAGCTAGGCATTAAAAAAAAAGTGCAACATAGAAAAGGAGGTAGCACAGACTCCCTGGGCTCAAAGCCCAGCTCCATTTCTTACCAGCCTTGCGCACACTTAACTCTGTTCATTTCCTCTTCTGTGAAATGCGGTTTTATGAGGGCTCCATGAGTTAATCCATGTAAAGCCCTTAAGAACAGTGTCTGGCACATGCAACAACATGGAGCATTATAGATTTTGCCACACTGTACTACATTACCACAATTGCCTAGTCTCCTGCCTTTAATGCTTCCTTGCATCTAACTCATTCTCCCATGATTAATCTTTCTCAATTACCATTAAGTCCTCTTTCTCCCACCTTATAGAATATATTACCTATTGCACAAACTCTAAGCTTCTTGGTTTAGCATTTAAGACATTTCTCATCAGTTCCCTCCAACTCTGTCCAACCACATTACCCAATATCTTTAGTGATATTTCACTAGTGATATTTCACTTTTCACTCTGTTGATAGTGTCCTTTGATGCAAATTCAAAGAATCTTGATTTTTAGTGCCATAAAATCTTTGAAAGACATATCTCAAAATAAACATAAACCTACAATATGTAATTTAGTACTGTGCACATAAAATGTGTATTAGTTTTCTATTGCTGCTGTAACAAATTACCATAAACTTAGTTGCTTAAATATTTAGCGAAAAGATTCCCTTGGCACTGCAGACATTTTGAGCTGGGTAATTCTTTGTTGTGGGAGGCTGTCCTGTACATAGTAGGATGTTTATCAGCATCCCAGTCCTCTCCCCACTAGGTGCTAGTTGCAACACTTCTGTTCTGAAGACCAAAAATGTCTCCAGATATTGTCAAATGTCCACTGGGGATAAAAATCTCCCCTAGTTGAGGGGCACCTGGGTGGCGCAGTCGGTTAAGCGTCCGACTTCAGCCAGGTCATGATCTCGCGGTCCGTGAGTTCGAGCCCCGCGTCAGGCTCTGGGCTGATGGCTCGGAGCCTGGAGTCTGTTTCCGATTCTGTGTCTCCCTCTCTCTCTGCCCCTCCCCTGTTCATGCTCTGTCTCTCTCTGTCCCAAAAATAAATAAACGTTGAAAAGAAAAATTTAAAAAAAAAAAATCTCCCCTAGTTGAGAACCAATGCTCTACAAAGACCCCTTCTCTTGCTATGTTTTTTTTTTTTTTTTTTACCATTTCTCAAACATGCCTGGACTAATTTCATTTTGTATCTTTTACTCAAAGTATATTAATTTTTATTATGGTAAGATATATGTTAAATTGACGATTTTAAGTATATAGTCCAGTGGCTTTATGAATATTCACATTGCTGTGAATTCACCATCAGCCATCTCCATAACTTTTTCATCTTTCCAGACAGAAATTCTGTATTCATTAAACAATAACTTTCCATTCTTTCCTCCCCCCCAACACCTGGCAATAACCATTCTACTTTCTGACTCTAAATTTGACTACTCTATCTCATAGAAGTTTTTTCTATCTCATAGAAGTTTACTCTATCTCATAGAAGAATCATAGAATTTTTGTCTTTTTATGTCTGGCTTATTTCACTTAGCATAATGTCTTCAGGTTCAACCATGTTGCAGAATTTCCTTCCCTTTTCAAGTCCGAATAACATTCCATTGTATGTATATGTCACATGTTGTTTATCCATTCATCTATCAATAGACAGTTTGGCTATTGTGAATAATGCTTCTATGAACAGGTGTATAAATGTCTGTTCAAGTCATTGCTTTGAGTTATTTTGGGTATATACTCAGAAATGGAATTTCTGGATCACATGGTAATTCTGTGTTTAATTTTTTGAGGAAGCATCATACAGTTTTCCATAGCAGCTATACCATTTTGTATTTCTACCAACAATATACAAGCATTCCAATTCTCCACATCTTTACCAACACTTACTGTTTTCTGGGGGGTTTTTTGTTAATAGACATCTTGACTGTGTGAAGTGCTATCTTGTGATTTTTGTCTTGCATTTCCTTAATCATAAATGGTGTTGAACATCTTTCTCTGTGCTCACTCATAATGTGCATATCTTCTTTGGAGCAATGTCTGTTCAAGTCCTTTGCCCATTTTTTAATGGGGTTTGTTTGTTTTTGTTATTTTTGTTGAATTATAGGGATTCTTCATATATTCTGAATGTCAACCCCTTATCAGATACTTTTGTCTCATTCTGTGGGTGCCTTTTCACTCTGTTGATAGTGTCCTTTGATGCACTGAAATTCAAAGAATCTCGATTTTTAGTGCCATAAAATCTTTGAAAGATGTATCTCAAAATAAGTATAAACCTGCAATATGTAATTTAGTACCGTGCACATAAAATGTTAGTTTTCTACTGCTGTTGTAACAAATTACTATTAACTTAGTTGCTTAAAACAATATAACTTTATTATCTTATAGTTCTATAGGTCAGAGTTCTGAAATGGATCTTACAAAGCTAAAATCAGGATGCCACAGGGCTCCTGAGTGGCTCAGTCAGTTAAGCCACTAACTCTTGATTTGGGCTCAGGTCATGATCTCATGGTTCATGGAATTGAGCCCCACATTGGGATCTGCACTGTTTGCTCAGAGCCTGCTTTGGGTTTTCCTTCTGTCTCTCTCTCTCTCTCTCTCTCTCTCTCTCGAACTGCCCCCCCCTCGCCTTTCTCTCTCTCTCAAAATAAATACACTTTAAAAATTAAATTAAATTAAATTAAATTAAGATGTCAGAAAGGCTGCATCCCTTCTAGAGGGTCTAGAGGAGAATACATTTCCTTGCTTTTTCTGGCTCCTAGAGTTCAGCCACAATCCTTGGCTCATTTTCCCTTCTTCCATTTTCAAAGCTAGCAACACTGTATTGCCCTCTAACCATTCTTTCATAGCCATGTTTCCTTCTGACTCTCAACTCAGTCAGGAAAGGTTCTTTTAAGGATCCATTTAATTAGGTTGGGCCCACTTAGATAATCCAGGATAATCTCCCCAAATCAAAGTCCTTAACCTTAATCACATCTGCAAAATTCCTTTTGCATGAAAGTTAACACATTCACAGGTTCCAGAGGTTAGAGATCTTTGGGGTCCCATTATTTTGCCTATCACAAAGAGGGGGGGAAATGTGAAACAGAAGTAAACCTGAAATTAGTATTGTTATATGACTTTCTGAGCACATTTTCTCCCTCTCATCTTAGCCAGGCAGCATAAGTCTTCATCCTCTGGACTTTTGGATGCTAACTGAATTTCTATAGATTCTTAAGACCATCTGCTTTACTGACCAAGATATTTCATGAATTCACACTCTCTTTTCTGGTTTAGAATAATCAATATTAGAAACAGATGGGGTGAAATTTTTCAAAGTTTTGTCATAACTTTAGTAAAAGAAGAAAAATCTAGCAAATTGAAATGCTACCTTCATACTATTAGTACATATATATATGTATATTAAATATACATATTAGTAAGTGTGTTAATAACTTTTATACTTGTATAAGTAATAGGTATTCAGCCAAAAGTGGGCAATGGGATTTTTCTCTTAAGTATTAGGGCCCCGAGGATACCTGGCACTAGGTAATGGAAGCAGGGTCATCATGTTAAATCATGTAGTCTGTTTTCAGCACAAGGTACTCCAAACCTAATTTGTATTCCATCCCAATCCATGCCCCTGAATTATGTTCATCTAGAAGAAGGGGCACTTTTTTCAAATATTACAAAGGTGCCATATGAGCTAGTGGTAGCCTCACCTGGAGAGTATTCATAAGGAGGGGAGTGCACCCTTGGCAACTCCTTTTTGGGTCACAGCTATACCTAGGACACTGAGAGAAGCTACACATACACTATGCAGAGTATTCTAGTTCACTGCCAGAAGAGCATAGAACAGCCAATAGAAATATATAGCACCTACCCTTAGACATATAGCTGAAATACTTTGAGAGAATGTGGCCAGGGCAGAGTCAAGCTCTGACTAGCTAGCAGGTCTGGAGACATAGGTTAATAAAAGGTCTTATTGATATTGTAATACATAATAAAATATAGTTAATATGCTATCAGACATTATGGCCACCCTGCAGATAAATAGAGAGGTAAAGAGAGTAAGGAGAAGGAGGACAAAAAGATGCATTAGAAATCACCCAGCATAACCTTATATACAAAGATAAAATTCATCATCATCCAAAGGATTCTCTGAGATGCTCTTTGTTAAGAGCCCACAGTTTGCTTGTTCCCATGTAAAAATGCACTATTCAAACACTGACAAACAATATCTAAGAATCCCTAGTAGAGATAATACTACACCATTGGCTTGTCATTCATTTTAAGGATTTTTTATTGTGGAATAGGAAAGATCTGAAAGAAATGATTATGGTTCTGTAGAAATATATATTTCAGTAAAATCACACACATTTCTATAGATCCATACACTGAATGTTTCTTTTAGAAATCAGATACAAATAAATATTGGTGGAAAGAAACGTATTCAAATTTATTTTCAAAATCATAACTTTAGTAAAAGAAGAAAAATCTAGCAAATTGAAATGCTACCTTCATACTAAGTATTGGTACATATATATGTATATTAAATACATATATATTTTTATATACATATTAGAAGAAAGGAAATGCAATCCTTTACAGGCGCAATGAAGTAAGAGCCTATCCTACAACTCTAGGATTTTGATGAGGAGCACATTCTTTTTTTAAATTTTTTTAATGTTTATTTATTTTTTATTATAAAGAGACAGAGCACAAGCAGGGAAGGGGCAGAGAGAGAGGGAGACACAGAATCTGAAGCAGGCTCCAAGCTGTCAGCACAGAGCTTGACACGGGGCTCCAACTCACAAACCGTGAGATCATGACCTGGGCCGAAGTCAGATGCTCAACTGACTGAGCCACCCAAGCACCCTGAATGAGGAGTACATTCTAACTCAATATTCAGTAGACAAATAAACATGCAATTCACAGCCTGACCACAGCTTTGGTATTTCTAGACTCCTGTCCAGGCTTTCCCCATTCATGTCACTCTATCTGTAAGCACACTAAATTTCATACTGTTCCCTGAATTTTCTGACCTCCATCCCTTTGGACAGACACTTCCCATTACCTGGAAACTCCTCACCTCCTTATTTATCTGACAAACCTCTATTCATCAATAGGGCCCAGATGAGATGCCACTCTTATTAGTTTCCCTAGTGTTTCTTACTCCATTCCCCCTACCATAACTGCAAAATTATTAACATATGTGTTTCCAAAGCACTTTATATGACATGTGTGTCTATTATAACACTACACAATGCATTATTATTTGTGTATGTGTACATATACCACTCACCTCTGGACAGGTACTGGATTTATTTATCATTTTTCTAGTACTCAGCAGGTAGCATATTACATGGCATAGACTGATGAATAGAATTGAAGAAACACATAAGAGATGAACTTTCTTTTCCCTGAGATGATATCCATTCCAGAGAATATAGAAATATCTTTACAAGACCAATAATGAGCTTAATGGTACTTAATATCAATTATGTTCAATCTTCAATTTTAGAAATAGCTTCAGATGTAGGGTTTTTACCAATGGCAGTTAAACAAAGATATTAAATGAAATTTTATTGCAGCAATTGCTCAAGTTGAAACAGGTTTGAGAACAAATCCAATTTAAATACATGCTATTTCCTTCTATTTACCTATAAGATGTTTAAAATGGAACACTTTGGGGCAGAATTATAAAAGTCTCCATCTTCAATTGCGAATTGTGAGGAAGTCTTTTTTACAGCTTTTCAAACATCGTACTGTGGTTGGTTATTCAAAAGTTCAAATTATGTCAGATTATTCCACCACCATACATCACTATAATGTTCATTCAAATGAACCTATCCTCTCTGGAAATCTCTTTTCCAATGGACTGACTGTAGACTTCCCCAAGATGGCACAAATTAGGCCAATTTCTCTAGATCATGCTCTGTAAAACTCCAGGCTCCCATGGTGGTGGGCAACAATTCAGAGCATAGGTTGATGAGGAAGACTATACCTCCTCCAACTGAGTTTTTGTTTAAAGGCCTGAAGCTGGCAAAGATCTTTAAACTGATTATTAGATCTTTAAACTGATTAGATCTTTAAACTAATTGCCAGTTAGTGACTTTGGGGGAGCTAGCATTCTCATAATATTTTGATGAGTTTGAGTAGTATAAAGTAACAAAACTAGTCTGGAGAGTCAATCCAAGAATATATATCAAGAACTTTTTAAATCTTCAGACTTTTTCTAGTTTGCCCCTAAAACTCTCCCATAAAGATCTGAATGATATTTCTAGCTGATTTCTGAGTCCTTGCTGTGTGTAACACTTGGACTTCTTTGTGCTATTTGCTTTCCAAAGAGTAAGCTTATCTTCCATTTACCCAAAGGATCTGGAAGCAGGCCTGTTATTTATGCTGGCACTTCAGCTTTTCCTCTGGAGTCCATTTTTCTCTCACTTGAATGGTTTTGTGAGTATATTTTGTCATTATTTGGATATCTTGATTGTATTTTCTTTCACTTTTAGAATAATGTATTTTGCTTTATATCATTGTAGTCCTACTACTTTAATTTACCATAAAGTTAAAAAAAAAGTTCCAGAAAGATGTTGCAAATGAGTCCAATGTTTCTTCTACCCTTCGCATGCTACCTTATGCCCCAAAGTATTCATCTTTATGAACCTCAGTTTGGAGGCCAGGCTGGAAAGCCATGATACTCTCAGGGCCTATAAAGGTAGGTGGGTTTTCTGGCCCCACACTGAAAATCCCCAACTACTATACTTGTCATGTTTCCCCACTTACTATCAAGCCATAAACTGTCTCTGTATTTCCTTTCCTATGCCTGATGTAACAGCCTTTGTCTCACTTTTACACTGCTTCTTACACACTGTCATGATTAGGACATGATTTTAACAAAGATTTTATATTGAATGTAAAAATTTGAATAAATATACCTGAGTGAGTGTCTGAAGAATTCTCCTCTGAATAAATGTATGAATGTTAGTGTGTGGACATTTTATCTACTTTGGCCACTCAGAGAACCTTTTTATCTCTTCTAGTTCTTGGCTGCCATTACAGATAAGTGAGATTTCTGGTAGCTACATTCTGACTAGATAAACTGTTAACAAAACTTAGGTGATAGGGTAGACAATGAGTATCCCACTTAAATTAAGAAATAGTACTTGATAGGAAAAGCTGTGCTGTTATCTATTGCTGCATTTTTTTTTATATCAGTCCCAAAGCTTATGCATGTAACAGTAAACATTTATTCTCCTGCTCATGAGTTCTCAAGTCACCTAGGATTCAGATAATCTAAAATGGGCTCATCAGATGACTTCACTTCCAGATGTGGGTCTCACTGGACTGAGCCCTGATGCAGGTTGGGCTAAATTCTGTTCCATAGTGTTCATTCTAGGATCCAGACTAAAAGGGCAGGAGCAACCTGCACAAGAGGGCAAGACCATCTAACATGAGCACATTTCAAGCCTCTGCTTATGAAATGTCTACTAATACTCCATTGGTCAAAAAAAGTCACATGACAAAGTCCCAACATCAGAGGGCAGGAAAATATCCTTAACCTACCATAAGGTCATGGCAAAGATGTGGATGCGCAATACCTCTACAGGAGAGTGAATAAATTGTGAGAAATTCAATCTACCAAAGGCTGGATGACCTCTGACTACAGCCACTAATCACAGTGCACTTTCTAGAAAAAAGAAAAAACTTTAAGGCAATTTCTGAAGGTGAAAGAAAGGTACCTTGTGTAATAGAAAGTGAGAGGTTTTGGGGCACCTGGGTGGCTCAGTCGGTTAAGCGTCCGACTTCAGCTCAGGTCATGATCTCACAGTCCGTGAGTTCAAGCGGTGCATCGGGCTCTGTGCTGACAGCTCAGACCCTGGAGCCTGCTTCAGATTCTGTGTCTCCCTCTCTCTCTGCCCCTCCCCTGTTCATGCTCTGTCTCTCTCTGTCTCAAAAATAAATAAAAACATTTTAAAAAATTAAAATAAAGTGAGAGGTTTCAAATATGATTCATTGAATAAAGGACATTATGAAAGAAGTGGAAAGTAGTGCTTCCTAATGTGGCAATTGCATTAGGATGCATGTAAAACTGAGATTGCTATAGGCTGGCTTTATAAGTGATAATTGATTGCAAATTATATTGACAGTTATTGAACTTAATTATTCACCACAGGAACCATCCTTAATCAATTAATCAGGGCACAATTCAACTTCACTTCTTGCACGTGGCAACAACCAATCTTTTTTTTTTTGCTTTTTTTTTTTTTTTGCTTTTTTCTTTACCTACTTTGTTTGCTGTTGTTGAAACATTTTAACAAATTAATTAGATGTTAATTCTTAGCAATAAATGAAACCCTGAAGGTGCTTAACAGCAAGTAAGCTCCACAGCAAAATCTATTTATTTCCAAAGTTTTTCCTCAGACTCTGAATAAATACAATCTCCTCCAGAGATTACAACCAAAGAATGGTTCCAAGACTATCCTCACTGATATCAGCCAAAAGAGACATCTCCAAGGATATACATCTCCAAGGATAGGTCTAGCTTGTTTTTTATTCAAATTTTAATCAAATGCCTTGTAAAAAAATAGATATCGTATGTTTTCACTCATATGTGGAACTTGAGAAACTTGAGAAACAGAAGACCATGGGGGAAGGGAAGGGAAGGGGAGAAAATAGTTTCAAACAGAGAGAGGCAAACTATGAGAGACTCTTAAATACGGAGAACAAACTGCGGATTGATCGGGGGGTGGTGCAGGGCAGAAGAGGAAAATAGGTGATGGGCATTAAGGAGGGCACTTGTTGGGATGAGAACTGGGTGTTGTATGTAAGTGATGAATCATGGGAATCTACGCCCAAAACCAAGAGCACACTGTATACATTGTATGTTAGCCAACTTGACAATAAATTACATTAAAAAAAATAAAATAATAAAATTATTTAAAAAAAATAAAAGACATAGAAACCCTATTTTTTGACATTTCAGCTGACACAGTGATGGTAACTCAAACTTCTGAACAGGCTGAATGATGCACAGAAGCTTACAAGATAAAATGTAGTAGGAAGAAAAGTCATACCACATTCTCAATGGTGGTGTACAACCAAAGCCCCCAAATAGGATGGGGAATAGAAAGTAAAACCCACTCACATGAAAAGAATCTAGCTGTATTGATTAACATCAAATAATAGAAATCAACATTGAAATGTAACTTCAGAAACATTGGTGAATAGGTGGACTGCATGCATATCCAACGAGTTCAAAATAAGAAAAGTAATAGTTCCCTTATTCTGTTTTGGTCACACTCCAGGGAAGGTATTGTATGTATTACTGTGTTATAGTTTTCAGAGGAAATTGAAATACAGAAATGTATGTACAGAAGATTGTGATTAGGGTAGAACATCATTTCAATATCAGATCACATGAAGAATGATAGCAGGAAAAAAGATATATTGTCTAAGCAAAGGAGAAGTTAAGAGAACAGGAAAGTTTACTTTAAATATTATAGGATTGGCCTGAGGGAAAAGGATGAAGATGGATTCTGAAAGAAGATTAATTGACGAAAGCTTCAGGAAGCTAGCTGTCAGCTCCATACAAATCTCAGATTTCCCCTGCCCAAACTCTCATCTCACAGAGGTGGTCCTCAGTCATAGCCAGTCTGTGACCGAAAGTGCATTCCAGCCCCACAGTTCTAAGATTCTGTACAGGGAACAGATGTGTCAAATTTGTTATTACACTGAATTTTTTAAGTTCTTTCTTCTATTGAAAAATCAAGTACATCTTTGCAAAATAAAAATAGAATTTTATTATAGCAGTACAAACATTTTATGCCATTCTTTATAGTTTCAAAACTATGAATATCCAATCAAACTTCATAATTGCTTTCATAAGTGCCTAATTAAACTATAAATATTATTAAATATATCCACGTACAGTAAGAAATGGAAACATCTGGATGAAAAATGAGAAATTTAGACAAGCAGCTGGATATTTTACCTACACAATGCTAGATACCAAGATATTCAAAAACATCAAATGGCTGATAGAATTTTGGCGCGTCATCTGGGTATTTGACTGTATCTTCTTCTTTATTTCACATTACTTCTTAGTTTCTCAGTTTCTCTATTTTTTTAATGGGAATATTTTATGCATTTCTCCTACTAAATAGCATTATCCAGTCACAGATAAAACACTGTTTCTCCTTTGCTGTCAGTTGACCCTCTACTCTGACCTCACTCCCTTTGTTTCACCATTTTACCAGGATATCGGCACTGCTGACACAAAAATGACACAGAATATTGGAAATTCAGGAAAAATCAAGTTAGGGGCTTTGGAATGCACCCCTCCCATCCTCTCCCTGACAGTCTGTGATGACTATCGGAAAACCCATCTGGCCTCAGAACCCCCCCACTGTGAAATGTTCCCCAAACTATCCCCTGCCACCCCAACCCCCTACCATGCTTCTACCTTAGATGCCAGGGATCCATTTCCAATTCAATATCTTTCTCTGACTGCGGTTTCCAGGGCACATTGTCCCTTGATTTGCCTGATGGCCCTGGTCTTCATAGAGCTTAGAGTCAAAATAATAATGATGAAAATATTAATTCCAACTTATGAGCACTTACTATGTTCAAGCATTGCATTAAGTGGTTTATATGAATTAATTTATTAATATTCAGAACAACCCTATGGAAGCGGTGCTATAATTATCCTCATTTTGCTGATGAGGAAACTGAGATGAGTGAATTTAACAATTTGCCAAAATTGTCATAGACATAGCACCCCAAACCCCAATACATATTCAGGTTTTCTCACTTTGGAGCCCCTCTCTTAACCACTATACTATGCTACCTCTCTAGTAGTCTACTCTAATTTCCAAACATTTCACCAAATTTCAAGGGATCTCAAACTCAAAGATGGTTATCATAGATTTATTCCATGTTTCAAACAGGATCTGACACCCTACTTCTTTCTAGAAACGTGTGTACTTGGTATCAGGAAGATGGTGTTTTGTCCTAATTGAGCAATTCAAACTGCCTTCCAAGGATTTAAAAAAAAAAAAATGCACTTGTCCTTTGTGTGTTCTCATTGTTCTCGGAACAATATAGGCACATCAGGTAATCCTGCACCATTTAAATATTTTTTCATGTTTCATAAAGGTTAATCCACATAAATGAAATATTTTATTCATTCATTTAACAAATATTTATTCAACTGTTCTAGGCACTGATGATACAAAAATGACACAGACAAAAATCTCTGCACCCATGGAACTTACATTCTTTTAGAGGAGACACGGTAAGCAAGGTAAATATATAAATTATACAATATGTAAAATGTTGAAAAGTGCTAATGAGAATATAACGCAAAAAAGGGAGATATGCAATGTCAGGGAGGGGGTTGAAATTTAGATACTGGTGTCCAGGGAAAGCATCATGAAGAACATAACTTTAACATAAAGACCTATAGGAGTGAGGGATCTCCCCATGAAGATAAATAGGAGAGGAAGCAGGGGCAGTCTAAATTGGGAGTATGCCTGGCATGTTCCAGAAACACCAGGAAGTCAGTGTGGCTGGAAGACAGAATATGAGGCGGTGGGAGTGGAGGATGGGGTGGGACAGAAACAAGAAATAAGGTCAAAAAGTAGAGGATGTTGGGAGTGGAGAGATGGCGGTATTCAGATCATGAAGAACCTTGTAGATCATTATAAAGGATCTGGCTTTTATCTGAATAAGCTGGGAAGCAATTGGAGGGTTTTGAGCAGAGGAGTGACAAGAACTGACTTTTGTTTGAATGGGATCCTCTGGCTGCATACTGAGAATAGACTGCATTGGGGCAGGGGTAAAAGCAAAGAGCCCAGGTAGGAGATTATCACAATTCATGTGATAGGTGTGGTTGGCTTGGTGCCAAGGTAGCAATAGGAGAGATAAGAATTGATAGAATTCTGGATACGTTTTGGAGGTAGAGCTGATGGAATTTGCTGACAGACGTGGGGTATGAAAGAGAGAAGTCAAGAAAGACCATGAGGTGTTTTGGTCTGAACAAATAAGAGAGTTGATTAAAACCTCCTTGAAGAGAGAATGAGCCACACATATTCACTTAATAAATAATGAATATAAATTTTAAAATACTAAAATGAATTGAAATTCCTCTGAAAAGTGTTAAATATGTGTAAAGCAAAAATAGGATAATAGGAAGGTGTGTTATTAAAATATAGGATGCTTCTACATTTAAATGTGACATTGATAGTCCCAAGTACCCCCTAAATAAAAAGAAAGGCTTAATTCTTTCCACAGTGATATTCAGCTAGTAGATACTGAACACAGCATAAAAATATTTGCCAGAAAATCTGATAGTCAGATTTTGATATTTATTAAGGACTTTCCATATTGAGTTTAATTAAGGATTTGATTATGAATTCTACCTTGAAGGCATGATTACTACTTATCTCTTCACTCTTGGGCCAAAGAGAATTACAGATGCTGAATATCTCTCTACTGCATCTATGAAATAGTCATTAGTTTGAAAAGGCATCTCTTTTCTTAGTGCTGAAAATTGCCTGGAGAAATTTAACTCATTCAGCTTTTATAGTAATCCTATAAGGAATCCTGGGTGGATTTTTAATATTATAACTGAGAAGCTATATGAGTCATCACAACTAATTTCCTGATAAATATGCAATTGTCTTTTATTACCCTTTTATTATCACACATTAGGCTTTTATTCCTGTTAATATGGTCAAATATGATAGAGAAATAATGTTACTTTCTCAGAGGGTATATATAAAGTTCACTACCCACTTTCATTATTTAACTAAGCATCTTCTTTTCTAGCTTTCCCATTTCTAACATGTCAATGGAAAAACATCACCATGGAAGACTCGCTCTTTAAGGAACCCTGTTATTAACTAAATCCTTGGATATCATAAAGAGCTGAAAGGTTACTGCAATCCATTTTAGCTCTTAAAATCTTTTGAAACATGCTGTTAAATGTGTGAGGAATCATATGGCTATTCAACAAAAAGGAACTCCTGGGACATAGGTGGTATCTCTTTCCTAAGGAATTGAGAGGCTAGAATATCATAAACTGGCAACATATGGCAGCCCCACAGTCCCTCCAAAAGTAATGTTGTTCTGCATTTTTCTAACTGCACACTCCCATCTTATCTCCTTTCTGCTTCTTTCCACCAACATCTGCTATGACCCATTCTTAGCCTCAGAAATATTTAGAAACTTTAGTTTCCTTTGAAGATGGTAAGAATGGTTAAAGAAGCAATAATCACATTGTACAATCAAGCAGTAGGAAGGGAAAACAAGCAAGAATGAATACCTCCCCTTGCTCTCCCTTTGCAAATAATCTGGAAAAACTAATCCAAATGCTAGTGAAGTTTAAGAGTATTATGTGAAATTAATGACCAAGAAAGCAATGATCAAAACTGATTTAATCCAATCACTTAAAACAGCTACAATTTTTCAACCCCTGTATTTGAATGTGTAAAAATTATAACTTTATTAATTTCTTCTGTAGCACCTCACTTTATGTTCAGACACACTCCTCCAGTAATATGGTAGAATGGGCTTGTACAAACACAAAAGCTGGATTATTTTCATCTCTCAGGTTCATACTTTGTGACATCAGGTTGGTAGTTTGAAATTGGCTGTGGTAGGAGTACTTACTCCATGGAAATCATCAAATATTATAAATTTGAATTTTTTTGTGTTTCATTTTGTTGCAGGACAACCAGCTATTAAACATTTACCAGTATACTACTGCTCTCTCCATGACAGAAATGTAACCCTAGGCAGTTACAGATAAACTTTCCCTTCCTCCTCTTTCCCCTAGAGGAACGTCTACAATCTAAGGTGCTTCTGTATTATCCATGCATCTGGGGAAGAGCTCTCATCATCACCTAGCATCTGTCTACCATGACATCCTCTGGGATGTTCATATAATACATCTAGTCCTCAGTTATCATCTCCTTCCATGGTGACAACCATCAATGACATACCACTACTCCTGAATTGTGTGCTCCAATCTGCCTTCCACTATAGCATCTCTTTGTTACTATTGTGAAGTCTCTGGGTTTGCCTACTCTCCCTTGACTGACTTCTGCATACCTCCCTCAGGGACCAGGAAAATGTGCAATACCAGCAGGTTACTCTTGGTCTGGGAAATGCAAGTTTTGGTGGATTATCTCAGACTCTTTTCAGGCTCGACATAATCTTGTCATCATAGGCATTCTGTTGCTGCTATACCACACCAGGAGTATAAGGAATTCCAGGCCTTGTCATTTGCTGAGACACTTCCTAGAAGATAAGACACGCATCTTCATTGCTCAGGTTGCAAGGTATGTCAAAGGTTCGGTTCCTCTGCCCTGAGAGTCTGCCTAAGGAGATGGCAGGAGGCAGGGTCCCTGCTCAGTGACCTGTAGATCCCTGCTTTTCTGTCTAACACCCCACTTTCTCTTACTCCATCCAAAGAAAATTTTTATTTTCCCCCTTTGGTAAGGGAATGGCAGGGGAGCGAGTAGGGAAACTATCTTGATAAATACTTTTCTTTATCTGTCATTTATACCAAGATCTTGGCCTTGAGTTCTTTTGGCAGGTACATGGCCTCCTCAGCTATATGTAAAACCTCTTGCTTAATGTGGTAGAGAAGGATTACAGAGAAAGTAAATATCCAATTCCCATTTTTTTCTTCTGCTTTAAATCCCAAACATAAACATGACAATTTTCCAGGAAGGAGAAAAAGACAATATTATGTTCTCCATCACCAATGTGAAAATGCAACATGAGAGTTTACCTTTCTAGTTAAAATAAAGAAATATGAAGTGTACCTGGGTAGCTCAGTTGGTCAAGCATCTGACTTTTGATTTCAGCTCAGGTCATGATCCCAGGGTTGTGGGATCGAGCCCCACGTCGGGCTCTGCACCGAGCATTGAGCCTGCTTAAAATACTTACTCTCTCTCTCTCTCTCTCTCTCTCTCTCTCTCTCTCTCTCTCCCTCTCCCCCCCCCTGCACTCTCCCCTGCTTGTGCACTCTCTTTCTCTAAAATAAAATTAATAAATTGATTAATGAAAAGAAATATGAAAGGGGGGGTGTGTTTTCTCTGATCCTTCTCTGATGTGATTCTTGATCACTTCAGGTTTTATTCTTTGCTCCTTTCTCTATATTTATCCATGGATTAAGTATCATTTATTAGTGACATCTCCCACCATTTTAGACAAAGTCAGACAAAATTAAAACCCTCCATAACCTGCTCCTCCAGGACTATGGCCTAGTTTTAATCTTCACTCCTTTCTCAGTATTCCTGCTGGAAGCCATCACATATTCAGATTGTTCTTCCAATCTCCACATTAATGGTTGATTTCTATAATATTCCTTTCAGAAAGGCAGCCTCATCATAACACTGGAAATAACTGTGTTTTCAGATGTTTCCCTAATTGTCTTTCATGCAATAATAAATATAATTAAAAGAATATTAATAAATTGCAGTAAATCCATTTTGAGTATTAAAATTTGTGGAATCAGTTTTCCTACCAATATTCTTCTTTGAGAGTCACATTCAGAACTTAAACTGCAAATGTTTATTTTTATTGAAGAAAGGTAGTTTTCTAAACATATTTAATATCAGGAATAAATATGAATTTGTGTGAGAGAGAATTGATTTAGTGCCAATCATGTGTCATTGTTTTAAAGGTAAATTAGAGAGCTGTTCCCAAAACAAATTTAAATAAAAACCTCTCTCTCTCTCTCTGTCTCTGTCTCTCTCTCTCTCTCTCTCTCTCTCTCTCTCTCAGACAAACATTTAAACATAAATATGCAAGGCAAAAGATCCACTTTCATCTGGGTAAAAATGTATGCTGAAAAAATTGTTAAGAATAAGACAACGTAATCCTATGCTAAGTGCCAAATGTTTGGTAGCAACAACAGAAAGTACTGACTGCAAGAATTTAAAGGAAGGGAGCACTCCAAGCTAAGACTGTCAGTCAATGAAGATTCCAAAAAGGAGGCAGAATTTGAGGAGGGCTTTACAGGATACCAAGGACTGAGACAGTTGTAGAGGAAATGAGAAATGTTTTGGAATAGGGAGAGTGGCATTATCATGGTGACCATACTTAGTTGTTTTCAAAAATAGAAAGTGAATACATCTCATTAGAATGGGTAGAATGAGAGCTCAAGAAAGGTAAAACTGGAAGAGCGATTGGGAGCAGATCTGGAGGTCTTTAGATGGTCCATCAATGGGAACTTCAAAGGATACTATCTAAAAAGTGAAAAGACAACCCACAAAAAGGGAGAAAATATTTGTAAATCATTTATCCATTAAGCATCTAATATCAAGATATATAAAAAATTCTTACAACTCAACAATAAAAAGACAAATAGCTCAGTTAAAAACTGGGGAAAGTACTTGAATAGACATCTCTCCAAGTAAGATACACAAGTGACCAATAAGCACATGAAAAGATGCTCAATAGCATTAATCATCACGGAAATGTAAATCAAAACCACAATGAGATTCTACTTCACACTCACTAATATGGCTTTAATCAAAAAGATAAATAATAACATGTTAACAAGGATGTGAAGAACTCAGAACCATCCTACACTGCTGGTGGAAATGTAAAATGGGACACCCACTGTGGAAAAGAGTTTAATCATATGTTAATCATACGTTTATGTTGCCATATGACCCAGCAATACCACATCTTGTTATATGCCCAAGAGAAATAAAAACATGTTCACACAAAAACTTGCACACAAACGTTCACAACAGCATTATTTATAATTGCCAAAAGATAGGAACAACCTAAACACCCACCAAGCAAAGAAAAAATACATAAAATGTAGTGTATTCATGCATTGGAATATTATTTATCCATAAAAAAGAATGAAGTACTGATAAATACCACAACATGAGTAAACCTTGTAAACATTATGCTAAGTGCAAGAAGCCAGACACAAAAAGCATACATTATAATATTCCATTTACATACAAAATGTTCAGGATAGGCAAACCCATAGAGACAGAAGGTAGATTCATGGTTGCGAGGAGCTGGGAAGAGGGGTGAATGGGGAGTGACTGTTAACCGGGATGGAGTTTTGTTTGATGGAAGGTGATGAAAATATTCTGAATCAGTTAGTGGGATGGTTGTACAATTCTAAGAATATACTGAAAACTGAATTGTATATTTTAAAATTGAGACTTTTATGGTACATGAATTATATCTCAATAAGAAAGAAAATCTACATTAAGAAAAAATAAGGAACTGTATCTTTTAAACCTTAAGCAGCCACGGAATATTTTTGTGTAGGACAGCAACCTGTTCACATTTGCATTTTGATCTGTCTTGTCCCTTGACCTACAACAGTGTTTCTCACAGTGAAACAGTTTCTTTCTTTCCTTTTCCATGCAGCCTCCATTTCCTGACCCAGTCTTGCTCCCTGACCCTTGCCATCTGGCACCCAGTTTCATCACATTATTAAAATTCTTCTCTTAAAAGTTACCAAAAAGTTTCTTGCTACTAATCTAGGAGGTAGATGCTTATTTGTGCTCAAGAAACTAAGTCTTTTTGTTTTGTGGTAATGATAACCACATTTTCTTGTAATTCCCTGTTCCTCATCTCTCTGAACACATTTTTCCCCCCTCCTGTCCCGTAAAGGAAAGATATCCCCCTCAAAGATGTATTTCTGATCCTTTTACCTTCTGGAGCTGTTGGTGATCTTATCCAACCCCTGATTTCTGTAGGACTTGAAACTCTCTGCCCCAGCATCTCTCCACAGCTCCGGTCCTTCATTCCTTACTGCTGGCTGCACCTGTCTACCTAAATAGATGGAAAAGTTTGCTCAGTCTCAATTTGACTTAAATGAAGCATACAAACTTTCTCCTATGTTTTCTCTATCTGTCACAATCTTAGTATCTTCACAATCACTCCAGCTCAAAAATCATAACATTTTTTCACTCTTTTTATCCAACCAGCTGCTAAGACCTATAGACTCTACATTCGTATCTCTCACTTCTATGCTTTATTCTTCGTTCCCACTGAAAACAACCTAATCCAAGTATTCATTTTACACCTTGACTGGAATATCCTACCTTATATCTATGTCATATTCATCCTTCAATACATGGTTCAAACACCACTATGTCCATAGTGCCTTCTCCAACTTCTCTATGGAGAAGTGACCTCTCCATCCTCTAAAGCCTTACCATGCTCTGTCTACATCCTCACAGTTACAGTAATTCTCATCAGATAAGGTAGAGAATATTAACTTCCCCACTACTGGAAGCTCCTGGAGTTAAGAAACATTGCCACTAGGATATACTCTGCCATTTAAAATATCTACTACATTGCTTTGTACCCAATTAGTTCCTGAAGGAATTTAAGATAGCCAGTGTTTTATACAAAATAAGCCTTCGATAACTTTTTGTTCACTGAACAAATGTTCACATAATCTTTTATTTTTTTTTTTAAATTTTTTTTTTCAACGTTTATTTATTTTTGGGACAGAGAGAGACAGAGCATGAACGGGGGAGGGCCACAGAGAGAGGGAGACACAGAATCGGAAACAGGCTCCAGGCTCCGAGCCATCAGCCCAGAGCCTGACGCGGGGCTCGAACTCACGGACTGCGAGATCGTGACCTGGCTGAAGTCGGACGCTTAACCGACTGCGCCACCCAGGCGCCCCAATCTTTTATTTTTTATAAGAACTTCTCTTAGGTATCACTGATCATTTGCAGCCAGAATTAAGAAGATAAAAAAAAAATACTTATCACAGACAGGTCCCCAGCTTACTTATGTCCCACACATGCAAATAGGACCCCATCTAGACTAAAATAGGAATTCCCCTTCCCTCTCTGTTACTGCTACCACAAAGTTCTTATCCCTTCAGAGGGAGAAAACCACTGCCACTGCACCCCCCCCCCCACTTTCTGCCATGCACAGGGGATTGGTGAAGATGAGGTCAGAACTTTAGGCCCCTGGGGGGTATCATTTCCCCCAGCCATTTCCTATCATCCCTATCACCCTAGGCATCTCAGCCTCTGACTCCCGTTCCAGTCCCATAGCCATGCTCATTCTACAACCTATCCTGCTAAAAATTCTTCTCTGGCCACAGGAACCACCACTGGTGCCTTCAGTCCCCAACACTCCAAGTCCTGTGGTTGCAGACTAGGAAGGCCTCTGACTTAGGATGGGGAGAATGACCTGCCCTAACATTTTAGGGCACTCTGAATAAATTTTCTCATAAATATATTATTGAAGATAATAATTACCTTCACATGTCAACCAAGAAACTCCATAACCACTTTTTACAATGTTTTCATGGAAAAATGGCTTCTGAGTTTTAAATTCAGGAAACAGTGCCTTAGGCTCTTTTGGACAAAGCGAACAAATATTTTGGGTGAAACCCAAGTAGGTACTTGATTTTCCAACTAACTTAAATGTGTGAACTTTTAAAAGTGAAATCATTCAAGGTTTTAATATTTAATATGATGAGAACTTTTTAGTAATATGATGAGAACTTTTTAGGCACCCTTCAATCTGCTTTAGATTTCTCTACATCACCTTAGGAAGATGTGATACTGCTGACAACTAGGTGTGATTTTGTCACATCAAAATACATATACACCTGCGCTTAAGACAAAAAGGTGATTGTGAATAAGGCTCACAGTTCGAAGGTACAGCAGGATGGTATAGAGCAGACGGTTTGATAATGAGAAATTATAGTTTCCTGCAATTCTTGAGGACCGAAGGGAGGGAATTACTTGCTTTATGCTGGCAGCAATTTCCTTAAACCCTGTGAGATGGCATAGCTCAAGCTGTTGCAAATGTAGACAGAGTAGCTACCAGCCACAGCTCTTGGTTGGAGCAAGATTCCCTGAGGCATGAAATACATTGAAAAGCCTTTCTAAATAGGATTGATCACTTAATTTGACTGTTTTAGAGAAAATCCTACATAGTCTTCAATTTCTAGCATTTGTTCACAGCTTCCTGGAAGCTTATTAATTATTTCTACCATATATGTGGGTATATACATTCATATATATTTTAATTAGGTACTCTAATCATAGAGATCATCATCAATATACGGTATTAAAAGTGTTAGACATTAGTTACAGAATATTCCTTTAGCTTGGCTTTCACAATATGGTACCATCAACACCAAGCTCTTCCTCTGAGAGAAAAAATTAAGTCTTTAGATGCATGTTGGTGTCTTTTTTTTGCAAGATGGGTGTGGTGACATCAACCATTGCCACTAGTCCTCAAAACAGAGCAACCAGCAGCACAAAGAGGATCATCATGTTTAAAAACAGAGAAGCTGGTATCTGTTTTGTTAACCGCACACTTCATTTCGAGGGGTTAACTTTTGCCTCTCACTTATACTTTCTCTTTCATGAATGAGCAATTAATTACTTAGCCGCTGTCGCTGTTTCAGAGCTTCAGTTTACAATAGCCTTTTGTTTTCTTGCACACTAAAGAGCTTTGAAGGATTTCAATCTTCAAAAACACAGAGCACTTTCTTTCTCTTTATTTCTGAACACAAAAAAAGTGTCTATTCTTATGTATATTTAATAACAGTCTTCAAAAAAGAGCCTTATTGTGCACCTTAACATGATCTGATTGATTCTTGCAGCTAAGTCAAAGGAACACATACAAATCTTAGCTCTGGGAAACATTTTCTATTTAAGAATTTTAAAGTGTAAACTTTATAATAAAGTAGGGGAGAACATGTAAATATGTTGTATTTCATTTTAAATACAGTTAAGCACAGTTTAAACACAGCCAACTCTTTCCAGATGATAATGTGACTTGGATAATGAAGTGCTTCGTCTTAAGTCACAGAAAGTTCAGTGCTGTTGCAGCTTACAATTACAGGGGGAGCTCTGTATGTCCTTATTTAAATATGTTTATCTCTTGACAACAAGGAGATGCATGTATTTATGTATACACATATATACAGTCTTCACAGGCAGAGGAAAATAAAAGACTGAGGCATTATCTGATAGAATTACTGTCTGTTGATAATACCTGAGACGTAAGTCCCTCATATCCCTCTTTTATTTTTTTAATATATGAAATTTATTGTCAAATTGGTTTCCATACAACACCCAAGTCTCATCCCAAAAGATGCCCTCTTCAATGCCCATCACCTCCCCCCCCCCCACCCCGCATCAACCCTCAGTTTGTTCTCAGTTTTCCGTCTTTTATTTCTTAAAAACAGATGTGGGTAAGACAATGAATCTGGCTAGGATAATAAAACTTCCATCCATTTTGAATGTATTTTTGTGTATGGTGTAAGAAAGTGGTCCAGTTTCATTCTTCCACATGTTGCTGTCCAGTTTTGAGCACTAGGTGTTAACATGTAAGCGATGAATCACTAAATTCTACTCGTGAAGCCAATATTACACTATATGTTAACTAACTAGAATTTGAATAAAAACTTGAAACAAAAATAAATAAAAATAAATAAAAGCTCAGATAACAGCATTTTTCTGCAATAAAGTATTTTTTAGTTGTTAAAAAAAAAACCTTCCATTATCTAGAATGGTTATGGAATTGAAATGTTAATTTAATAGTCTGATTAATTCAGCATTAAGTAGTACATACTTTCTCCTTTAACCCATGAAATTAAAAATGCAAATAATTCAGTTAAATATATAAAACAATTTCTATCCCTGGTAAAGATGAGCTGAACTTGGAATATACCTTTGTCTTGATATTAAAAAAAAAATTCTAGTCCTAACACAAGTTTACTGATTATCAATCACTTCTTTCTCATAATATTGCTGAGATCCCATGAGTGAACACACACATGCACATCAGTTAACAGAGGGCTCTAAGTAGTTAAATTCCAGCAAATTGAGAATATACCATAAGTATCTCAGCTTCTTACTTAATTTTATATTTTACAAATACAGTATTTTGCATTTAAAACTTTTTTTAAGTATTTGTTTTTTTTAATTTTTTTAAGTTTGTTTATTTGTTTTGAGAGAGAGAGAGAGCAGGGGAGGGGCAGTAAGAGAGGGAAAGAGAGAATACCAAGCAGGCTCAGTACTGACAGCACGGAGCCTGATGTGGGGCTCAAACTCACAAACTGTGACATCATGACCTGAGCAGAAACCAAGAGTCAGACACTTAACTGACTGAGCCACCCAGGCACCCCTGAATTTTTAAATGTTAATATCTTCCTGGCCCACTAGAGAGCTTAATAAAGCATACTCCCAGCATTTATGTCAAAATCTTGTACAGAGTAAGACAGCAAGGCCAGGTATATACTGACCTGACAACCCATTATGCGATCAGCTCTTGGCTCTGGTGGTCAGATACAATTTGCACTCTGGTAGTCGAGGTGACCACTGATGATGTCCTGGGCTTGGACATATCCTTTTTCATCATCCTTCATTCAGTCAAACAGGGTTCAGAGTCAGAGTCATTCTACTAAGCGAGGCCCTTGGAGAATATCAGGAATCCAGTTAGGTTAGATTGACAAGAACCCAATTCTTTATAATTACCTCTCTGTACCACCATGGCATTTAGCGCCTCCAATGGAGACAGGTGGAATTCAGGTGATCAAGAACTTCTCCACTGTGGGAGACCAGGATGATTTGGTTAATTCTGGCTACATTATCAGCTTTCCAATTTTGTAATTCTATCTTAATATGACTACATTGAAACATATATAACGTATAATGAACTGTTTGAAAATATTTCATGTTTTGGCTTAAATTATCTCTAGGACACACTATCCCTAGTGCAATTTTGAATATCTGAATATGTTATCCTATTATGTGGCCATAGTATAATTTATTTAACCAATCCCCTGATGCTGAAAACTAAGATATTTTCATTTTAGCATTAAAACACCACTCTGCCATAACTATCCATGCAGTTGTACTCATGAAAGGATAAAGCTCAGTGGTTAAGGGCATAAATTTTGGTGCCCAGCAGAGGGAGATTTGGGTCCTGTCACTTTCTAATGGTGTAATTTTGGATAAATCTCTTAACATCTCAAAGCTTTAGTTCTTTCATCTGTAAAAGGAAGATAATTTGACCTAATTCCTAGGGATTTTAAGAGCATCCAATGAGGAAGTACATGTGAATTCATGGTAAATAAATTAGTTTGCTCTTAAGTAGCTACATATACTTATTTCCTTAAGATGAATTTATAGCGGTACCTGAGTAGCTTGGTTAGTTAAGCATCTGACTCTTGGTTTCAACTCAGGTCATGATCTCACAGTTTGTGAGATGGAGCCCTGCATCAGGCTCTGTGCTGACAGCACAGAACCTGCTTGGGATTCCCTCTCTCCCTCTCCTCTCTGCTTCTCTCTCTCTTTCAAAATAAATAAATAAACTTGAAAAAAGATGAATTTATAGACATGAAATTATATTGTTAATGTACATTTTTAAGGTCCTTGACCCATGTTGCCTAATTGCCCTCATAGTATACAACTCCCAATAGCAATATCACATTATGCTGTAATAAGGTATGTGTTGGTTTGTATCTAGAATTAAACTGTGAAGCCATCAATAGGAGTTCTAGGTCTCGTTTCATGTGGGTACCTATCACAGGGACATATACACAGCACATGCTCCAATCATTGTTTGTTTAGTGAATATCTATACCTTTCCTTCTGATATGAATAAACACATCTGGTTTTTTTGTTGTTTTTTTTTTTTTTTAAACAGCACCACCTTTTCAGAGACAAGGCCCTCCTTGTCATCAATTCTGGAGGTCACCACTGCAGGCAAATAGAACAAGTGGGCTTCACAGTCAATGGCAGTGGTTCTCATCTAGGGAACGTATTTTAAAATGCAGATTTCTGTGTTCTGTTTGCAGAGATTCTGATTCAGGAAGTTCCATTTGTGGCCCAGGAATCTAATCTTTATTTACCACTTTCCAACCAACACCATTCCTGACACAGGTAGTGTATGTGTTCTATCCTGATAACCACTGATCTCTATAGTCTTTGCCTCACAATGCCAGAGTTCTTTAGGTTCCTTCCAATCCTGTGACTCTATAATGTATTTTTTAAAGGCATCACCAATCAAAACAAGCTCAGAGGCCTTATAACTTATCCATAATATTTGATAACTATTAAAAGATGCATTGTTGCTAAACTAGCCAGGCTTTCTGCTGATTTGGGGGAAGAACAAGTGAAACAAAGACAAATAGTTTATCTTGGTACCTGCCCACACATGCCAAATTCCATCCTGGTATCTATTCCCCGCATGGTAGGAACCGAGTTGGTCTGCTTCATTTTGACCAAAAGTAAACATTATGTTATCACTCCATATCATTCTCCTTGATCCAAATGCCCATAGAGGGGCTGGAAGTGGCCTCCAAAGAGGGTACCAACATGAAAACCCATGAAGGCAGAGCTAAACAGCTTTCCTGTCTCTTGCTGTCCTTAGTGAGCAGCCCAAAAGCAACAGACCCAAGTGAAGGTTTGAAGAAGGTGGCCCTCAGAAAGTTCTTCAAGGAAAAGTCGAGGGTCACCAGCAAATTTAGCAACTGAGACCTAGAAGCCAATGCTCCTGAGAAAAGAGCATTCAAAGTGAAAAAGACAAATGATACTAGTAAAGAGCCTCTCTTAAGCTTGATTTCATGTAGTTTTGGCTTTGTGTAGTTCTTGGTACATCTATATCCAGCTTTTCTCAGAATGGTTCCCAATTACCCACCTACCCCGAGCCTCAGATAAGAAAACAAATGCTATCACACATCACTTTTCCCTTCTTATATAAAATAAAGATAGGGTTGTTAGGAGGATTACATTTGATGACTTAGCAGAATGCCTGTTACATAATACAGGTGGTCAGTCATTTTCCTTCTCTCTTCCTCTCTACTTTCACCCATCCTCACTCCCAAATCTGTCCTTCTGTATCTAAATAAGACTGCTAGTTCACATATCTCCATGTCTTACTTTTTAAGTAACCCACAAGAATTTGTTCAAAACATCATTACATACCAGCATATTCATGATGGACTTTATAATAAAAATATAAGTCATGATTTATAACCTCAATCAATTTATAATCTGATAGGAAAGAGAAAACGAACATGCATATAGCAACTGGAGGACAAATAAAATTTTATTAAATGTTATTTATTAATTTAATGTATTACTTAATTTATTAAAACTTAATTTATTAAAAATTATCTGCTGGATCATCAATAAGTATGGTAGCAATTCAAAGAAAGGAGAAAGCTATGGGTCTGAATTTCCAAAGAAAGCTTCAAGGAATAGTCAGAGTTTAATCTTGGCTCTGAAATAAAAACATCTATACGTTACTTACTATGTGTCAGTTACTATACTAAATAGAGATAGGTTTATCTTTTATCTCTATCATTACTCTCTTCCTCTTTATGAAAGAACAATTCAGTTTGCATAGAGGCAAGGACATTACAGATGTGAGGAATGGGAAAAGAAGCAACTGAGACAAGAGAAATGTAGGGATTTGTTTCATGCATTTTTCAAGCAACACCACTGTCCAAATAAGCCCTTTTGAACTCCAGCATACCAGGCTTTATCTGTACTTTCCCACACAAGTCAATTATAGCCTGGACCATACTTCCTACACAATTCAAGTTCTCATCATTTATTGATAAAATAGCCCATGGCATTAAAAAACAAAAAGTCTTCCATGCAAAATCATGGCAAATTACATGAGGAATAAGAATATTTTATTCTTGGGGCACCCGGGTGGATCAGTTGGTTAAATGTCTGACTCTTAATTTCTGCTCAGGTCATGATCTTATGGTTCATGGGCTCGAGCCCTGCATCTGGCTCTGTACTGACAGAGTGAAACCTGCTTGGGATTCTCTCTCTCCCTCTTTTTCTACCCCTCCCCAGCTCCCTCTGACTCTCTCTGAAAATAAATAAATAAACTTAATTATAAAACTTAAATTTAAAAAAAGAGTATTTTATTCTTTAAGATGTAGTCATAGAATTAACCTGACTTTCCTTGAACAATGAAAATGTTGCCAGGAAGAAATGATGCAATCTGAGGTAATGGAAAGTATAGGGACTTTGTGACAGGTCACCAGAATTAGAATTCCTCCATTCCCTCCACCCCTGCCACTTGCTGTGTGACCATGGATAAATAATTTAGTCTGAGTTTGTTTCCTTGTGTGTTAATTGAAGGTATAAAAATAATACCTGTAGTAGAAAATTTTTGTGAGGATTAAACGAAATAATCTAGTTGAATGCCTTTTGGAAATCGAAAGGATTACAGAAATATTATTTTATTATTATTATTATTACTGCTTTTATTATCATTTGCTGAACTAGGTATTGTTACATCAGGTGAATAAATTTAAGTTTGCTTAGAAGTAAATGATTCCTATAAAATATATGCTTGGTCTCCCTTCAGGCGTACTAAACTTCAGCTCTGTAATATACGCATTTAACTGTCTTTTCCACATAAAACTTATTTGTGACTCACACGGATTCCTTTGCCTTATGAGGATGTTCAAAACACCTCTATCTGTTCTAGAAAATAAAATTTCTGAAGTTGTTGCTTTTTTCTCCAAGCCTAAGTGCATTTTTCATTTACCAAAGAAAGATGAGACAGCCAGAAGAATTGGTCTATTGCTGCCTCTTTAAAAGACTCTCTCTCTTCTTTCCATCGTTCCTGGCTTGTATTGAAACCAGATGGTAAAACCAAGACTGGAACATCCTTTGGTGTCCAGAAGGAGGCCAGTCTGGCCAAAGCATTGTCATTCTTGTCAGCAACCAGAGTCAAAAACATTTTTATAGTTAATCATCAGGAGTGCCTACTGGCTCTAACAGCCATGTATGCAGTATTTGTCAGCATGAAGGTTCTATCCACACCACAGATGACGCCATGTCGGCAAGAAATGTGTTTCGATATCCTTTAGCAATGAGCTGAGCAAATTTTCATGGCTGACTCCCAAAGCAAACAATGATATAAAATTTAGTGCCGGACTTCTTTTTCACCAAATTGTGTGGATACTAGTATCTTTCATTTATAAAACCTAACTCCTTCACAGCAAGTCTGCCCTGGAATACTCTTTAAAATATGGAAAGTTAAAGAACTGCAGCAAATTAGTACAAATATTTTTAAAGAAATTAACCCACCCTAAAATGAACTTTCATTTCCAAAGATGGAGAGTTGCAGTGTTAGACTCTGAGGAATCAGAGTAATTTCGTGGATGAGGGCCCACCAATAAAATCCTGTCTCTACCTATATTCAGTAATTAATTATAGCAAGGAGGCAGGGAATATGAAAATAGCATAATTAGAGTAAATGCAGTATTCTTTGGAGCTCAAATAGAGAAGTTTTGGTGGCCACAGGAAAGGAATACTAACATTGTAAAACATGGCAAGGGCATAAGTTTATTAAGTCTTATATATAGCTGATGGAAGCTATTCATTTTTCAAGTACTATAGAAAAGGAAATCCAGATATCTGGAGAAGGACATTCAAAAACAGCTTCTCCACTTTACAGTTGAGGCTTGTCACCATATCAGAGGGACTCAGATGAATATTTCATGTGAAAGGTTCAAGTAGAAAAATTTGAAGGAGATGCCTAGAGCAGCAGAACTAAATTACGGTTACATATTACAGTATTGCAAGAGGATCTAACATAGGTCTGACTTTATTCTATAATGAAACTGTATATGTGTAATCAGCAAAACGTGTTCAGGGCACAAACCATACAAGTTTCAGGTTGTAACTGATGAATGCTTGTAGAAACCAGAATCCTGTAATACTGACGTTACTCTCCCTACCATGATATATATATCCATAGTGTTTGTAATTCATAATTTTTGCACACAAAAAAATAAAAATTTGTTGTGCTAACCCTAATATTCCTCAGCTAGTGAAAGTTAAGATCCTTAATGAAATGCATATTTATTTACTTTGGATTGATAACATTTGAAATATGATGACCAATGTCTTTTTCTTTAAAAGTGCTTCCAAAATTACCTAAGATATGTATGTGTAGGATGATTTGGTTTGGTTCGGTTTCTCTCCTTTTGAAATTAAGAGTGACTATCTTCCCATAGATAAACCCAGGTTTATCATCAGTAGTGCTCTGTTATTTTTGAATTAACACTGAGAATATTAACATGGTACAATAGCCATTAAAAGGGACAGAGGAAATTTTAAATAGACAGTAGTTAAAAATCATTAAGACTAAAAGATTAGCATGTGCTATTTTAAAAGAGTAACAATTAAAAACATATTTTAGAGAAAGAAAAAATCTGAGAAATTTAGTCAGAGTTTTTGGTTTATATACTGTTATGTTATTCCTTGTCATCCCATGGTAAATCATAAGAAAAATAATGCATCACATCTTTAAAAAGATAGCAGTAATGTAGGAGACAGTACATGGATTTCTTTCCAAGAGCTCACTGACTAATTTAAATGTCTTTTGATTGGCCAATCATTTTCATTCCCAAGCAGAAATGATTGGAAACAAGCTTTCTCCAACCCCCCACTTTAGTTGTTAACTGAGCCAATAATTAAAAAGACCAGTTTTGAACCTACAGAGTAAATAGGTTCATGCATTTAAAGAAACGTGGCTTTCTAACTGCCCTTTGTTAGATTAGAGATGCTTTATTTCATTCCTCAAGGAAAAGTTACTTGTTTTGCTTTCTGAAACATTAAGTGAGCTGCAAACAGCTTTACAATAAATTAAAACGTTCTGAAAAGAATCCTAATACTGAAAGATATCTCTACTCATTAACCAAGGAGCTACTCATTCTGAATGATAAAAGTTGTATTAGGTTAAAAAGTATTCTTCAGAAAGGAGTTTCAGGATTCTGACCTTCTTTTACTTCGTTATTATATAAAAAGGGAGCTTGAAATCATCTAGAAATAATAAAAAAAAATTTTAAGCAAGGCCCCTGATACCAATTTTCTCTTCACATTTATATTAAGAAGCTAATAAAATATAGATTAAATAAAGCCAGAGGATCCATATAAGCCCTCACTTGTTATGTAAGGGGCCAGACCTTACGTAATATGCATTTTCTTACTAATTCTTCAAATTCTGAATGCTTTGTGTGATACCAAGGAATACTGAATACAAGGGATGTTTAATGTTTTATAATACATATGCATTTGCATATGCACGGAGCATATGAGCTACTTTTGTCAGTAGTTTGGTGACATCTAGTGGAAATAGTGATTTGTAACCTACAATAAAGTTCAAATCCCATAGCAAAAGGGAATGGTTTGGGGATCAAGAACATGGATAAACAATTGAAAACATTTCCCTACCTTCTGTCCTAAGTAACAAAAATGAGCACATTTAAGTAATCTTTCTGAGGAAAAGTAACTTAACATCCATGTCAATTACATTAAAAAATTTTTCTGATCAGAAAATACATGGTCTTGGCAAAAAATTTAGAATATAAACATACAAGAAAACAAAAATTATCTATAATCCTTCCCCCCCCCAAAAAAAAAACACTCATTGATATAGTGTGCCTTTTTCTCAAAGCTTATATATGTTTTTTTACTAAATTTGGAGTTCCTGGATATACAATTTTATATTCTAATTTTTTCACATTGTGTGAGCCTTTTTATCACATAAAATGTTTATGAGCATGTTATCAGATAAAAAAATAATTTTAATTATGAGAAACAGAGAACATTAATATTTTTTATTTTCAGAGTAGGATACAACAAGCATATAATTTTGTGAATTCTATGAGGATCCAGGAATGATACAAAAACATGATTTCAGTAAAGCTCTTTCATTAGCACTGTTTTTTAAAAGACCTATCCATAGAAATGCTAAATATGTATTTTACATCAATAAAAAACCTTATTAAGGATATTACCAGATCCAAGGGTATTGAAAATGAATGAAACCCCATACCTTACCTGTGAAACACAAGTAGCCTAATAAGGAAGAATTAAATATTTTTCAAATAAATAATATTGTAACCAATATATAGAACTGTACAAAGGAGGAAGTTACGATCTTTAGGGGGAAAAGAAATGGAGAAACCCTCCAAGAAGAGATGACAGCTGTGCAGGACTTTGAAGAATGAAGAAGGATGAAGGGTATTAGCTGAGGCAAGAAGCATGGAATGGCTTGGTGTAAGTTGGCATCCCTGGAGAAAAGTCGTAACGATAGAAGATGTGACTAGAGAGGTGATGGCAGATGGTGAAGGATCTTTATCATGGAGGTTATGGAAACCCACTAAAAGTTCTTTTTTACGGACAGTAACATGATTACATTAGCATTTTATAAAATCATGCTGACTGCAGTGTGGAAGATGAATAGGAGAGGAGGGGACCAGCCAGTAGACTGCCGCAGCAATTCAGAAGGGAAATGGGGAGGCCGGCACTGAGAAAGAGCAGTGAGTTTAGACAGAAAACAAACAGTGGAAGGTTCTTTAAGAGGGGGCAAGTCATGGAATTCAAATATGCTGGATGATAGACACCTAGGTACTAAGAATGACCCTGAATCCCGCTTTAGGTCACTAATATCTAGAACAGCATTCAAACAATTACTAGTTAAGGAGGAAACGTGTGATTTTTAGATTGCACACTGCAACATGTGTAAGCTTGGACAAATCTTAATTTATATTATGATCATATGATAGATAGCAGGGAAAGAGGTTTGTATGCACACCTTATCAGGCTGGTTCTGGTTATTGAATAGGTTTTCTTTGACAGAGGTCAAAGAAAAAGAAAATTTGGCATGTCCTCATTACCCCAATGATTAAATAAATAGGTAGGTAGATAGATAGATAGATAGATAGATAGATAAATAGACGCATGCCTCCACTGTGGGCGAGGAGTGGTTAACGTCTCTAATTGGCCTTAGCACCAAGCCAAGGCTCCGGGAAGGAGGAGTGCTAAAGAGGTTTGAGACATAATCAAGGAGATTCAAAGGAAAAACCAATTTCAGCTGTCACAGAGATTTGTCTACATGCAGTGTCATTAGAAAGAGTAAATGACCTGCTGAACTCTTGGGTATCAAGAAGACATTTCTAAAATGTAGAGATCAAAATTATATTATTCAAAAGCTACATCTACGTGCCTCTGTGCATATGCCTCCATACATACAAAGTGGAGGGAGAGCTTTTAGAGCATGCAATGAAGACGCGGATTCCCAGAGCAGCGGTCCACTAGCAATCAAATTTACTAAGTTAACAGGAGCCATGTGTCCTGCACTTATCATGTGCTCGAGTCACCTGCTGCCAAGCAGTAGATGTTTTTAGCTACCACTGATGGAGTGCTCACCTTGGGCTAAGTGCTTTACAAACATTCTCCAGTTTAATCCTTTCAACAACTTAGGAGTTTAACCCTATGATACTTAGGGGGAGGTTAAGCCATTTGCCCAAGGTCACTCAGCCAGTAAGTGGAGAAGCTAGGATTCAAACTCTTCTCCAACTCCAGATCTGTGCCCTTACCCATTACGCTGTCCTAGGTCAGCACTGTTCATTCATTTGTTCAAAAACTCAAGTTCTCTTAAGTTTTATTGTTATCGAATGCTTTTATGAACATAAGGAACCATGCATACCAGTAGCTAGATTCTGATATCAACCTAGAGTTTCCTTCCTTCCTCAGACGTGTAGCTCCACAACTGACTGCAGTGTTCTCTTATTTTGTTTCAGAGCATACAGAGCTGGTGTGTGAGAGACAGGTGGCAGCCAGTTGCTATGGCAATTGCCTGTCATTAATGATAAGGGTAATTACTGCAGCAAATATCTGTTTAACTTGAAAAATCTGACTTGCCCGCTCCCCATAGGGGGCACACCCTTTATACCATTCCCTCTGCTCACAGCAGCCTATCTTCTTGTATAAACTCTGCCTGGACAATGTTGCTTTGCTGCAAAGAGCTAAGTAAAGCCTGACTTCTTAAAGATTTAGGAGAAGGAAGAGGAGATGAGTCACAGAAAGAAAAAGGCTAAAAAAAAAAAAAATTAAAGATACACATTTCCCTCCTCTACAGACTGTCTAAACGTGTTTCCCTTTAATTAAAGTGTGAAGGAAATAATCCCAAAATATGGCACAATCATGGACAAAGTTCAATGGCTGTTTGAATAACCACATGTGGCTAATTACTAGAGGCTGACTATAAGATCAAATCGTGTTTTTAAACTGACTTAGAGAACTATGGAAAAGATGAAGATGTCCCAGAGGAAATGATTCTGAGAAATCCCTATACTCAGTATTATTTACCAATTTTTCCAAGTCAGCTAACAGCCCTTTTGATAGGGGAATTGTGCTTACTCTGTTGGGGGATAATGTAGAGTGAAAAACTTCATTAGTACCTTTTAGTTCAGTGTTCTAGACAAGTTATAAAAGGACAGTCTCTAACTGTAGTACATTACAGACTGTGCTAGGTAAATGTTATCATTAAAAAAGATGTCAAAGTAAAAAGCCCAGAAACTGGGACTCAACATAAAATCAAACGCCAATTTCATCTCTCTTTTCTTCCCACCCCAAACCTGGGGTTCAAACACTCTCCTCCCATTAATGTTTTTTGAAATGCTGGCCATTTTTGCTTGACACACCAGTGATGAATTTATAGGCATTATTCTCACAAACAGGAAGTCTAGTCTAAGGCCTGTTTCATAATTATCTTTTTCTTTTTTAATCCAGTTCTCATTACATTTAATACCCAACCTACAGACAAGTGGACAAGCTTTTGATCCAAGATAAGGGACCATTCCCTACAAGAATATTCTTATTCCTTAGAGATTAATGTTCCAAGATGTCCAGAATCTTATCCCCAGAGTTTGGCCTGGTTACTGAGGTCATGTTTTGCTCTGTCTTTTATTATTAGTATTAGTATTAGTATTAGTATTAGTATTAGTATTAAGCCATAGAATAGCTAGAGCAGAAGGAGTTTGGGTGGGAAACAACCCAAGGGCTGGCTCACCCATACAGACTGCATAACACAGGTGGGAGAGAGGAGGGTTCACCAGTATTTATAATCCTTGAAACTGTGATTCTGAGAATCACAGAGATTCAAGCACCCTGGAGCCTGTAGTGTAATGACCAGGCTCCTAACCCAGAAGCAAACATATTTTGATCAAGACAGGATGATTCTTTTCCATCTTGAGAGCCTACGACTGATGCAAAGAAGATTGGGAGTTACAGTCGTATTCAATTCACCTATTGCATTTCTTTTCCATGGTATGGAAATAAAAGCAGGAAGCCTGGAGGAGAAAGAAAATTGAGAGCAGAATGGAGGTGAAAGAAAAAAAAGGAATTAGTTGGGTTTGAGGTATTTTGGCCAGTAGCACATCCTTGTTCATTGGGGCTATTACTGCCCTAAAAGGTGGGTGGAGAGTTTTGCCTGTTTTGATCCCTGATGTATCCCAAACCTCCTCAACAGTGCCTGGCACATGGTAAACTCTTGATAAATATTGTTGAATATATGAATAAAGCCATTTAATTCCATTTTATGCAATATTATTCTTTAAATCTTTACATCCTTTTTAGAAAAAGCAGATAGCCTACTAGGCTATAAATTAGTACCTGGAATAAAGAAACATTAATAAGAGTAAGCAAATCCCTGGGGCGCCTGGGTGGTTCAGTCGGTAAGGTATCTAACTTCAGCTCGGCCCTGAATGAGGCTCTGTACTGTCAGTGCAGAGCCCACTTTGGATCCTCTGTTCCCCTCTCTCTCTGCCCCTCCCCACTCACACTCACTTGCTCTCTCTCGCTCTCTCTCAAAAACAAGCTTTTTTTTAAAGTTAAAAAAAAAAAAAGAGTCAGGGAGCCTGGGTAGCTCAGTCAGTTAAGCATCTTCCTCTTGATTTTGGTTCGGGTCATGATCTCATGGTTTGTGGGATAGGGCACCGTGTCGAGCTCTGTGCTGACAGTGTGGAACCTGCTTGGGGTTCTCTATCTCCTCTCTCTGCTCCTCCCCTACTCTCTCTCCCTCTCTCTCTCTCTCTCTCTCTCTCTCTCTCTCTCTATTTATATATATATATATATAATATATATATATATATTATATATATAAACATTTATTTTAAAAAATAAGATACCACCTCACACCTGTCAGAATGACTAACATTAACAACTCAGGCAAAAACAGATGTTGGCGACGATGTAGAGAAAGAGGATCTCTTTTGCACTGCTGGTGGGAATGCAAACTGGTGCAGCCACTCTGGAAAAGAGTATGGAGTTTCCTCAAAAAGTTAAAAAGAGAACTACCCTACAATCCAGCAATTGCACTATTAGGTATTTATCCAAGGGACACAGGTATGTTGTTTTGAAGAGACACATGCACCCCAATGTTTATAGCAGCACTATCAACAATAGCCAAAGTATGGAAAGAGCCCAAAAATGTCCATCAGTGGGTGAATGGATAAAGAAGATGTGGTATATAGCAATGGAGTATTACTCGGCAATCAAAAAGAATAAAATCTTGCCATTTGCAACTATGTGGATGAAACTAGAGGGTATTATGCTAAGCGAAATTAGTCAGAGAAAGACAAATATATGACTTCATTCATATGAGGAATTTAAGATACAAAACAGATGAACATAAGGGAAGGAAAGCAAAAATAATATAAAAACAAGGAGGGGGACAAAACATAAGAAACTCTTAAATATAGAAAACAAACAGAGGGTTGCTGGAGGGGTTGTGGGAGGGGGTATGGGCTAAATGGGTAAGGGGCTTAAGGAATCTACTCCTGAAATCATTGTTGCACCATATGCTAATTAACTTAGATGTAAATTATAAAAAATAAATAAATTATAGAAAGTTAAAAAAATAAATAAATAAAAAATTTTTAAAAAATAAGAGTTAGCAAATCCAAATGAAATTAGCCTGAAAATTTAAGATATGGCTTCAATTTCCTTACCTGCTTCCTGCAATTTGCTTTGTTAGAGGAGATAAAAGGCATAGGTTTATTCAGCAGGCCTTACCCTAGTGAGGGATGTTCTCTAGGACCAAGGGAAGGGTAATCAGGAGGCCCCCATCAATTACTAAGAAAGTTAGTGAGAGGAGCAGAGATATAAAACATCCTTACCTACCAACCTAGAGAGTCCCCAGGAACTTAGGACAAACTGGACACAATAAGTGCTTCCTTTGAGTTCACCCTTCCCTTTTCCTCTCTTATTGACAGCAGGCTGGCTTTGTCAAAGAAGAAAATCATATTTGGATATCCCTGTTTCTTAATACACTTCCTCTCCCTCAACCACAGGCAAATTCCCTCCTGCCCTCCAGGAGACATGGCAATGTCTAGAGGTATTTTGGTTGTGACAATTAGCAGGGGATGCTACTAGCATCTAGTGAGTAGAGGCTAGGGATATTACTAAACAACCTATAGGCTCCTCAACAAAGAATTAACTGACCCAAAATGTCAATAGTACTGAGGGTGACAAACAATGCTCTACGTTATCTGGCACTTAGACTATGCCAGGTACTAATGTTAAATGCTTTTTATGCCTAATTTCATGTAATCTTCACAAGAATCTTTGAAGTGGACCTTAGTATTATCTTCATTTTACACATGAAGACAATAGATGTTTACAGAGTTTAAGTAACTTGTCCCAGTGTCACACAGCCCATTAGTAGCAGAGCCTCTCTCCAAGCCCAGATCTACCTGACTCAGAAACCACACACTACTGCCCCTCCCAAGTCCCACCAAGATGAGTTCAAATGCCCAGCCTTCCCTTAACAGATCATTACACTTAGCCATAGACACTACTCACTCCCAAAAAGTAGCTCCAACTAGGGGTATGTTTGGATACTTTCATTAGTTCACATTTTAAAAGTCACAACCCATATAATAATAAGGGGCACATAGCCCGTGATTCGTGCCAGACACCATTACAAGGGCTTTGCATTGTATATATTGACACATTGAGTCCTCCAAACAATCACATGACATAGGTTGTAGTATTGTCCTCATACAGATGAGGAAAGTGAGATTCAGAGAGGTGAGGTCACACAGCCAACAAAATGCAGAAATGGGATATGGTGGCAAGATCTCCAATTCTAGTTTCTCTAATCCTCTATTCTATTGTGTCTAGTATACCTACAAAGCTGAAATGGCTGTTGAACCACTCAGTGGACTGTGACCCTTCCTCCTTCACAGCCTGCCCCTCGAGTACCTCCGCAGGAACTCATCTTTGCTCCCTTTGCGGTTCTTTGTAGAGCTGCCAAAACCTCAGTAGGTTGTGATACTGAAAGTAGGAAGATCAGAAATGAACTCTTCTCCAGTTCACTAGGCTCTGAAGGCAAACCAGCATCACCCTCACTTACTGCTTTGAAATTCTCTTTCATTGTTTGCATATAATTTCCTTTTATTAAGTGTGGGATTCAAGAAGGTTTTCAAATAATTACTACAGTTAGTCTAAATGTAAAAAAAAAAATTAAAAGGAAAACTGTTTGCAGTTAGGATTTGCATAATTTCTTTAATGCTGCCTAAGTTATCCACATTTGCAGTTAAAAGTAGGACAATATTTTGGATGAAACAAAATGAATCCATTTGCCAAGCTGACCTGATCTTTGACATTTCTCTTAAGCCTCTCAATTTGTTATGGGAACTCAAGTAATTAGATACTTGAGCACTTTTTCATAGAATATTTGTTTTATATCCTTGCTTATTATGTCTTAAATGAACTTTATAAAAGTAAGAGGGTTAATTTATGGGCTTTCAAACATGAGTCAGTAGATACTGTGAATCATTTTTCCTCATCGATGGCCCTTGCGATCTCACAAATTCCATCAGAAAAACGTTCAACTCTTCTCCCTTAAAAAATGCATATTTTAATGGTACCTATATATAACTATAAATTAACATAAATATATACATCACCTACTGCCAATTAGTATGCACTTACAAGCAGTGCCCAATAACCCTGATGATAAGTGAAAGTACATCAACGATGAGATGTCCCTGGGAAATGAATGGGAATCTCAGCAAGTATTTAACTTAAGAGTTGGTGAAAGAGACTCATTACTGGCCTGGCTTGTTGCCTTGTTCTGTTTGAAACTTTGATTAAAAGAAATAACAAACATGAAACACTAATTAAACTGTTTGACCAATTTCAGCAAACAAGCAGGTCTAATTTGGGGAGCAAAAAGAGGGGACAGAACACTGCAGCTCTATCTGTTTTCCTACATCAGTTCTTTAATTCCTGATACCAGAGTTCGTGACCCAAAGGCCTCCAGGTCTGCAGGGTAACTGACTCAAGGGTAAAGACAGAGGAAATCATATCAATTTGGTAAAGCTTGCTACAAACTATAGTTTGCATGCCTCCCTGAGATTACAGGCTATGACTGCAACCTGTCCTGATCCTGGACCTTAACCTAGCAGGGCATGTTGTAAGCTGTGAAGAAAGTGTTTACATATAAATAGTCTTGCCTGGCTTGGGCAAGTAAAACTGTTCCTTTAGTTCTGTGCACACACAGCTTGGAGGCCAGTGTCCTGGGCATACCAGTTGTATCTCCACGTAAAATGAATGTCAGCAATACCCTAGTATATAATATTGTCTATTAGACAGTGCATAAAGGCCTACACTGTGTATACATACCGTAGCCACACAGAAAACATTACCAAATGAGCCTGCTTTTAGCCCACTGCCTCATACAGTGGTAATTAAGGAGAACCGCTTTTTGATTTGCAACTATTTGCTGTTCTACAGGAAAAACAGAGCTTAGACCATCTTGTTCCATTTGTTGTTTCCATGCTTAATCTTCTGATTCACGAGGAATTATTACACCCAACACCTATGGAGAATTTAATTGTTTGGCTCCTACTCCTCTGGCAAGTGTAATTATGGAGGAGGAGGATCTATAGATTAACATTTTTTAAAAGCTTTATCCAAGAAAAAATAAATAAAAGGAGGTGGAGTTTTTTGTAAAACCTCATATTGAATAACACCCAGTGTTGGAAAAATGCCAGTACTGAGCTTAAGAGAAAACATCAATGCCTAAATGGGAGGTCAAACCAGGGCCATGGAACCCAGAAGTTTGATCCCATCACCATTAACTTGGAGATCAGCATACTCCATCTATCCCATAAATATTTATAGATAATTGGGATACATTTTGCAGGTGTGTATGAAAATAAAAAATGAAGTGGTTTTAAATGAATTGGGGACAGGAAAGTTTTAGGTCTATTTTCATTGCTTTTTAGGGATAAAGTTCTATTTTTCTCCAACCAGAGATGAATAAGGGAACTGTATTCCCCCTAATAGTTAGTAAGGCAAGAAAGATGTGATGTTTCATATTGTGGCAATACATTTTTGGGTGCTACTAGCAGTTGGTCTGCAGACAAATGAATGAGGATTGTATCAGACACCACGAGGGTCCCACCCATATTCCTTAGACCCTCCCAATTCATCAGAAGACTTCTAGCTGCCAGCAGCATCAGCATCTCTGTACCTGAGGTTTTTTCCTAGAACTGTAGAAAAACCATGTTGCCTAGAGTGGCAAGCCAATGACTCTTGAAAGTTGATGAATAATTAACCCAGCTACCTTACCCCTTAGATGGGGTAATTTGCAACATGTGTTTTAAACCCTTTTCCAGAGTTTCACTACAGGATTAGCTCCAGTTGCCCACAGAGGTAGCTAGCTTAATACCACATCCTTTATTGGCTGTCTTTCCTTCCTTGAATCACTTCCCTATTTCTCTACAGGTATTTTCTGCAAGGTATCACTCCTTGTCTCACAATCTACTCTTGAGAAACCCAAATAAAGACAAGGTAGCTGCCTTAAAAGGGCACACCATCTGACTGGACAAATGAGATTAGTCGAGAACAGGAGAGGGATACCTGGGTGGTTCAGTCAATTAAGCGTCCAACTCTTGATTTTGGCTCAGTCATGATCTCACCATTTGTGAGATGGAGCCCCATGCTGGCAGTGCAGAGCCTGCTTGGGATTCTCTCTCTCTCCCTCTCTCCACTTCTCTCCCCTGCTTGAACTCTCTCTCTCTCAAAATAAATAAACATTTAAAAAAAACAAAACTTTTTTTAACTAAAAAAAAAAGAAGAAGAAGATAATAGGATACATAGGAGAAAAGGATGGGGAAGGGAGGGGAGAGGAGAAGAGAAGATCAATTGTATGGTAAAGGTAATCATGTTGATCAGATACCATGTGTTAACAAATGTGATGTTTTGTTTCTTTGCTTATGATCTCTTATCCCTAGACATTTGATTCATTCATCCAACAAATATTTGTTGCACACCTACTACATGCCAGGCAATGGCACAGTAACAAATCAAAAAGTCCCAGCTTACATTCTAATGTATATACAATCACTCACAGATCATGTGGTTATAAGTGTTGCAAGGAAAAATGAAGCAGAGTGTATTAGTCTGCTCAAGCTGCCATAAGATATATGGACTGGGTGGCTTAAACAACATAAATCTATTTTCTCACAGTTCTGGAGTCTAGAAGTCCAAGATCAGGTTGCTACCAGGGCTGGTTTCTGGTGAGGCTTCTCTTCCTGGCCTGTAAATAGCCACCTTCTCTCTGTGTCCTCACATGGCCTCTTCTCTGTGGAATGAAAGAGCTCTGGTGAGTTTTCCTCTTCTTGTAAGGACACCAGTCATATAGGATTATGGGTCCACTCTTGTGACCTCATTTAGCCTTTATTTACCTCCATCTAGGCCCTATCTTCAAATACAGTCATAGTGGGAGTTAAGGAATCATATGTGAATTTGGAGAGACACACAATTCAATCCATAGCACAGGGTAAAGGGATAGACAACTATAGAAATTGAGCTTATATTGTTCAAACCAGTAAGGAATTTAGCCCTAAAATGTATTCAGTATATACTCAGAACAGGTATGGCTGCACAATAGTTGACTACTAACATCACTGTGGATTTTAATATGATAAAATTTATGATGAAGACTCCAAAGTAGAATAGAATATATTTTACTCATATGGAGTAAAAATGCTTTCTCCCCCATTTTTATCTCTGTGATTTGTCTTAATCATGTTGCTGTGATCTCTAAAAAATAAAGTTATGGTATACAAAGTTTTCAGTTGATAGCAAAAGAAGACAATTTTCAGACTTGACAGTCATGTTTCTAAACAGAAGGAATAAGTAAAACTGGGGTGTGAAAACCCTAAGCCAACCCATAAGAGAGCAGGGGGCCTTCAGAACTGCCACACTATGTCTTGATGGGCTTCAGAAAACAGTGATCTTTTAGAAGAAGAAAAATTCCCATGTTAATTGCTAAGCTGTTTTCAGGAGCGGCCTGCTATCTCCAGAACATGCTTGGCTCTCTTTCAAATGCTATTCAACCTGATCAAATCAGAGAGCTGTATATAGACCACACATACAAAAAAAAAAAAAAAGACAGTCCACGCCCTCCATATAATTATATGGTACAAATAATAGAGTGTTTGTTAACTACCAGCTCTTTTTGCAAAGCCTATCAAATATCATAGAGAGTAAAATGCTGTAATTGCATCTGTGAACCTGTGTAACATTTACACAATGAGTTCCAAAGGTCAAGGTATATAATGCATATCAAATATATTTCTCTGATGAGCCTAAGAAGTTTAATATGATGTAAAATGAAACCGAGAACAGAATATATGTTTCTCTATAAGAGATATTAACTTCTTTGGCTTATTACCAAATGCTAAAATATTGTTTATTTTTAAAGAACCATGTATTAATTGCTCATTTAGAATTTTACTTATTGAGATTACAGAAGGATTTGATTCAACAAATATTTGGTTTAACTTTTAGTCAATAGTAGGGGGTTTAGGGGCTCCTGGGTGGCTCATTAGGTTAAGCATCCAACTCTTGATTTCAACTCAGGTCATGATCTCATGGTTTCTGGGATCGAGCCTCATATCAGGCTCCACTTGGCAGCAAGGAGCCTGGTTGGGATTCTCTCTCTCCCTCTCTCTTTGCCCTTCTCCCACTTGCACTCTCTGTCTCTCTCTCAAAAAAATAAACTTTAAAAAAAATAGGTCATTTAAAAATCCCAGCTATGTTTTTTGCTATTGATACTGAGATCAAATCTAAGCTGATACCACCCAACACAAGTTGCTTAGTCCTTTCAAGAAAGGAACTCCTTCATGTTGGAGGGCCCCAGGGCTCAATCCTTCAGTCTCTACCTATAATTTTTCCTCCAGTATCTTGGCTTTAAATCCTTTTTTGTCATCCAGTGACTCACAAGTTTACTTCTTCAACACAGTCCTTACCTCCAAACTTAGGATTCATATACCCAAATGCCTACTTAAGATCTCTACTTAGAAGTCTAATAGCCATCTCAAAGACAACAGCTCCCAAAACTGACCTCCTGATTTTATTCCACCAAACCTGTTCTACCCACAGCCTTCTCCATCCCACTTGATGACAACTCCATCCTTCCAGTGGCCCAAACCAAAAATCTGTCAATCATATTTTACTCCTTTCTTTCCCCCACCACGTCCAATCTGCCAGAAAACCATATTGGTAATATCTTCAAAAAAATATCCAAAATCCAACTTTTTATTACCTTCTCTATTATCCCAATGGTCCAAGTAACCAAAATCTCTTTCCTGGATTATATCAGCAGCTTTTCAACTGGTTTCCCTGTGCCATTTTTGAATTCCCTTCTAAGTCTGTTTTCACGACTACAGCCAAAGGATCCTTTCAAATATGTCAGATCATGTTACTCATCTGCTCATATACTCTAAATAAAATACAATATTCTAACATGGACTGCAAGGCTTTAAGTGATATGGCCTCTGACCTCCTCTGACTAATTTCATTCTTACCACATTGGTCTTTTTGATGTTCCTCAAACAGGCATGGCAAACACTCTTATTTCAACTTTGGTACTGCTGTGTCTTCTGCCAAAAATGCTCCTACCCCGGAATGGCTGATTCCCTTATCTCCTTCAAGCCTTTGCTCAAATGTCATCATCTTCTTAATGAAACCTACCCTAACCAATCTGTTTAAGATTGCAACTCACAACACTTCTCCTCACACCTCTGATGCCCTTTACCCCGCTCTGTTTTTATTTTAATCACCTCTTAAATACTATGCCTTTTAATTATTTATGTTTATTGCTATTTTCCATCTTACCCATATAAATAAGAAGGCCCATGAAGACAGAGAGCTTTCTCTGTCTTGTTCAATGTTGTATCCAAAACCCAGAACAGTGCCCAACATAATAAATATTTGTTGAATTGAGGCAATATCTTTTTTAACTTGTTTATCCAGAATTATCACTAGGATTTCACTGTAAGAAAAAACAAATCCTCCAAGAGAAGGGACTACCCATGCTGACTACAAACAACAACAACAACAATAATAACAAAGGCAACCAAATGAATTTTTAATTTGAAAATTCCAAAAATTTTATTTAATGATGTGTTTGTCAGGAAAAAAAATGTATAAAACTTGGAAATAGCCTAAGGAGATGGGTATTCTTTAAGTGCAAAGCTAGGCTCGGCTTTATACTGTGGGTTATTTTCTACCTCTGTAGGGGCAGAGGTTAACATGTAGGTGTTTTGTTCCATAAATATACAAATAAACTTCTGTCCAATGAAACAGATGACCTCAAGGTTTGTGATCCTACTGGACATTAACTAATTTTGTATCTAATCTGGCAATCAGTTAAATTTCCTATAGGTACCTAGCTTCTCAAAGCTCTTTGTACTAATGTAACATCTAACTGGTTCCCTTATTAACTTATGAGATAAAGTAAAAAACAAATTTTATTTTTTTAAGTAATCCCTGCATCCAGCATGGGGCTTGAACTCACAACCCCAAGATCAAGAGTCACATGCTGTACCAACTGAGCCAGCCAGGTACCCCAAGATGAATGAAATCTTTGACATGTTTTTTTAAATTTTTTTTAATGTTTATTTATTTTTGAGAGAGAGGGGAAGAGAAAATGAGAGAGAGGGGGATACACAGAATCAGAAGTAGGATCTAGGTTCTGAGCTGTCAGCACAGAGCCCGATGCAGGGCTCAAACCCACAAACTGTGAGATCATGACCTGAGCCGAAGCCAGATGCTTAGCCAACTGAGCCACCCAGGTGCCCCTCTTTGACCTGTTTTCATTCTACATATCCATAAGAGTCATGATTTAGCCTTTTTGAAAATTATATTTTAACATGTCAATGATAAGTTATCACTTTTAGTATTTGGGAACTACAATGAAATGTCTCAAGAGTTTGTAAAAGAGATAAGATTATTGGCAAGAACATAAAAGAAACTATATTATGTTCATTTACACAACCATTCAATGTATTAAAGTTGTCATTCTTTGTAAGTTTTTCTTTTTCATAAGTTAATGTATAAATTTATCAGAATCTTAACAAAGTGCCATCAAGTTTTTTCTTGTTTTTGTTATTTGCTGTTTGTTTGATCTTTGAAATCTAAGTTCATTTGGAAAAAATAAATAAGAATAGTCAGGAAACCAATAAAAGGGAAGAGCTATGAGGATTAGTCTTACCAAATATTAAAACATACTATAAAGTCTCAATAATTTAAAAGAATAAATAGATATAACAATGTAACTAATAGAAAGAGACCCAGATACATAAGGGAATTTAGCATAATTTGAAATATAACAGGGTGACACCTTAAATCTTTGGATTAAAGATAGCTCATTAAATGAGTTGGGATAAATCTGGAGAGAATACTATGCTGTATTCATACCTCACACTTTTAGACCAAATGGCTTTAAGATTTCACTGTAAAAAATGAAATCACATATGTATCAGATAAAAATCTGGGAGAATTCCTTTACATACTTGAAGTAGGGAAGGCCTTTCTAACTATTACTAAAAATCCTGAAGTCCCTCCCCAAAATAGATGCTAAATTTAGAACTCTTTAAATATGTATATACTATGTATATATGTATTTTCCTCCCACATGTAAAACATTATATACACAAAGTAGAAATATAACCAAGAAACTTGAAAAAGCATTCACATCTCATATCACAGATAATGGACTAATCATTTATATATTTTTTAAGTCACATAAAGAAAAAGAATAAGAAAAATAAGAAAGACAGTAAGAAAAAGATAATTCAATAGAAAAACAAAGTATAAGAACAGCCAGATCACAGAAAAGGAAATACAAATGACTCTTAAATACCTATCTTCAAAACTATTCTTTTTTTTTTTTTTTTAATTTTTTTTTTTCAACGTTTATTTATTTTTGGGACAGAGAGAGACAGAGCATGAACGGGGGAGGGGCAGAGAGAGAGGGAGACACAGAATCGGAAACAGGCTCCAGGCTCTGAGCCATCAGCCCAGAGCCTGACGCGGGGCTCGAACTCCCGGACCGCGAGATCGTGACCTGGCTGAAGTCGGACGCTTAACCGACTGCGCCACCCAGGCGCCCCAAAACTATTCTTTATAAGATGACAAATGCAAAATAAAACTACACTGAGATTCAATTTTTCACTTATATTGGCAAAAATTCAGACATTTGAAAATACATTCAATTGGCAATGCTATGGAGAAACAGGAACTCTATACATCAGGAATATAAATAGGTATAACTCTATTTATGGGCTCTAGGCTCTATGGAGAACAATTTGACAACACCTGTCACAATTACTTATATATATCCTTGACCCAGCAGTTCCTTTCTAGAGTTTATCCTACAGATAAATTTGCATTTTTTCATTTTTCATATTTGTATATGTGCATATATGTACATATATGTACATTTGCATACACAAATGTGCAAAATGATGTCTGTACAAGTTTAGTCCCCACAACATCATTTAGAATGGAAACAACTTAAATATCCATCAGGGATGACTGGTTAAAATAAAAAATTAAAACCCATGGTACAGCCATACTGTAGAACATTTGGCAACTGTAAAAGCAGAATTAGGGTACTCTCAATGTACTGCTGTGGAAAGATCTCCAACATTTAAATGAAAAACCCAAGTGGAAAAATGCACAAAAGAGTTTAAAATCCTAACTTCTGTGTTAAAAAAAATGGAAAAATAGAACTTTCCTTATATGTGCAAAAAAAAAAAAAAAATACTTGGAAACCATTCACAAGAAACTAATAACAATGTGTAGCAGCCAGTAAGTCCGTCACTCAGACGTGCTGCTGCAGGGAGCATACCTGGCATATGGCCTTAGCTGTGGACCCTCTGGCTCTACCACTGTGTTTGTGCCAAGGCCAACTTCCCAGACAATGTCCAAGCAAACCCATTCCAGCAAGTCAGAGGGTCCCTGGTACAAGAAACTCCCCATCAGCCTTGCTTGTCTTTCATGGAACTGTGTTACATTCTGAAATCCCAATCCTCTTTCCTTCTCTCTCCTTCCAGATATCAGACCTGCACATCTAATCCTATTTTGGTGTCTACTTCATGATGGACAAAGGCTACCCTTTGAGGGGTGGAAAATGACACAAATGTGGAGTTGGAATCATTATTTTTGAGCCATATAAATAGATTACGTATTCAAAAATTAAATATGAAAATACTCTTTAACAATGGTTTTTGAAGGGTTATTCTAGTATCTCTGTGACAGGGTCACCTGTCTTAGACCCTACCCCTGGCCCACTGAAAGATATCTCTTAGAGATCCAGAAATGGGCATTTAAAGGTCCTCTGGTGACAGGATTAAAAGGTTAAACTATAAAATGAGCATGAACTAACTGGGCCAAAAATTACACATGTAAAATGAACTGAAGGAATCAGAATGGTCAACCCTAAACATCTAAACAATGAACATTTGGATTGGTGGAGAGGGTAGCTAGAATGAAAGATCAAACATCCAAGCTTTTTTCCAGGACAGAGGAAACAGTACTCAAAGGACTTCAGGGGTATTCTGTTTTTCTTTGAAAAAACTAACCCTCCCCTAAGAAGAATGGTTGCTGATATCTTCCTGCAGCCATTAAATATTAAATAACCTCATTCTGTTTATTTGATACACTGCCCACCAAACAACTTTGTAATGATAATTTGGGTTGCCACATGGTTCTGCCTAATTGGAAGAAATTGACGATTTCTAAAAAAATTTAAAAAAAAAGAACTTTATTATATTCTGTAACAGTATGGAAAACACCGTGTATGACATGTAATTTATTTCATTCAAATTATGCCATTCTTTTTACTCACTACCCACTTCTAGAAATGCTTGTTTTTATTTCATTTTCATTTTCTAATTACCAGACCTGTGATGTTCCTATAAAAAAATTAACTCTTGGGACCCTTATGTGGCTCAGTAGGTTAAGCTTCTGACTCTTGATTTTGCCTCAGGTCATGATCTCACAGTTGATGAGATTGAGCCCCCCATCAGCCTGTGCTCTGGGCATGGAGCCTGCTTAAGATTTTCTCTCTCTCGCTCTCCTTTTGCCCCTCCCTGATTTGCACACAAATACACACACACATGCGTTCTTTGGCTCTCTCTGTCCCTCTCTTTCTCTCAAAAAAAAAAAAAAAAAAAAATCAACCCTAGAGGCACATGGCTGACGGTGCGGCACACAATTCTTGATCTCAGGGTTGTGAGTTTGAGCCCCACAGTGGATGTAGAGATTACTTTAAAAAAATAATAAAGGGGCACCTAGGTGGCTTAGTTGAACATCCGACTTCGGCTCAGGTCAAGATCTCACAGTTTGTGAGTTGGAGACCCACGTTGGGCTCTGTGCTGACAGCTCAGAGCCTGGAGCATGCTTCAGATTCTGTGTCCCCCCTCTCTCTCCGCCCACCCCTACCTGTGCTCTGTCTCTCTCTGTCTTTCGAAAATGAACAAACATAAAATTTTTTTAATAAATAAATAAAAATAAAAATAATAAAATCTTTTAAAAAGTCAACTCTTAAGGGGCGCCTAGGTCGCTCAGTCGGTTGGGCATCTGACTTCAGCTCAGGTCATGATCTCACAGCATGTGAGTTGGAGCCCCGCGTCAGGCTCTGTGCTGACAGCTCGGAGCCTGGAGCCTCCTTCTGATTCTGTGTCTACCTCTCTCTCTCTGCCCCTCCCCCGCTTGTGCTCTGTATCTCTCTGTCTCTCAAAAATGAATAAATGTAAAAAAAAAATTTTTTTTAAGTCAACTCTCTAAAAGTCTCTGCTTATAGCTTTATTGCCAAACTTATTTTGCCAAAATAGGCAATATAAAACCAGGTCTTGTTAATTAGAAATGCCAGGGACTTCTATTTCTCTTTAAAAATGTAATCCCACATAGTTAAGGGGAATATTAATATTACTTTAAAGCATACATTATTTTTAATTATCTGGTTTCATTGCCATGAGGTCACAAAAAGAATGGTGGGCACTATTTTGAAGGATCTCTTCTCATGGGATATTCTGAATCAAACAAGTAGTGACATTTTACTATATGGTCTTCATTCTATGGCTAGCCTTAGTTAGCTATTGCAACTGCTTGCAAATACCAATTAATAGTCATTTTTCTACTTAACTTTCCAGAATGACTATCCAAGTCTAACCATTCATCTCTGATCTGCAATTGCAACTTTATTCTATAATTTAAAACATTGGCGTTGCAATATACTGCTTTTTGACGCAACAAAACCCATCATATTCAATGATTTCTTGGGCTATTACTCCAAATCTTCAGAGGTTTTATATAACCATGTATACTCTATAAGCAAGTAAAGATGAAAATTATGTGCCATGTAGTATAATTGAAAATTATGTGCCATGTTGTATAATTGAATTTGGAAGGAGGGAAGGTAAGAGAAGGAAAAAGATCTCACTATACTTAAAGCGTGCCTTTCATTCTAAATGAAACCCGTGATGTAGGATAGAATTCCTATGAAAGTACTGTTCTCATTATGTCTTCAGTTTGTATGCAAGCCTCAGCTGTGTTACTTTTATTGCCGTTTTCAGCAAGAATTCAGGAACGAATGAAAGGATGGAAACTCAAACAGAATGACTAAACTGTAATACAAAGATAATGAACTCCAATGTAACAGGACAGCAAATTAGAAGGCTGGGAAGTTGTTAGCCATAAAAAAGAAAAAAGAAAAAGAGCTTTATTTCCACACTTTTGAAGCATTCTTTGGAAACCAGAAAAATCTAGCAATACAGTTAACCCAGTTACTGTCAGTTCAATTCTACTTTCAAAAGAAAGCCAGGCTAACATTTTAAACAGCAATTATGTTTTATGAAAAGGGAAGAAGAAGGAGTGAGAAGAACATCAAAACCCTCAAAAGCATGCCAATGAGAAACCAATCAGAAAGCAGGTTAGGATCTCCATTCACCCCAGCTTTTTGAAATAAGCATTTCCTGTCCTTAGCACCCTCCACTTTATCAGCCTCACAGAGACCTGGGGGATATCAGAAGTGGCTACCAAAGGGATTCATATGCTAAACTGAAACACCTGCTTTCCAAACCAAAGGAAAAATGAGTAAAACATGGACCACCCACCCAGTCAGAAACAATGTACTTTGAGTTGGGTCGCTTTTATGCCTTTTTCTTCTTAAGGGATTCACCAGGAGTCTTAGAGACGATGGGTCGCTTTGAGCATATCCCAGGAAAGCTACCCTACAATAAGTTGTAATCATCCGAAACACTAAATCAAGACCAAGATTCTTCTGCCTGGTGGATATGGTGATGCACCAGTGATTGATTACAAGTGGAGATTACAAAACAATAACAAATTGACCACACTCTGGAATGCCCTTTCAAAGTTGCAAAATCCCAATCAGAGTATCCCATTTGAATATTCCAAGTGAGTTTTTTGAGTTTCCAAAGAATTTTCTTTAAGGGGAAAAAAAAAATTCTCAAAATCCATAAAATTATCTTAATACATAATCCAGTTAAGATTTTTAAATCTGATCAAATACCATTAATAAAGAAAATTACTTCTTATATATTTTTTCTTATTGTCAAAAACATGTTTTGAGATTATTTATGAAACCTCTTTCTTTTTTTGTTCTAACCCTGCGAGCTAAACATGTTCCATTTATTTTTAAATGAAGTGAAAATTAGCCAGGTGTGTTAAATAAGCTTTCTATACACAGGTCTAAATATTGACAAAGGGAGATGTGTCACTGGAAAAATCATCAGTCTGGCAATTATCACGTTAGCATGTTAAGTGGAAAAAGATGTGAAACTTCCAAATGTGTCAATACAGATTATTTCATTTCCACTAGCTATCAGCTATACTGTGAACATCAGTTCTTTAATGTACACTAAGCAAACAGTTCGGCTAAAAAAAATTTCTCTGTACCTGGAAAAAAAAGAAAAAAGAATCACAAGGTCTGGTGCAAAATCACATATGTTTCTAACTACTTATTCAAATAACCTAAAAGAGGGAAAGGGAGTACAAATGGTGACGAAAGTACTTTCTGTATACATCTGTGTCTGCACTCCTTTTTCACTGAGTTACATGAGTGATCCCCACCATTCTCATTAGTCCCAAACCCAGAGTATTTTCAATAAAAATAGCAGTGGCATTTGCAAAGGGGCATCATATCACTACACTTACGGTACTAAGAAAATAAAATATTTCAGTTGCACACTTTAGACTCCTGTGAACTACACTTGAAGATGAGAGAAAGTGCTATTAATTTTTGGCCTGTGAAACTGAATAAATAAAAACTCATTTAAAATGGAATCCAGAGGACAGCAGTGGAAGCTTGCACCACTATCACTCAAGGTCAGTTGCAGACCCCCACAAGAAGAGGCTGACTTTACTACCCCAGCAGGAGAAAGACTTTCTCCTTGCCCAGCAATAAACACGGCCAGTAAGAAAATACCACAACTCAACCAACAGGAAACAGTTACCACCCTGAACTCTTGTTTATATCCTCCAATGAACTTCATTCAAAGTAGCCCTTCCCAACTTCCTCCTTTTCTCTATAAAGTAGACTTCCTCTACGTTAACCTCCAGACTTGCCTCAGTTTGCCATACTTTGTGCATCCTGAATCGCAATTCCTCTGCTATTCCCAAATAAACCCATTTTGCTGGTAAAAATTGCTGGCTATTTAAGTTTGGCAGGTGTGATTAAGAAAGAATCAGATGTTGGGCGCCTGGGTGGCGCAGTCGGTTAAGCGTCCGACTTCAGCCAGGTCACGATCTCACGGTCCGTGAGTTCGAGCCCCGCGTCAGGCTCTGGGCTGATGGCTCGGAGCCTGGAGCCTGTTTCCGATTCTGTGTCTCCCTCTCTCTCTGCCCCTCCCCCGTTCATGCTCTGTCTCTGTCTGTCCCAAAAAATAAAAATAAAAACGTTGAAAAAAAAAATTTAAAAAAAAAAAAAAGAAAGAATCAGATGCAGGGGCACCTGGGGTGGCTCAGTCGGTTAAGCTTCTGACTTCGACTGAGGTCATGATCTCACGTCACGATCTCATCATCCCTGAGCCCACTCTGGGCTATATGCTAACAGCTAGGAGCCTGGAGCCTGCTTCGGATTCTGTGTCTCCCTCTCTCTCTGACCCTCCCCTGCTCTCTCTGTCTCTCTCTCTCTCTCTCTGTCTCTCAAAAATAATGTTAAAAAAATTTAAATTATATAAAAAAAAGAATCAGATACATATATGAGTAAATTCTGGCAATATGAAAAATCCATCTTTTTTATTACCAGGTGATTAAGTAACCAGATAGGACAATAATATCCCTGCTAAAACTTCCTTAAAAATTCACACCCTTCAGGGCACCTGGGTGGCTTAGTTGGTTTTATCGCAGGTCATGATCTCACCGTTAGTGAGATGGAGCCCTGCATTGGACTCTATACTGACAACACAGAGTCTGCTTGGGATTCTGCCCCTCTCTCTCTCTCTCTCTCTCTCTCTCTATCCCCTTCTCTCTCTGCCCCTCCCCTGCTTGCACTCTTTCTCTCTCCCTCTCAAAATAAATAAATAAACTTAAAAATACAATACAATACAATACAATACAATACAATACAATACGATAAATACACACCCTTCAGTGACACATTTTGGTCCCTTTTCTTTCCCCACTTTTCTTTTTTTTCCGCCCACCTTTCTTACTTCTGTGCATGCAGTGGAATTTGTATTTACTAAACCACTGCTCCATTTCGTCCTTACCATTTGTTGGTCCTCACCTTGCTGCTAATCACAAGTCTTCTCTGGCTTCACCAAACTTCCAAATATCAGCTTTTCAAACTCCCTAGAAGTATGAAGTTAGTTTTCATTGTCCAGGAGTGGCATGTTTGAAGTCCTATTGAGTTTTCAGGATTGCTTTTTTTGTTTTGTTTTGAATTCCCATTAGTTTCAACTTCATATTTGGTTATAAAGATCTACTCATCTTCACTTTGTTTTTTGTTTTTTTTTAACTTTTTTTTTTTAGTCTTTATTTATTTTTGAGAGAGAGAGAGACAGAGTGCAAGTAGGGGAGGAACAGAGGGGGAAACACAGGATCCAAAGCAGACTCCAAGCTCTGAGCCATCAGCACAGAGCCCAATGCAGGCCCAAGCCCAGGGACCCCAAGTTCATGACCAGAGTCGAAGTTGGACACTCAACCGACTGAGCCACCCAAGGTGCCACTAATGATCTTCACTTTATAACCATCTACTCACTCCCTAAACTTTTATAACCTTGCCTTTGCCCTCCCACTTTGCTGAAATTTCTCCTTTAAAGGTCACCCATTACCTCCTCGTAACAGAATCTAATGACACTGGAAGACACGCCTCTTCTTCTGCAGAATTGGATCCTGGTGGCTTGTTGTTGACACTTTCTTCTTCCTTCCCACACTGTAACACTGCACTCTCCAGGCCACCCCTGTTTCCTATTTCTCCCACCTCCAGAAGATAAGAATCTCCACAATTCTGTTCTTGGCTTGAGGGTTTGAGTCCCATGATAGCCTCAACCAATCCCTCAGCCTCAAGTTCACTTCTAATGTGAAAGCTTCAAGATTTCCATTTATAACCCCAATCTCTCACAGATAAGAAGCCATATTTCCAAATGTTTACTGAGACTCCACCTAAGTGTCTTTCTAGCATCTCAAATTCAGTTAAGTCCAAAATAAGTTCATCATCAACCTACCTCTCCAAATTACCTTCTACAGCTACTTCCATTAAGAGAACCACCAAACATCCAAGTCTGAATTCCATCATCTTGAACTACCACCTTCATTCTCCGTATCCTATTAATTACTGGAGCATGCAGATTCTCCCATTCTGATATCTTTTGAGCCTATAACCAGCAGTCTAGTTCAAGCATTTATTTCCTTTGTCTGGACCAGTTGGTCCTCAAAGTGAACTGACAGCATCAGAATCACCTGAAACTTGTTAGAAATAAAAACTCTCAGGCCCCACCCCAGATCTATTTAATCTGAAACTCTGGTAGTGAGGCTAGCAATTTGTTTTTTAACAAGACCCCTAGGTCATTCTGATGTGTGCTAAAATTCAAGAACCATCTGACCTGGATTATTGCTGATAACTTTTAATTGGCCTTCTAATCTCCAACTTTCCTATTCTGTGCCCTCTCACACATTATTACTCTTAAGAATTACCTTTCCAGGTGCCTGGGTGGCTCAGTTGGTTAGCCTCCGACTTTGGCTCAGGTTGTGATCTCACAGTTCTTTAGTTCGAGCCCTGCATCAGGCTCTGTGCTGACAGCTCAGAGCCTGGAGTATGCTTGGGATTCTGTGCCTCCTCCCTCTCTCTGACCCTCCCCCACTCACACTCTGTCTCTCTCTCTCTCAAGAATAAATAAACATAAAAAAAGAAGAATTAACGTTCTAAAGGATAACTCTTATCATGCCACTTCGTTGATAAAAACATTTGATTCTGTAGTGTCATCAAATAAAAGCCAACTCCTCATCATAACCTCTGAAGAGTTCCAGGGTACTTAAGAAGGTATAATCAAATAGAATTGAAAAAAACTATAGTAAATTATATCAAAAACCCATCCTAGGTAGGTTCCAAAGTCAAATCTATGTTTCCCTAATCTTTATTTCCACATTAGCCACTGTTAGGATTCTACTAATTGCTATTTCTTATTTGTTAAAAACAATAACTGTGTAAAACCAATAAGTAGGTTGAAGGGACCAAAAACCTACCAAAATGATATCAAAGTGAAAACTTTGGAACTATAGCTCATGAAAAAGGAAACATCTTATCTGATTTAAAAGAAAGAAAGAAAGAAAGAAGAAAAGAGAAGAGAAGAGAAGAGAAGAAAAGAAAAGAAAAGGAAAGAAAAGAAAGGAAAGGAAAGGAAAAGAAAGGAAAGGAAAAGGAAAGGAAAGGAAAGGAAAGAAAAGAAAAGAAAAGAAAAGAAAAGAAAAGAAAAGAAAAGAAAAGAAAAAAGAAAAGAAAAGAAAAGAAAGGAAAAGGGAAAAAAAAGCTTTGTAGAGCTTTACAAGAGTCAACTACCACAAACTGCCTCCCCATCTCTAGGAGGTCTCCAGGCAGAGAGAAACCTGACCTTGGGCACCAAGAAATTCCAAAAAAAAAATTGTGTAAACAAGCATCTTCAGAACCTTCCAGCATTTGAACCCCTACTTTCTTCACACACACACACACCCCTCCATTAAGCTGGCATATAAACATTTAATCCTAACTATTCAGCAAGCTACTCTCTTCTGCATGTTTAATAAACTTTTCTCTAGTTAATCTGTCTTTTGTCAGTTAATTCAGAGACCCTAAACACTAAGACCTAAGATGGTAGAGGAAAAGTGTTCCTCCCAACAAAGTATTCATCTCATCCGTTGATTTTGGTCACAGGGAAAGGATACCTATAAACCCAAAGTCTAGCTAATCTTAGAGGCAAGATCTTGAAGTGATTTTTTTTTTAATCCTTGTGAAAATTTTTAGTGCTCATGAGAAGGGCTTTATATCTTAAGTTTCCAGGAATATGTTCAAGGAATAAGTTTTAAAATTGAAGCAACTGATAAAAAAAAAAAAGAATGAGACATAAAAGCCCTCTTACCCAATGCAATAGAGACTTCAGAAGTTGCTGTGATTACATATTCCTCAATAACATTGTCAGAAAATCAGAGGCACTTGTCTCATTAACTCCTTATTACAGTCTCATATACACATATCCATCAGTTTTCAAAACACGGCAAACCCATCTAAAACGTGTAATGGAACTCCAGCTACAGAGTAGAGAAGAGGGCAATGAATCCTCTCCCCAAGAACAACTATTCAACTGGACAACATTATCAGAAACAATCATTTCAAGGCTCTGGAAATTGACCAAACAAAAGATTAGTACATATTCAGAAAAAAGAAAATACTGAACTTTATAAGAATCATGGAAGACTTGTGTTCTTACCTAAGGCTTCTTGTATCTTTTCCACCATTCCCAATTCTACCAGTGATGCAGTTCTACCAGGGCAGGGCTAGTGGTAAAAAAGGAGTTTCACTGACATGTAAAGAAAGAAACTACAGACTAATACCCCTCACGAACACTGATGCACAAATCATTACCAAGATATTAGCAAACCAAATCCAGCAACATATAAAAAAGATTACACACCAGGACCAAATGAGATTTGTCCCAGGAATGCAAGGTTGGTTTAATATCCAGAAATCAATTAATGGATATATAATAAAATAAAGGACAAAAAACACATGATTGTCTCAATAGGTACCAGAAGAGTGTCTGACAACCCAACAACCATTTACAATAAAAACTCTCAAGTTAGGAATAGAAAGGAACTGAATCATGTTGGCAAAATGTATCTATGAGAAACTTACAGCTAACATCATATTTAATGGTAAAAGACCATTGGGGTACCTGGGTGGCTCAGTCAGTTAAGTGTTGAACTTCAGCTGAGGTCATGATCTCACAGTCTGTGAGTTTGAGCCCCATGTCAGGCTATGTGCTGTCAGCTCAGAGCCTGGAGCCTGCTTCAGATTCTGCGTCTCCCTCTCTCTCTGTCCCTTGCCCACTCGTGCTCTCTCTCTCCCTCTCTCTCAAAATTAAATAAACATTAAAAAAAAAAAAGACAATGCTTTTCCCCCAAGATCAAGAACCAGGCATGATATTAACTCTTATCACCTCTATTCAACATTATACAATAGGTTGTATCCAGTACAATCAGGCAAGAAAAAGCAATTGAAGGACTATGGATAGAAAAGAATGAAGTAAAACCATCTTTATTCACAGATAATATGATGTTAAGGTATAAGAAAGAAAGAAAGAAAGAAAGAAAGAAAGAAAGAAAAAAAGAAAAAAAGAAAGAAAGAAAGAAAGAAAAAAAGAAAGAAAGAAAGAAAAGAAAGAAAGGAAGAAAGAAAGAAAGAAAGGGAGGGAACAGGGAGAGAGAGAAGAGGAGAGGAGAGGACAGGAGAGGAAGATTATCAGAACTAATAATACATAAATTTAACAAGGTCACAAGATATAAGATCAATATACAAAAATTAACTACTTTACTTCTGATTGTTTTCTTAGAAAAAAAAATCCAAAAAGGAAGTTAAGAAATAATTTCATTCTCAATAAAATCGATAAAAATAAACACTAAGGAATAAGTTTAACAAAAGAACTGGAAGGCTTATGCTCGGAAAATTATAAAACATTATGAGAGAAATTAAAGATCTAAATAAATGAAGTCATATTTCATGTTCGTGGGCTGTTAAGGTGGTAATTTTTCGCAAATTGGTCTATAGATTTAATGAATTCCCAGTCAGAATCCCAGAAGTCATTTTGAAGAAATAGCCTGATCCTAAAATTTATATGAAAATGCAAAGGACCTAGAATAGCCAAAACACCTTTTTATTTTTTCTTTTTTAATTGTTTTTTAACGTTTATTTATTTTTGAGACAGAGAAAGAGCATGAATGGGGGAGAGGCAGAGAGAGAGGGAGACACAGAATCGGAAGCATGCTCCAGGCTCCAAGCCATCAGCCCAGAGCCCAACGTGGGGCTCGAACTCATGGAGCACGAGATCGTGACCTGAGCTGAAGTCGGACGCTTAACCGACTGAGCCACCCAGGCGCCCCTAGCCAAAACACCTTTTTAATTTTTTTTTTTTAATGTTTATTTATTTTTGGGACAGAGAGAGACAGAGCATGAACGGGGGAGGGGCAGAGAGAGAGGGAGACACAGAATCGGAAACAGGCTCCAGGCTCTGAGCCATCAGCCCAGAGCCTGACGCGGGGCTCGAACTCACGGACCGCGAGATCGTGACCTGGCTGAAGTCGGACGCCCAACCGACTGCGCCACCCAGGCGCCCCCAAAACACCTTTTTAAAAGAACAAATTTGGAGAACTTATACAAACCTAATTTTTAAACTTACCATAAAACAACAATAATGAAGGCAATGTGATTACTGTAAAGATAGATATATAAATCAATGAAAAAGAATTCAGAGTCCAGAAATAAACTCTATTATTGGGTTTATCAACTATTATGGTCAAATGAGTCAGTGGGAACATTATGGGTTTTTGTTTTGTTTTGTTTTTTACAACACATGTTGCTGGGACAAATGGATACACATCTGCAACAAAATTAATTTAGATCCTTATTTTAGACCATAATCAAAAATTAACTTAAAACAAATCATAGAGGAATTCCTGGCTGACCCAGTCGGTAGAGCATGCAACTCCTGATCTTGGGTCATGAGTTTGAGTCCCATGCTGGGCATAAAGCTTACCAAAAAAAAGAAGAGAAGAGAAGAGAAGAGAAGAGAAGAGAAGAGAAGAGAAGAGAAGAGAAGAGAAGAGAAGAGAAAATAAAAACAGATCATAGACATAATTGTAAGAGCTAAAGTTATAAAACTTCCAGAAGAAACCAAAGAAGAAAACTTAAATTAGGGAAAGATTTCTTGATATGATATCAAAAACCATGATATATAAGAGAAAAAAATGACAAATTGGACTTCATCAAAATTAAAAACTGGCTTTCAAAAGTTACCAATAAGAAAAATGACAAGATTGGTGGAAGTATGTGTAGATTACATGTCTGAAAAGATATATAACAGATCTTTACAACTTAATAAGAAGTAAAATAACCCAATTAAAAGTACTCAAAAGATTTGAATAAACACTTTACCAAAGAAAATATTACAAATGGTTAATAAGCAAATAAAAACATTCTTAATGTTATTAGTCATTAGGGAAATACAAAATAAAACAATAGTAAAATACCACATCTACACATTAAAATGACTTTAAGCAAGGATGCCTGGGTGGCTGAGTTGGTTAAGCTTCTGACTTCATCTCAGGTCATGATCTCACAATTCATGAGTTCAAGCCCCGAGTCAGGTTCTCCACTTTCAGCACAGAGCCTGCTTCAGATCCTCTGTCCCCTTCTCTCTCTCTGCCCCTCCCTAACACATTGTTCTCTCTCTCTGTCTCTCTCTCTCTCTTTCTCTCTCTCACCCTCTCTCAAAGATAAAAATAAAACTTAAAAAATTCTTTAAAAAATATAGGATGACTTTAAGCAAAAAAAAGTGACAATAGTAGATTTTGGCAAGGATATTGAAAAATTGGAACACTCATACATTAGTGGTAAGAATGTGAAATAATATATAGCCGTTTGGAAAACAGTTTAGCAGTTTCTTAAAAGGGTAAGCCTAGAATTCCCATATGGCCTAGCAATGCCGCTACTAGAATATACCCAAACGAATGAACACATGTCTACACAAACTCTTGTATACAAATGTTCATAGCAGCATTATTCAATAACAACCAAATAGTGGAAACAATACAAATGTTCATTAATTGGTAAATGGTAAAACCAAATGTGCTAGGTATATAATGAAATACTACTGAGCAATAAAGAAGGATGAACTCCTGACACATACTACAACTTGGATGAACACCCAATACACTATGCTAAGTGAAAGAAGCCAAACATATTATATGGTTTTATTCATATGAAATTTCCAGAAAAGGCAAATTTACAGAGAACAGATAAATGACTGCCTAAGGCTGGGAAGGAGGGGAGGGACTGACTGCAAATAACATTGAAGAATCTTTTAGTGGGTGAGAAAAATATTCTCAAACTGAGTCACAGTAAATTTTACTCTGAATTCTGTAAATTTGCTAAGAATTATTGAATTGTACATTTACGATAGGTGAATTTTATGCCATAAATCATACCTCAATGAAGTTATTTTTAGAAGAATTATTTTTAAAACTCTAAAAAATACACACACATATGAAATCAGCTACATAAATTATGTACCATAAGTTCTGTTCTATTTATTCTGCAACAGTGTAAAAATCACATATTTCATCAAGATTGAAAATAAATATGGAGAAAATTGAGAACATTTGGCTATAAATCAACCAAAGATGGCACTTTATTACCAAGTTTCTTTTCAATTTAACTGCTTATACAAGCTAATTTATTCATGTCCATACCTAAACAGCTTTTTATCCTTGGTAGAAATTCTTCTTGTTTTAAAATTTTAGCCATGGTTGGGGAGCCAGGGTGGTTCAGTCCGTTAAGTGTCCGACATCAGCTCAGGTCATGATCTCATGGTTCGTGACCCAGCATCAGGTTCTTCACTGACAGCTCAGAGCCTGCTTTAGATTCTCTGCCTCCTTCTCTCTCTCTCTGCCCCTCCCCTGCTCATGCTCTCTCTCTCTCTCTCTCTCTCTCTCTTTCTCTCTCCCTCTCTCAAAAATAAACATTTAAAAAAGTAAAATAAAATCTTAGACATGGTCGATTAAGCTTTCTTTCTTACTAATTATGATTATTTGGAAAGAATGTCTAAAATAAAGTCTTTTTTCTCTGTGATAATCTCCCTGGAGCAACGTCCTATAGCCTCTATACTTTGTGCCTGGTTCTTTGTTCTCTTTCTTCTATCCTATTACTTTCTTTCTCACCTGGTTCAGAATTTCTTATATATAGGAAGAGTCAATAATGTCCCCAAGTTAGAGGAAAAACTATGCTGTAGCAGTCAGTCTTCTTTCCACTACACCACACTACCAATATGATGACTAGAAACCAAATGCAATAAAACTTGTAATGAGTGAAACCTAATGCATTTTGCATTATTGTGAGATCATTGCAATGGCAAGGAGTGGCTACACCCTGTCTAGCCAATCAGAAGTTCATAGAAAACTGGCTGTGTCTTCTAAATCCACCCTGGTTGTACTTGTAGCCTGTCACCAACTCGCTGTCATTTTCTACTCCACTTGAAATTTCAGTAGAGACCATTTTGAACTCTATGGCCAGCTAGAATTGACAGCTGAGTGGCAGTAATTCCAGGAATACCCTGATTGTTTGGTACCCATTTCATCAGCCTGCTGTAAAGAGATTGAGTAGAAAGAATAATGAGAATGTAAGGACTATTATCTCCATTTTCCAAAAATACCTGGGTATCTCCACTCAATCTTGCCCTTCTCTACACTTTGCATCCCTCCTCCCTCCCCAGAAGATAAGAACTTGAGAGTGGGGGTTCTGGGGAGAACAGGAGCCAATTGCCAATGTGTTATACCTAAATCATATTATTATCAAGTATGTCATTGTAGAGTTTCACTAAACCTAGTAATCAAAAGAGAATTTTGAATTCAGTATAGAAAGGTTATAGGATTTATAATTCAAAGCTAGAAAAAAAGCATGCTTCTCCTGGTAGTTCTACTGGTTGACTTAGCATGATTTTGTGTCCAAGTCAATCATGGTAATACATTTCTCATTTTGGTTATTAATTTGGAATAGGCAAAAGATTCAATCCAACTGTTGAGATATGAAAGAAGTGGGATGGGAACTTCCAGGAGAACATTCCTCACACTTAAAAAAGACTCTCAAGAAAGAGACACTTTCTTAAGTTCCCCTGAAGGCTACCAGTTCTGGATAGGAATGTTGGAGTTGTTGAAGCCATCCTGTGAATATAAGGGGCACCAGTAACAAAGATTCCTTCCCTGACCAAACATTAGTCAGGCTCTTCTGAGCCCTCTACTGGACCAGGCCCAACTTTGGCCTTCCATCTCCATACTTGCAGAGACCAGTTTCAGCAAGAATTCTACTAAATTGGTTTCACCTGAATCCCCCATACTCCATGACTCATCACCCTCGATAATCTGGCCAAATTTCTTATCTCCTAGGTAATATCTGATCACCTTACCCTACCTTCAGCAAGAAACCTGTTAGGCCAGTTAGCAAAGAATTATTCTCACTTCTTAGTAATTTTTTACCAACTCCTGCCCACCAACCCTGCTCCTTGGCTCACTTTTCCTTGTTATATTCAAAATTGAGCCCAGTTCTACACTGAGGTCTCTTTTCCTCTATTGCAATAGTTCCTGATTCAAATATGCTTTAACTACTGTCTAGTGCTGCTTTTCTTTGACACCAGCCTCCTCAGGAAGCCAGCAGTGAGGACAGCAGAGCAGGGCAATAAAAGAGACTTGGGTCCTCAGTGACATTGGTGAGCTACTGATCACACAATAACATGCTTGAGTCAGGGGTTTTTCTTTTTGTTTGTTTGTGGTTTGTTGTTGTTGTCATTGTTTGGTTTTGGTTTCATTTGATTTAGTTTTTGTAACTTCCTACTAAAAGTATCTTAAGAAATACTTTGTGATTATTGAACCTGGGCATTCCATCCTAGTCAATGATCATTTTTATAGGTCTAATTATATGGAAGTAATAACATGTCAGAAGACAGTGGTAAAAGGGAAGAAACATACGAAGAGTTGGTTCAAGGTAAAGGATGACCTTCTACTTAATCATATGATATCCTTTCTCTCCCCCACCCATATTTTTCAAGAATAAGAATCATATCAGCAGATGCTCTGAAATCAAGAGAAAACAAAATAGAAGAAGTAAACTTGCCTATAGTCTTAGGGTCCCAGGCCCTGGTTTGAGGCATATGTTATTTTCTATTACCTGGCCAACTACACAGAGTGATGTGGGAGTCCGGGAAATTGCCACTGATCGGGGCCCAGCAGGGTGCCCAAGGAGACTCTCCTCCCATCATCAAATTAGAACAGCACAGACTCTTGAAGAATGTGTTAAATGCCTTGCTTTTGTAGAACATTTTTAACTTGCTACAGTACTTTCAAATCCATTAGCTAATTGCATTCTTCAAAACAGTGCACTAAGGTAGACATTACCCCCATTTGACAAATGACAAGTGCAGAGTGCATGGAGAAAGGTAAAACATTTGCTTAAAATAACTCAACTAACTACAGTATGAATAGTCCATAGCCTTAGATTGCTTGCTCAGAAAAGCAAATATTCTCTGGCCCTGTTGTAAATAGGATATGCTCAGGATTTTCCAAGAACCAGAGGGCCACAGTGGCTCTGAATATACACTTATTCAGTGTATACTTACCTACCTTTAGCCTCTGCTGCACCCACTTTTTGTTTCAGCGTTATCACTTCTTATTTTTCTATCCCTTATTGATTCACCTACACACCATTACCAAACAATGCTGAAAATCTATGTGAGAAAGGTTTGACAGAGAAGCCAGAAAGGTACCGCCTGGGAAAATGAGGAAAAACAGCACACCAAAGAGATCAGCTACATTGGAAAAGATGCATCTTTTGCATTGATCAAACCAAGAAAAGGGGTAATGACTAACTTGATTCAATTTTTTTTAACAGTGCTTTTATTTTTGGTTTATTTATTTATTACATTTTATTTATTTTTGAGAGGGAGAGAGAGAGAGAGAGACAGAGCACATGTGGGGGAGAGGCAGAGAGAAAGGAAGACACAGAATCCAAAGCAAGTTCCAGGCTCCAAGCTGTCAGCACAGAGCCCAACAGGGAGCTCAAACCCACAAACCGTTAGATCATGACCTGAGCCGAAGTCGGACACCTAACCAACTGAGCCACTCAGGCGCCCCATATTTTTGTTTTGTTTTTTTTTAAATAAGCTCCAGGCCGGGGCACCTGTGTGGTTCAGTCGGTTGAGCGTCCAACTTCGGCTCAGGTCATGATCTCGTGGTTCATGAGTTCAAGCCTCGCATCAGGCTCTGTGCTGACAGCTCAGAGCCTGGAGCCTGCTTGGGATTCTGTGTCTCCCTCTCTCTCTGCCCTTCCCCTGCTCAAGCTCTGTTTCTCTCTGTCTCTCAAAAATAAATAAATATTAAAAAAAATTTTTTTAGCTAAGCTCCAGGCCCACATGAGGCTTGAACTCATGACCCCAAGACCAAGACTCACGTGCTCTACCAACTGAGCCAGCTAGGTGCCCCTAACTTAATTCAATTTTTAAATAGAGCTCAAAATAAAAGCAAACTTAAAAAATAAGACAAGAGGCCCAAAATGGAGTCTCTTATGCTAAGCCCTACATCACCAAACTGATACTTAATTATAGTGTTGGTTCTCCCCAAAATGGAATCTTAAACTAGTCAATCAGAAATTACCTGAGCAGCACTAGTTAGGTGATAGACCTCTGCCTCCTCTAAGAGAAAGTAATTTTGCAACAACCAACTCACTTTTTTGCTTAGTATATCTTCCTTCTTCTTGCTCCCTTCTGCCTATGACAAGTCTTTCATTTTGTACAGCTCCTCAGAGCTCCTTTCTATCTGTCAAACTGGGTGCTGCTCAACTCATGAATCATTGCATAAAGCCAATAAGATCTTTAAAATTTATTCAGTTGAATTTTGTTTTTTAACAGAACCCTTTATGAAAGGAAAATGCACTGTTTTCCACTACTACTCTACACACTTATGTGACACTCAGTTTGGTTTTTCACACCAAGCAATTCTCCATTTCTCTGCAGACACCAGCAAGGTGCCTTACAGTTCAATTCAGTTCTGACACTATCAGTCTGGAGTTAGCATCAGATCCCACAAGTTAAAGGCTCCGTCCCACAAGACTGCCCACACTTCAGATGCTAATCACAAGACCCAGTTTATCACCTGTACTTCTTACTGGCCGTCCATAAATTTCAGTTTCACAACACTCTCCTTGAGTTTGATAATTTGCTAGAATAACTCACAGAACTTAGGAAAAACCATTTACTTATTAGGTATCAGTTTATTATAATAACACAACTCAAGAACAGCCAAATGGAAAAGATGCATAGGGCAAGGTATGTGGGAAGGGACATAGACAGAGCTTTCGTGCCTTTTCTTTTTTTTTTTTTTTTTTAATGTTTATTCACTTTTTGGAGAAAGAGACAGAGAATGAACAGGAGAGGGGCAGAGAGAGGGAGATACAGAATCAGAAGCAGGCTCCAGGCTTTGAGCTGTCAGCACAGAGCCCGACATGGGGCTCAAACCCGCGAGCGATGAGATCATGACCTGAGCTGAAGTCAGACGCTCAACCAACCGAGCCACCCAGGCTCCCCTTTCACGCCTTCTTCATTAACTTGATTCAATTTTTTTAAATAGTGCTTTTATTTATTTTTTTTAAGTAAGCTCCAGTCCCACAGGGGGCTTGAACTCATAGCCCCCTCATGAGAAGACATACCCTCTCAGCACCTCTGTTCATTTACCAACCCAGATATTTTCCAAATCCCATACTTTAGGAGCTTTGAAGAAGTCTTCATTATCTAGGCATCATCAATTGTTAACCCAGTATCTAGCCCCTTTTCCCTCCCTGGAGCATGGGAGGTGGGACTGAAAGTTCCAGGCTTCTAATCATGGCTTGGTCTTTCTGGTGACCAGCCCTCATCCAGGAGCTATCCCAGGAGCCCACCAAGGGTCACCTCATTAGAAAAGATTTCCTGTTATTGAAGGAATTCAAAGGGATTGAAGACTTCTGTATCAGGAACCAAAGTCAAAGAGTAAATTATAGAACAAAAGATGCTTCCAGTACCTTTACTGTTTAGAAAATTACAAAGGTTTTAGGAGCCCTGGCCAGAAGCCAGAAATTAAAACCAAAATGTGTATTTCTTATTATACACAATATCACACCTTAATATCACATATTTACAAAGGATCCAATTGTAGTCCTACCAGAACAACAAATTAAAGAAGAGGAAAACTGGTCTCTACTTTCTAGAAAGTTTTAAAAAGAAGATCAACAAGGAGGAAGTCAAATTTTCACTATTTGCAGACAACATGATACTCTAGATGGAAAACCCAAAAGATTCCACCAAAAACTGCTAGAACTGATCCATGAATTCAGCAAAACTGCAGGATATAAAATCTGTGCACAGATCAGTTGCATTTCTATACACCAATAATGAAGAAGCAGAAAGAGAAATCAAGGAATTGATCCCATTTATTTTATTTTTTTTTTCAACGTTTATTTATTTTTGGGACAGAGAGAGACAGAGCATGAACGGGGGAGGGGCAGAGAGAGAAGGAGACACAGAATCGGAAACAGGCTCCAGGCTCTGAGCCATCAGCCCAGAGCCTGACGCGGGGCTCGAACTCACAGACCGCGAGATCGTGACCTGGCTGAAGTCGGATGCTTAACCGACTGCGCCACCCAGGCGCCCCATTGATCCCATTTATAATTGCCCCCAAAATCCATAAAAAACCTAACTAAAGAGGTGAAAAATCTATACACTGAAAACTATAGAAACTTATGAAAGAAATTGAAGAAGACACACACAAAAAAATGGAAAAACATTCCGTGCTCATGGGTTGGTAGAACAAATATTGTTAAATTGTCAATACTACCCAAAGCAATCTATATATTCAACGTAATCCCTATCCAAATAACACCAGAATTCTTCACAGAGCTAGAAAAAACAATCCTAAAATTTGTATGGGACCAGAAAAGACGCTAAATAGTCAAAACAATACTGGAAAAAAAAAAAAACAAGCCTCGAGGCATCACAATTCTGGACTTCAAGATATATTACAAAGCTATAATCATCAAGACAGTATGGTACTGGCACAAAAACACATACATCAATGGAACAGAACAGAGAACCCAGAAATGGACCCACAAACGTATGGCCAACTAATCTTTGACAAAGCAGGAAAGAATATCCAATGAAATTAAGACAGTCTCTTCAGCCAGTGGTGCTGGGAAAACTGGACAGCAACATATAGAAAAATGAACCTGGACCACTTTCTTACACCATACACAAGAATAAACTCAAATTGGATGAAAGACCTAAATGTAAGACAGGAAGCCTTCAAAATCCTAGAAGAGAAAGCAGGCAAAAATCACTTTGACCTTGGCTGCAGCAACTTCTTACTCAATATGTCTCCAGAGGCAAGGAAAACCAAAGCAAAAATGAACTATTGGGACCTCGTCAAAATAAAACGCTTCTGCACAGTGAAGGAAACAATCAGCAAAACTAAAAGGCAACTGACGGAATGGGAGAAGATATTTGCAAATGACATGTCAGATAAAGGGTTAGTATCCAAAATCTATAAAGAACTTATCTAACTCAGCACCCAAAAAACAAATAATCTAGTGAAGAAATGGGTAAAAGACATGAATAGCCACTTTTCCAAAGAAGACATCCAGATGGCTAACAGACACATGAAAAAATGCTCAACATCAATCATCATCAGGGAAATACAAATCAAAAGCACAATGAGATATCACTTTACACCTGTCTAATATTAACAACTCAGGCAACAACAGATATTGGTGAAGGTGTGAAGAAAGAAACACTTTTGCACTGCTGGTGGGAATGCAAACTGGTGTAGCCACTCTGGAAAATAGTATAGAGGTTCCTCAAAAAATTAAAAATAGAACTACCCTATGATACAGCAATTACACTAGAAGGTATATATCCAAAGGATACAGGTGTGCTGTTTCGAACAGACACATGCACCTCAACGTTTATAGTAGCACTATTGACAATATCTGAAGTATGGAAAGAAACCAAATGTCCATTGACAGATGAATGGATACAGAAGATGTGGTATATATATATACAATGGAATATTATTCGGCAACCAAAAAGAATGAAATCTTGCCATTTGAAACAACGTGGATGGAACTAGAAGATATTATGCTAAGCGAAATTAGTAAGAGAAAGATAAGTATCATATGACTTCACTCATATGTGGAATTTAAAATATAAAACAGATGAACATAAGGGAAGGGAAGCAAAAATAATATAAAAACAGGGAGGGGGACAAAACATCAAAGACTCTTAAATACAGAGAACTGAGGGTTGCTAGAGGGGAAGTGGGTGGGGGGATGGGCTAAATGGACAAGGGGCATTAAGGAGGACACTTGCTGGGATGAGCACTAGGTGTTATATGTAGGGGATGAATCACTGGATTCTCCTCCCGAAATCACTATTGCACTGTATGCTAACTTGTAAAAAAGTAAATAAATAAAATTTTAAAAATAAAAAAATAAAGGTACCACTTGAAATCTCAAAAAAAAAATTTAATTTAAAATTAAAAAAAAATAAAAATCATTGTTGCTGCTGAATTTTGTTGTTTTCTTTAGGATCAACTAATTTGATCCTAAAGAAAACAATTGCTTTAATTTTATAGCCTTAGATTAAATTTAATAATGTGGGCGCCTAAATCTTGTCATTTTAAATATACTCTTATAAGTCTCTATTAATATTATTACTCTGTTAAAATCCTTAATAAAAAACTGATTTTCAATAAATAAGTAAATAAATGGAAAGTACGTGGTGAGCAGAGACTACTATTCGCAATTTACTAGAAAGTTGACTAAGCAATTTCTGACTCAATAGTTTTTCCATTTCTATGACTTCCACCAAACTGTCCACCAAAGTATAAAACACTTTAAAAGTTTTATTTATAATATGTTTTATATATACTGTATGTATACACAGGTATACAATTTTTCCTACTGTATGTATTATAGGAAATTTAAAAAGTAAAATGCATAACCACTGATGTTTAGTAACTTTCTTTATAAAGAAGTTTCTTGAACATATTTCAGTAGGTAAGTATTTTTCTGTCATAATGTTAAATAAGATCAGGGTCACCTGGCTGCTCAGTCAGTAGAGCATGTGACTCTTGATCTCAGGGTTGTAATTGTTTGTTTGTTTGTTTGTTTTCAGGGTTGTAAGTTTGAACCCCATGTTGGGTGTAGAGATCTCTTAAAAAAATAAAATCTTGGGGGTGCCTGGATGACTCAGTCAGATAAGACTCCGATTTCAGCTCAGGTAATAATCTTGTGGTTTGTGAGTTTGAGCCCCTCGTTGGGCTCTGTGCTGACAGCTCAGAGTCTGGAGCCTATTTCGGATTCTGTGTCTCCCTCTCTCTCTCTGCCTCTCCTCTACTTGCGCTCTGTCTCTCTTTCTCAAAAAATGAGTAAACATTAAATATAAACTTTTTTATACAAAATCTTTTTTAAAATGTTAAATAAGATCGTATATATGAATTCAAATCTCATAATTCTTTATTTTTTTTAATTTTCAAAAGGTATATTTGTTTTTTTTCTTTTAAAGTTTATTTATTTATTTTAGGAGAGAGAAAAAAAGTGCATGTGAGTGGAGGAGGGGCAAAGAGAGAAGGAGAAAGAGAATCTCAAGCATGTTCCTTGCTGCCAGTGCAGAGCCTGACACAGGGCTCAAACTCATGAACCTCAAGATCAAGATCTGAGCTGAAATCAAGAGCTGGACACTCAACCCACTGAGCCACCCAGATGCCCCTCAGAAGGTATATTTGGGGTTTCTAATAACAACTTATGAATTTGAAATAAATAGAAGCAATGCATACAACAAAAGTAGAAAACCCTTTAAAATAATCAATATTTTTAAAGAAATAAGAGAAGATTATATATATATATATATATATATCCATGAAATAAGAACAGGAAGCCATGAAAAGAAGAACATGAGAGAATTTCCTAGAAATTAAGCCAATTTTTTTTTAAGTAATCTCTATGTCCAACATGGGGCTCGAACTCACAACACCAAAATCAAGAGTTGCATATTCTACCAACTGAGCCAGCCAGATGCCCCTCAAATTTAAAAATTTTAATAGTAGGATAGGCAAATAAATCTGGGCAAATCTCCCAGAAGATATTCCAGAGGGAACAGAGAAAACCAAGGGGGAGAAAATTCTCAAAGATATAACACAAGAAACTTTCTCAGAACAGAGGCATATGAATCTCTAGGAGAAAAAAGGTCTACATCATGTATGAAGAAAGACTCTTACCAAGGCTCATTGTGAAATTTTAAAACACCAGGATTTAAAAAAAAAAAACAAAAAACATTATTCAGTAGTTACCCAGGAGTGTAGCAATGCCTTCAACATTGTCAAAGAAAATTATTTTCAACTAAAAATTGTATACCTATTCTATCAATTAAATGTAAGGTTAAATTAAAGTCAATTGAAACATGCAAGAATTTAAAATTTTTCCTCCTATAAACTGCTAGGAAGGTAGTGGATAATATTCAGCAACATGGGAGAAAGAGTAAGACATGGATTTCAGAAAGCAAAGATTCCAACACATGAGGACGATGAAGGGAAATCCAGGTTAACAGCTATGCAGCAAACTAGAAAGCAACTAGTCTAGATGGAAATAAGAGGAAAGATGGCTTTAGCAGGTGTATCTCAGAGTGGGAGCTTGAACTAGTGTTTAGAATTTAGAATTGTTTCAATATATTGTTTTATAATCGATAAGTATGTGACCAAAAAAAAATAGTAATGAATACATAGAAAATTAGAAATTTTTAAATGAAACATTTATTAACCCCAAGGAAAATAAAAAGTTGAATGAAAAAGGAATCTACTTGTTTCTATAGTCAACAATGACTTTATAAGATCATGATTTTCATAAATTTCATTACTGGATTAACAATATTATATAATTATTTGGGGAGTATGAAGGAGAAGAAAAGAGGCAGAGGAAAGTATAAAAGAATTAAAATCTCCATCCCATTATAAAAAATCAATAGATAGTATCAAAATATTAAAACTTGAGATTGGTAGGAGATGCAGGAGGGTCAGAAACTGATAATTTTCTTATAAAAGCTTTGAGTTCACTTTGAGGGCATTGGTGCTTGGGTTAATGCATTACCTTAATAAAAACATAATTTGATTTTCCAAAAAGTGACTAAACTGCGGAAATAGTCCGGTGTGGTGACACAATGGGAGGCAAGAAACTGAGGTCTAATCCCAGCTCTGCCAACTCCAAAAAACTGTGGCCAAGTCTCTTTACTTTAGTTTCCTTATTTAAAGCCAGGGCTTTAAATATTTCTCTCAATTTTACACTTACATGCTCAAATCTGCCCATCTTCAGTGAGGCTATTTCTTGTGTCTCCTTTACAATGATTCATCGGCTAATCAGAAAAACTCCCAAGTGAACAGCTTCTTTTCCAGGATCCTAAACAGCCAGAAATAAATACATTCTTCTCTGACCCAGAGACTTTACATGCTAGAGAACTACAAGAAATACAGCATTACCAGGTAAGAAGAATGCAGTGTTCTGACAAGATCTTAATTGACTCACTAAGTTATGGAGATTTTAGGCAACAATTTACCCTGTTCTTAAATTTTAAAAGTAGTTGCCATAGCAACTCCTAGACACAGCATATGGTATGTCTGGTACCTCCAAGATAACAGAGCAGATTCTTGATGAATTTTCCTTACAATATGTTGTGAACTTCTTGTACTTTTTAGTGTTTCAGTGGGCAATGTTATAAGGTGCTAGTATTTGTTATTATCTATTTATTTGGGAGCCTATCTTAAAGCATTTTTCATGCGGAAAAACCAAACTTTCAATGCTTCTTATATCCCTTAATATCTTTTCTTCATTTAAAAAAAAAAAACTACAAACTAGTAGAAAAATAATCAAATGAATAGGTAATCATAAAAAAATGTAGAGAATAAATCATATAGAAAATGTCCTATTCATTTATAGGGAAAGGAAGAAAAATTGGAAAATTAAGCTAGATACTATTTTCCACTTATCAAATTGGAGGAATAGCACAAATTTAAATTGGTACTGCCATTTTGGTAGGTAATTTAGTATTATAAATCCAAAGCTTTTAAGATGTTCTTGACATTTGACCTTGGAATTTCCCCACTACTGGTCTATCCTAATGATTCTTTTTTAATACCCAAGATCTCAGTGGAAGAATTATTTGTAATAGTTAAAAATTAGAAATAATCTTAATACACAGTAAGAGGAGATTTAAAATTAAAAATTATGTAAGCATTCTCCTCTTATCAGGCATTTAGATTTGATGTAATGTTTTCATAGTACACATTTTACTACTGTAAGCTACGATATATTTTTATTGTAAGTTAGGGCACTATTATAAACTATAGCACATATAAGTACTATGTATACATATATTAAATAAAAAAACAGGTTCTTAAAGAATACTGACAAAACATAAATGTCAATTTATACTGTATATGTAATATACTGTATGCAGGCAACCATAGAAGAAAGCACAGAAAGATACACACACCCCAAAATAAAGTGGCTATAGTGGACCCCCTAAACTGATCCCCAGTGAGTCCTGCCCTTGTATCATCCCCTATCCTTGAATGCAGACAGAACTGATCACTTGCTTCTAACCAATAGAATATGGCAAAGGCGATGGATGCAATGTCACTCTCATGATTATGTTACATTATATAAGACTCCATTTTAGCAGACTGGAGAAGAGAAAGATTATCCTGCTGGCTTTGAAAATCCAAGCTGCCATGTGGCAAGGAACTGTGGGCAGCCTTTAGGAACTACAAGCAGTTTCTAGAGCCTGAAGGGAACCTCCCGCCAAAAGTCAGTAAGAAGCCGGGCCTTCAAGTCCTACAGAGGCAAAGAAGTGAATTCTGCCAACAATGTGAATGAGTCTGGAAGCAGATTCTGCTCTAGAAGGACTTCCAGATGAGAACACAACCCAGCCAGCACTTGGATTCCAGCCTGGTGAGACCCTGAAGTAGAGAACCCAGCTATGCTGTGCCAGCATTTCTAACCTACAGAAACTGTGAGGTAATAAATGTGCATTGTTGTTCTAAGCTGCTTTGGTGGTAATTTATTATGCAGCATGGAAAACCAATAGAGTGGCTGTCTCTAGAAAGTAGCCTTTTTTTTAATAATAATTTTCCTTTCTTATTTGTACTTTGTTACATTTTCTAAAATGTTATAATAAAAATTTCATTGCTTTTAAAATCAAAAGATGTTATTTTCAACAAATCATCTGGAAACAAAAAGTTAAGTATGCTCTGCAAATTTTTAACTGGTTTTGAATTTGGCAAAAGAACATTTTTTAAAGTGTACAATGAAAATATAGCACCAAGATTACCCCAGATTTCTATTTTTTAAATGATCTTAACAGAATATTTTATTTAAATCATGTTAACATAGACTGTTTCTGAAATTTTAAGCTTTCTATATTTAATAATGCCTGCTGGGAGAAAAAAAAAAGAAATCATACTTTTAAATTTTTCTTTCCAATTTTGACCATGATTTAAAATGGAAAAAGTTATGTTGATTGTGGCTAAATGTTCTCATTTTTATAGGCCATTATGCACTTTAAATTCACTGTTGGCATTTTAATTTCATTTTACAAAATAAATCCCAACTGACAACAGAATAAAGCAAATTCTAAGTCAACTAAGCGAAAAAGTGTCACTGCAAACAGAAAGAACTTTGCAAACTGAAGCAACATTTCATATGGCTCCTGAACCTAAATTTCCAAAGTTTCAACAGGAAAAAAAAGTGTGTATGTGTGTGTTGGGGGGTAAGTATTGACAAATGAGACTATCTCCACAACTTACTGTCTACAACATGACATTACTATTCAACTGTGTGCGTTAACATAAATTTACTATTGTAGGAAGTTTTTGCCCAAGGAGATGAAAATTGCAATAACTGTAGCTTGTTTCAGGAACTTGCCAAAATTCCATTTATCTGACCGCTAGACTGCCCAACTTACTATCATTAGAATAAAATACCCACTTCTCAAGACAATGGGTAATGTGATTAAGCTCCTCATATGACTATTTACCTTAAAGATTTGCTTGCTGTATTTATTAACATGAAACTGTTATATCATGAGTTTTGCCCAGGCCTGATTGAGCATTAAAATCTATCTTAAATCAAACCCATAAAACTTCATAAATAAACCACTGTTACTCTCTCCCTGAGACATATTTCTAAGTCTTTGTTAAGGTAGTAATCTCCCATACTGCAGTAAACACAAACATGACTTTGCTTTATCAACAGGCTATTTTGATAGCATTTTATGGAGTCAATATTCAACAATCTTTGCAGTTCCATAAAAATACAGTAGAAATATGCTCACCATAGTGGCTTAGCCATCCACAAGGAAAGAGTGCTCCTCAAAGGCCCCTTAAGCCTCTTCTTAAAAAGTCTCCAAGATAATAGTGTGGACGTAAGTCCACTCTGGGTTTAAACCTCAATTCTTTTCTTTCTTTTTAATTTCCTTAAATGGTGAGTTTATTTTGACTCCTCTGATTATGAAACCCTTTTTAGGAATTCTATGATTATCAGGTCAGATTTGCAAAATTTTGCCCTGGAAAACCTGACTAATTACTAACAATAATTACTATTTATCTTTGTTCTTTTTTTGTTGTGAGAGAAAAGTAATAGAGAAGAAAAAGGGCGTAGGTCCATGATAAGACCATTCATTGAGCTGTCCTGGGAATGGAGAATTTCTGAAAATTTCTTCTCAGACTGGTGTCCTTTGGACAAACTCTACCCTTGGTCAAGTATGAAAACATCATGGGAATTCCCTTTAGTCCTGAGAAGTCCCCGAGATTCTGGTTCTGAGTCAGATTTCCTCTTACCCTTTCCCCCTTTCCATCCACTAGGAACTAGAAGTTGAGTTTTTAGTTGGTGTTAAAAAAAAAAAAAGGAAAGAAAAAAAAAAGCTTTTTTCCACCTTTCTATGTAGAGGGAAAAAAAAACAAAAAACAGTTCTTCCCTACTGTTTTTCTTTCCTGTGTGTCTTCTTTACTAGTCTGACAGAATACTTCTGACACTTCTGGTCACCAAGCATCTGGAGGTTTTTCCCCCACACTAAACAATTCTCTGCAACACCAGCTAGGTGTTTTACAATGTAACTGAATTCTGACATTGTCAACCCAGAGATAGCGTCAGGTTTCACAGGTCAAGGGCTCAGAGCCATAAGACTGTCCCATCCCTCCCCCAGCCCAACACACACATATACACACGTGCGCACGCGCGCGCGCGCACACACACACACACACACACACACACACACATCAGATGCCAATTGCAAGCCCTGGTTCACCCCTGTGCTTCTGACCTACCAGCTGTAAATCGGAGCTTCCACAAACTCCCTCCTTGGGTTCAATTAATTTGCTACAATGGTTCACAGAACTCAGAGAAACATTTACTTACTACAGGGGCCAAGAGCAGCCAGCCCCAAGCTGAACCACTTTGGCATGAAAATCACTGAGCCAAAGGCAATTGAGACCCTACAGACCCAAAAGAAATTTTGCTTCTCCCTTAACTATATAGAAGGATCTAAATTGGGGTCTTTTTCAGAATAAGAGTTACTAGCAGAGATAAATTTTATCTGAGTGACCCATCTGTATGGCAGGGCAAACATCTAATTACCAAACATCTGCTTTTCTTATTGCCCTATTAATTACATTCCTTTCCTCTGAAGTCCCAGACCCTTTAGTTCAGAATGATGTATATACCTCATTTTGCTTATCTTTGGAATTTTCACACCTGTGTAGATTTCCCTTATGTACACTATTAAATTTGATTTTCTCCTGCTAATCTGTCTTATGTCAATTTGATTCTTGGTTCAGGGAGAAGAACCCTTGCAGAGGACAGAAATTCTTGACCCCAACTGTATGTTTACCAGTTTATTAAAGGATATGATAAAAGATACAGATGAAGAGCTCGATGAAGAGATACATAGGGCAATCTCTGGGAGGGTCCTAAGTCCAAGAGCTTTTGACCCTGTGGGCTTGGGGTGTATCCTCCTGCAGGAGTTGATGTGTTTACCAGCCTGGAAGTTCTTCAAACCCCATACTTTTGGGATTTTATGGATGCTTCATCATGTAGGCATTATCAGTCATGAATTCCATTTTCAGCCTTATTTCCTTCTCAAAGCAATGGGGGGAATGAGACTGAAAATTCCAAGCTTCTAATTACGGCTTGGTCTTTGTGATGACCATCCCTCATTCAGGAGCTATTCAGGAGTCCACCCAGTCACGTCATTAGAACGAAACACATTCCTATCCCCAGGAAATTACAGACATTTTAGGAGCTCTGTGTCAGTGACAGAAGACAGAGACTAATATTAAAACAAGAGATATTCCTAGTGTTCTTATCACTTAGGAAATCACAAAGGTCTCAGGAGCTCTGTGCCAGGAACTGGGGGCAGAGACCAATACATATTTTCTATTATATCACAGTTGGAGACAGCATGGCTATTGGACTAGGGATCTAATTCACAAAATACATGAGCAGCAATTTTGACTGTTCCCAGATGCTCATGGATTAGACTCAGTCTAAATCTATGTCATCTATTCTGGGCTGGACTCCTCAGGTGCATTTATGCTACATCTCAAATTCTTCTGCTTAAGTAATATAATTTCACCAATATAGAATTTATAGTGGCCACTTTGGTAAGCTTTAGAGATCAATAAAATTGCTCACTGAATAAACATCATAGAACAAAACAAGAACAAAATACTAAGTGCCCATGGTCTGCATGTTTTTAGTGGTCTGAGGAAGCATGCCAAAGAAATTCATATTCCAGAATTGCTTTATTAAGAGATTGCTTAGCCAAAGCAAAATAAAAATTTGAAGAACCTAAAACTAGCTCTCTTCAAGACACCTCAAATCTCACCTTGAAGTGAAAGATTTTTATCTATTCTTCATCACCGGTTCTATGCTCCTACATATCATTCTGTTTCTATCTCTCCTTCTGACCTACATCCCCTTTTTTCTGGCCAGACAGTATAATGCCCAAAGCTCAATTACCTCTTAAAATTAATCCTCCCACAGGAAAATCCCTCATAGTTGATTAGATGGCCTTATATCATTTTAAGTGATGAGCCCTTGTCAAAGACTTCCCAAAGCCTAAACAAGATGGAAAAATATTTACAGAAGAATTTATTAGTATAGATTTAGGAACATAAACTTTAGAGTTCCCAGATCTATAACAATTGGTTTATATATTTGTGAGAACCTCTGATGCAAAACAAAAGGATGGAAAAGGTAGAATGGAAAGACCCTGAGGAGAACTTAAAGACCCTAAATTTCATAGATAACCCAAGAACTTTAGAAAATCTGTAGACGTTGGAGAAGACTTTTTGCTCTCACAAAAGCATTTCATGTAGAAATAAACGGGACTCTAACTCAGTCCAATAGGCAAAGAAAAGAGAATCCATTGAAGAGTATGGCAGTAACTCTCAGGAAGGTCCCAGAGGCACCAGCAGTTTTCAATTTGAACCTTACAAAATTTTCACATGAAATTACCCACCGTGGTTAAGACAAAATTCACCATATTATTCTGTGGTTGACGATGGGAGCTGGTAGAGTCAGCCAGATGGAGGTTTGACTTCTATGTCGGCCACTTACTAGAAGGGTGTCTAGGGACCATAAGGGCCAAAGACAGGCCACCCCAAGATGGGCCACATTAGCATAAAGGTTATTCTGACTTAAAAAATAATAAAAACCCTAAGGATTCAGGAAAAGCTCTTTACCTGCTCCCACCACCCCCCCCCCAACTGCCTAAAAGATTTTAGAGAACCTGCTCCAGGAAGAGAGCTATTACCATGGATAACTACATTATGATATAAACTACATTTAATAGACAGTGAGGAGCCTAGCAAGGTGACTTTGATCAAAGTCCTCTTTGTCCCATTGTTTCTGAGTGGTCCAGCAAACATTTGTTTACCAAACATTTATTCCCTTTCATCTTCCTCTAAATTGTATTTCTTTCCTCTGAAGCCCAGATCCCTACCACCTCTCTTTCCTTCAGGATAACATATATATATATATATATATATATATATATATATATATATATATATCATTTTGCCTGTCTTTGGATATGTCTGACTGTCCATGTGTGCGTGGATTCCTAATATATATGCTATTAAATTTTGTTTTCTTCAGTTAATCTGTTTTATGTCAATTTGATTCTTTAGTCCAGCTAAAAGGACCTTGAAAGGGACATGAATTCTTGCTCCTCAATAGGACAACTTCTCAACTTTCCTCTCTTCTTTCAAGACACTACTAAGACTCCCTCAAGGTAGTGATTTTCCTTACTACAATAAAGTCAGCTGTGTTTTATTAATAGGCTATTTTGATGGTATTGGGGGAGAGGGACAACATTCAAGTACCTAACAGCTTGGTAGCTTTGAAACTGGTGCCCCATAGGGCTAATGAGGTTAAAACTGTCACCAGCAAGACCCCTAATCACCCCCCTTCTTCATAGGAATGTTAACCTCATCTTTTAGAGGCAAAAACAGGAAGAGATCCAGAGGCCTACACCAGTTTGAGCTCCACCACCACCAACTCACACCTGGGCAAACGGATAATGGAGTGTCCAACTGTTACCTCTACCTCATTATAATGTTAAAATCTTCACCTGGGGGAGGGAACACAAAAATAACACAAGTTTTTTTAACATAACATAGGATGCATGTATAGGCATGTTTTCTAAGTATGCCTGTGCAACCTTATGCCTACCGTTACATGAAATGACAAAACTACACTTTCTGAATATTTATCCGAACCCTAAATAAAAGGAACCCACTCACTCCCCCTTGAGGAGTCCCAGCTTTGAAAGGTTTTCCCATGATCTATTTATTTGTTGCAAATAAAGTTTCCTTTGTATGATGACACTTGGTGCAGTCTCTACCTGTAACTCACCTAAGGCATGAACTCATGTTAGCTCAGTTACAGCATGTTTTAGCAAAATAGAAGCATATGATGACACAGCAGAAGACCCTGAGCCAAAGCTAGCCATTACATTTCTAATGTTCAGGCATCAGCAAGATAGACCTAACTTAAATCTGAAGATAGAATTAAAAAATTTTTATTGAATAAGAGAACTCAGTATAATTGAATCAACATGTTTGCCTATATATGATATATATTCTAGGAGTAGTAATTTTAGATGCTGAGCAAAATTATCTGTACATGGGATGTAAAGGTTCTTCATAAGCCAGCTCATGTAATTATTATGGGAAAGTAAATGGATGAATACATAAATAGCCACAATGAGCTAAGCACTACAGGTGCACAAAGATGGTGCTTCAAGGTCCTAAATGAAAGAGTTTAGGAAAATAGGCATTTCCTTCTCTGGTGCCCATTTTCTTTAGAAGATGCTTATACAAAAGTTTTCCTGGAAGATTAAAAAAAGAAAGATGTTCCTTTTGTTGTTGTTGTGTATTTATTTTGTGAGGGAGAGAGAGAATCCCAAGCAGGCTTAGCACAGAGCAGGACACAGAGCTCGATCTCACAACTGTGAGATCATGACCTGAACTGAACTCAAGAGTGAGATGCTTAACAGAGACACTCAGATGCCCCCCAAAATTTTCTTTGATAATCGGAAAAAGAGCTTTCAGTTCTTCTAAAAAAGTGAACTAGTAACCAATCAACCCTGGGAAAATTAAAGAAGCAAAAATAGGAGAACTAATAAAAATAAGAGGTAGATGAGGAAACAAGAAGAAATGGTAGGGTAAAAGGAATGTAGTTGTGAACTAGGTGGAGAAGTGTGATTGTAGCCTGGGGCAGAGAGCAGTGAGGAGGCCCAGAAAGGCAAGTTTAGGAAGATGTGTCAAACTCAGCCAGACAAAGGAATCCATGTCTTAGAAGAAACTCACTATACTCCATTAGGGGGGGAAAAGGCCAGCGGTTTTAAATGCTAGGAAGGGGAGAGGGAGGACATTTTATGGTGGTTAAGCTAATTAAGAATTGAAAAGAAGAGCACCTGGGTGGCTCAGTCCGGCCTCCAACTTCAGCTCAGGTCACGATCTCACGGTTCTTGAGTCCAAGACCTGCATCCAGCTGTCTGCTTGTCAACTCAGAGCCTGCTTTGGATCCTGTCTCCCTCTCTCTCTGCCCCTCCCCTGCTCTTGCATGCTCTATCTCTCTCTTTCAAAAATAAACATTAAAAAAAAAAAACAAATTATATGTATATTTTAAAAAAGAATTGAAAAAATCTTTTAGTTTGTAAACTGTAGGGGAAGCAAAATAATAAAGGATAGAAGGAACTCTACCCTTCTGAGTTCCTGGCTGAGACCCCCCCCCACCCCCCGGCCTTGTAAAAAAAAGATTAACAGAAGAAAAACAAACAAGTTTAATAGCATGTATGCCTCCTGTATTCATGAAAGAGACTTAGGAAAACTGAGTAACTCTCTGTAATGGCCCAAGCCATCACCTTTAATGCCTTCTTCATCTAAAGACTAAAGAAGATGTTGGGTGGAAGGGGGAGGCCAGTAATGGGAGGTTATCAGGAAAAGCACAGTAAACAAGTGTATGGTTGTTATATAGACTTTTAAGTCTCTGCCTTCTCACTGGTAAGAGTTTCTAAAGATTTAGTACCCTCCTCTTCCTGGTACTGAGAAGGAGACACCCTTACAAATGGACATTTCCCTTATAAATGTAAATTTCCCTCACAAAAAGTCAACTTCTACTCTGTTTTCAGGAATATTCCTGTGTCTGCTCTTTCTTAAAAATAATCAGCTCAAAATAATCCTTATGTCAAAGAAGAGTATTTTGGAATGGCATATTCTGCTCCCCTTCAATATAATTGGTTAAAACAGCTCCTTTGTTTATCAGTCAAGAGAGTCCTCAATCAGGTCTAGTTATTGCAAGCAGGAAGGGCGGGGCAGGGGTGGGATGGGGTGGGGTGAGAGGGTGGTCTCTCAATCTGCACGTCCTTTATCAGCTTCAGATAGTTAGAACCAGTCACAGATGAAACACTATAGTCAGTCAAGTTAATGGTAGAAAAGCCATTGTAATTATGTACAGGAGCCCCACAAAGATGTGAGACTCCAAAAAGACAGCCAGGCAGTTGAGCTGTATATACCATCCTGAGCTAAGGAAAAGGAGAGGGGGTAAGAAGGCAGATCACAGGAAGATGAGACAAGGAAATATTTGATAAAGAAAATTTGCCCTGCGACACAGGTGAGTCTCTTGGTAGTTACCCGTGTTATCTCTGGTAACAGTGTTCCTCCTGATATAGGCTCTCTTTCTAACGTAAATTTCCCTTGCAAGAGAGTAACTTCTGCTCTGTTTTCAGAGACTGTTCTGTTGTCTGCAATGTTGTTAGCAAACCCAAACCTGTGTGTGCACCCAGTGTGCATTAAGCCTGTGTCTGACACATTGGTTTTGAAGCTAAGAAAACTTTAGTGTTAGAAGGGCACCCCAATGAGAAGGCGGGGATCATTCCTAAAGCTGCCTTGCCTTAATGAGCCTAGGGATCACTTATATGTTTGGGGAGGGAGGTAAATACATAGGAAGAGGGTGAGAAATGTGTCTTGAAACCTTGTGGGCAGTGGGGTACAGTCTATGTGGTCTTTGAAACAATCTGGAGGTATGCATTCTTCCAGATTGTTAAATACCACCAGGACCTGGTAGGTTAGATCATTTTAAGACCAATGTTATCATCTGTTTCCCATCAGATTCTTATAATCAATGTGCAACCAAGGGGTAGAGTCAAAGGGCAACGTTAACAGGGCTTAATTAACATAAAAAACATAATTAAGTCGGGAACAAAACAGAACTTGGAACTAATAATGTAACTAATACACTATAGTGCTGCTTATGCTTTCAAAAGAGGTCCCAGTGGTGGGGTTTTGGGATGCTGGTGGGGGTTCAGAACCCACGGCAGGAAAGAATTCTTGAAGACATCTTTGGTGCAAAAAAGGTGGGATTTTATTAAAGCACAGGGACAGGACCCATGGGCAAAAAGAGCTGCACTGGGGTTGTGAAGAGTGACTGATTATATACCTTCAGGGTGGGAGGGTGGGAGGGACAGCGTAAGTCTCTAAGGAATTTTGGAAGCAAGGTTTCCAGGACCTTGAGGTGCTAGGTGTTGTTAGGAAGATGCCATTTATTACTACTCAATAAAACCTCAGTCTTGAGACCCTTCAGAGGTATATCAGAGGCCATATACTTGTAGTATAATTGCCAACATATACTTGGGGGTTAAAGCTGAAGGAGGTTTACAAAGGAATTTTTATGTGTCAAGGAGACTCACAGGATCCTGGGGAGGGTCAGGATAATGTTAAGGCAAGATTCCCTTTTGCCCCTGGCAAGGTGTCATCACTGAGGCAGCTGAACTCCTAGAGGAAGGTCACTCTGACCGTTTCAAGGATTTGTCAATGGGCTGTAGGCAGTATGGGAATTTAATTTTTCATTTGCCTTTGTTTCCCACATCACCATGGCAAGCACTTAAACTTCCTTACATCTATCTTGATGAGGGTGATATTAGGGCTCCAGGAAATGGAGTCTATAGATTTCTGTAGATTAGTCTATGGATAAGATTGCTTTTTTCTTGCAGTTTCCTAAGTTATCTGTAAACTGAAGGAGACTCCTGTCTTGGATGACTGTGATCTCCATCAGTCAACAATTTGTTTTCTTTCCTTTCCCCTGTTCTTGGGTAGCCAAGAGTGTCTGAGGAATATCACACATATCCCACCTTGGAGGGGGAGGGGGCGGTTGCTGTTAGCGTGTGCTTTGCTCTCAGCTTGACCCATGCTCCCTCATCACCAGGAACCAAGCATACAGCCTCAGTTTCTCAAAATAATCCTTATGCCAGAAAGTGTATTTTGGTGTGTCCTATTCTGCTCCCTTTCAGCTCAAAGGCCAGAATATTGAGACAGCTAAGGACATCAACCAACATATTGAGGCGCCCCGATTGGGTGGAAGGGTGGAGGCCAGCAGCTCGGGGTGGGGTGAAAGAATTCACCAAGGCAGAACAAAGGAGACACAAGTCTATGGAATACACTGGAAGGGAGCAGCAGGCAGTACAGCAAAAGACTGTCTGCCAGGAGGCAGTGGTGGAGAACTTTGGTTAAAGCCAGGAATAAGGAGGTATGGGAACATATGGAATTTTCCTGTTTTGGTACCTGTACCCAGTTTTGTTTTGTTTTATTTTTTTTTAAATGTCTATTTTTGAGAAAGAGAGACAGAGCACAAGTGAGGGATGGGCAGAGAGAGGGAGACAAAGGCAGGCTGAAACAGGCTCCAGTTTCTAAGCTGTCAGCACAGAACCCAACATGGGGCTCGAACTCATAGACCGTGAGATTGTGACCTGAGCCAAAGTCAGACACTTAACCAACTGAGCCACCCAGGTATCCCAGTACCTGTGCCTAGTTGTAAGCAGCTCATTGATCAGCGAGGGCCTACGGATACTTTGAGGTGGGTCACTTGATGAGCCTGTTTGCATTCAGATCACTGTGGGCCCTTTTACTTTATTCAGGTTTCCATTGCTCAAGCCCATTGCCTAAAACTGGCCTCTACAATATAGTTAAAGTGGCAATATTGGGAAAGACATAAGAAGAACATAAATACAATAAATAGATTTAAATCAATAAACTTAAAGAGATAATAAATAAATAAATTTAAAGAGATAAGGTGATAAATAATACCAAACAAGAACAAGTTATTTTTTAAAAAAGAACTACATCAATACCTTAAAAGTGGACACTAGAGATTTACCAAAAGTATGACCAACATTAGCTCCTTAACAGTCAATTCCATCAGAGGGGGAATAACAGATGTAAGCACATTATTTTACTTCTCATCCAGTCATAGTGTGGTGTTAAGGATAATCAAGTTGGGAACTAAAATTTTGAAACAATTAGAACTGTGGGTCACAAACAGGATTGAGAGATTCTGTTTAGATCCTTTCTATTTCCCACTCCCTGTGTACCTTTAAAAAAAAAGAAAAGAAAAGAAAAGAAAAGAAAGGAAAAGGAAAGGAAAGGAAAGAAAAGGAAAGAAAAGAAAAAGAAAGAAAGAAAACCCAAAAGCCTCACTGATGTGATGGGGAAGGGGCAGGGATTTTCTTCTAGTCTTCAAAGGCTGTTCCAGTTACTCTGTAATTAAATTGGTATGAGACAGATTAACAGGAAAAAACTCAAATTTAATCTCATATGCATGGGAACCCCATATTCAAGAGAGATTTAAAGACAAAAAAGTAGAACGAGATACATATGCCATCATGACCTAAGGAACGGGTTAGGGGTTCCTGCAACTGGGGTTGCAAAGGGCAAGAGTGCAATACACAGGGCAAAAAGAAGAGTAGAAATTTGGTAATTGGATGTTTGCCCTGCCATACAGATAGGTCACTCCGATTATCTCTGGTAATAACTCTTACTCTGGGTAAGACCCCCAATTTAGATTCTTCAAGGTAGCTAAGAGAGGGGCAAAAGTTTCTCTTAAGGCTCCAGGGTCTCAAATGCTTTCTGCTTAAAATTGTCCACATGCTAAAGTGGAACATTTTGGGGAGACTTGTTCTAAACCTCTTAACTGACATCTATCTGGCGGGGTGAGGGGGAAGACTCGAGAATAGAAACTTTTGTTTTCCATATTTTCTACATTGAAAGCATAACGCTTTTGTAAGAAAAGAAAATTTTAGAAAAACAATCAGGGTTTCTTCTCCTCTCTTGGAAATGAGAGAAACCATTTAGTTGTAACAGTCTATTGATCACAGATTTTATCTAAACCTGCTGTCACTACGAATCAATGCCAAGTGAGCAGTAGGTAATATTTCCCCATGCCCATATTTGATTTCTACAATTACATCCATCCAAACCAATATTCACACATTACAATGCACTAATGTTAAGAAAGCCTTTGCTTTTTTTGTATTATTTTTTTTTAATTTTTTTTAACGTTTATTTATTTTTGAGACAGAGAGAGACAGAGGATGAATGGGGGAGGGTCAGAGAGAGGGAGACACAGAATCCGAAACAGGTTCCAGGCTCTGAGCTGTCAGCACAGAGCCCGACGCGGGGCTCGAACTCACGGACTGCGAGATCATGACCTGAGCTGAAGTTGGCTGCTTAACGGACTGAGCCACCCAGGCGCCCCTTTGTTTTATTTTTTGAATTGAACTCTCAGTATGTGCTCCACTCTACATAAATGATCCATAACAAAACCACACAATGCCTCTATATATAACTTCCTTTAAGATATGATTTGAAATGACTATGGTTGTTATTAGTGGAAAACACCAATAGGATTGCCCAAGGAAAATCTAGAGAGATATATAACAAATAAATCAAGAGTATTACATAGGAAAAACTGTAGGTCTAATGACTCTGAACCACAATATACATGATGTTCAGGATTCTTTCTTTCTTTCTTTTTTAATGTTTATTTATTTATTTTTGAGAGAGAGAGAGAGAGAGAGAGAGAGCGAGCAAGCTGGGGAGGAGCAAAGAGAAAGGGAGAAAGGATCCCAAGCAGGCTCTGCTCTGTCAGCACAGAGCCTGACACAGGGCCTGAACCCATGTATCATGAGATCATGACCCAGACCAAAATCAAGAGTCAGATGCTCACCTGACTGAGCCACCCAGGTGCTCTTCAGGATTCTTTCTTTAAAAAGCTTCTGATTCCCATGCAAATAATATGGATGTTGATAAACAGCAATATTGAACTACACCTTCTCTTTTCACCATCCAATCTGGACATCTTTCAGTGTTCCCTATCTTAGTGACTGACATCACCATCCCTTCAAGACTAGAAGTCATCTATGACCCTTCTTGCCACCCCCATATCTAATCCATCCCCAAGTCTTGCAGGTTTGTCTCCTGCATATTTCTCACATCTACCCATTACTGTCTCCACGGCCACCATTCTAGAGCAGGCTGTTACTGCCTCTGACCTGGACTACTGCAACCGTCTAATTTGGCTCAAGGAATCCACTGATTCATTCTTCAACCCATCCTCCAAACTGCAACCAGAGAGGATTTTTTTTAAACTTTTTTTAATGTTTATTTTTGAGAGAGAGACAGAGTGCTAGTGGGGGAGGGGCAGACAGAGAGAGACACAGAATCCAAAGCAGGCTCCAGGCTCCGAGCTGTCAGCACAGAGCCTGATGGAGGGCTCAAACTCATGAACCTTGAGATCATAACATGAGCCGAAGTCAGACACTGAACAGTCTGAGCCACCCAGGAGCCCCGAGGATTTTTTATCTGATTCAAATATGATATGGCCCATCTCCTCCACATCTTACTGTCAAAACAAACAAAAAACACTTAAGCTAAAAACTTAAAAACCAAATATTTTCTTGCCGGGCAAGGAAACAAGAAATCCTGGCTGGGGTCAGGCACTCAAAAGTACCAGAAAGAACACAGTGTTCCTACTAATTAGGCATCAAAAGCTAGCACTGTGGATTGGATAAAATGAGTCAATAGGTCTTTACATAATTGGTTAAAACAAGTAGACCCATTCTTTGTTCATCATTAATCAGAAAAGAGTCTTCAGTTAGATCCAGTAAGGGTCTTATGTACTGGGGTGGTGGGGAGTGGGTGTCACTCAAATTCATGGTCCTTTATCAGCTTCACCTGCTTACAATAGCTGTGACGAAACATAAAAGTCAATTTTAATATCTCCTGTGCAAGTACTGCTATTTGAAGAAAATTTTCCTTTCACATTACTCCTTCATTCCCACTCCTAGTATTGCAGGCTTCTCATTATTCTATGATCTCATCATTTTACTTCCCCAGCCCCGTCATGGTGCTCTTTAAGCCCTGCCCACACTGGGCTTGAATTCTCTCTCAGATGCCTTGTACTCTTCCCTCTCACTGTGCTGGTAAATACTGTTCTCATCACGCCACTACCCCTTTAGCTTAGTGAAGTTGGCATTCTTAAAATCTCAGCCCAACTGTCATTTCCTTCCAGTTTTCCCTGGCTCTCCACTGCAGGTAAGACTCTTCCATTATACACCTGCCAACAAAACTTGTTTTTTGTTCCTCAGGATACTTACCTCAGCTTATTTGATTCTTGGGTTTAGTTAATTAACATCTGTCTCCTCTCCTTGACTGACAACAGGGATTGGTTGCATTTTCTTTTCCTCACCATTGTGTCCACCAGTATCTTCTAAAATGCCAAACAGAATTGGTGCTTTAAAAAGTGATACTCATTATTTCTTGAATGAGTGAATGAATGAATGAATGAATTGACAGAGGGATGAATGAATCTATACTAGCTGGAGTTTGGGACTACAAGCTAACAGAAGTAAGAAAAATTTTATGAAAGCCTTAGCTTGTTCTTATTGTCATAAGGTTTAATTATGAAGATTTGAAGAAATTAAATCTGTAGTTTATTTTTTTATAAAATTTTTTTAAATGTTTTATTTATTTTTAAGACAGAGAGACAGAGCATGAGTGGGGAGGGGCAGAGAGAGAGGGAGACACAGAATCTGAAGCAGGCTCCAGGCTCTGAGCTGTCAGCACAGAGCCCAACATAGGGCTGAAACTCACGAACTGTGAGATCATGACCTGAGCCAAAGTTGGATGCTTAACCAACTGAACCACTCAGGCGCCCCTTAAATCTGTAGTTTAAATAAAGTATTTGGTAAGATAGGAAAGGAAATGAGGAGAAAAAAAGAAAAGACACACAGTCTTCAATTATTTCCTTAAAGCAGCCATTAACTTAGACTCTTGATAAGTCACTCTTGGACCATCCTACCACCTATATTACCTTATGCCATCATTCTAAGTCACACCCTCAGGCACACAATGATTATACTTCAGTCTATAGCACCAGCCTAAATTCCCAATTTAATTATTTGTTGTCAGTTGATGTCACAATTTAGTGTTAATTAAATGTAGCTCTTTTTGTCCTTGTGCCTTTTGTTTCTAATAGCTGTAGATCCAAAGCCTATTCTCTAAAAACAGTTTCATGTAAATATGCTTTCATTAATTTAGTGATTATCTGATGCAAATAGACTTAAGAGAGAAAAGGGATGCCTGAAGGCATGTATAAGAACTAATGAGTGACGCTAAACCAACTGTAAAATAATTGAAGCTCAAAATGCTGTCCAAGTTTATAAAATATTTCCTTTGGAGAAGTATGTTATTATAGGAGGAAGTTAGAATATATACTTTATTAATCTATCATCTTCTAATACTTACTATTGTTATACTTGGACACATTTTAGAAATTGCATTACTATTACACATGACAGATTAAACCCAAGTTTATTCCAACTCTCTTGTGAATGGCAGTGTTTTAGTCCATTTGGGCTGCTGTAATAATGTATCACACTGAGTAGCTTCTAAGCAACACAACTTTATTTCTCACAGTTATGGAGAATGGAACTCCTGAGATCAGGGTGCCAGCCTGGTCAGGTGAAGGTCCTCATCCTCTTGCAGACCTCTCTTTGTGTCCTTGCATGGCTGAAGGGGCTAGGGAGCTCTGTGGGGTATCTTTTGTAAAAGCACAAATCCCATTCATGAAGGCTCTACCCTCATGACCTAACCATCTCCCAAAAGCCCACCTCCAAATACCATCATATTGGGCATTATGATTTCAACATATAAATTTGGGGGAGGGGGGGACACAAACATTCAGACCACAGCAAACAGTGAAGGAAGACAGCACACAAAGGCAAAGAGAACAGAAGAGCTAGACAAAAGTCTGGAAGCTGGAAAGAGATTACCAGCTGGCAGAGATTACTGTTTAGGGAAGTTAAACCTAGAGAACTCTGGTCTTGGGTCATCCATCAGATGCTGCTAAGGGCAGAGGTGCCATAAATAAAACAGAGAAACTAACTAAAACTTTATATATGACATGGTAATACCCAGAACTCCCTTCCCGCATTTGACTTCCAGAACACTGGAAGCCAACTTTATAACCTCCGAGGCAAAAAACTGAAAGAAAGCGATCCACCCAAAAGAGATAATCTATAGAAACTGTCACTTGAGGACCCTTCAAAGAAAGGATCTACATACTCCCTACCATTCTACACCAGGCAGTAAACTAAGTCAAAATTTAGAACATCTTGTCGGCATTAAAGGGCATCATTCTCAAATGTGGACAATCAAGGTTTATTTGTCAAAATGCTGTCTCTCTTTCAAGTTCCTCTCAATGTCACTTTTTCCATAAAGATTCTCCCTGAGTCATCAGTTTATATGGCATTAACTATAACCTATCTTGGGTGCCTGGGTGGATCAGTCGGTTAAGTGTCCGACTCTTCGTTTTGGCTCAGGTCATGATCTCACAGTTCGTGAGTTTGAGCCCCATGTCGGGTTGAGCCCCATCTCGGGCTCTGGGCTGACAGCTTGGATCCTGGACCCTGCTTTCAATTCTGTGTGTCTCTCTGTCTGTCCCTCTCCCACTTGTTCTCTGTGTCTCTCAAAAATAAACATTAAGAATAAAACCTCGTCATGCAGTTATCCTACATGCTTTAACACTTGTTAGATGTATGCTCTCCTTGACTGCAGGTACATATCCACATATCCAGTTATTTCCTAAACAGATACTTAGATACCCCTATTTTCCTCACACTTCACATTTCCAAAACTGAGCTCGTCATCCTGCCTTCCAAACCCGTGTTTCCTGTCTCACCAAATGGCACTTCAACTACCCAATTACCTCAGTCAGAAATCTAGCCTCTTATCTACTACTTCCTATACAATCTTTCAATAAATTCTGCTCTTTCAACTTTTCATATGTATCTCAAATCTCTATCTTTACTCCCTTACTGAAAACACTTCAGTGGTTTCCCAACTACCTTAGAATAGAATCCAAACTCCTTAGAAAAACTGTTGATACCCTGCACAGTCTGACTTCTGCTTTTCTTTCCAGTTTCAAACACCCTACACTCTCTAGAAAAAGAAACTTTGCAAGACTTTTCCCCTCTGCTTGCAGTGCCTTTCCTTCCAGTCCTCTAACTCCTTATCCCTTAGGTCTCAGAGAGGACTTCCTCAACAAAGTAGGTCAGGTACCCCTGTTATCCTTTTGCATGATAACCCATACATTCCCTTCATAGCATTTATAGTTAGTAGATAATATGTATACGATAAGGTTATTTGTTTAATATATACTCCATCTATGACTCTGTAAACTCCATGAAAGCAAGACAATAGATGTTTTGCCTGCTATTGTATCCTTAGCACAAAGCCTGGTCTATAATGGGCACTTAAATATTTTTTCAATAAACAACTGAATATTCATTGGATGAAAAATATTGATTTTTAACTTACTTGAAAGCCCAATGCTGGTGGATACAGGAATGGAAAACATAATCACACAGGAGAGCCATTATCAAAATTGAATCTTTAACACATGGCAACAGAATGGATGTGAAAGACACATTGCAAGAAAGAATGAAAGATGGATCTTAGGTCTGTTGATGATTCAGACCTAAGTGACTGGGAAAAGGAGAGGGCTACTCTAATAAGTAGGAAAGTTAGAAAGAGGGTTGTTTGGATAAAGAGATGGTGAATTTGAGTTTAGAAATGTGGAGTTGGAAGAGCTAATTCCATTAAGGTTGAAATTATAAGTGTGTAATTGGGAACATAGGTCCATAACTCTGAAAAGAGGATGTGATTAGAGTTAAAACCATTTTGGAGTCTTTTTAGTGGAGACGATATTCCATCTACTGCTCTTTCAGTCAGATGTATACTCTCAGTGCATCCTGCACTTAGCTTTTGTAAATCTTCTCACACTTGTAAAGCTTGTTCAATGCTGGTCTTTCTCTACTTGATTGTAAGTTTCATGAGGACAGTATTGCTCTATCCTTAGGAAGGGAAACACTAGATTCCCTACAGTGTAGGGATTCTGGGAACAGGTAGTCAGGAAAACCAACCTTCAGGTTGCTGAATGGAAAAATGTTCCTTTTTCCAATGGCAGTAATGGCAGCCACACTAGAGGAATTTCCATAACACAGTGGCCCAGCATTTTTCCACCAAAGAAATGAACAAATTCTTTTAAATCACACAGTTGGCTAGTAGCACAGTTGTAATTAAGATTTATGGTTCTCTCGGGGTGCCTGGGTGGCTCAGTCAGTTAAGCATCTGACTTTGGCACAGGTCATGATCTCACGGTTTTTGAGTTCAAGCCCTGCATTGGGCTCTGTGCTAACAGCTCACAGCCTGCAGCCTGCTTCAGATTCTGTGTCTCCCTCTCTCTCTCCCCCTCCCCTGCTCATGCTCTGTTTCTCTCTGTCTCTCAATAATAAATAAACGTTAAAAAAAGATTTATGGTTCTCAATCCAATAGCCTATCTCTCGTGTACAATTGCAACATGCACGTCTACTAAATAACTACCTCAATCTACCATAATGTGGAACAGATTATCCCACTATCTCAGGTATATTATGGATATAAATTTGTCAATTTTAGTGTTATTTTAAAGCTTTGAGATACAATTTGATATTTAGAATCCTAGACAGGCTTAAACTTTGAAAGTATCCACCCATCCAGTGATTTGCTGATTTCTTCTTTCTCTATACTTATTCACAAAGATTTATGTCTTGCCAACATCATTAAAATTAGTTCTGAATCCAAGTTGCAGACTATTTGATTATGTTATGTAAATACCACTCAAAGAACTTTCCCAGAAGTTTTAAACACCAGGGGCAATAGATAATCTTATGCTATTACAGCTGCTATTTACAGATAATATGGCAATGCTGTAAACTTATTTCTATATAATTTAATCTGATGAAACCGTATCAATAGTATCTCCTTTTATTAATGATTTTACTCCTTGATTTCAATTAAATTCACCTAAACATGCACTTGAAGCATACAGGCACATAACAATTATTTCCTGAAATGAACTGATAAGTACTGTGTTACATGCTTCCCCGTTAGATAGATATCCCCGAAAGATAAAACGATATGGAGCCCGCCTTTAAACAAAACTCTGAGATTCCTACCATTAACATTAATCCAAAGCTGAGCTACTTCTCATTCTGTTTTACTTTTTGTGAAGTGTGCTATATCGTGAAACCTAAAAATCAATGTTGAAAAAACTAAATTATACACCCACATGTATATACATTATATAATTATTCACATGGTGGATTATTATAGAATATTACCAATTCATTTGCTACAATAAACTTTTTTTTCCAAAGAGTTATATAAAACACACATGGAATTACTTCATTTTTAGTGTTTCCCCCATAGTATAAATCATTTTTCTCTGCCTAAGATATCACTATCTCTCCAGCAGGCTAATCCCAGGAGGTTTAGCAACCACAATTACTACATTTAAATATTCCACATATCTGTCAAGACTTAAAAGAATTCTGTGGTGTCAGTTTAAATATAAATATATATAATTCTAGTTAATCATCACTTAAGGCGGTTTTGAAAACCACATTACTTGCTGCTGCAAATGTCAGTGTTAGATTGTCTATGTTGTGTAATGTACTATAGTCCCACTCTCTTTATTGATTTATTGGTTAAGAAAATGTCCATACTGATTCTGCCAGACATAAGTGTTCTCTTTATCCAGAAAATACATAGTTTCTCACTGAGGTAAACTTGTCAAGATCATTTCATCTAATCGTCAAAGAGAAAAGAACACCAGAAAAATCACTCTTGTGCTTTACATAGAGCTCAAAGTGAGGTTGGAAATCTCACATAAATATAGTATTTCAAGAAAATGCTAGCAAAACATATTACAAGCTTTTCATTTGTTTCCTCTGCTTCTGAAGGAAACCTTTATATTTACCAGTGACCGTACTAACGGTCAATAGCTTTCATTCTTCTTTTGCCTTTTAATGTAAGTGCAGATTTTGTGCATTTTGTAATTTCATCTTATAAACAGCTTCAATGACCCAGCAATGAAAATCAAGCATTTTGATGGTATAGTAACTACAGCTACATAATTTTACACTGGGATGGGTCAGAGGGTTGCTATATTTACCTTTAAGTTAGGTCTGTTCCTGTGTCTGTATTTATTTATCCTACTTGAATAGCGCTTACAGTGAAGATAAAAGTGTAATTATTTTTACAACAATGAAAGATTCAGGGTGCCAGAACCTAATATCCTAGTGCCCAGCAACCATAACTAGCACCAGTGAATAGCACTTCAAGGCTTTTAATCTCCATGACAACCTACCTTGCGTTATTCAATAAAATACCACTTTGCATGCATACAAACATATTCTTTATGCACACAGTCTACTTGTTAATAAATATCACCTGCACTGAACACCAAAAAAAAAAAAAAAAAAACAACCCACCTTCCTTTTAAATAACTCTGAGTTCTCCCTGTAAAACTAATTAACTGAACTGAGAAAGAACCTAATTTATATCTTTACATCTATAGCACACCTACGTAATAAGCCAACCAAAAGACTTTCTGTAATAGATGTTGAAACTGATCCCTTCTTCAGTGTGAAATGCTATGAAGGCACTACCCCCAAAACCCACTTGGGTGCTGTATCAGTAATACTTTCTTGTGGTGAGTAGGTCATTTCACTTGAGACCTAGTTGTTGCTAATGTTCTTCTATGGGAAAAATATTCTGCTACAGGCTCAGCATTTCCTGTTTATTCTCTTCATCGTTAAGGACAATTCTCTAATTTCTAGGGTAAGACTGACAGGTTTGTTGATTGTTCGGGTTCTTGACATCTCCTTTGAGCTTTTGTTTATTTTGCTCCTTATAATTTTTTTGCAATCAAGAATAGATCAGGAAGGGCACCTGGGTGGCTCAGCTGGTTGAGCATTGGACTCAATTTCAGCTCAGGTCATGATCCCAGGGTCATGGGATCTAGCCCTGTGTCAGGCTCCTCACAGAGCATGGAGCATGTTTAAGATTCTCTCTCTCTCTCGCCCTCCCCCCAACTCACACACACACACTCTCTCTTTCTCTCTCTCTCTTTCTAAAAAAAAAAAAAAAAAAAAAGAATAGATAAGGAAATATTGGAAGAGAAAACTTGAAACTTGCAGGGGGTGGTTTTCCCTGACTGCTTTACTTTCAGGTGAGGAGGTGGAAGATAAAAGTAGTATCTAAAATGAGATGTGAAAGTTTCTGTTGATTTAGTTTATCCATATTTCATTTTTTGAGAGGAACAGAATGGGTTTATTGCACAGAACCTTACTTTCTTTTTAACTTGTCAATCTAAGGTGACTTCTATGTAAATCTGAGGAGCATTAGAAGAGAAAGATGTTGGAAATCAGAGAACTTGATACATTGAATGTTCTGTCCAAGATAGATCACAATTTAATTTTTAAAAATTTTTTTAATGTTTATTTATTTTTGAGAGAAAGAGAGAGAGAGAGAGAGAGAGCACAAGTGGGGGAGGGACAGAGAGAGACACACACACACAGAATCTGAAGCAGGCTCCAGGCTCTGAGCTGTCAGCACAGAGCCTGACACAGGACTCGAACTCACAAACTGTGAGATCATGACTTGAGCCAAAGTCAGACACTTAACCGGCTGAGCCACCCAGGCACCCCACAATTTACTTTTTAGATGCTGCTTTGTTTTCTTATGAAAATTACTTCTCCTTTCATCTCTCTGGTTCCTTTTCAAAATGGTTTCTTTACTCTCTTCCCTACTCACTTAGCAGATTAAGGTATTGTTAACTGTTGTACAGAATACATAAAACTCTTCGCATATTTGGGGCACCTGACTGGCTCAGTCAGATGAGCATGCAACTCTTGATCTCAGGGTTGTGAGTTCAAGCCCCATGTGGGGTATAGAGATTACTTAAATACATAAAACTTAAACTTTCATATTTGGAAAAAATATTTTGAATATAATAACCCCATCTAAGAAAACAACTTACAAAAAAAGACACTTTAGTCCCAGTTTTCCTAAACTAAACTAATGTGGAAGCAAAACTTGGTACTTCTGTCTAGATAACTTCAAATAGGTTGTGCTCATAACATCCACAAGCCACTCATTTTGCCTTTGCCAGCAGCGGATGGCAAGTGTGTCTATTTTGCTGTCTTCTCTGTCACAATCACTTCAGGATCCTGAAGTTCACTCCACTCCTTATGTCAAGCAGTCAGTACAGAATCAGAAAAGCAATTATGCGAATAATCTAACAAACATTTTATTAAAATAAATCAATTTATTTTCTTTGAATTTTATAAAACAACCAATTTCAGTAACATTTTTATTGTACGGTAAAACTGGATTGTTTTTCCTGAATTGACTGGTTACTTTGGCATATAAAAAGCTTTTCAAGTGTCATAATTATTATATGACAATGGGAGACAACCAGGCAACCTGTTTTTCAGGGCTCTGAGGGCTGAGGCAAATAGACAGATTTTATCAAATATCATGAATCTAGCGTTATTGGGATTTGAGTAGGTCTCTAGCAATGGTGGCTTCTTGTTTTGTTTTGTTTTTTTACATGGCAGCCCTTGCCATTAGTCTTTGAGCTCCTTGAGAGCCAGCACTGTGTGTCTCTCCAATGTTCTCTGATTTCCAAAAGAGTGGCCACCACATAAAAAATACTCCCAAATGTCTGTTTAATCTAACCAAATTAAATCCAAGTAAAGTCATTTTCAAGCACAACATTCTAATCATTAGGTTTTAGCACATTTCTTGCTTGATATTGGGTTAGAAGTCTTATGCATTTAGAAAATTTAAAATTGGTCCACTTAAGCAATTTCCAATCACTTTGATTAGTGCATTAAAGCTGAATATCAACATTTCTATTTTTGTGTCTTTAAATATTGCTATGAATAGTAATAATGCATCCTCAGCAGTAGCCCCTCTCCCTGACACTACCATGGTGAGAAAAGCACTATACTAAGATCCAGTAAATCTGACTGAGAAGAAAATAGCATTTCTTCCACTATCTTTAAGTGAGTATAAATTTTACAAAATATATCCAACAAAATAATTTTTATAAGCACAAAAGTCCAAAGGGAATGAAAATGTCATGAAATTTCCCTTGTCTTCAGGACCCCCCCCTCAAATAACAGCACTCTATTATCTGAAAAGTCACCAAAGAAGAGACTTTAGGTGATTAATTTTGTCACTTGTTTTAGTGGTTCACAACACTTGTGTATAATCCAAACCGCACATACGGTTAAATGTCAACTTACCTTTTCTGACCTAACCCTCAACAAGGCTAATAGATTTTTTATGTAAAGAATAAAATAATTCTCAGGCCTTTTGTGGCTTTGTTTACAGTGAGTCAAAGAATTGTGAGCTGCACTTGCTTTTCTGATTCCAGAATTCACTACCCAACCAGCCAGCAGTTTAATGTTTTAATTTCTAGTGAGCCCTTCACCAAGGTTGCCTGGGTTGGGTTTTACCAAACTTAGTTATGTATAAGGGCAGGCCTGCTCCAACTCTTGTGTGTCTGTGGACTTTCTAGTTGTTTAGAGAGCCAACTAACTACTCCTGCAGTTCATATAAAGATCCTAGTCATATAAAGATATGGTGTACTGGTAAGCAGATTTTCTAAAACAAAAGCCCCATGTTTAATGTTGCCAATTTTCATGGCGTAAATTAAATGCTCCCACCATGTCTGATTTCAAGCTGCCAACATGAGATCACTGAGCAGGAAGTTGGGAAGAGATCTACGTACCTGCCTGCCTGACCCAGTAAGAGTCCATTGCAGCACTCCACAACTAGTTGCTGACTCTGTCTTAGGGATTTTTTTTTTCTGATTATAAAAGTAATTGGCGGGGCGCCTGGGTGGCGCAGTCGGTTACGCGTCCGACTTCAGCCAGGTCACGATCTCGCGGTCCGTGAGTTCGAGCCCCGCGTCAGGCTCTGGGCTGATGGCTCAGAGCCTGGAGCCTGTTTCCGATTCTGTGTCTCCCTCTCTCTCTGCCCCTCCCCCGTTCATGCTCTGTCTCTCTCTGTCCCAAAAATAAATAAAAAACGTTGAAAAAAAAAATTAAAAAAAAAAAAAAAAAAAGTAATTGGCACACAAAATTGGAGATCATTAATACTAAAGAGAAGAAAGTACCCTACACTTCTAAAAGCCAAAGATAGTCACTGTTAATATGGTATATGGTACTAGTGTCTATAGTGACATGATAGTGATAGTTACATAAGTAACTATCATAACTAACTATCATAACTAAATTACGAGGAATTTTTGAAATATCTATGTTCATTCCAGTGTACCTTTCTGGAAACCATAGAAGTTTCGATATATGTCCAAACTGGAGTCACTCCTAATGAGAATATCAAGAAAAAAAAGACCTGGAACTCAAAAGGAAAAGGAACAAAACTGGCTAAGAATTAGTGGAAAACTTAGCAATGAACTCTTAGATAGCTAAAGCTGGAAGAAAAGAAGACTCAGAAATTACAACTGTATTTGTGCATTTGTTAGCTCAAGGGAACTAAAGATGAAGGAGGAGCTGAAGTCACGTGCTTTGGCAAGATACCAGTAAGCAAAATATCAGATAACCTCATATATTGAGAAGTAGGCTTGAAAAACATGAGTCCAGCTAGGCTGAGTTAATTAAATAATGATAATTCAAAGATTTTTCTGTCTCAACCATCCAAGTAACTACAGATCTCTGACACCAAAAACATGACCCTAGGAGTGAGAATTGGCAGTTCTGAGTCATAATACCACAAAGAAAAATATGCTCTTAATATTGTCTGCAACATTGCAAAACAAATTTACAAGTATTTTGTAAAAGAATGCAGAAGGAAAGAAATCTTGAAGAGCAAAATGGTAATAAAAAGATGACAAATTCAAGATATGCAAAATAGCATCGATATTCTCCTTCTTAGTGGTGGTTTTTTTGTTTTTGTTTTTTAGTGAACCTCAAAAACATTTACAAAGGATTCTATAGAGTCACCCATAATTAAGTTTCACTACCCATAGCTGTGAACTATGGAAATTTTTAAAAATTTAATTTTTATACTTGAACACTGCTTTTACTCATTTCACTTAAAATATACTCTTCCTTGAGGCACCTGGGTGGCTCAGTCACTTGAGCACCTGACTCTTGATTTCAGCTCAGATCATGATCCCAGGATTGTGGGATCAAGCCCCATATAGGTCTCCACACTGAGCATGTGGAGCCTGCTTAAGTTTCTCTCTCTCTGCCCCTCTCCCCTGCTCATACTTGTGTTCTCTTTCATATATATATATATATATATATATATATACACACATATATACATAATATATATATACATATATATACATATATACATATATACATAATATATATATACATATATATACATATATACATAATATATATATACATACATACATGTATATATATATACATACATATATATTATGTGTATATGTATATATATTATGTATATATGTATATATATATACATTCTTTTTTCACTAATATGCTTTTATTAGTGAAATTATTAATTGTATAATATCTTTCTAAATTTTCACAGCCTGATACTAGCCCATTTTTGTAAATAAACATTTAAGTATAATACGCATAGAAAAGAGTACACAAAAATTAAGTGTTTAGTTCCATGAATTATCACAAAGCATATGTATCCTTACAAACAGCACCCAGATCAAGAAATGAAGATTTTAGGGGCACCTGGGTGGCTCAGTCAGTTAAACATCAGACTATTGGTTTTGGCTCAGGTCATGATCTCACAGTTCATGGGTTTGAGCCTCGCATTGGGCCCTGCATTGGGCTCAATGGCAGTGCAGAGCCTACTTGAGATTCTCTCTCTTCCTCTCTGTTTTCCCTTCCCCTGCTCATGTGTGTGCTCTCTCTCTCTCTCTCTCTCTCTCTCAAAATTAACTAATTAATTTAATTTAATTTAAAAAAAGAAATAAGAATTTTATTCAGTGATTAAATGGTACTGGAAAAACTGAATAGCTACATGCAAAAGAATGAATCTGGACCACTTTCTTACACCATACACAAAAATAAGCTAAAAATGAATTGAAAACCTAAGTGTAACACCTACAACCATAAAACCTATATGTAAAACCCACAACTTCTAGAAGTACACAAACAATTGGGACTACATCAAACTAAAAAGCTTTGCATAGCAAAGGAAACCATCAACACAATGAAAGAGCAACCTACTGAATGGGAGAAGATATTTGCAAATGACATATCCAATAAGGGGTTAGTATCCAAAATAGATAGAAACCCAATTGTTTATTTTTGCTTTTGTTTCTCTTTCCTAGGGAGACATATCCAGAAAAATATCGCTAAGGCCAATGTCCAGAGTTCACTGTCTATGTTTTCTTTTAGGAATTTTATGGTTTCAAGTCTTACATTTAGGTTTTTTATCCATTTTTAGTTTATTTTGTGTATGGTGTAAGAAAGTGGTCCAGTTCCATTCTTTTGCATGTAGCTGTCCAGTTTTCTAATGCCATTTATTGAACAGGCTATTTTTTTCTCCATTATATACTTTTTCCTTCTTTGTTATAGATTAATTGGCCATATGAGTATAGTACTATTCATGGGTTCTCTATTTTGGTTTCATTGATCTATGTTTCTATTTTGTGCCAGAATCATATTATTTTGATTATTGCAGCTTTGTAATATAATTTGAAATCTGAGATTGTGATAACTCCAGCTATGTGCTTTTTTCTCAAAATTGCTATTGGCTTTATGGGACTGGATTTTATTAACTGCTTTTTCTCCTGACTATGGATCACATTTTCCTGTATTTTTGTAATATCTGGTGTCCTTTTATATACTGGACATTATGAAATTCTGGATTCAGTTATGTTTCTTTGAAGAGTATTGATTTTTGTTCCCGCAGGTAGTTAACTTGGCTACACTTAGAATCTCTGCCCAAATTCTTTCCTCTTCCAGGGGCTACTTTTTCACCAGGCATGCTGGAGTATCTCTGGGACGTGTACAGTTTAGTGGTCAATCAAGGATTTGAGTGGAATTTATATACAGATGCTGAGTTTCACTCCTTTTGCAGCTCACTCTCTTCCAGGATTTCCCCCCTGATCTTTTGAGCTTCTCTGCCAGCTGAGAACTGTGTCTTCTTTTACCTTACGCCAGTAAGGTTGCAACTTACTGTTACCCACAGCGTGATACAGATTGGGATGTACCCTCAGTCAAAAGTACACATTCCCAAATCTCACTAGTTACAGTTCTGTCTTTCAAGGGTATGCTCCCTCCAGTATCTGAGTTCTTTCGTGTTCTTCAATACTTTTAAATGGTTGGGGGGTGGGAAGGGGTGTTAAATATATTTTGTTCATGTACATTATAATTGTTATCTGCAAGATTATTCTGGCTAAGTTACTCTGCTATTTCTAAAAGCCTAAATCTAATATATATTTTCATATTCTTTTTCTTCCAATTATTATTATATCATCTGGCTTTTTACATGGATATTACTATGTGATGTGTTTTATGTGCTCTGATAGGTGTATTCATTATATCTGTTGGTTATCTGGATTCAGAGCCTTTAGTTTGATCTTCACACAAGAAATGTAAATGCTTTCAAGTCCTAACATTAGTCTATACAATCAGCTCAGTCTATAAAACCTGGCAAAGCATTATTAGAAGGTAAAAAATCATTTGTGTTATGAATTCAAATGGAATCTCTTAATGAATTCAACTTATAACAACATAATTTAATTTAAATAATAGTTTATAGTCACAATCAATAACAAAAACATTTTCTTGTTTTTCTCATTAAAATTTTTTTCATTCCTCTGATTTTATTTATTTTTATTTTTTTAATGCTTATTTATTTTTGAGAGAGAGAGACAGAGCACAAGCGGGGAGAGGCAGAGAGAGAAGGAGACACAGAATCCAAAGCAGGCTCCAAGGCTCCAACGTATCAGAACAGATTTTGATGCAGGGCTTGAACTCACAAGTTGCGAGATCATGACCTGAGCCAAAATTGGATGCTTAACCGACTATGCCACCCAAGCACCCCTCATTCCTCTGATTGTAAAACACTGATTTTTGTTCTACTTCATAAATTTATGGAGAAGTATTGTTTTTCTGTTTTACTTTTACAATCCTCAGTAAATTTTGGTATAAAAGCATTCAGTAGTGTTTCATACTCTTTGAGGCAAAGAGTTCACTTTCACACAGATCACATTAAGGTTTATGCAAGAAAGATTCAGCTAAAGTTCCTTCATTCATTTATTCAGCAAATGTTTCATAAGTGTTTATTACATATAAAGCACTTTGTTAGGCACAAGGGATACTAGAAATAATAAGACACCATCCGGATCCTCCAAAGGCTCATAATCTATTAGGAAGGTCAGAGAAGTAATTAAAAATGACAACAAGTTAAAATGAGTACTACTGGTGATAAGTATTTTAAATATCATAAATTCACAGGAAGAATTTAATTCTGCATGGAGAAAACTAGAAAGTCTAGTTAAGGATCAACAGTGTGCATGAACTTAAAGAAATGACTGTGTTTGCCAGAAGCAAGAACTTGAGGAAAAAAGCATTGCAAATCCGGGGCACTGCAAATACTTTTTCACAATTGAATACAGTAACGAAGTGGAGAAATAGTAGAAGGTGAGACTAGAAAGGTAGGCAGGAGTCAAATAATAGTAATAATAATAATAATAATAATAATAATAATAATGGGTTTGAATTATACGTGGTGTACAAGTATATAAATTTTCTTCTATGGATTATGGGAAGTTGTGTGAGATTTCAAGCGGGAGTAATGATCAGATTTGAGTTTTTGAAATACCACTCTGGCTGCAGACTGGAGAATGGATTGTATCAGAAGTTAGCAAACTATCTATAAAGGGCCAGATAGTAAATATTTGGGGCTTTGTGGGCCATGAGGTCTCTGTCACAGCTAGTCTCCTGTTGTAGCATGAAAACACCCATAGACAATAGGTAAATGAATAGATATGGCTGTGTTCCAACAAAAACTTTATTTTCAAAAAACAAAACAAAGCAAGAAACAGGCTGGATTTGACCCATGAGCTATACAGTTTGCCAACCCCTGGATTAGATGATGGGTCCCAAAGCAACAAGATCAGTTAGGAAACAACTACAATAATCCAAGTGAGTTATAATGAGAGTTTGAACTACAGCAGTGGACATGAAATTACAGAGGAGACAATTCCAGAAACATTAAGAAGATAGAAATGACAGGACTTGGTGACCAATTAGATATTGTAACTGAGGGGGGAGAAATTTGGGAGGACTCCAAAGTTTATGATTTAAATGACTGGAGAGATCATGTTTCCACCAATAAAAATGGGGGAAAAAATAGAGAATCAGGAGGTCAGTGATGCAAATATTTCACCAGTTCCTGAATTACAGTTTTTTAATTATTGCAATACATTAAGTATTTTTAATCACAAAGTATATAATAAACATTTTAATAGAAAATTGTATTTTTCAAAAAAAAAGAAAATTGTATTTTTCCACTTAATCTGTAGAATCGTTATGAGAAATTAAATCTGTCCATTTAAACTATGCATGTACTAACTCAGCAGTCCTGTATTACTTAGGTTCCCTTGATAAACAGAATACTTTAAGCTCTCTTGGTCTAACTTTTCCTTACAGTCTGCTTGAAATAGAGAATACTTACAGCAGTTTCAAATTTACATGAACTCAGTTTGAAAACACTTTCTCCCACGTCTTGGAGGCCCCATTTAAACAAAATGCTGAGTTGATGGACCATAAATCTCACCCAAATGTGGCAATTCTTATATAAGTGCTTGGTCTCTAGCACTTTATTTTTTTTTTAATTTCTTTAATGTTTATTTCATTTTTGAGAGACTGTGAGTGGGGGAGGGGCAGGGAGAGAGAGGGAGACACAGAATCTGAAACAGGCTCCAGGCTCTGAGCTGTCAGCACAGAGCCTGACTCGGTGCTCAAACTCATGAACCAGGAGATCATGATCTGAGCTGAAGTCAGATGCTTAACCGACTGAGCCACCCAGGTGCTCCGTCTCTAGCACTTTAGCATGAATGAGCATCAGACCATGTGGGAGGGGAGTGTGTATGGTGTAAAACACAGAGAATGATACTCAGAAAGAAATAAAGCCCTAGAAAAGTAATCATTACACTATGTGTCCCACTCACAGAGATCGTAGTTTATGGAAGTCAGCTATAATTTACAGAACTATTTTATAAAGCCAGTTAGTATTTTATCCAACCTCTCTTCTTCTTTTGCCTTTTTTCCCCCTGCTCTCTAATTCTTTTATTTCTCTTCTGCCTTACTTATCTTCTCCTTTTCAAATTTCACTGTCCCTCTTTTCATCTTTCCCTCTTCTTCTTTATTCCTAGTCTTATTTTGAGCTCCTCTTCTTCACCCACTCAAACATATGTCTTTTTGAGGAGCTACCCCAGTTTTTTTTTTTTTAATTAACTTTTTCATAAACTAAGCATTTCCTTCTTAATTGGAAAGAGACAGAGACAAAGGAGGAGAGAGAAATTGTTTTCATATTTTTTTGACCTAGAGCATGCTAGCTCAATAGAATAGTAACATTTAGGGGCACCTGGGTGGCTCAGCTGGTTAAGCGCTGACTTTGGCTCAGGTAATGATCTCACGGTTCGTGGGTTTGAGCCCCACATCCAGCTCTGTGCTAGCAGCTTGGACCTTGGAGCCTGCTTTGGATTCTGTGTCTCCCTCTCTCTCTGCCCCTCCCCTACTCATGCTCTGTCTCTCTCTCTCTCAAAAATAAATAAATGTTAAATAAAATTTAATAAGAACATATAAAAGAATACTACTTGAATTCATTTTATGATCAGTATATGAGGGAAAGATCCAGATTTTCTTGTGCCTAAAGCTAAACAGTACAAAATTAAATATGAAAGCAAATATTTGTTTTTAAGGAGAGTAATCAAAACAATTTAAAAATATTAAAAGTTTACAAATGCCATGCATATCTCAAATGCCAGAAAAATAATATAATATTTTTGTGAATCAAAATTACCTGACACACATCTATGACACTTTTCACCCACATCTTTTGGCTTCATGTTCTTTGAATCTTCTTCATAAGCAATGATTTTACAATATTCTCTGTAGAAAGAATAATACTATTGCTACAAGTTTGTTCCCCACAAATAGGAACAGGAAATAAGTTCCATCTTATGCAATTCCTATTAACAAAGAAAAATGAGTGGCACATTTGTAATTGTAATTCTCTCTGCTCCATTATCAAACATATGTCTGACAGGAGAAAAATTGATTGGAGTCAGTGAGAATCAAATCCTGTAATTTCCCACATATGATGATTGAAAGAATTTTCCACAGATAGTCCTACTCAACACAATTTCTCATTACGATTTCTCCTCTACTACCCGTATGTTACTGGTGGTAGCCTGCCATGCCAATCCCAAGCAGAGGAGGACTGTAGGCTTAACAAGAAAGGGCACTGAAGGACTCTGAACCATACTTTCCTCATCTAACATTTCAAAGAAAATTGATAACAAGAAATTGAACTGTCCTGATGATTTACTGAGAATAGTTTACCTGTAGCAACACACTGCTGAGAATCTACTAAACTTCTCAGAGAGAAAACCATTTTCATTCCGAGGAAGGTTTTTATTTATTTATTTTTTAACAATGTTTTGATGCCAGTAGAATTGTGGAAAAACGGGTAGTCCCCCAGTAATTCCAGGTAATATATTTTGCCTGTTTCTCCCCTTTCCTTTGAAAATTCTGTTGTCAGGTATCAATTAGCAATAGTGCACACCAAACTCTAAATGAGTGAGAAGGGCGCCTGTCAACCTGTGGTCCTTGGAACACAAGTTTCCAGCAATGTTAATAGGTGTTATATGTTTTAGTTATGGAGTTCTTAATCTCCGATTGGTTCATTTTTATGTTTTTTTAATGTTTGTTTATTTATTTATTTTGTGGGAGAGAGTGAGAGAGCAAGAAAGCATGTTGAGTGGGGGAGGGGCAGAGAAGGGGAAAGGAATCCCAACCAAGCTCCACAATCAGTGTGGAGCCTAACGTGGGGTGCGAACTCATAACTGTGAGATCATGACCTGAACTGAAATCAAGAGTCAGGTGCTTAACTGACTGAGCCACACAGGTGCCCCTCCTTTTTTATGTTGCTGGGGTTTTTTTTGTTGTTGTTGTTGTTGTTTTGTTTTGTTTTGTTTTTTCGAGAGAGAGAGAGAGAGAGAGAGTGAGCATTGGAGAAGAAGACAATCCTAAGCAGGCTCCACACTGTCAGCACAAAGCCCAGATGTGGAGCTCCATCTCAGGAACCATAAGATCATGACTGAAATCAAGAGTCAGACGCTTAGCTGACTAAGCCACCCAGATTTTTAAGATTTTTTTTAAGATTTTTTTTTTCTAATGTTCTCTATCTCTTTGTTGAGGGTTTCATTTAGGTCCTCCTCTTTTTCAAGTCCAGTGAGTATCTTTTTGACCATTACTTTAAATTCTCTACCAGGCATATACTTATCTCTGTATGTTTAGCTCTCTTGCTTTGATTTTGTCCTATTCTTTCATTTGAGATACATTCCTCTATCTCCTCATTTTATCTAATTCTCTATGTCTGTTTCTATGTGTTAAGAAAGTGAGCTACATCTCTTGCTCTTGAAAGCAGTGGCCTTTTGAAGAGGAGTTCCTCTAGTGTCCTACAGTGCAATGTCCCCTGTTCACCAGAACCTTGTGCTTCAGAGGTGTCTCCTATGTGGGTTGCATGCTCCCTGCCGTTGTGGCTAAGCTGAACTTGCCTTCAGTCCAGTCGTCTGCAATGGTTCTCTCTGCCTGTTGTGGGCGGGGCTTGGTCCCTGTGTTATTAATGGGGGCCCGTCAGGGGCCGCCTTGGGCTTGAGTTGAATGAGATATATTATATGAAATGCTGCATACTCTCTCTTCTTTGAGCGTCAAAAGATGTATTTGTATGTTAAAGTCTTTGTAAACTTTGCATAAATAAACCTATTTAACTACGTTTTTCCTGAATTTAAATGACCACAGATTCACATATGCCCACACATACACGCACACCCCATTTCTAGTGAGTGTGCACATCTGTGATGGGGAGGGAGGGAGGAAGTTAGTGGCAAAGCTATAGAACTAGTAGTGTTCGTTCTGTGGACTGTGGAAAATGACCTCTCCCCAAGACATCAAAACCGAAGCTAAAAGAATGACACTTCAGGTCTGGAATTTTAGGCATATGGAGACAGTAGGCATTCTCATAGCTGCTAAAATCATATCAACAGGCAGTCATTTGTCATTTTTCAGTATGAAGGCCCTGATCAAGCCTACTGCTATGTCATTAATTCTAAAAAGATATGGCCAGTAATTCAGTCCATCTGATTTTCCAGGCCTTGGGAATATCTGCTTCAATGTAGCACACAGAAAAGCTATAGCAGATTGGGCATATTTTGAGCCACAGGCAAAATATTCTAAGTTCAAGTACTTACTAGATTTTACTTGCCAGTTTTCATGGCATGTGTGATATTTTTAGCTGACTACTGATAGTCACTAAACCCAACAATAGTGCACATTTTACATGAGAAGCACACTAGTATTTTGACAAAGACTCTCTCCTTGACCAAACTTTAGTCAGGCTTCTTTGAACTGTCTTTTCAACTAGGCCTCAACCTTCAGACTTACCTGTCTAACTTTATATACTCATTTTTAGCAAAAACACTTTTAAGTCAGTTTAGCAAGAATCCCACCCTCCCTCCCCCCACAATGTCTGATCACCCTTGATATCTGATCAAATTCCTCATCCCCCATGTGATATCTGATCACCCACACCAGCTTTCCGCAAGAATCCTATCAAGTTGGTTTAGCCAGAATCCTTCCTAACTGCTAATGTTTCCTCTTAGCAATTTTCTATCCACTGACCCCTATCCTGCTCCTTGGCTATAGATCCTCACTTGCCCATGCTGTATATAGAATCGAGTCCAGTTCTATAGTGAGGTCCTCTTGCCATATTGCGACAGTTCCTGAATAAAAATCTGTTTCTGCTGCTTTAAATACTGTCCAACTCTGGCTTTTCTTTAACAACATGCAAGCTTGCAATATTACTTTGCAGCAGAAAGTAATGAACACTTGCTTCAACTTGGGGGACACTTATTAAAAGTATTTGAGCTTATTGAAAAATTTGACAGCTTTGAAACATGAAGTTGTCTGTTCAGCCGTAAAACATATATCTGATTGCCACCAGCATTTCTAAGTTTCCTTTATGAATGAAACTCTGCCCCTCTAGAGAGTGAGAAAAGGGTTCAGATTCCAGGCCTGTCTGTGTTCAATTCTTGGCTCCTCCACTAAGACTGCCAATTAGAGCATTTTGTGATATGGACATCTGTCCACTGGACTGAGACCAGCTCATTTCACAAAATAGTTGTCAAATGGTATCAACTTTCTGTGACAACCTTCATTGGATTCAAAGGCATGCCCTTGGAAATTACATGGCTTCCTCTCCTATCATGAAATCCTTTCACTACTCAGAACTTGGGCACCCTAATTTTCAAAGCTAACTAATTATAAAATCAGAAAGCCATCCTTATTTCCTTTAATTCATGGAAATTTTATTAATGCTTGCATTTATTATAGAAAAATGATCCCCTAACTACATTTTTATTCTTGGAAATCTTGGCATGTTTCAAGTCACTTTGAAAGAAATCTATGTATTTAACATTGTTTTGTTGAGTGCTTTTTGAGCACCTACTACCTGTTAGGCAGTGTGAAAATGCTACCAGTTTCCATTATTTTTTTTTCTGACTCTATCTGCTAAATAGCTGAAAAATTCATTTTATCTATTCACCATAACTAGTTTTTTTTTTTTTTAATCCAGTATAGTGCAAGATAAGAGCAAGAAGTTTTATAAGGGGAAAGGTAATGTTTGAAGTTACATTAGTTTGAAGGCAGTTTAGTTTTTCAACTATATATAATTACTTTGAAGGGGAAAAATCATAAGAATAGCTTTATTGTTATATTTTTGCCAGTGGGTGTGTGAAGTGATTTAACTTACAGGTAATGATTATGTAATTGTATTGATACAGGGCATGCAGCCTACCAAGCTTAGTGAATCATCCAGACTGACAAGAGGAGGTCTAAAAATTCTACCTGCTTCTTTTCTGTTTCATATCCCTGCCTTTACAAAGGAAAGAAGTCTTTCTCACAAGTTGGAGAGGGCTGTGGTAAAGTGAGGCATCAAAGCTTCAAGATCACAGATATCAAGACAATGTGTCAATTCCTTGGTATAACTTAAAAATGAATTGGGTGGTGGTGCAACTACCCAGCCCAAATGATGACTATGCCATAAAGGATACAATGCAAATGGCTGTCAGGTAGAAGCTACCCACCATTCAGAAATTAAGTTCGAAACTTGACAAAGCTGAACTAAGATACAAACTAATCTCACTGAACTGTTCCACGTTGTCTGTCCCTATTTTACCTCTTTAGGACACATTTGTTGCATAAACCTAACCATTTATTTGGACAGGAAGAAGCAACCCAAAATATAAAGGTCTAGTGGAAGCTCTGTATCCTGAGGTAATGAAAATTTCTATTTTTGCAGCCAATGGCCCCTGCAACCGTAGATGATTAAAAGTACAAAAATTTAGATCTGAAGATTAATTGTGCCAAGGACAATGCTTGACCAAATGTAATTAGCTGAATTTAGATAAATTCGCAATCTGGCTTTCTTTAACTTGAATAGAAAAATCACACACTTCATCGAGCATGAATGGATTTGAAAATGAACATTTGGATTATATGTGAGGATATTTTCCCAGAATAATAGGCTCAAGATTTTTCAATGTGCTAGGTAGAAGCTCTTTGTTGGCCCAAAGACTATATCAGCCTTCTGTTTTTACTCTCTAGTTCTATTTGCTGATTTTTGTTAATATTTATAATAACAGAAATAGTAGGTGAGGGAAAGCAAGAGAATAACAGATCCATTTAAATCTTTACTCTTTGTTTTTTCAGTGCTTCTTGTTCTTTTTCTTAGGGATAATTAGAGATAAATGGTATGGTATTATATTTGCTCAGATAGCAATACAAAAATGCCTATTTCCATCATTTTCAGTAATAGACTTTCAAGCTATATTTTCCTCAAACTTGATCCTCATTATTCCAGTAATATTTAAGCTATTAATTTCTCCAGAGAGTGCTTTTTGAAAATGGTAAATTATAAGACAAATCCCAAAATTACATTTTCTTTAATTTAGAGTATTGTTCAAGCTCTACTGTTAGCATAAATGAATAGTCTGAGCTTCAATCTGAAATAAAGCCTTGAGCATTAAACAGTTGGCTTGGAAACAGAAACATTAAGAATATGATTGAAATTTTTTACAGAAGATGAAATAACAGCATGCGCAAAAGCTCATTTATGATAATTCTAACATTTCTGCTAGAGTTATAGAAAAGTAACAACATTTCCAAAAACAAAAAAAGGAAAAGAGAAAGAAAGGTGAAGGGTTTCACTTTCTAGCCAATTGCAATGATACCAATTTTGCTCTTAGTGAAAAATGATTTTCACAGTTATATAGATTTCATTTTTTTCTAAGTTGCAAGTTTACCTTTTTGAAGGAACACAAAGGGCTTTTCAAAACAGAAGTAAATTGAAGCAAAAGTTGGCATGTTTGATGTCTAAAATGCAACACTAGCAATAAATACAGTCAAACAGCATGTTACCCTGAAAGACACCGAAGTCTAGAAATGTCTATACACATCAGCACGTTTATTTTATCTTATTACAAAGAGACATTAATTATGTTAACACATGATGAGATCATAACGAAATTTTTCCCAGAGTGTAAAGGTATATTTTAAATCACTTACTGAGTCGGTTTCATTTCACACAAATTATATCTGTTTGCCTTTTTTTGTTTGGCCTTTGTTACCAGTGGGCATTTGAGAAGGAAAGATAGAAAATACTCCTTATAAAACTATGAAGAAAACTAGTTTTCTGAAAGATATTGATAACCTGACAAATTCCTATCCATTACCTTCTGAGGCCTAAGCATGTGTTTTCAATTCTTCATACGAAAAACTTCAAATTTGGACTAAGAAAATCACTTCCTCCATCTAGTGGTAAATTATTGTAATTCTCCCAAATTCTAAACTACATTTCAGCTTTTTAAAAATGCCATTTTGTCTTCATATTCCTGCTTGTATCAGATAAATTGTATTTATGTGAAGAATTAGGCTAAATTTTGTTAGTTTTGTGAAAGATTTTATTACAGTCTGAAGAAACATGGCATTGCTATCTCTAGTATTTCACCCTGAATCCAAATGAATGAAACAGTCCCTGGGGTCAAGTCACAGAGACTTGAGACGTTTGTATAAAAAGGAAGATAAAAAAGAATATTAATTATCAAATGCTAAAGGCAGATACTGTAAGAACTCTGAGAAAGGTATGGTTTTCAATAGTCACCTTTGCTTAAAAATGGCTTCAAGGAATTAAAATGGAATTCAAAGAATTACATGGAATTAAAATGGTCTTTAAAGAGAGAGTGAGAATTACGTAACCGGAGAAGACTGAGAACAGTATTTCAGGCTAGAGGGACGGTTACAAACACGATTGGGAGACAAGAATTTTCTGGCTCTGGCATTTTTAAAAGACAGCAGCTAAATCCTTTCCCTGCGAAAATGAGTCTCTGTATGTGTGGTCACCAGAGGTGGGGAAGGACAGAAAATAAAGTAATTATAGATTTGTTGTACAGGATCTTCATGTCAAAATTAAAATGCTAGACCACATCTCATTAGATTCAATCCCAGAAATTATGACTGTGGCATCCATGGTTCATAGTGGGCTTCAGGTGTGTCCAAGAATTTCTTAGAATAGGGTAGTTATTCTGTGTGTGAACATATATTCATTTCCCTAGGGAGACTTTCCATAATTATCACTAGATTCTTAGTGGGGTTCATTGTTCTGTTAATAGGCAAATATTAAAGGTTTTGAGCGGCAACCTGATATGCTGAGATTTGAGGATTCCTCTGGCATTGGTGTGTAGGATAGTTTGATATGAGAAGAGAACCTATTATTCACATTTGGGGGCATATATTTCCCTAGCATAAGCAATGATGAGATGTCAGCTGCCCTGGTTACATGGTACATTGTCCCCCCCCCCAATCTGGGAACTTAATACCTCCTCATGATATGTTATAAGTCTAGATTTAGCTCTATGATAACTTAGACCCACATATGAGCCCTTCAAAAAATATCCATAAGTATGTCTAAAATTAGGTTTAGTAAACATACCTTTTTCAACACTGATGTCTATTCTGACTGCATGTATATTTGAGATTCAGACCTCATAATGATAGTAGTAATTATAAAATTTTCTATTTGTTGAGGATTATATGCCAGAAACTAAACCAGGCACACTTGTTGAATAAATACTTATTGAATTCTTACTACATGTCAGGTAGGTTCTTAGTAATTCCTACACCAATTCAATGAGCGAGTTATATTCCCCCAACTTTATAGACAAGGAAACTGAAGTTTAAAAGGTTAAGTAACATTCCCTTAGTTGCCTTGTTGATAGCTAGTATAGCTTTGATTTCAACCCAGATCTCTCTGATTCAGTAAGACATATCAAAGGTGGAAGTGAAACAATATTTGGCTAGTATGCAAGATTTCTGAATGCCTGTAGTTTGTCCAGCCATAACCATACCTCTTTTCTCCCCTCCCTTCCCTCTGTCCAAACTACCCATACCTCCCTAGCCCCCTTGCACAGGCACAGAGCCCATCAAGTAAATGTGCCCTCTTTATTACTACGGAGCTTTTGTCCAAAGCCCCAGAGTATGAACTAAGCAGGTACCAGTAGCCAAGTCCCTTTCCACAGCTTGATGGTTCTCAAACTCTTTTCCTAAGAACTATTTAAGAGATATTAATTGGTATGCCATATTAAAGTATTCTATGACAAAAAAAATCATGGAAATACTGCATTTTATATTTCCCTCTTGGCATTTAAAAATGCACGTTAACAGGGGTGCCTGTTAAGTTCAATCAGTTAAGCATGAGACTCTTGATTTTGGCTCAGGTCACGATCTCACATTTTGTGAATTTGAGCCCTACATCAACTCTGCTGTCAGTGCATAGTCTACTTGGGATCCTCTGTCTCCCTATCTCTGCCTCTCCCCACCTCTCTCTCTCAAAATTAAATAAACAGAGGCACCTGGGTGGCTCGGTCAGTGGAGCATCCAACTTTGGCTCAGGTCATGATCTCACAGTTGGTGAGTTTGAGCCCCACATCGGGCTCTCTGCTGTCAGTGCAGAGCCCACTTGGGATCTTCTGTCCCCCTCTTTCTATCCCTCCCCAGCTTGCACTCACTCAAAAATAAATAAACATTTTAAATAATAAATAAACATCAAAAATAACAAAAAATAAAAATATGTTAAAAACTGAGAAGTTCTGTAGGAAAAGAAAAATGGGGTAAGTCAACTCAACAGAATTTTTCTCAAACTTGTTTGACCAAGAATTCTCTTACTGTAACACTCCTGCCAAAGGCACCACAGAACAGTGTCCTGTGTTGGGGAAAAACTGGTTATCACAATGGTAGGCTTAAGCAAGCTACAATGCTAAAAATAAACTCTCTCCAATCTGCCATTGGAATTAATTAATGTAGCTCCTTCAGTACCTACAAAATTGAGTTTCTCTGACCACAAACATTTCATGTCTATTTTTTTTTTAATGCCGGAGGTACAGCATGGTGCAATAAAGAACATGATTGCAAACCTCTCACTAACAAAAAAAATCACAAAACACAATTAACTTCCAGAACAAATGTGACCACTGCTTCAGCAATTTATAGCACAAGTATCAATTACCTGTTAAATATAATTTCCCAAACTAAAGAGGAAATACTGAAATCAGGGTCCACATAATTCTTACCAGCCATAAACTATAGCAAAAAGAAAAAGAGAGAGAGAGAAGAGAGAAAAAAAAAAAACTTTCAGTTTCACTAGGATGCTAGTCAATCCATGCCAGTTGTCACAAGTCCCCATCTGTGGACTTAAATTTCACCCAGGAGAAAGAGCCCATGAGGAGGTAGGACGCTAGAACTCCTCATCCAGAAGGGAAGGAGGAAGCCAATGGGAAATCCATCATTTATGCATATTGGCACACTGCCTCTCTCAGAGAATACATCCTTGAAACACTCCTGGTTTCTTTCACATTTTAGAAATTGCATTTGGGACACCTCTATTCAAAAAGTGTTTTTCTGAAGCCCCATTCTCCACCTACCATCTATCCCATATATTTAAAACCTCAAATTTTCTCTTTCCATCTCTCTTTGGTCCCTACATTCCTGGCGCCCAAGTCTGAATTGACAGTGGTCTCTCCTGAAAACAGTTTCCACGCCTCCTTATGAACAAAGAACACCACATTTCTATCAGGCGATTCACACACTCCTAATCTCCTGCACTTCCTTCTGTGTTTCCTCCATCCGCAACTAGATCCCCAGATGTTGAGGGCATAGGGCTATAAGAGGCTGCTGCTTCTGCCTTCTCTGAGATTCCTCAAGCCATTCCTTCCATCTTCATAGCAGAAGAAGTCCCTGGTCCCACATATGCCACAGCTGAAAGGAATGAACAGTTTTATGAACTGGACCTGCTAGTGGTGATTTAACTTAAGTGTCTAATGATGTATGATATCCATGTGCTCGTAACACAATCTAGGCCTGCATTACTGTTTTCAGCAGAAGTCCATAACAGAAGTCATCTGGAGAAAGAAGATAGATCCAACAGACGGAAGAGAGAAACATAAGTAAATACTCATACTTTCAAGCTTACCAAAGTATTTGTCAAATGAGCCTGGAAAAATAAGCATCTTTGTGGTGAGAAACTCTAGAAGGAATTTATCATGAGAGTATTTTTATCTACCATTATTCAGTAACATAATGGACAGTGCTTTAATTCTTGTTTTGTAGAAAATACAAAAAGGGCTGACGAGGCTTTTAGCTTTAAAGACATATTCTCCCACCTTCCATAATTTGTTTTGATACTTATATGTGTTCCACAGTATTTGCTGCTAACACTACATAGTGAGTGGCAAGCTCAAAGTTACAATAAATTATGCATAATTTAGTCTCTTGGAATGTCTATAAATACAGTGTGAAGTGTTCAGCTTGTTATTTGATGCAACATCTGAAATCAAATTGCTTTGATGCAAATGTTTATCTCAATGTTATAATTGTGGTATGAATTTTTCTGAATTTATTTTGTTTGCAAAGAGCATTTTATTAATTAGGTACACCAGTCTCAAGGGTATTGGATTTTTTTAAGACATCAGTGTCAAAACTTCTGCAAATGTAAGATGATAACTCATTTTTTAAAAGAAGAGAAGTTTTATTAAGCAATTGTAAAAATACCATTTGGAGAGCAAAAGTACTCCTAGGGGGTATATTTTCCAAACATTTCTAGGCATTGAAGAATTTACTAATTTTATTATTTATTGCTTCTTGTTATCCCATGTTCTTTCTTTTGACAAAATCAGAGTTCAAGAATCCTATCTTTGTGTTCAGTTGTTATGAACTAAAATATCTAGTTTACTTTATGATAAAATTGTCTAATTCTTGCTTTTATTACATTTATATGTATTATTAAACTATCAATTGTGATAAATCTTTGTATATGACAATATTACTCCATTTGTTCCCATTTACAGGTATGAGTTTTATTCTTGAAAGGTATATATTTCATGTGTTTTGTGATTTTTTTTATTGTGAACTCACAGTTATTGGGACTTCAGTATGAAATTTATTTGAGGACTGAATTTAAAGTGAGTTTCTTCATGGGGGAAAAACGGAGAGCTTTTCCCCTAATGTCAGGAACAAGACAGGGATGTCCACTCTCGCCACTATTATTCAACATAGTATTGGAAGTCTTAGCCTCAGCAATCAGACAACACAAACAAATAAAAGCATCCAAATCAGCCAGGAGGAAGTCAAACTTTCACTCTTTGCAGATGACATGATACTCTATATGCAAAACCCAAAAGATTCCACCAAAAAACTGCTAGAACTGATTCATGAATTCAGCAAAGTTGCAGGATATAAAATCAATGCACAGAAATCAGTTGTGTTCTATACACCAACAATGAAGCAACAGAAAGAGAAATCAAGGAATGGATCCCATTTACAATTGCACCAGAAACCATAAAATACCTAGGAATAAATCTAACCAAAGAGGTGAAAAATCTATACACTGAAAACTATAGAAAGCTTATGAAAGAAATTGAAGAAGACACCAAAAAATGGAAAAAGATTCCATGCTCCTGGACAGGAAGAACAAATATTGTTAAAATGTCACTACTACCCAAAGCAATCTACATAGTCAATGCAATCCCTATCAAAGTAACACCAGCATTCTTCACAGAGCTAGAACAAATAATCCTAAAATTTGTATGGAACCAGAAAAGATCCCGAATAGCCAAAGCACTCTTGAAAAAGAAAACCAAAGCAGGAGGCATCACAATCCCAGGCTTCAAGTTATACTACAAAGCTGTAATCGTCAAGACAGTATGGTACTGGCATAAGAGCAGACACTCAGATCAATGGAACAGAGGAGAGAACTCAGAAATGGACCCACAAATGTATGGCCAACTTATCTTTGACAAAGCAGGAAAGAATATCCAATGGAATAAAGACAGTCTCTTCAGCAAGTGGTGCTGGGAAAACTGGACCACTTTCTTGCACCATACACAAAAATAAACTCAAAATGAGTGGAAGACCTAAATGTAAGACAGGAAGCCATCAAAAGCCTCAAGGAGAAGGCAGGCAAAAACCTCTTAGAGCTTGGCTGCAGCAACTTCTTACTCAACACGTCTCCAGAGGCAAGGGGAATGAAAACAAAGATGAACTATTGGGATCTCATCAAAATAAAAGAACTTCTGCACAGCAAAGGAAACAATCAGCAAAACGAAAAGGCAATCGACAGAATGGGAAAAGATATTTGCAAATGACATATCAGATAAAGGATTAGTATCCAAAATCTATAAAGAACTTACCAAACTCAACACCCAGAAAACAAATAATCCAGTGAAGAAATGGGCAAAAGACATAGACACTTCTTTAAAGAAGAAATCCAGATGGCCAACTAACACATGAAAAAATGTTCAACATCACTCCTCATCAAGGAAATACAAATCAAAACCACAATGAGATACCACCTCACACCTGTTAAAATGGCTAATATTAACAACTCAGGCAACAACAGATGTTGGCAAGGATGTGGAGAGAGAGGATCTCTTTTGCACTGCTGGTAGGAATGTAAACTGGTGCAGCCACTCTGGAAAATAGTAAGGAGTTTCCTCAAAAAATTAAAAATAGAACTACCCTACAACCCAGTAGTTGCACTACTAGGTATTTATCCAAGGGACACAGGTATGCTGTTTCAAAGGGGCACATGCATCCCAACGTTGATAGCAGCACTATCAACAATAACCAAAGTATGGAAAGAGCCCAGATGTCCATTGATGGATGAATGGATGAAGAATATGTGTGTATGTATATATATATATATATATATATATATATATATACATACACACATATATGTGTATATATATATATACATACAATGTATATGTATATATATACATACATACAATGTATATGTATATATATATATATATATATATATATATATATACACACATACAATGGAGTATTACTTGGCAATCAAAAAGAATGAAATCTTGCCATTTGCAACTATGTGGATGGAACTGGAGGGTATTATGCTAAGCGAAATTAGAGAAAGACAAATATCATATGACTTCACTCATATGAGGATTTTAAGACACAGAACAGATGAACATAAGGGAAGGGAAGCAAAAATAATATAAACACAGGGAGGGGGACTCTTAAATATGGAGAACAGAGGGTTACTGGAGGAGTTGTTGGAGGGGGGATGGGCTAAATGGGTAAAGGGCGTTAAGGAATCTACTCCTGAACTCATGGTTGCACTATATGCTAACTAACTTGTATATAAATTTAAAAAATAAAATAATAAAAAAAATTAAATGAGTTTCTTCAGAAAGATTTGGGTTTACATCTTAAAAGTGCCTATTGGAACTACTTACTTGACCCCTTTTTAAAAAAACTCACCTTTGCAATACCTGGGTGGCTCAGTCAGTTAGGCAGCCAACTTCAGCTCCTGTCATGATCTCACAGTTTGTGAGTTTGAGCCCTGCATCGGACCTTTGCTGACAGCACAGAGCCTGCTTCAGATATTCTGTCTCCCTTGCTCTCTGCCCTGCCCAGGCTCTCTCTCAAGCTCAAAAATAAACATTAAAAAAAAATTTTTTTTAATCTCACCTTTGATTTGAGGGTACATAGTTAGTAGTAATTCCTGCCCCACAACCCCACTCTCAGGACCACTCATGTCAGTTCAGATCTTCCAAAAATAAAATGCCCAAACAGAACTAGATGTATAAGAAATTCCTGGGAGGGGCACCTGGGTGGCTCAGTCGTTAAGCCTCTGATATCAGCCCAGGTCATGATCTCACGGTGGCTCGTGAGTTTGAGCCCTGCACTGGGCTCTGTGCTGACAGCTCAGATCCCGGAGCCTGCCTCGGATTCTGTGTCTCCGTCTTTCTCTGCCCCTCTCCTACTCATGCTCTATCTCTCAGTTTCTCAAAAATAAATAAACATTAAATTTTTTTTTTTAAAGAAACTTCCTGGGAAAAAATGCCTGTGAACGATAAAGGGGAAGAGAACAGGAATAGATGGGAAGAGACTTCAGAACACAAGGCAGGAAGATTTTCAAACTGTAGTGTCTTTGTGAGAAAGCCTTGGCCAAACCAGTGGGGTGTCCCAGAATGAAGGATGCTATTAGAGGAGTCCCATATTGGGCCGAGATAGGTCAGCTCTAGTACCTCAGCCATGCTCAGTCACTGAGTGGGAGCAGCCCTTATGAAGCATCACCTCAGCATCAATGCCACAGCAGATCCAAAGGTGAGGCAGCTGGAGGCTGTCAGTCAGAAAGCACACAACAGCAGATTCTCTTGAGAGGAGATGTAAGAGACACGCCTCCATGGCCACCACACAAGTGCTGGGGAGAGCATTTTTTCTTATTTCATCATGATGGTGTCTCCAGAATTGGAATGGAAGACAGCTTCAGGTTCTGTGTCACCTCCCTCTCTCTCTGCCCCACTCACTGCTTGCACTGTCTCTCTGTCTCTCAAAAATAAATAAGCATTAAAAATTTTTTTAAAAGGGGGGGGCGCCTGGTTGGGTGAGTAAGTTGAGGCTCCAACTTCAGCTCATGTCATGATCTCATGGTCCATGAGTTCGAGCCCCATGTCAGGCTCTGTGCTGACAGCTCAGAGCCTGGAGCCAGTTTCAGATTCTGTGTCTCCCTCTCTCTGTGTCCCCCTCCCTGCTTGCTCTCTGTCTGTCTCTGTCTCCATCTCAAAAATAAATAAACATTTAAAAAAAATTTTTTTAAAGTGTGGGAAAACAGACACACCACCTTCAGAAATTTTAGAGGTGTCATGTTAGCACTATTATGGGAGCTCCATGAGTTCCCATGATGCATGTGAAAAACCAAGAAATGAAACAGAAACAAGAACTGTCTTCAAGAATCAGTGATGGGATGCCTGGATGGCTCAGTCGGTGGAGCATGCGACACTTGATCTCAGGTTCATGAGTGAGTTTGAGCTCCACGTTGGGTGTAGAGATTGCTTAAAAATAAAATACTTAAAAAAAAAAAAAGAGTCAATGCTTAACCAGGGGACCAGTTCCCAATATTGATGGCAACAGCAGGGGAAGACCGAAAAAACACTTCAGAGCAGTAAGACGTAGGTTATTACCACTGCCTGCTAGGACACATTAAACAGATCAAAAGTATTGTTGAACCAGGAAGAAAAAATACGAGGCTAGATTTCTGGCTAGTTAGATGAGATCCAATTTTAAGTCTCTTGTTTGAATATTATTTTATGTCCCAGCCTGTGGACCCTAGAAAAACCAAGATTACATATATCACTCTAAATGTAAACCAGTCATTTTCTTTGTATGTCCCACTTGAGGATCTAGTAAAAAAATACATAGAACTGAACAGATTATATCACACAGCCACACAAAACAAAATATGCAAAGCATATCCTGACCCATGTATTTTGTACCTCATGTGATGGCATAATCATCCTGTAGTCACCCAACTAGAAAACCAAGAAGTATCCTCGCCTTCCCTTTGCTCCCCATGATTCATTCAATCAAGTTATCAAATCCTATCAATTCCACCACCCAAACTACCTCTTTTATCTGTTCTCTCCTCCTCTTACTTTACTATCTTACTTTACTCTTACAGTAGCTTCCAAACTAGTCTTGCCTACCAGTGTTCAGTCTCTCCCCATCTCAGCCCATTCTTGTTGTTACAAGAGTTCTCACTCTTAAACACATCTCTAATTACAGCACTTTTCCTGTGTAAAAACATTGTATCACTCCATATTGCATGTAGGATACATTCCAGCATTCTTTACATGACATAAAGATTCACAACCCAGCCAAAACCTCACTTTTCTAGGCTGATCATCCAATACTCTTCATCCATGTATTTATTCAGCAAATATTTTTTGACTACTCTATGTCAAGAATATATTTTAGCAACACCGTCATCTGAACTTGCTCTTCTCTTAGGCTCTTTCATGCTTCTACATCTTTGCACATATTTCTGATGTCCCTGACTTCACAGTTATCATTCAGGACCTAATTTAGATGCCACATACTCTGAAAAATCTTCCATGTTCCTCTTCTGGGAAGTTTCCCCCTCCTCTGTACTCCCTTAAATATTTGTATGTAACACTTATTACAATAGAATGTTCAACTATGCAACATTTAAGTGTCTATTATGTTGCACGAACAATACTAGGCACTAAGGATACATGAGTGAGAAATGGGCCCTTCTACTGAAGACTTCACAATCTGTGTGTTTTTTCTTCATTAGATCATGAGCTCTTCAAGGACTTTCATTTTAGGGCTCCTAAACTGTGACAAGGATTCAGCTGTTTGTTGGGGAAATAAACTAGCATGGGTGGTTCTGATGCTTTCCCTCTTTTTTTTTAACCTTATATTTCACATGTTTTTCTCCCAAAATTCTGTGTCCTCTTAGAGCTAGGCAAAGAAAGTTTGTTTTATCAAGGCCTAGAGATATTACTAAGGCCATCCAGTCTATCAACTCAACTTGCCTCAGAGTGGGACTTGATGTTCTTTGTATCAAAAGGTGGCAACTAATTTCCTGCCTCCTGAATATGGGCTGGCCTTACAAACTTGCTTCTAATGAATCAAAGTCAGTGGAAGGGTTGTTGCCTGACTTTCAAGACTATGTTAGAAAAGGTGATATCACTTCATGTGGCTCACGTTTGGACCCCAGCCACCATTGGGATACTGGCTCTTAGGACTAAGCTACCATGCTGTGAGGACGTCATGGGAGCTACATGGAAAAATTGTATGTAAGTGTTCTGAACACAACCACAGCCAAGGACCCAGCTGATAGCATCAAATGCCAGATGTGAGTGACCCAGCCTTCAGATGATTCCAGCTCTCTCAGCTGTTGCCAAGTGGAGCAGAGATCTGGATTGACAAGCCCTGCCAAAATGACAGATTTGTGAGCAAAACAAATGTCATTATATTAAGCCACTAAGTTTTGAGGATATTTATTAGGTAGCAGTAGATAACTGGAACAACACCAAAATGAATTGCAACCCAAATGCTAAGAACAGTTCCTCAGAGAAGCTGCCAAATAGACACAAAGGTCATTTTGCAGAGCCCTAAAGCCAGAAAGCTCCAAAGTAGCAACAGGCTCAGTTGCTCCTTAAATTTGCACTTGGATGATATTGTTAGCAGAGCACAAAGAACTTAGAGTTGACCTAAAGTTTTGCTATGTCATGTTATTTATCTTCGTAACATGTCTCCCTTCCTCTTCTCTTGACACTCATACTCTCCATTCTCAACAACGTGGCTAAAGTTAGACATTTAAAACATTAGATAGTGTCCCTTTCCTCCCCCAAACCCTTTGGTAGCTTTCCATCTCACACAGAATAAAATGTGAGTCATTACTATGGCCCACAGGAGTGCATAACCTGGCCCCTGGCTACCTCATCTCCTCCAACTCTGTCTCATTCACTCTATTGCAGCCGGTTGACACCCTTCCTATTCCTAGAACATTTCAAGCACATTTCTGTGTCAGTGTCTCATTCCCTGACCTTACTCATAGTTATTCAAATGTTGCTTTATCAGAAAGGACTTCCATGACCTCTCACTTTAAAACCTCCCTCCCCACTATTACTTGGCTCTGTTGTATTTTTCTTCACAGCCCTTACCATCATCTGCCATATTATATATGTATTGTTTACTTGTTTTATGTTTCTTTCCACTAGAATAGGAGCTGCATGAGAATAAGGGTTTTGTTTACTGTTCTGTCTTCAGGGCTTAGAATAGTACATGGCCCTCAATAATCACTGTTGATAGTATGAATAAATAGATTATTTTTTTTTCATGTGTATTTATTTTTGACAGAGAGAGAGAGACAGACAGAGCATGAGTGGGGGAGGGGCAGAAAGAGAGGGAGATGCAGAATCTAAAACAGGCTCCAGGCTCCAAGCCGTCAGCACAGAGCCCAATGCGAGGCTCGAACTCACAGACTGCGAGATCATGACCTGAGCTGAAGTCAGACGCTCAACCGACTGAGCCACCCAGGCGCCCCTAGATTTTTTAAACAAATGAATATTTTAAAAGAGGAGAGCCAAGACATAAATGGTTTTAAACCATGTGTTTCTGGGTTTTATTCAGCCAAGATGTCATTTATACTCATTCTGATTTTCACTCAAAGTGTTAGTAAATTATATTAGCCCTATGACTTACATTTCTGTTTACAGAAACACAAGGCTTGTAAAGTGATTTTAATATGAAACATTGGCCATGAATTGCATATATGAGATGAAAAATATTACATACCTAAAAGATACATCTTGAAAATCCTGAGATGTAGGAAAACAAATTGGTAATATTTCAGAGGGTAAGAAATGTTTTTCCCTTTATTTCATCTATCACAAATTTGCTCAAATATATTTAAATTTTTATGCTATGATCCAGGCTGGTGAGGCATGAGTAATGGACAATTCCTGGAAACAAGTTATAATGCTCTACTCATTCTTGACACTGTTTTATGCATTTCCAGAACACTTCGTCTCTTTGCATAGATCCAAATTCTCATCTGGTATCATGTATATATTCTCTCTGACTGAAGAAATTCCTTTAACATTTCTTATAATGCAGGTCTGCTGGCAATAAAAGTGTGAAAAAGTTTGGAAATATTTTTATTTCTCTTTCATTTTTGAAAGAGATTTTCATGAGGCATGGAACTCTGGTTTGACAGTGGTTCTTCTTGTTTTTCAATACAATAAAAGCTTGGATTGTGAGTAACTTGTCCTGCAAGACGGGCAAACATTCCTGATCAATTTTAACTTGATAAACGAGTGATGTCTTGCAATACGAATAGTATGTGACACCAAGTGTCACATGATCACAACTGAGCCAATATGAAGATATATACTGTGTTCTGTATTCAAGTCAGAAGACCCAATGTTGTTAATATCTATTCTCCCCAATTTGATTGATAGAGGCAACGCAATCTCAACCAAAATTCCAACAGAGTTTTGTAGATATTAACAAGCTTATTCTAAAATTCAGATGGAAATGAAAAAATCAAGAATAGCCAAAACAACTTTGTGAAAGAAGAATGTCCCTGTTTAGGTGTGTTTTCTTGTTAGGTGCTGTCTGTGGGGCAGGGAGGGGACTGAGCTACAGGCCAGGGGCAGCTCATGAGAGCCTGGCACTACCCAAGGACAGCCAGAGGCTGGAGGTCCAGCGCTGCCACTTTAGCCCCTAGTCTGGCTGTGGAGTTGGCATGCCTGGAATAGACCAAGTGGGGGCTCCCAGCAACTACAGATGTCCAAGGCAGGAAAACAAGGCTGCCAGCCCCCAGCAGCCCTCACAACAATCCTCCAACGACCCTCCAACGATGTTGGCCTCCAGCCCTGGTTGAGGAGAAAAGGGACCCCTCACAGCCCCATGGGAGAGAGGCCCTTATAATAACTAATATTAAAAAAGCCTAATCAAACCAAATATTGTCAAGGATACAGAAGAACTTTAACCATCATGCACTGCTGCTGATGGAATGTATAAGGATACAACATTTTGAAAAACCTAAAAAGTTTACATACACCTGCAATGTCCTAGGGGTTTATCCTAGAGAAATGCAATCTTATATCCATACTTGTGACTTACATATAAACGTTGTAGCGGCTTTATATGTAATAGCCCGAAAATGGAAACAACCAAAAGTCTATCAGTAGGGTAAACAGATTGTATATCCATACAGGAAATATACATAAACACACACACACACTAGATGCATCTCCAAATAATTATGCTGAGTGAAAGAAACTTTATAAAAAAGAGTACATACTCTATGATTCCATTCTTATAAAATTCTGGAAAAGGTAAACGAACCTATAGTGACAGAAAGCAAATCAGTGGTTGCCTTAAGACAGGATAGGGCAGGGGTGCCTGGGTGGCTTAGTCAGTTACACAGCAGACTTTGGCTCATGAGTTCAAGCCCTGCGTGGAGCTCTGTGCTGACAGCTTGGAGCTTGGAGCCTGCTCCAGATGAGAGCCCTCTCTCTCTGCCCCTTCCCCTGCTTGTACTCTCTCTCTCTCTCTCTCTCTCTCTCTCTCTCTCTCTCTCTCCCTCTCTCAAATATAAATATAAACATTTTAAAAATTAAAAAAAAAAAGAATAGGGCAGTGGGAAAGGAAGGAATGGAGGGAGGGACTACAAAAGGGTCCAAGAGGAAACTTTTGGGGATGATGGATATGATAATGCTAAGTTAATATCTTGATTGTGGTGATGGTCTCACAGGTGTATACATAAAATGTATACAGTTTATTGTATGTCAATGATACCTCAGTGAGGCTGTTAAAAATGGATTTAACAAGACTAATAGCTTGGTTTTTTTTTTTCCAGCTTTATTAAAATACAATTGAGATATAATGCTTGGATATTAAAGAAATATTCTTTAAAAAAAAAAAAGTCTTAAATAAGCTCTATGTCCAATGTGGGACTTAGACTCATGACCCCAGGATCAAGAGTCCCATGCTCTACTGGCTGAACCAGCTAGGTACGCCAAGAAATAGTCTTTTAAAGGATTTTGAAGTGATTGGAGAAAGGAATTTCTGAAAGTAAGGTAAGAAAATGCACTTTATAAAATAGATAGATATAAATGTTTATTGTTATTTATTCTTTATTGTAGAATTTATGATTTTTGTACTTTTTATTACCTTGCTAGCCCATCAAGAAAAAACTCAGTTGTGAACATTAATAATTATCTTTATAATAATTTCATCTTTGATATTTTCCTTTTAGTCATATCAAAATCACAGCTTTACACATTTAAACATTTTTGTTGTAGGGCTCCTGGGTAGCTCAGTCATTTGAGCAACCGACTCTTGATTTCAGCTCAGGTCATGTTCCCAGGGTCGTGGGATCAAGGCCTGCATTGGGCTCTGCACTGAACATGGAGCCTATTTAAGATTCTCTCTCTCCGGGCTCCTGGGTGGCTCAGTGTGTTGGGTGTCTGACTTTGGCTCAGGTCATGATCGTACGTGCGGCTCTCTGCTGTCAGCACAGAGCCCACTTCAGATCCTCTGTTCTCCTCTCTCTCTGCCCCTCCCCCACTCACACACACTGTCTCTCTTAGTCAAAAATAATTAAACATTAAAAAAAAGTTAAAAGAAAAGATTCTCTCTCTCCCTCTGCCCCCTTTCCCCTTGCTCACATGGTCTCTCTCTCTCTCTCTCTCTCTTTCTCTGTTGAAAAATATAATATATGAAGTACACTAAGGTAAAAATAAATGACTTTTTCTGGCATATATTTGGCTATAAATTCTTATGGACAATCTAATGTATTAGCTATCTAGAAAAATCTGCCTTAAAAATTCATTTAAAATTAGGAGCTGGGGTAAAGCACCATGTATTTGGCTTCTAATCAGAATTTTTATTGTAATAAGCCTATTATTTCTTCTTCAATGAAAATTTTTATTTATATCTTCTCTCTACAAACAAAATGTTAGCAAGCGTTGATTGGAAGCAAGAGAGGGATAGCAGGAGGGAACCTGAATAAACTCCTCTCCTGCTGACTTTACTATTCTCAAAAGGCAAATGAGGAAGTGTGGAATTTAGTTAGTGGATAGTTAATCGTTTTTTAAAAGCTTAGTTTCATTGTAAAAACATTGACAAGGGCTATTGACATTAATTTACTTGAATAGATGGAAACATAGTGAAACTTTTATTCCAGAATGTTATAAACAATAAATTTCATGAATATTTATTGCAAAATGTACCAAATTATAATTCTTTACAGTGCATTGTTCACCTACAATTTCACTGTCAGAAAGTCAGAGCACAGTCAGAGTCTGAAACGCCTAGTATAAATATTTACTAAATGAATTAGAATCAGGAAGGTTTCCCCACTATTCTGACTCCCTCTGGTCCCACCAGGGCGTTCCCTTCTATGCCACCGCCACCCATGGGGACGTGTAGAAGATTAAGGACCTCATTCTCCAATAGGGGAAGAAGCTTACTAGTACTCTGTTAAGAAAAAGAAAATGTTCATACAGTGCATTCAATTGTATCCTCAACAAAGTCTCATGGCAGAACTAGGTGTCTGGAGGAAGTGGCAAGGGGCCTTGGAGGAGATTAGGTATACATGCATCTATTTTAGTCTTTCATCTTTGTTTTGGCACTGATTTTATATTTCCATCCTTTCAGAACCCTAATATTTTATTCTTAAGAGACTTAGCTGAAGTCTTAATAACAGTAAAACTTGCATGGATTTCTGCTATAAAATTTTAATTTTCCCAGAGGTAATGAAGATAATGCCATTGGTGGGGAGCAAGAATTCCTGTCCCTATCAAGGATTCTTCTAGCTGAAGTAAGAATCAAATCGGCATGGCTTAGATTTAATAGCATATATATGGGGAATCCACACAGACATGGAAATTCCAAAGACAGTCAGGCAAAATGAGGTATATATGTCATCCTGAACTAAAGAGAAGAGGGGAGGGGGTGGGACTTCAGAGAAAAGAAATGCACTTCACAGGGCAATAAGAAGAGTAAATGTTTGGTGATTAGATATTTGCCCTGCCATACAGAGGGGTCACTTAGGTAGAATTTATCTTTGCTAATAATCCTTTTTCTGGAAAAGACCCCTAATTTAGATCCTTCTATATAGTTAAGGACGGAGCAAAAGTTTCTCTTAAGGATATTAGGTTTCAATTGCTTTCAGCTCAGAACGATCTTCTTGCCAAAGTGCCCATCTTGGGGCAAGCCTGCCCTTGGCGCCTACTCTGTCAACTAGAAAATAAGGTAGGAAGTTCAGGAAAGAAAGAAAAGCACAATGAAAGAATGGGTAAGTTAGAGAATCACAAAGTTTTAGTGTTGGAAAATGCTGTAAAATAGTGGTTCCTAACAACTGGTCAGTGGGCCAATGCAAAAGAGTGAAAAAGTTTTCAACAACCTTTGGTTGATGAGAGAGAGATGGAAAGGAAAAAAAGGAGAGGAGTATGAGGAGGAGTCACATTATTTACAAGATTTCTTTTTGAGCTCATCAAAATTGGATTGTGGTGATTTTTGAGCAAATCTGTAAATACACTATCATTACATTGTATACCTAACATGGGTGAGTTTTATGGTGTTAGTTAAAGGAAGATCAATACATTCAAGAGTTTGCTGAGCACTGACAGGAACTAGAGAAATGCATTGTTTGGGTGTCTGGAGAGATGGATATTAAAGAGTTAATCTAGGGCCTTAGAGAAATATTAACTAAGAAATAGCCCCAGTTGCACTAGCTATTTCCTTTTCTGAAATGCTCTTCCCATACTTCTACCCACACCCACCACCATATTCACAAAACTGGCTCCTCCTTATCATTCATATCTCTCATTTAGAAAATAAAATAAAATAAAATAAAATAAAATAAAATAAAATAAAATAGAAGGTGTTTTCATAAAAGTCCTCTCTGAATGCTTCATCTAGAACGCATTCATTCTATCACACACTATATTTTAATTCTTGCCTTACATTTTTAAGTATCTGATGTGTTTATGATTTAAAAAGGTATGTATTGGTTTTAAATCTGAAACCATAAATGCCATAAGTTACTGTGTATATAAATATGACTTTACTATTCTGTCTTCATTAAAAAACTTTATTATTCCTTTGTCTTTATTGACATGACTTGTTTTTTCAGGAAACACTTATCCAAAAACACAAAAGTTATAATTATTTTTGAGTAGCTTTACTGAGATGTAATTTACATACCATAAAAGTTGCTCATGATAGGTCTACAATGCAATGGCGGTTATTATACTTATAGACTTGTACAAAAATCAGTACAATCTAATTTTAGTATATTTGGATTCAGTTGATCACTGAAACAAAGAAAACTTGTGCCCATTAGAGGTCAATCCCCAACAACTCTTGATAGCTCTAGGCAATCACTAATCCCTTTCTGTCTCTATAGATTGGCCTATTCTGAACATTTCACATAAATGGAATCATAAAATATATGATCTTCTGTATCTTATTTTTTTCACTGAATATAATCCTTTTGGGACTCATCCATGTTATAGCATGTATCAACACTTCATTCCTTTTAATTCCTAAGTAGTATTATTTGTGTAGATACACTAAATTTTGTTTATCCATTCAACAGTTGATGTGTCTACTTTTTGGTGATTATAATACTGCTATGAACATTTGTGTACAAGTCTCTTTGTGAGCATTCATACTTCATTTTTTTTATGTTTATTTTTTTCTGAGACAGAGAGAGACAGAGCATGAGAGGGGGAGGGGCAGAGAGAGAGGGAGACCCAGAATCGGAAGCAGGCTCCAGGCTCCGAGCTGTCAGCACAGAGCCTGACGCGGGGCTCAAACTCACAAACTGTGAGATCATGACCTGAGCCGAAGTCGGTCACTCAACCGACTGAGCCACCCAGGCGCCCCCATACTTCATTTTTTTAACGTTTCTTTATTTATTTTGAGAGAAGGAGAGAGAGAGAGAGGGAGAGAGAGCAGGGGAAGGGCATAGAGAGAGAGGGAGAGAGACAATCCCAAGCAGACTCTGCAGTGTCAGCACAGAGCCCGATGTGGGACTCAAACTCACAAACTGTGACATCATTACCTGGGCCAAAACCAAGAGTTGGACCCTTAACCCAGAGCCACCTAGGTGCCCCCATACTTCATTTTTATTATGGAGATTCCCAGGAGTAATATTGTTGGGTCATATGATAACTCTGTTTAACCCTATAGGAAACTGCCAAACTGTTTTCTGAAGAGGCTGCACCATTTTGCATTCTCACAAGCAACGCATAAGGGTTCTTATTACCGAAACCGAAGTTCAGCAGCTTGTCCCTGAACAGCCAATACTCCAGAGACAAGTGTTGGTTGGAAAGGAAAGGTTCCTCCTTTTTTCAGGAGGCCAGCAACCTGGGGAAGTGACACACTAATGTCCAAAGACCATCTCCAAAGTTCCAGATCAAGCAGGGAGGTTTTTTTTTTGGGGGGGGGGCACAGAGAAGTATGACGTTCCACAAGCAGGGGAAGTGGTGGTATAGCAGTTAATCATTCTCAGTATGGTCTCAAGCAGACTTGCTGGCACAAAGGAAGGCTATTTTTTAGCATGGTCAACCTTAAGCTTCAAGGAACCTCTGCTTTCTTGTTTCCCAGAGTCAGTGTTCTGTTGAAATCTCAAAGAATTTATCAGTAGTCAAGCTATAAGCTAGAGGCCACAGGTCAGTGAGTTAGAGATATGTAATCTTTAGGCTGCCTGGGACACAGTTACAAATCCCGATTGTCATTCCTTCATTCCATTTCTATGGAATATGGGGAATATGGGTCTGTCTTCCATAGCTACTTCAAGCTGAATCAGAGTGTAGAAGGGATTTTGGAATGGAAGGTCTTGACATGGTGTAGGATGGAAGTCTTGGTCCCTTGTTTTAAGTGAGGGGGGCTGGATATCAGAAGCAGTTCTTTATCTACAACTTTGGACACCATTTTGCATAATCTAGTGACACATAACATTATTGTTTTTCCCCTAACTACATTCCAGTAAGTATCAGTTATTTCTTCTAAAATAGATCTGATACTAGAGGGATCAAAAAAAAAAAAAAAAAGGGTGGTAAACCAATCAACCCTTTTGAAGCAGCAGAGGGGTGTAATGTTGTAAGGTCTCCTTCAGCCAAATGGCCTGCTGTCTAATTTTGTCTATACTAGTTTCAACCTGCTTGTAGCTGTTATTTTAAGTACAGCAAGAAGAGTTGACTACTACACATATACCTCCTTCTTCTGCTAAAAATAGTCTAGAGCTATTCTGTTGTCTAATACCACTTTAGCCAAGGAGTCCAAAGATTTTTGCAGAATGGCAAGAGAGTTACTGTTTTGTTAGCAATAAGAATTAACATTTTAGACACATTTTCTAACACATGTTTATGAATTGCAACTCCCTACCAGAGAGCAGAGTATATCCAAAGAAATATTCATCTCCACCTGGTATTTCTCCAGGGAGATCCCCAGTAGCCCAGGTAAATAATTTGAAAGAGCTAGTCCAATGGGCCACTTTAGACTTATTGTGTACTAAGAAGGGAGTGATAAGAAATGCTAACAAGCACATGCCTCCCATTGTCCCACTGTTCAAACAATCATAAACCCATGAGGTCCTCTTATTATCCTCACAGCCAAAAACACATCCAGGGAGTGTGCAGACAGTACCTGCCCAAAGATTTATAGAGGTATTTTTAGGTATAATAGGTGTTAAATTTCTGAACCGGGAGTTTGTCTGAGGGAGCTGACTTCTTCCTTCTGACTTGGCAGACAGTTAATTTTTCCAAACCCCAAGAAACATTCTTTATATTGACATACTGTGTTACAAATGGGGGTCTGATAATCTCCATCTGAGGAGTTGAAGCATTTCTCAATAAAATAGCTTAGAGGTGGTGATTCTGCAAAGGCCATAATAGAACTTTTACAGTAAGTAGTTAATTTAGGGATTCCATTTGGCCAATAGAAAGTACATTTGTAAGCTCGTGGGTCTTTACTACTATTTTGAATATAATGTTTGATGAGAGATTGAGTAAGAAAGAAACATGGGACTTCTGAATAGGGGATTACTAGACGGACCTGATAAGTGACAGGGGAAACAGGTTTCTGTAAATCTGTTGTGCGAGGGGGTACATGAGTGAAATTATACACAAGAGTAACTCTAGGATTAGAATGACCGTACTGATGGAGGCTTTGGATGATGGATCCAACAATTGGTCACATTGGCAACAGTGGTTAGTGTTCCTTGTCTCTCCAGAGTCAGTGTTTTGTTGAAATCTCAAAGAATTTATAATCAAGCTATGAGCTGAAGGCCACAGGTCAGTGAGTTAGAAATATGTAGTCTTCAGGTTGCATGGGACACAGTTACACTCTGTTTTTTCCACATCTTTGCCAGGACTAGTTATTTTCTGTTTTGTTTGTTTGTTTGTTTGTTTGTTTGTTTTATAACTATTCTAGTGGCTATATTTCTTGTAATATCTTTTGTTGTTTTTGATTGGCACTTCCCTACTGTTTAATGACAGCATTCTCTCGTGTGCTTAGTGATTTGTGAATTTTTCTTTGAGAACTGTTCTTTTAAATCTTTTGTCCATCTTTTAATTGGGTTATCTTCTTATTATTGAGCTGTAAGTTCTTACTATATTATGAATATAAGTTCCTTGTCAAATTATATGATTTGCAAATGTTTTCTTCAAGCCTATGGGTTTGTCTTTTACCTTTGTTAGTGGTATTCTTTGAAGTGCAAATGTTTTTAAAAATGGTGATGTTCAGGGGCCCCTGGGTGGCTCAGTCAGTTAAGCTCTGACTTAGGCTCAGGTCATGTTCTCACAGTTCATAACTTCGTAAATTCAGTAAATTTGAGCCCCGAGTGGGGCTCTGGGCTGATAGCTCAGAACCTGAAGCCTACTTCAGATTTTATCTCCCTCCCTCTCTCTCTGCCTCTCCCCTGCTCACCCTCTTTCTCTTTCTCTCAAAAATAAATAAACGTTAAAAAGATTTTTTTAATGATGAAGTTCAGTTTATCAAATTTTTCTTTTATCACTTGTGCTTTGGTATTGAGTCTCGGAAATTATTACCTAATCCAGATAATTTTATAAATTTTCAATTTCCAATTATTCATTGCTAGTATATAAAAAATACAGCTCATTTTTGTGTATTGATTGTATATCCAAAAACCTGTTAAACTCATGTAAAACTGTAGTTGCTTATTTGTAAATTCTTTCAGAATTTGACATAGACAATCTTGTTGTCTGCAAATAAAGAATGCAATTTATTTATTGATTGATTGATTGATTGATTTTTAAAGCCCTTGTTCTTAATATTAGTTTTTGTGTTTTTAGTCACTTGCTGGTATGAATCTAACACCTGGCTGTAATTTACTTGTGATTGACTAAATCATACAATCTTACTGACTCATGGGTTTGTATACATTTTCCTTTGAGAGACACTCAGCATTCCTTGGCACCAGTTTCTTGTAGTGAATCAAGGAAACCCAAGGTTTCCTGGGTAACTGAACTCAATCATTAGGTGAATATTTAGATGGTAAACAACATAACAGGCCAGACAGCCATAAATCTAAACTCCCCTATCAAATCATCTCTATGATAGAAATGGATTTTTCCATCTTTGCTGAAATAATAATTAAGGTGCTTTCATAGGAACTAGCTTTTGTAACCAATTATTTACAGGAATACAATTTTAAAGAGCTCTAAGGAGCAGATAATGTACATTTGGAGATTGTCTCACTGTCACAGATTTTACAAATGAGTTATACTACCTCTCTCCTTTGCCTTAAATCTATCTAAGCATCTCAATACTACAGATAGCCTTTCTTTGTGCCAGTGATGGCAAAATGTTACCATGCTATTTGACAACTCCTGGGAGTATGTTAGTAGAGAATATATCATCAAGTGGTCTTCAGCGAACATGTGGTATGGGATTTGCACTACAAAAGCATACTGGCCACTACCTGAAATGCGGCAGGGATTGCACCTTGGTAAAATAAGGCCAGACATCAATCAGGGCTCAATTTAGACATGAATGCCCCTCTTAGAAAAAGAAATCTTTAGATAACTTCATTAAATGGGCAGAAAACTTGAGCTTGATTTGAGATCCAAACTTTTTCTACTCAAGGGGAATTCTGGACTGCTTTCTTTTCTCCTCAGTTCTCTTGAATACATGTTTTACAAAAGGCCTAGAAAGTTGGGAGGATTTTACATGCTATGGGTTAGAGAATAGATGATATCTAAGGTCTTTTACCAAATCAACATCCACAATTTTGCAGATAAGAAAACAACTTTCCCATAAAAGCCAAACTATAATATTCACTGATTGTTTTAGGTTAATGTCAAGCTTTTTTATAGCTGCTCATATGTCTCATGGGGTGTGTGAATTAAAATGCTGTGATGGATAAAGAACAGCCTTTGTATGCAAATGAGCTGTGTTTAAATACCAGTGTTTACTGTGTCTGTAAACAGTTCTGTCTACTGTGACCTTCGGCAAATTACTTAATTGCATTAAGTTTCATTACCTGTTTTATTAGTCAGGATTAGGTAAATCAACTTTTGAATAGTTTTAGCCCAGTGTTTGGAATGTGGAAAGTATTGAATAAATGTTAGTGTCCTTTTTCCTTTCCTATCATATATCCCCTTCATTAATCTCGTTTCTGAGAAATCTGATTGAGCATTATAATCACTGCCCACGTACTGCGGTTTAAATCTATTACCGTACAAACACCAGAAAAGAGGTGAACTGCTTCTTGAGATACCAGACTTGTAAACCCAAATTATTGAAAAAAGGAGGAGGGAGAGTTACATATCAAAAACATCATATTTGACTACCCACAAATTCTCACTATCCTTTTGAACAACAGATAGAGTTTATTAAAACTAATGCATTCACTCTTTATATTAACAAGGATAAACTTTTCCCGTTAGCTGCCAAGGTGGAAAGTAGAGAGCAAGTCACTGAGGAATTTATCACAGGCTCTAAGGGAAGAGGTAAGGAGTATGGTGAAGATCCACTTGGGAGGCAAGTCTGGGTGATTCTAAGTGGACCGCCAGACTCAAGAAACTGGACGTGGAATGCTTCATGCTACTGAGAGAAGGAAGATTATGTTGGCTATATGTTGTGCCCATTTTGCCTAATTGTAATTACCTTTAAAATAGCCTCTCATTTAAAGTTTACAACATACCTGTGCAGCAGTTACTATGATTTACATTTTATAAACCAACAGTAATGCTCAGAGGATTGGGTCCGTCATATGCAGCTTGTAAGTAATGGTGCTGGTATTTAAATCCCAGCCTGTCTAGATGTAAAGGCCACTTAGTTATTGTGTGAGTTAGTGTTAGTTCTTACCACTATACCATTGGTCTCCTTGAAGAATTTTCCCTAAAGAACAGTCATAAAGTCTAAGCTAGGCTTTAAGCAAGTGTCTGCCTCCTAAATGGCAATTCTGTGCTCTGGACTTTTGAAATTTTCTTCCATCCCCATCAAAACATGCAGGTGAGGACCAGGCTGATTATAACTGACTCACTTTATCAACTCACTTGAGAAGTCATTTCCCTCAACTATTCTGGGACGGATTAAAAAATCAAAGTACACAATATAAACTGAAAACAGTTTTGATTGCCAGCAATTGTATCCAAGAATTTTTAAGATTCAGTTCAAACATGTTGTTCATTACTTGATTTATTCTGGGTGGCATTACCAGTGCGTGGAGTTACTCTTAACTGGAAAAAGGCTCTGATTTCTATGTAAACACTTCAGGCCAAAGGATAGCAATTAAAAAAAAAGCAATCCAGACAACCATTTGAATCACCAACATGGAGAGGAGGAATGCTAACATAAACACATCATAACTTTGACCCATATAAAAAACCATGTCTCATAATGGCTGCAAGCAAACTTTGAGCCCTTCTTGCTGAAATCATGCAGTTACCCAGCGGGAATGGTATCATTCCAAATCACTGTTGTTAATAAACCTACTTATTATCCAAACAACCCTGAAACAAGAAACCTGAAATTGCTGTTTTGGGTGGTACTTCCTGCTGCCAGGAGGTGGTGTGTTTGACTTAAAAGACAGCAAACCACAGTTAGATTAAAAATTTAGATCAAAACATTTATGTGAGTGAGACATTGAGGGAAAGAATTCTGTTTGGTAGCAAACAGCCTACTTGTCCTAAAATGCATTCTGATTCAAGTTCAAAAATTGATGTAAAAAGACTGGCCAGGCAACCTAATATAAGGAGTATTTTAATTACATAGTGAAAACTCCACACAGAAATTTATTAGCACTGCTGACATATGTATATATGTCATATACTTATCGTCATATACTTATTTGGTACAGTGTTCTCATTATGACTTGCACACAAGAGGTGATCAATTAAATGAACTAATTTGTCTTGCAAATAAGTATATTCTAAAGTATTTGAAAATTACTGAGAATCATAGAAGAAAGCCTATGGAACAGACAAGCCTATGGAAAGCCTCTTACACAGAGGGTAAGAACAAAAACGTCCATTAAAAAAGAAAGTAGAAACAACAAATCTGAGGTAAATACAGAAGAGCAGGAATAGTTAAGATACAGAGTTAGTTGGGGAGATAATTATTTCTATTTCATACTTTCAAATGCTTGTCAGATGTTAGAGAAATAGAATTTTGGGAATAGTCTCATGATAGCCTGTATTCTTCAGAAGGACTAATTGTGACATATTTTAAACTGTGCTGGCTGATAGCCACTAGTCACATGTGACTAATGAACACTTGAAATATGGTTAGTACAGTTGAGATGTGATATAAGTATAAAATGTAGAGTTGACCCTTGAATATCGCGGGGGTTAAGGGCAGTGACCTCTCCCCTCCCCCCACCACAGTCAAAAGTCTATGTATAACTTTTTTTTCTTTTAAGTAGGCTTCATGCCCAGCACAGAACCCAACATAGGGCTTGAACTCGTGACCCTGAGATCAAGACCTGAGCTTCAATCAAGAGTCAGATGCTTCACTGACCAAGCCACCCAAGCACCCCAAAAATCCACATGTAACTTTTGATTCACCAAAACTTAACTACAAATAACCTCCTATTGACCAGAAGCCCTGCTGAGAACATAAACAGTCAATTAACACATTTTTTATATTATATGTACTATACACTATATTCTTACAATAAAGTAAACTAGAAAAAAGAAAATGGTAAGAAAATCTTCAGGAAGCGAAAAGACATTTATAGTATTATACTGTATTTATTGAAAAAAAATCCACATACAAATGGACCTGCACAGTTCAAACCCATGTTGTTCAAAGGTCAAGTGTCTACCAATTTTGAAGACTTAGCACAAAAAAAGAAAGAAAAAAAGAAAGAAAATTATTAGTTTTCTAATTAAATAATACCAGTCTTCATTTTCCTGTGTGTGTCTTTGAGACTTCAATAGCCCTAACTTTGGAGGCACTGGTTTGGGGGCAAAGCAATATACAGCTTTGTGAAGATTCTTGATAACATAGATGTATCCTAACTTATATAATCACCTCCCTCTTGATGAACAGTTCTTTCCAATTAGGAGTGCATGTTTATTTCTATAGGAGAATCCCAAAGTTGAGAAAATTTGGTCAAAGAGTTACTTTTCAAAAGAGTTGTAGTAGTGCATGCAACCAGTAGATGGGAATGCATATTTTACCACCACATCTTCCAGGTGTTGGATGTTATGATTTGTTTTAACTTTTGCCAGTCCAAGAAAATTTTGGTTGGGTGGTAGTAAGGTTGAGTATTGTTTTGTTTATTGTCCTTTCTCATTTCCTCTTCAGTGAATTACTTGTTCACTTCTTTTGCCCATTGTGATTACTTTTTTGAAAAAAATCAAATTATAAAAATTGTTTAAATTAGAGTTGTTAACCTGTATCGTATATATTATAAATATTATCACAGTCTTTCATTTATCTCTTGAGGTTTTATGGTGAGTCTTGCCAACTAAATACGTTAAACTGTAACATAGTCATTTGTATTTGCAGGAGAGGAAAGATTTTTTTCTCAACCCTCTTATATTCAGAACTTGGAGTCCTGCAGATTAAACTGGCAAAGACAGACTAACAGGAGGAAAGGTATATACTTTTTCTTTTTAATTTTACATGCACAGGGGGTCCATAAGAAAAAAAAAAAAGTAAAAACCCAAAGAAGTGGTTAGGCTTGAGAGCTTATATACTGTTTTAACAAAGGGCAGTAGGTTGTGAAATGACTAGACAAAGGAAGAGGAGTGTGGGCTTCTAGGAGTGGTAAATTGTAGGTAGGTAAATATATAAGGGGAACTAATGGTAGATAAAAGTTATTTAGTAAGTCTTTTAATGTAATTTATTTATTTTTAATTTTTTTAAAATGCTTATTTTTTTATTTTTTAAAAATTTATTTATTTTTGAGAGACAGAGAGAGACAGAACATGAGTTGGGGAGGGGCAGAGAGAGAAGGAGACACAGAATCCAAAGCAGACTCCAGGCTCTGAACTGTCAGCACAGAGCCAGCACAGATCCTGATGCGGGGCTTGAATCCACCCACCGTGAAATCATGACTTGAGCTGAAGTCAGATGCCCAACCGACTGAGCCACCCAGGCACCCCATAAAAATGTTTACTTTTGAGAGAGAGACAGAATGCAAGCAGAGGAGGGGCAGAAAGAGAAGGAAACACAGAATCAAAAGCAAGATGCAGGCTCAGAGCCTGATGTAGGCTTGAACCCACAAATCATGAGATCATGATCTGAGCCAAAGTCGGCCACTTAACTGACTGAGCCACCCAGGCACCCCTAATGAGGCTTTTTAATGCGGACTCATCAATGCCATCTCCACCTCCACTGCTAAGGGATGTTCTTCTTTTGGTACAGGGAAGAGGGAAAATTTACAAAGGGAAATTTATGCCCTGCTTTTGTTAGATGACAGAAGGCAGAGAATTCTTCCCATGTCTGCTTCTCAGTTACCTTCAGTTCAAAATAATCTTTATGCCAAAGTGGCACATTTTGGCATGGCACATTCATCTTTTATTTTATGGCTTCTAAGTTTCCTTCTTTCTTTAGGAAATCTCTTTAACCTAAAGTAACAGTTTCTTCTAACTTTTCTCCCAACACATTTTTGTTATATTTTTTATATTTCAATCTATAATTCTTGTAGAATTTTTCTACTGAGGTTGAGATCTAACTTTTTATCTTCCAGATAGCCAGTTACTGCCATTTCTTGTTAATTTGTGAGTGAAGATATTCCTTGCCCACTAAACTGAAATGCCACCTTTATATTCATATTCTATGTATAGTTGAATTTTTCTGGATTCTCTATGTATTTATCTTTTTTATACTAATAATTTTTTTCCCTACTACTCCTTGATCAAAGTAACTTTGTGTTAGGTTTTACTACCTGGTAAGACACATTGACTACTCTCGGCCTCTGCTACTCTTCTTTTTCTAAATTATTCTTAAATATTCATCTTCGATTTGCAAATATTGAAATCACTTATGGTCTCCAACTTTTTACATATACTATACTTAAAAAAATTATTTCTAGGCATTTTATTGTTCTTGTCAGTCACGTTGCTTGTGATAAAAATCTTTCAAAGGAAGTTCTAGGAGCTCTTCTGCCACACTTTGTATTGGCTCTTATGTGTGAGCTGATGACTATTGGTCCCAGATGTGTTTTTGTCCTGTTTTCTGTGGCATATGGAGTGAATACGAGGAGGAAAGCAGGGAAGAGAGAAGGTTATATTAGCTGTGGTTCAAAATTTCTAAGGATTCCGTTCTTAGCTATTTCAGATTACTGAGCGGTTACCAGAAACTAAATAAGACTCTGTTGTGTGTTTTTTTTCTCTCCAGTTTTTGCAGCTTTTAGTAAGTGGAATACTCATATCAATGTATTTTACTTAATTTAAGAATTTTATTAGCTATCTGAATGCCCAGTTTGATGGCCAGATTTATTAGTTTAAATATATCCTGCAGTGAATATATTCTTTAAAATGTTTTTAAGTCTGAGGTTACTCAGACTCCTCGATTTAGTCAGTGAGTATTTATTGTAGATCTTCTGCGATAATGAAATGCTGTAGCAGTACTTGAATACTGATTTTATTCAAATTCACCTATAGTTATTCTGAAGTGGGGAGGGGAAGGAGTAACAGTTTAAAAAGTGCAAACAAGCCTGATATTCCACTTAATAGTCACCAGCCCTAGAAAATTTATACAATTAAGCCTAAAAAAATGTCAGTGACTTTAAGGGACCCTCCACTGCAGATGAGAAATTAGTATCATTGGTCTGACTGATGACAGGGCTGCTGGTGATATTTTGTCAACATCTTGACAAGAAATTAAAGAATTTATTGAGAGTCCAAGAAGAACTGAGTAAGGAAAACTCAGATGACAAACATTTAAATAAAATATTAAAACAAAACAAAACTGGCCTATATAGTTGTATTAAGAAATAATATTTTTTATTGTATTTTATAATTGTCTTGGGAGCTTCCCCTCCCCCATTTGAGTTTTTAACTTTTGCTTGTGAATAACTTGAGGATGTAATTCATGTGAGGAATAAAACTTAATGGTGGGAAGGTGCCAAGACATATGAAAGAAATAGGAAAATATATGACACAGTTTCTGCTTTCAAAGAACTTGAAGGAGCAATATATTTATTCAGTGGGGCCACTTTAGAAATGTGGTGGCATTAAATAATACAACAAATTATAAATGACAAAATGTGTGGTCAAACCATTACCATATAATTTGTTGAATAAATCTATGAATGAATGGACACAGACTATTCAAACATTTTACTTTTATACATTTATTAACTTGATTCTATATCTAGAATATATTAAATTTCTAATATATTCAATTTCTAACAATCTTCACTTAAAAAAAGAATTCAAATTACAAGAATTCAATTTAAAAATTCAACTGGTTATAAAGCAAAAGGTAAAAAGTCTCTTCACATCCTCATTCATCATCTGACTCACAGAGATAACTTTTTTGTTTACTATCCATCCAGAAACTTTGTGTGCCAGGCACGTTTACATACTTTAAAAGAAGGATACTATGTACATAGTCCTTTTACAGCTGATTTTTTTTTTCATTATTTCATTTGAGTATCTACCGATCTACTTCATTATTTTTAGTGCCTGCACAATATCAGATCCTAAAGTATCATAGCTTATTTAATCATTCCCTTACTGATAGACATTTAGGTTATTTCCTATTTCCCACTATTAAAAACAGTACACCAGTTAATAGGTTTACGCTCCCTTCTGTCAGATTATCTGTAAAATAAATTTGTAGAACTCTAATCTTTCAAATTGTAGTTTTGACAGAGGCTGAGGGTGTTCTGTCATGGATGGATTGGTTTGAAATGATCTGTTTACGTAAATCAATAATATTAGGTGTGAGGATGATCTGGTGGCAACGCCAAAATCAGAGTTTAGTTCCCTTTTTTTTTGAGGAGGATTGGGGCTAAGATATGTTCGGTCTTTCTTTTCCTTATAGCTCCTACATATATCCCTTCAGAAGCGGTCCTTGGTAAACACTATTGTCCCAAGAATTTCACAGGACAACTGCGTAATAATCATGTAAAATAGTCTCGTTATAGGCGAAGAAAAAAGATTTGTCGCCTTCTAACATGTATCCTCAAGTATTTTATTTGGAACCAGCAACTAGTCCGATCACTAATTTTTAATTTGTGGCTCGAATAAGTGTGATTGGTGCACTTGGCTTTTTGTCTTCCTTAAACAGGGGAGGGAAAGAGGTTAAATGTCCTACTGTGCCGGGATTGAGGAGGGCCAGGGAAAGCAGGTTTGTGTAGGGTTTGTTTTTTCCTCTGGGCAGCAGCTGTTGCTTACGGGAGGGCGATGGGAGGGGTAAAAACGTCAGGGCTCCATTAGTGCTTTTATTCTCTCCAGTCCTTGAAGGACGCGTCTCTGTCCATTTTAGAAACAAGAGCATCCCCTCAAGAATCACCGGGCAGGAACACCAACGCTGCGTCCGGACTTTTCTGTGAACATATGTAAGGAGTCAGACAAAAGACTCTGAAGCGAAGGTAGCACACCAGACCCAACATGCCACCAGAAAAGAGCCGGGGTCTCCTCGTCCCTCCCCGCAACGTCCCACGTTGCCGTGGGCCCCGCCCCTTGTGGGGGTGGAGCTTAACTCTATTTCCGGATTGCAGGCGGAAGTGGACGAATTTGAATCCTGTGGGCCGTTGGATGGGGCTGCTCGAGGTCAGCTTTGGGGCTCTGCGAAAGAAGGGAAAACTGATACGACCGCTCTGGAACTTCTGCTCAGCGTGCCTTGGTGAGTGAATGGGGAAAGGGAAGAAACTGAGTATTCCAGGGAGAGAATTCGGACCGTCGGATGGGACAGGGGTCGAGAGGCGGGACAGTGTAGCGGAAATCGGAGGGCCTTGGGGAGTGTCGGGTGGTAGGGCCGGGCGTGGAGACTGGGAAGTCGAGGTGCTGGGAAGCGTCTCGCGGGCCAGCGCTCACAAGCCAACTCTAAGTATTGAGGATTCGGAGGCCCCCGCCGTCCCTGAGATTAAGCCTTGTTCAATCTCTGACTTTCTGGTAAATACAGTTTAGTATTTACGCCAATTGGACTCGAATGCTGAAGCTGTAACAGTAGTTAAATCTAATTGCGAAAGCGTTACCACAGGTAAAAGAATCTTCCTTTATTAAAGATGGAAGGTTAGGGGCAGGTTTAGAATGAGATGCTCTACGTGGCTCTGCGTTTCTCCTAAGAGGGATATTCGGAGTAGTCTTTATGACTTTGGACTGCAGGGAAGTGACAGCCTTTGAAATGCCCGGTGGGGATTTAAACTGAAATCTGAGTATCCTTTGTATTTAAAACCCGGATATTTTTCTTTCACGAGTGACATTTTTCGTGAACCGCAAAAATTCGAGACTCTTGCTGATTTAAACTGACGACGGTAACAGTGATAATTTACAAAGGTCTTAGTTTGCTAACAATAGGGTTAAGGTTTAGTTAGCTCCCCAGAACTACCTTTTCACCTCCTTCATTCATTGGCCAACTGGGTTATTGTGGAGTCATAATGGAAACGCTCTACTAATGTTTCCAGCATTGGGCTTTCTTTGTTTGGTTTTGTTTTGTTTTTGCTGTTTTATTATTAGTGATGAACTACCTCAGATATCAAACTATTTAACCCCATAGCAAAGCCATGCCTTCTGGAATAGTTTGAATGTGTACCCTACGTCTAAAATATAAATGAGTTTAAATATAGAGAAATGTTATGTTATTGAAGACTGTCACACTAATTTTGTGTTGCTTTATAGGAACTGATATTTTGTGTTTCTTTTAAACATAAAAGTGATATTTTGTGTTTCTTTTATGGTATCATACCATAAAAATGTATAAATATCTTTTTTAAAGTATTCTTTCATCTATTACTGGCTAATCCTACTTTCCCATCCTACTAGTGAACTTTTGTTTCACTGTTAACCAGGTAAAATAGATTCAAATGTTGAGTAGTTACGATTGTTGAAATTTAAACATTTGGGTGAGACTTCAGCAAAGACTTGAGCTTTACTTTTAAGAATTGCAGACAGCTGTTCTCATTTTATAGAAGCTAGGGGCAAATAGTAATTTGAAAAAAAATTAGTCTCTACATTTTATTTATTTTTTAAAGTTTTTTTTTAATGTTTATTTATTTATTTATTTTTGAGAGAGAGAGAGAGAGAGAGAGAGAGAGAGAGAGAGAGAGAGAGAGAAAACAAAGAGGGGAGAGACAGAGAGGGGGAAACACAGAATTGGAAGTAGCTCCAGGCTCGGAGCTGTCAGCACAGAGCGCAACTTGCAAGGCTCAAACCCTGAATTGTGAGATCTTGACTTGAGCTGGAGTCAGAGGCTTAACTGACTGAGCCACCCAGGCGCCCCATCTCTACATTTTAATCTGTTACTTGTCCTTACCTGGACTTTTTTTTTTTTACTGAGTTTTTGCTCTCTCTGCCTAAACCATTGTGAATTTCAAATTTTATTGTGTACACATTACCTTGAAGGGCTTACATTCTGATTCCGACACTTCAAATCTCATAGATTGGTGATCCAGTAAGTCTGGAGGATGGTGTTGAGGAATCTGTAAATTTAATTGGAAGGTTAGAACATTTGACAAGGGTTTTAAGAGCACTGACTTGATCTCTTCTAGCGAGGCATTATACTGGTTAAGGGCATGGAACTGGAGTCAGATTGCCTCAGTTTGAATTCCATCTGTACCATTTTGTAGTTGTATGACCCAAACAAGCTGTATTACCTCTCTGTGCTTCAAATCCCTGAACTGTATAATGGGGATAATAACAATACCTTCCTTGTAGGATTATTGTGAGAGTCAAATGACTCAACACATACAAAAATCTTAGAATAGTGTGTGGCACATAGTAAATGATACATGTATCTCCTCTTTAATAACTAAGCATGTACAGACCACATTACACACATTATCTCAATCTTCACAGATAACACTGCAGTATGTACTATTTTCAGAGTCCAGAGTGCTAACCATTACACGATGGAACCCCACAGTATGTACTGTTTTCAGATAAAACTAGAGGCTGAGAGGAGTTCAGTTCTCACACAACTACCAAAATATTTGACCAGGTTCAGAATCTAGATTTGATTAGATTATGCCTCTTTAAAAATATTATCATTATTATTACTTTAAATTTTTTAATGTTTTATTTATTTTTGAGAGAGAGAGAGAGAGAGAGACAGAGTGTGAGCAGGGGAGGGGCAGAGGAAGAGAGGCTGACATAGAATCTGAAGCAGACTCCAGTTTCTGAGCTGTCAGCACAGATCCCGGTGTAGTGTTCAAACCCAAGGACCATGAGATCATGAGATCCTGACCTGAGCCGAAGTCGGACACTTAACCGACTGAGCCATCCAGGTGCTCCATTATTATTATTATTATTATTATTATTATTATTATTATTTTAAATAATTCTTCCTGCCTTTCTCTGCAGTCTATCCTTCCAAATATTGCTTCTTAAAAATCTCTGATTATGCTTTGTCTACCAAATATAATTCTCAGCTCTTTCTTTCTTTCTTTCTTTCTTTCTTTCTTTCTTTCTTTCTTTCTTTCTTTTTCTTTCTTTCCAAAGCCCTTGTCAGTCTGGTTCCAATCTCTGTTTACAAGCATCAACTTCGTAATATTCTACCACTCTTTTCCAACCTGTGATGTTCTAGTCATACTACTACCATTGCCCAGATCTGTTCTTTATTGTTTTTATGTGTACTTAACATGAACTTTATGTTCCTCTAAGATTTTACCCAATGGGTTTCAAATAATTTGGTGGACTTCCCCAGGCAGAGTGCTTCTTCCTCAGTGCAATTTAGTTGTAAACATAGCACTAGACTGAGAGATCTTATCCTCTTTGTCTTTATATCTGCAGTTTCTTGGTTCGGAACAGTGAGTGTCCTTGTACTCTGAAACTGTGTTATGTTCAATGAGTGCTTATTATTTTAACAATTTAATACATTGTGTCACGTCATTGCTGAAGAAGTTTTTAAATGTTTTCTGAGGTGATAGTATGTAATTCTGGGTAGTTTAGTAGAGATTTTAGTGATACCATATGGTTTGTATATTTCACAAGTATGGAAAAGTAAGTATAGTAATTGTAGGCTCAGAAGACATTTCAAGTGGGAAAAAATTAAAAGCAGTATTTGCTAACATTCATGGAACTCCACATGCTTTGTATATATTTTCTCACTTAATCCTTCTAGTCATTTTATTATTTTCCCCCAGGCACCAAAAGATTTAGTTACTTAAAAAAAAACTTTTTGCATTTAACTTCCTCCGGGTGGAATTTTTTTATTAGTATAAGAATAATATATGTTAAGTGTAATTAGATAATTATAATAGAGATGTAGTACCACTTGTACATACATGAATATTCATTTCTACATTAATTCAATTCTAAATTAAGAAAATATTGGGGAGTTAAAAAACAGCAAAATTTGCCTTTCCTTTTGAGTGTGAATAGCTGTTATTTGACCTCTTTGCCCATTACCTTTTCTTTTAAAAGCTGCCCCATAATATAAGGACGTTATTCTAAAGACCATTGGGTAGGGTTTGGTGTAAGAAGCTTATTAGACTCCCATTCCACAACACCTTCTCCAGCCAAAGTAGTACCAGGTATTTGAATCAGAGCTGAATATCCGATGCAGGCTAGACCATTCATATTTCTTCTTGAATTTTGGAGTTGGGATGGCAAAAACTATTAGAGCCAAGCCAAAAAGGTCTTTATATTGCTGAGATCACAGTGGAATCGTGACTATGAAAAATGTTGCATATGGAACCAATGAACAGTGGGGGAGAGGAACCTGTCTTCCAGAGACTAGTTGTAAAAGTCAGTATAAACGTATAACTTTATTCCTTTTCCTTTTTTTGTTAAGACTGTATTTTTTTAGAGCAGCTGTAGGTTCATAGTAAAACTGAGGGAAAGATAATATTGATTTCCTGTGTATCCCTTCTCTCCCACCCCATGCATAGCCTTTCCCATTATCTACATATCCCACTACAATGGTACATTTGTGAAAATTGTTGAACTACACTGACACATGATAAGCACTCAAAATTCATAGTTGAAGTTACAGTTCATTCTTGATTTTGTGCATTGTTTGGATTTGGGCAAATGTATAATGACAAGTATCCATCATTATGGTATCATATAGAGTATTTTCACTGTTCTAAAGATATGCTCCTCTGCGTTTTCCCAACCACTGATCTTTTTACTGTCTTCAGAGTTCTGCCTTTTCCAGAATATCATATAATTAGAATCATACAGTATGTAGCCTTTTCAGATTGGTTTCTTTCACTTTGTAATATGCATTTAAGTTTTCTCCATGTCTTTTCATGGCTTGACAGATAGTTCATTTCTTTTTATCACTGAATAATATTCCATTGTCTGGATGATCCACAATATACCTATCCATTCACTTACTGAAGGACATCTTAGTTGCTTCCAAGGTTTGGCAATGGTAAATAAAGATGCTGTAAACATACATATGAACATTTTGGTGTGGACACAAGTTTTGACCTCTTTTGGGTAAATATCAGGGAGCATCCTTTCATAACTGAGGTAGATCCTACTTAGTTGTGGTATATAATTTGTTAAATACATTGTTAGATTTGGGGCCCCTGAGTGGCTCAGTCAATTGAGCAACCAATTCTTCATTTGGCTCAGGTCATGATCCCAGAGTTATGGGAGCCTAGCATCAGGCTCCGTTGCTGAGCATGGAACCTGCTTAAGATTCTCTCCTTCCCTCTGCCCCTCTCCCCGGGTTGCACTCTCTCCATCTTTCTCTAAAATAAATACATAAACAAACAAACAGATTTGATTTGCTAATATTTGGTTGAAGATTTTGGTATCTGTGAGAGATACTGGTCTGTAGTTCTCTGGTCACGTCCTTGGTGTTGGTATGATGAAGGTAATGATCACAGTAAGCTAAGAAGCATTCCTTCTGCTTTAATCTTCTGAAGGAAGTTGTAGAGAATTGGTATAGTTTCTTCCTTAAATGTATGGTAGGATTCACCAGGAAACCCATCTGGGCTTGGTGCTTTCTGTTTTGGATGGTTATTAATTACTGAGTCAGCTTTTCTGATGCAGTCGAGTTTATTTCTCCTTGTGTGAATTTTGGCAAAATGTGTCTTTGAAGGAATTGGCCCTTTTCATGTAGATTATCAAATTTGTGGACATGAGTTCATGGTATTCCTTTGTTATATTTTTAATGTCCATAGAATTTGTAATGGTATCTCTTCTTTAATTTCTGATATTAGTAATTTGTGTCCTTTCTCTCTTTTTTTTTTTTTTTTTTTTTTTTATCCTGGCTGGAAGCTTACTGACTTTATTGATCTTTCCAAAGAACCAGCTTTCGTTTTATTGATTTTTCTCTATTGATTTCTTATTTTCAATTTTGATTTCTGCTCCAATTCTTACTACTTTTTTTCTTGTTTAATTTGGATTTAATTTACTGTTTTTATAGTTTCCTAGGGCAGAAACTTATGATTGATTTTAGATCTTTTCTTAAAAAAAAAAAAATTTTTTTTTTAAGTTTATTTATTTTTGACAGAGAGAGAGAGACAGAGCATGAGCAGGGGAGGGGCAGAGAGAGAGGGAGACAGAATTCCGAAGCAGGCTCCAGGCTCTGAGCTGTCAGCACAAAGCCTGACTTGGGGCCTGAACTCAGAGACCGTGAGATCATGACCTGAGCTGAAGTCGGATGCCCAAACGACTGAGCCACCCAGGCGCCCCAGATCTTTTCTAATATATTCATTTAGTGCTACAAATTTCCCTCTAAGCCTGCTTTCACAGTACCTGTCAAATTTTGATGAATTATGTTTTCATTTTCATTTAGTTCATAATATTTTGTATTTTCTCATGAGATTTCTTCTTTGACCCTTAGGTAATTTAAAAATGTTGTGTAGGGGTGCCTGGGTGGTACAGTCCGCTGAGCCTCCGACTTCAGCTCAGGTCATGATCTCACAGTCTGTGGGTTGCAGCCGCGTCAGGCTCTTTGCTGACAGCTCAGAGCCTGGAGCCTGCTTTGGATTCTGTGTCTCCTTCTCTCTCTGCTCCTCCCCTGCTCGTGCTCTGTCTCTCTCTCTCTGTCAAAAATAAATAAAATTAGGGGCGCCTGGGTGGCTCAGTCGGTTAAGCGGCCGACTTCGGCTCAGGTCATGATCTCGCGGTCCGTGAGTTCGAGCCCCGCGTCGGGCTCTGTGCTGACCACTCAGAGCCTGGAGCCTGTTTCGGATTCTGTGTCTCTCTCTCTCTCTGACCCTCCCCCATTCATGCTCTGTCTCTCTCTGTCTCAAAAATAAATAAACGTTAAAAAAAATTTAAAAAAATTAATAAATAAACATTAAAAAAATTTTAAAATGTGTTGTGTAATCTCCACATATTTTGGGATTTCCCACTATCTTTTTGTTAGTGATTTCTAGTTTAATTCCATTGTGGCCTGAGAACAGACCTTGTATCATTTTGATTTTAAGTTTGTTAAGGACTGTTTTATGCCCTAGTATATGTATATGGTCTTGGTGACTATTCTATGTAAGCTTGAGAACAATCTGCTTTCTGCGGTTCTTGGATAAAGTATTTCATTATATCTAGTTGTTTGATGATGATGTTGAGTTCAATTATCAAGTCAAGTTCCTTACTGATTTTCTGCCTACTGGATCTGTCCATTTCTAATAGAGAGGTTTTCAAGTTTCACCTGTTTGTCTTTGCAAGTGTATTAGTTTTTGCCTCTCATAGTTTGCCTCACATAGTTTGACACTGTTAGGTGTGTACGTGGTAAGTATTGTTACGTCTTCTTAGAAAGTTGACCCCTTTATCATTATTTAATGCTGTACTTATCCCTTATAATTTCCTTAAAGTCCACTCTGTGTAAAATTAATATAGCTACTCCTGCTTTCTTCTAATTAGTATTAGCATGGTATGTTTTTCTTCATCCATTTATGTTTAATTTATATTTAAAGTGGATTTTTTTTGTAGAAAACATTGTTGGGTCTTATTTTTCAATCCACCATGACAAATCTTTTTTTTTTTTAATTTAAATTTTAGTATAGTAACATTCAGTCTTTTAAATTGGTACAGTTAGACCACTGACATTCAACATGATTATTGATATAATGTCATCATGTCAACATGATTAACGTCTACCATATTTGTTATTGTTTTCTATTTGTGGCCCTTGTTCTTTTTTCCTGTTTTGTCTCCATTCTTTTTCTGCCTTTTGTGGTTTTAATTGAGCATTTTATATGATTTTTATTTTTTTCTCCTCACTTAGGATATCAGCTATATTTCCTTTTTAACTTTTTTTTTTAAAGGTTATTGTGGTTTTTTTTTTTTTTAATGTTCATTTATTTTGAGATAGAGTGAGAGCATGCATGCACTCTCACCAGTCAGGGAGGGAGAGAGAGAGGGAGAGAGAGAATCCCAAGCAGGCTCTGTCCTGTCAGCAGAATCTGATGACCAGCCGTGAGATCATGACCTGAGCCCAAATCGAGAGTCAGATGCTTAACTGAATGAGCCATCCAGGTGCCCCTCCTTTTTAACTTTTTTTAGTGGTTGCCCTAGAGGTTGCAGTATATATTTATAACTCATACAGTAATTGTATATGTTGTTGCTATTGTCATTTTGAACATACTGTTGTCTGTTAGATCATTAAGAATAAGAAAAATAAAAGTTTTTATTATTTAATGGTCTTCTTTATGTAGATCCGAATTTCTGGATATTTTCTTCTAAGAACTTGTTTTAACATTTCTTGTAAGGCAGATCTACTGACAAGAAATTCTCTCAGGTTGTGTTTGAGAAGATCTTTACTTGTTCACTTTTGAACAGGTTTGAAGGATAATTTTGCAGTATACAGAATTCTAGATTGGAATTTCTTTTTCCTTATCACTTTAAGTATTTCACTGCTGTCTCTTCTTGCCTACATGGTTTCTGAGGAGACATGAAATGCGATTCCTTCCTTTGTTCTTCTATAGGTGAGTTGTTCCCTGACCCTCTCCCCCCACTCCCCTTTTCAGGGTTTTTTCTTTAGCTTTGATTTTCTGTAGTTTGATATACCTAGGTATAGGTATTTTGGCATTTATTCTGCTTGGTGTTCCCTGAACTTAGTGGATCTGTGGTTTTATGTTTGACAGTGTGATTTGTCATTAAATTTTTAAAACATTTTTTTAAATTAAATAAGCTTTATGTTCATTGTGGGATTTGCACCCATGACCCCAAGATCAAGAGTGTCATGCTCTGAACCAGCCAGACACCCCTGTCATTAAATCATTTTAAATAGTTCTTCTATTCCTTCCTCTCATTTGATATTCCCAGAATGTGTATGTTATACCTTCTGTATTTGTACCACAGTCCTTGGATTTTTTTTTTTTTTCCCAGTGTTTATTCTCTGTTCAGTTTTCAAAGTTTCTGTTGAGGTATCTTCAAACTCAGAGATTCTTTCCTCAGCCAGGAGGAAAATCAATCAAAGGAATACTTTATTTCTGTTAAAATGTTTTTGATCCCTAGCATTTCTTTTGGTTGTTAGGATTTCCACCTCCCTTCTTACATTGCCATCTGTTCTTGTATACTGTGTACTTTATCTATTAGAACCCTTCACATATTAATCATAGTTGTTTCAAATTCCAAATCTGATAATTACAACATTCCTGCCATGTCTGGTTCAGATGCTTGCTCTGTCTTTTCAGATTGTGCCTTTGCCACAATGATTTGTAATTTTTTCTCGATACTCATACAAGATGTACTGGGTAAAAGTAGTTGCTATAAATAGGCCATTAGTAATGTGGTGGTGAGGTGTGGGTGAAGGGGAAGTGTTCGGTAGTCCTATGATTAGGTCTTAGTTGTTTCACGAGCTTACGTCCCTGGTCTGTAAGCTTAGAAGTATTTCTCAGCTTCTCCCACATATTTCTCAGCTTCTGCCTTATATTGGACAGGATGGCTAGAGTAGGCTGGAGTCAGGTATTTCCCTTCCCTCGAGTCAGTTATGCTCTGATAATATCCTAGCAGGTTAGGCTCTGGTTAACTAGTTTCGCCTGAGGGCAGGCCTTAATTAAGAAGAACTGAATGCTTTGGCATATTTCAAAATGGTACCTCTTCCCCTCTTCCTGCCAGAATGACAAGATTTTTCTCTTATATTTACTGTGGGATCCTGGTCGATATCTTGGTTGAGTTCCTGGTGGTAAATCTCAACAATATTGTGAAAAGTCCCCATAATTGTCCCCCCCCCCCTGAAGTTTTTAACTCTGAAAATTGTGCACATTGAGCCGCTAGCCATTAGTTAGCTACAGTTCAGATTTTCTTACCCCAGCACTGATCCCGCAGTGGTTTAGCTGGTAAATCTCTGCTGAACTAAGCTGTGACTCCCTGTCCACACATGTCTCCATTCTTGAGGGCAGTGGTTTTGTCTGGTGTCCCTCCCTCTTACTGATCCAAAAAATGTTGATTTTTCAGTTTTTTCAGCTCTTGTTAGGATGGGGTGGGGGCTTACAAGCTGCTTACATGCTGCTTTTCTTTTTAATTCAAGCAAATATATTTTTTAATGAAGGTATTAACTATATATCTTTCTGGTAATAGAATTTGTATAGAATAAAATTCACCCATTTTATTTCTTTGTTTATCATTATTATTTAATTTACATCCAAGTTAGTATATAGTGCAATAATGATTTCAAGAGTAGATTCCAGTGATTCATCTCCAACACATAACACCCAGTGCTCATCTCAACAAGTGTCTTCCTTAATGCCCCTTGCCCATTTAGCCCATCTCCCCCCAACCCTTCCAACAATCTGTTCATTCTCTGTATTTAAGAGTCTCTTATGTTTTGCCCCCCTCTCTGTTTTTATATTATTTTTGCTCCCCTTCCCTATGTTCATCTGTTTTGTATCTTAAATTCCACATGTGAGTGAGGTCATATGATACTTGTCTTTCTCTAATTTCACTTAGCATAATACCCTCTAGTCCCACCCACATTGTTGCGAATGGCAAGATTTCATTCTTTCTGATTGCCAAGTAATACTCCATTGTGTATATATATACTACATCTTCTTTATCCATTCATCTGTCAATGGACATTTGGGCTCTTTCCATACTTTGGCTATTGTCAGTAGCACTGCTATAAACATTGGGGTGTGTGTGCCCCTTGAAAACAGCACATCTGTATCCCTTGGATAAATACCTAGCAGTGCAGTTGCTGGATCATAGGGTAGTTCTATTTTTAACTTTTGAGGAACCTCCATGCTGTTTTCCAGAGTGGTTGCACCAGTTTGCATTCCCACCAGCAGTGCAAAAAGTTTCTTCTTTCTTCGCATTCTCGCCAACATCTGTTGTTGCCTGAGTTGTTGATTTTAGTCATTCTGACTGGTGTGAGGTGGTATGCAGTTTCGTTTTAATAAATGTACTTCGTTATATGAATGTACCACAATTTATCTCATCCATTGTCTGTTGGTGGACAATTAGGTTACAGGTTTTGACTATAAAACTAAGAAAATTTTTTAGCCACTGTGGATATTTGTGTATAATGCAGCAAATGATAGGTTGCACATTTAGCTTTTAATTGAAGTAAAATTCAGTTTTATAAAATTAGCCGTTTTAACCATTCATTGACATTTAGTACATTCACAGTGTTGTACAACCATCACCATTACCTCCATCTAGTTTCAAAACATTTTTATCACCCCTAAGGGGAAACTGATAGCCATTAGGCAGTAATTCTGTATATTCTATTCCCCCAGTTCATGGAAACAACAAATTTGCTTTCTGTCTCTATGGATTTACCTATTCTGGATATTTCATATAAATGGGATTATATATTATGTGACCTTTTGTGTCTAGCCTCTTTCACTTAGCTTGGTTCTAAGGTTCATCCAGGTTGTAGCATATATCAATGCTTCTTTCTTTTTTAGAGCTAAATAATATTCTATACTATGGATGGACCACATTTTGTATAACATCATTTTAATGAACAAATGAGTCATTTCTATTTTTTAGCTATTGTGAATAGTACTGTTATGAACATATTCAAGTACACGAACCAGTACAAGTTTTTGTTTGAAAATGTTATCAATTCTTTTGGATAAGTCCTTAGTGTAATTGCTGGGTGATATGGTAGTTCTACATGTGATTTGTCGAGCAACTGCCAAACTTCTTTCCACAGTAGCTGTTCCAGTTTGCATTCCCATTAGCCCCATATGAAGTTTCCAATTTCTCTGTATTCTTGTTTTTTTAATTGTAATCATTTGAGTGGACATTAAGTGGTATCTCATTGTTGTTTTAATTTGAATATTCTAATAACTAATGATGAGCTTCTGTTCATGTGCTTGTTGACCATTTAAATATTTTCTTTGGAGAAATGTCCGTTCAGACTGCTTGGCCTGTTTTTAAATTTTGTTGCTTTTGTTGTTGAGTTCTAAGAGTTTCTTATATATTCTGGATACTTGCTCTTTATCAGGTATATGATTTCCAAATATTTTCCCCCATTTTGAAGATTGTCTTTTTCTCTTAATTGTGTAGTCCAAATTAATTTTTGTTGTTTTGTTTCTTTTTCTTTTTTTTTATTGGCTTGTGGTTTTGGTGCCCTGTGTAAGAAACCATTGCCAAATCCAAGGTCATGAATTATCCTTTAAGATTTTTATAGTTTTTGCTCTTTCGTATTAAGTCTTTTATCCACTTTGAGTTTTGTTTTTTTGTTTTTTTTTTTTTTAATGTTTATTTCTTTTTGAGAGAGAGACACACACAGAATGAGCAGAGAAGGGGCAGAGACAAAGGGAGACACAGAATCCGAAGCAGGCTCCAGGCTCTGAGCCATCAGCACAGAGCCCTACGCAGGGCTCAAACTCAGGAGCCGTGAGACCATGACCCGAGCTGAGGTTGGATGCTTAATTGACTGAGCCACCCAGGCACCCCTGAATTAATTTTTGTATATAGTGCAAGTTAGGGAGCCAACTTCATTGCTTTGCATGTGGCTACCAAGTTGTCCCAGAATTATTTGTTGAACAGATTGTTCTTTCCCTATTGAATAGTCATGGCACACTTGTTAAAAATTAATTGATCATAGATGGGTGACTTTATTTCTGGACTCTTTGATTTAATCTATATGTTTATCCTTATGCCAGTATTACCCTGTTTCAATTACTACAGCTTTGTGGTAAGTTTCCAAATTGGAAAGTATGAATCGTTCACCTTTTCTTTTTTGGTTTTGACTATTCAGGGTCCCTTGCAATTCATATGATTAGGATCAGGTTTTCCATTTCTACAAACAAGAATATCGGATTTTAATAGGGGTCGCATCAAAACTGTAGATAGATTGCTTTGGAGAGCATTGCCATGTTAACAATATTAAATCTTACAAACATGAACACAGTGTCTTGTCCTCTATTTGGACTCTTTAATTTCTTTTAGCAATGCTTAGTGACTTCTAGTGCATAGAGCTTGCACTCATTGGTTACATTTATTTCTGAGTAGTTGGTTCTTTTTGATGCTATTATAAAGGGAATTCATTTCTTATTTCCTTTATGAATTGTTCTTTGCTATTGTATAGAAATACAACTGATTTTTACATGTTCATTTGCATCCTGCAACATTGCAGAATTTATTAGATAACGTTTTTTTTTTTGTGAATTCATTGTGATATCTGCATGTAAGATTATGTCTTCTGCAAATAGAGCTACCTCTTGCTTTAATGTGGATGCCTTTTATTTCTTTTCTTATCAAATTATTCTGGTTGGAATGTCCAGTACAGTTTTGAATAGAAGTGGTGAGAGTGGCATCGTTCTGCTCCAGATCCTTTGTGAAAAGCTTTCAGTCTTTCACCATTGAATATGATATTGGCTGTAGGTTTTCCACAGATGCCTTTTCATGCTGAGGAAGTTTTCTATTCCTAGATTGATGAGAGTTTTTATCATGCAAAATGAATGAGTTTTGTTAAATGCTTTTCCTACATCAGTCAAGATGATCATGTGACCTTTTTCTCTTATTTTGTTAATGTGGTGTATTACATTAATTTTCCCTATGTTGAACTACCCTTGCATTACGGGGATAAATCCCACTTTGTCGTGGTATATACTTCTCTTAACAAGGATTCAGTGTGCTAGCTTTTTGTTGAGTAGTAATGTGTTTAGCATTGGTATCAAGGTAATCCTGGCTTCATAGATTGAATTAGAGAGTGTTCCCTCTTTTTTTTTTTTTTTTTTTTGGATGGTTTTGAGAAACTTTGCCAGATTTTCTTTAAATATTTGATAGAATTCACCAGTGAAGTTATAGGCTTGGACTTTGTTGGAAGAGTCTTAGTTACTGATTTCAATCTCTTGATATAGGTCTGTGAAATTTTCTATTTGTGCTTGAGTCTGATTTGTAAGATTATATAATTTGTTTAACCTAGTTAATTATCTAAATGGTTGGCATACAGTTCACATAATCCTTTTTATTTCTGTAAGATCTGTGGCATGTCTCCTTTTTGTTTCTGATTTTAGTAATTTGAGTCTTTCCCCCCACACCTTGGTAAGTCTGACTAAAGGTTTGTTATGAAGAAGCAACTTGTAATTTTATTCTGTTTTTCTATTTTTTATATTTAATCTTTTTGAATTACTTCCTTTTATCTTCCATTTCAGTTTGCTGTTCTTTTTTAGGCCTTTCAGGTATAAAGTTATGATACTATTTTAAGGTCTTTAAATTTTTAATGTCTGTATTTATAGTTGTAAATTTTTCACTGATTACTTTTTGCTATATGCTTTAGGTTTTAGCGTATTTTGTTTTCGTTTATAGCTTTTCTAATTCCCTTGTGATTTCCTGTCTTTTGCTTGTTTAAGATGTGTTGCTTAATCTCCACATTTTTGTGTTTTTTTCCAGCTTTTCTTCTTTGATGTGTTTGTTGGCCTTGTATTTCTTCTAAAGTATGTGTTCAACTCCCAAGCTTGTTTTATAAGGCCAACATTACCCTGACACCAAAGCCAGATCAGGACACTACAAGAAAAGAACTACAGGTCAATATTCCTGATGAGTGTAGATGAAAAAATTCTCCGAGAGATACTATCAAACCAAAGTCAGTAGCACATTAAAAGGATCATAATACCACATGATTTAGTAATTCCACATCCGGATACTTATCCGAAAAAAATGAAAATACGTGATTCAAAAAGATATCTGCATCTCTGTTTATTGCATTATTTAAAAGATGTGAAAACAACCTAACTTTCTCTCTACAGATCAATAGGTAGAGAAGATATTGTGTGTTTATATACACATTGGAATGCTTAACCATAAAAAATAATGAAATCTTGCTATTTGTGACAACATGGATGGATATAGAGGGTATCATGCTAAGTGAACTAAGTTAGACTGAGAAAGACAAATACCATATGATTTCACTTGTGTGTAGAATTCCAAAAAACAAAACAAATAAATAAAACTAAGAAACCAGAAACAGACTCATAAATACAAAGAACAAGCTGATGGTAGCTAGTGCAGAAGGGGTGTGGGAGGGAATGGGCAAAATAGGTGAAGAGGATTGAGATACAAACTTAGAACTGTCAAATAAATAAGTCAAGGGATGAGAAGTACAGCATAGGGAATATACTTAATATTGTAACAACTTTGTATGGTGAGAGATGCTAACTAGACTTATTGTGATGAGCATTTTGTAATGTGAATGTTGAATCACTATGCTGTACATGTGAAACTAATGCAATACTGTATGTCAACTGTACATTAATTTAAAAAAATGATTATATATCACGATCAAGTGGAATACATTCCCAGATACAAAGATGGTTCTATCTATGAAAATCAATCAGTGTGACACATCAAATTAATAGAATGAGAAGTAAACATCAAATGGTCATACCAATAGATGTAGAAAAAGCATTTAAGAAAATTCAGCATCCTTTTACGATAAAAATTCCCAACAAATTGGGTACAGAAGGAACATACCTCAACATAAAAGCTCAAACATAACAAGCCCACAGCTAACACCATACTCTGTGGTGAAAAGTTGAGAGCTTTTCCTCTGGGATCAGGAATAAAACAAAGGTGCCCATTATCACCATTCCTATGTAACATAGCTGGAATTCCTAGCCCAAGCAGTTAGGCAAGGGAAAGAAATAAAAGACATCCAAATTGGAAAGGAAAAAGTAAAATTGCCTATTTGCAAGATGACACGATCTTCTATTTTGAAAATCCTAAAAATCTTACCAAAAAACTTTTAGAATAGCTATCCACCTGGAATTAAGAGGGAATTTGGCTTACTTTATTCTATTAATTACCTATTACTATACAATAAATCACCCCAAAACATGGTGACTTAGGACAGCAAACCTTATCTGACAGTTTCTGTGGTTCTAACTTAGGATTTCCTGTGACATTGCTCTCAGATTGTTAGCTAGTCTTCAGTCATATGAAGACTTAATTGAGGCTGGAGAATTTGCTTCTTTTTTTTTTTTTTAATTTTTTTTTTTTAAACCTTTATTTATTATTGAGAGACAGAGACAGACCATGAACAGGAGAGGGGCAGAAAGAGAGGTAGTCACAGAATCCGAAGCAGGCTCCAGGCTCTGAGCCTTCAGCACAGAGCCTGACACGGGGCTCGAACTCATGAACCACAGGCGAGATCATGATTTGAGCCGAAGTCGGATGCTTAACCAACTGAGCCACCCAGGCGCCCCTGGAGAATTTGCTTTTAAAATGGCTCACTCAGCATGGCTGTGGATAAATGCCTTATTTCCTTGCCAAGTGGGCCTTTTGTAAGGAGCATCTTCAAGTCCTTATGACTTGGCAGCTAGCTTCCTCCAGCACAGGTGATCCATGTTAGAGAGTAAGGGGTGAGTCACAATGCCTTTTATGACCTAGTAGTCATAATATGACCTAATAGTCATACATTGCCATTTCTTCCAGGCGTCTTGGTAGAAGCAAGTTACTGAGTATGGCCACAGTAAAGGAAAGGGAGGGAAATCAGGCTGTAACTTTTGAAGGGAGGAGTATCAAAATGTGAATATCCCTGACTGACCAAGTGGAGGTAAGCAGTGGAAGAGACTCAGAATACTTCTTGAGAGTGGTTTCTTGGAACTCTTCATTAAATTGTTGATGTCTCAAGGAAGGAGAGAATTGTTTGATATTATTTTGAAGACTAAGTTTGTTAAGACTTGGGCTGTTATTGAGACATATTTACATATCATTGTTTTCCTCCTCCCATTTAGGAAGTCTCAAAGTTCATGCACTGGAAGGAAAACAAATGATAAAATCAATCAAAAATATGTGAATAGTCCTCCCCCCCCCCCCCGAGGTTTTGTTTTGGAGACTGTTTGAAATAAAGCAGTCATCAGTCAGGAATCAGCAAAAATTTTAGTTTCAGATACTGGGCATTAGAAAGAAGGCTAATGTCAACTGGTCAAAAGTATGAAATAAGTGCTGTCTTTAGAACATCCAATTCGGGGATAGCTTTTAATTTTGATATAATTTTAAACTTATAGAAAAGTTACAGGAATATATACAGAATTCCTGAAAAACAGCCTTTTTTCAGATTCAGCAGTTGTTTGTTTTGTGACATTTGCCTTGTTAATTTTTCTCCTAAAACCTAAAAATCAGCCTAAAACCTCCAGGCATAAAACTGTAGTGGGATACAGTTAGGTTTATTAACTCATTGTAGTGAGAGAGATTGAAGATCAGAGGAACCATTGACTTCTCACTGTAGGGTAAAACAGATTTATTAAAGGATTTTGAAGAAGAGTGGCATCTAGGTGACATTTAAATGAAGTAGTGTTCTGATAGTGTTAAAGCAAAGCCACAGCCAAGCTGTATGTAAAGGAGTCAGCATCAGATCTGGACTGCACAGTGGACTTATGGTGTTGTTTCCTTGAAAACTACAAAATTAAGAGAAAGGAGGAAAGTTGTGTTTGGTACCTTTGTTGGCAATTGAGATTTTTTTCTCTGTATCAGTTATTTACTTTGATCCTCTTTGCGAAAGTTTCCTTATGTCCTTTTCTAGTCATTTCCCTGTCTGAGAGACAAGCACTGTTCTGATATTTTTCATAGTGGATTAATTTTGTCAGTCTCAGAGCTTCATATGAATGGAATAATGTAGGTATGAATGGTATGTAGTTTCTTTCACTCAGCATAATATCTGTAATGTTCATCTGTTTTGTTGCATCTTGCAACACTTCTTACCTTTTTATTGCTATGTAGTATTGCATTTCATCAACAAACTGCAATTTGTTTATCCATTTTCTTAGTAATGGACAGGTGGGTTTCCAGCTTTGGAGCAGGAAGAAGGCTGCTATGAACATTCGTGCTTAAGGTTTCTGTCTATATATGTTTTTATTTCTCTTGGATAGATAAATAGATGTGAAATTCCTGCATCAAAGGCTAGTGTCTGGGTATATGTTTAAGAAAGTGCAAAAACTTTTCAGAATGAAAAGTTCCTTTGTACATTTCCACCAACAATTTATGTGAATTTCTGAGTTGATTTATATCCTTTCCAGTGTTTGGTGTTGATAGTCTTTCTAATCTTAGCCATTATTATGGGTATGAAGTGGTCTGTCATAGTGGTTTTAAATTTTTTTTAAGATTTTGTTTTTAGGTAATATCTATACCCAATGTGGGGCTCTAACTTACAACCCTGAGATCAAGAGTTGCATGCTTTACAGACTGAGCCAGCCAGGCACCCTGTTTTTAATCTTTATTAACCTAATTACAAATGATGTTGAACATCTTTTCATGTTTATTGACCATTCATATATCTTCCTTCAGGAAGTGTCCATTTATGTCTTTTGCCCATTTTTTCAAATTGGATTATTTTCTTTATATTTGTTGAGTTGTAGTTCTTTATGTATTCTAGGTGTAAGTCTTTGTCAGACACAACTTTTACAAATACGTCCTCCTCGTCTGTGGCATGCATATTTACTTTCTTAATTGTATCTTTTCATGAGTGAAAGCTTTTAATTTTGATGAAGCATAATTTGTTTCTTTTTTTAAACGTTATTTATTTTAAGAGACAGGGAAATAGAGCAGGGGAGGGCAGAGAGAGAGGGGGTGGAGAGAATCCCAAGCAGGCTTCGCAGTGTCAGCACAGAGCCTGATGTGGGGCTCGAACTTATGAACCATGAGATCATGACCTGAGCCAAGATCAAGAGTCAGATGCTTAACCAACTGAGCCACCAAGCACTCCATAATTACTACTCTTTTTGTTAAATTTTTTTGGTTGTAGCTTGTAAAGTTAGTTCTATGATCTACTTGAAATTAATATTTCTGTGGTGCGAAGTATGGATCAACTTTCATTTGTTCATTTATTTTCCATATGGATATTTAGTTTTTCCAGCACCATTTTTTTTTTTTCAACGTTTATTTATTTTTGGGACAGAGAGAGACAGAGCATGAATGGGGGAGGGGCAGAGAGAGAGGGAGACACAGAATCGGAAACAGGCTCCAGGCTCTGAGCCATCAGCCCAGAGCCTGACGCGGGGCTCGAACTCACGGACCGCGAGATCGTGACCTGGCTGAAGTCGGACGCTTAACCGACTGCGCCACCCAGGCGCCCCTCCAGCACCATTTTTTGAAAAGACTTTTCACCATTGATTGCTTTGTTACCTTTGTTGAAAATTGAATGACTGGAAAAATATCTATTTCTGGGCTTTTTAGTTTTGTTCCATAGGTCTATATGGAATAGTGTGTGTGTATTAAATTTTTTTTATCTTCTTACTCATTTTTGAGACAGAAAGCACAAGCTGGGGAAGGTAAGAGAAAGAGGGAGACAGGAACCGAAGCAGGCTCCACGCTGACAGCAGAAAGCCTGATGCCAGGCTCAAACCCATGAGTTATGAAATCATGACCTGAGCTGAAGTTGGATGCCCAGCCGACTGAGCCACCCTGGCACCCATGGAATAGTATATATTACTACACTTTGAAAAACTACATAAAGTGCTTATTAGATATTGGCATGTGTAGGGAAAAGTCTTTACTATACATGTTTTGGTAGCATTAAAAAAATTTTTTAATGTTTATTTTTGAGAAAGAGAGTGTGAGCAGGGGAGGGGCAGAGAGAAAGGGAGAGACAGAATCTGAAACAGGCCCCAGGCTCTGAGCTGTCAGCACAGAGCCCAGCAATGGAGCTCAAACCCATGAACTGTGAGATCATGATCTGAGCTGAAGTCAGATGCTTAACTGACTAAGCCACCCTAGTGGTCTGGGTGGCTACCTAGCCACCCTGATAGCATTTTAAAAAATGTTTATTTATTTTGGGAGATTGAGGAGAGTGCGTACCACATGTGTGAGCAGGGGAGGGGCAAAAGAAGAGGGAAAGATAGAATCTTAACCAAGGTCCACGCCCAGCACAGAGCCCAACACAGATCATAACCTGAGCCAAAATCAGAGTTGGGTGCTTAACAGACTGAGCTACCCAGGAATTCCAGGAGATCTTTCTTAAGATCAGTTTATAGCCAATGACTGTTGGAGGCTTTTCAGCATGGTTCTGTACATACTTCTGTGATACTTTTTTATGTCTTGTGATACTGATGTTCACTTTTAATTCTTATATTTATTTGTAAGTGTGAGAAAGTTCTTGTTTAGTGCAGAGTTCTGAGACTAGTAATTAACCAAAAAGTTCAGATACCTTTTTTTTTTTTTAAAGGTAACATAGTTATCTTTAAGTGTGTTATAAAGATCTAGGTAGAACTTCCATCACACTGTCCATCAAGAGATGCTCTGGGTCTTTGTAGTGGGAAATGGAAAAGGAGGAGAAGATGTAGCCACTTAGAAAGCTTAGTCTAGAACCTTGCCCATCATATCAGTATCAAATATGTATCAGTTGTGTTCAAATATTTATTAGCACTGTGCTGAATGATGTGGGAATTTTACCCTCAGGGCATTTGCCAGTATAGCTGAAGAATTAAAAAAAAAATTGAAATAAACATAATACAGAGTAATATGTGATTAATATTTGCATTAAGGTCATTGAGAATTTAAAATATCTTTATTATACGTGTCTGTATTGTGGACCTCAGTCATTATTCTGAATTACAATAAATCTAAAAGTAAAAAATAGATTCAGTTTACCCACAGAGGGTAGAGGGTAAGGAATTATAAACTGTAGAGAGTGACTCTCAAATGTAAACCTGTGGTGCTGGATACTGACTAAACATCATTTATAAATTAAAATTTTTATGTTTATTCTAACTGAACTGTTATGTGTTTATGGACTTTTCTGCAATAGATTCTTATGTATGAATGGATTTATGATAAGCAGAATTCATCATCAGAGGTTGAATTATAAAGAAGTCCTAATAAAAGAGGCATTTTATCTTCCTATTGTATTTCATTAGTTTTAAGATGAACCCCTACCCCTACCCCCATGCACCTTTTAACATGTTTTAAAATTAGGTTATGGTCCTCTTTCACTTTTGGCCACTGGGGCAGTCTGCAGTCATTGCATGAACATGTATAAACATCAAAAGCATTGGGACACCTGGGTGGCTCAGTCAGTTAAGCGTCTGACTCTTGGTTTCTGCTCAGGTCATGATCTCACAGTTCATGGGATTGAGACCTGCATCGGGCTCTATGCTGCCAGCTCGGAGCCTTCTTGGGATTCTCTCTCCCCCTCTCTTTCTACCCCTACCCCATGTTCTAAACAATAAAAAGAAGTGTTGGGGTGCCTGGGTGGTTCAGTCAGTTAAGCGTCCGACTTTGGCTTGGGTCATGATCTCACGGCTCATGAGTTCAAGCCCCGTATCTGGCTAGGTGCTGACAGCTCAGAATCTGGAGCCTGCTTTGGATCCTGTGTCTCCCTCTCTTTCTGCCCCTCCCTTGCTCGTGCTCTGTCTTTCTCTTTGTCAAAAATAAATAAACATTAAAAGAATAATTTAAAAAAAAGTATTGTCATATGCGTATAGAGTATGATCTGTGCCTCTAAAAAAGAAAAAGCCTAAAAAACACTAAAATACTCCTTTAACATTGCATTAATGGTGTGGAGAGGAGATGGGAAAGGTAGGCTGGACCTACTTAATTGGCAAAGCTTACTCAATGTGGGGCTCTTTTGTTTTATAGATTCTTTTAAGAAATACCAATATTGATAGCACAGATGGTTTTGTAAGGAAGAACCAGGAAATAATGAAGGCTTGAAGACAAAATAATGCAAAAGATTTGGCCTATGACTTTTTATAAAAACACAAAAGTGACTTTTTATATAAGAAATCAGTTCTTACAATCAGTATGAAATCTAAGTTCTAAATTGTAAAAAAGCATTGATGGAATTTGATAGCCATCTTTGTGGGTATTTTTGTCCTTCCTTTGATATTTAATATTCTGTTATTTATTGTGTCCTTTTATTATTTTCATGTGAAGTGGCATAGTCACTCAGTTATGGGTTAGTCTATTCCCACTTACGAGCTCTGTGACCTTGGACAACTATTTAACCTCTGTGAGCATTGGTTTGAAAATGGTAAAATGAGATTACATTTACTGACTAGCATTTTAAGTTAATTCTTTTCTACTTAAATTCCAAGAGCTTACACATACATTATCTACTTGAATCTCATAACATTTTAAGTAGGCTATTTATATATTTTTGGTAAAGTGAAATTTTGATGTTAAGATAATGTCCTTCCTCAGGGGCGCCTGGGTGGCTCATTCGGTTAAGCATCCAACTTCAACTCAGGTCATGATCTCAGTTTATGGGTTCATGCCCTGTGTCAGGCTCTGTGCTGACAGCTCGGAGCCTGGAGCCTGCTTCAGATTCTGTGTCTCCCTCTCTCTCTGTCTGCCCCTCCCCACTCATGCTCTGTCTGTCTCCATTTCTAAAAAAAAAATGAATAAACGTTAAAAAAAAAAAAAAAAGATAATGTCCTTCCTCTGTTTGATCTTTTGGAACTAGAGAAAAGTTAGAGAAGGTATATTTCAGTAATGAATATAAGTAACTTTGTTAACTAGTAAGGAGTGAGGAGACAGAGGCAGAACAGTGTCTTTCAGTATGTACGTGGTTGAATGTTGTACCCGAAGAAGTGATATGGCAGTCAGATGCTTAAAGCTCTGTATAGAATCCCTGCAAATGCAAGTCACAAATGTAGTCTGATAAATGTTTGTAGGCTACTTAAATGTGAATGGCATTGCTATTGATGGTGTGACTTTTTTTTCCCTACACAATGAACAAATTCTTGGTAAAGTTATAAACAAAAATAAAATACAAATTTTCTTGATTTAATAGGAGTTCTAGTTTGGAAATAATTCATTTTATTCTAAAATAGCAAGGAAAAAAGACTATATTTATGTGTCAAATAGGCTTCAGTTCTAGGTTAATGTAATTATAATAGTTTTGGGGTTTTTTTAGTTTTTTTGCTTTTTGTTTTTTCTTTTTTGTTTTTTACCTGTTCAGAGCTCCAGCTGGAAATTTGAAAGTCTGTACTGTTATATAGGTCTTTTTGGTACATTACAGGATATCCTGCAATCCTCACCTCTTTCCACCAAAAGCCAGTAGTCATCTTAATGTTTTTGACAACTAAAAAAACATTTCCTCCAACTTTAATAATGTTCCCAAACTTTGCCATACTTGTTAAAACTATTGGGTTTAGATGTATGAAAGGTAAGGAAATTAAATTCTAGAGAAAGAAATGATTATGCAACTTATTTGTAATCATGGAGTGACTAAATTTTATTAAAGTGGGTAATTTGAAACTTTAAAAATTAAGATGGCTTATAGTATGTACTTATTTTTCCTAGTAAAATGAATGAAAATAAACCCGGTGCTTCACAGAATCTTGGTAAGTAAAATATTTAAAACATTTTCAGATATAATTATTTGTTTATATATAATATTGTTTATATTGTTTATATATAATATAATAATACAATAATACAATATTACAATAATATATATTGTATTATTTGTATATATATTGTATACAATACAATATGTATATATTGTATTATTAATTATATATAATACAATAATACAATAATACAATAATAATTTGTTTATATATAATATTGTTTATATATAATATAAACAAATATAATATTAAGATATTCTACTCTTGCCTTTTTATTATATTAAAACTTTGTAGAGTGCTGACTCAGAATAGGAATGAGTTCCTTGGTCCATGCTTTGTTCATACATCCATATACTAAAATAATAATATCGTGTGTATTCATTTCAAGATAAATCCACTGTAAGATAACAGTTTGTCAAATTTTATTCATATTCTCTATATGTATTTATCAGGTATGTGTTTTATCTGAATAAAACAGCATTATTTAATAAACAATTTTTTTCATCTTTTTTGTATGACTTTTTCTTAGAAAAGGAAAAATGCGGGTAAGACCATTTTAAACAATACACAAAACCTAACATGAAAAGGAAGACTTATCTGTAGGTGCTCGTAACAGTCTCAAATAGATGCATACCTTTGCTTTTACTTGTTCTTCATTTGTTAGTTTAAACAGTAATATATTGATTTGCTACCATGGAAAATGAGAAATTTAAGTTATGCTCTTCTGCCATTACTCCACTCATTTACCCTTTGTAAGATTTAATTTTTGATGTTCTCTCAAATTAAAAGTATTGTACTTAAAACTCTGTCTTGACCATCACTAATAAAGAGTGTCTGTTAACTCCACCTTCATGGTTGATAAAGAAATTTGTGCTCTTACTCCTCCCTGTACTTTGCTTTTCTGCTTTTACCTACAGACTTCTACCAACTATGTTAATTGTTCAGAAACTTCGTAATTCATGGACTACCTTCATGTATTTGTTAACTGCAAATACTGCCTTTACTGTTATTACTTAATATTTTTCCTAAGATTGACTCAGTTTTTTACTTATCTGAATGTGTTTATTTCATTATTTTAATACAGCTATTATCATTTGCTCTAGTTATAAGGTGATCTTAATATAGTGAAGTCAGAAAGAACACTGTTACTGCATTTTAAATTTTAAAAGTAAAAGACAACAAAGTACAAATACAAACGAAAACAATCTACATATAAAAATGGATGCCTGAAAACTAGTGTGTTCTACATCCAGTGTTTCCATCTCCTGGGTGAAGGTAGGAAGGAGGACAAATGGAAAGCTGCCGGTTCATGGCATCATAGCATATGCAGCTCTATCCAGTGCTCATCATGAGGACTCCCATTCTGTAGTCTTAGCTAATTCCTTGTATTTCTCTTCCTCTTGATAGCTGCATGCATAGTTACAGCTAAAATTACAGGCACGGGGATGAAAGAATTTAAGATGAGAGCAGATGAGAGCTGCTGGTGTAAGATGTCCTGTAAACAAATGGCAATTTGCTGGAGTTGATGTGGTCAGTTACTCTGTATGGGGACAGAAGGGGAGTTGACATATTTTGAAAGATTGCGGAAAGGGCTTTCAGTTATGGCTAACCTTTAGTGACGGAGGGCAGATATGGGGGGGATATTTCATAATATTAAATATTAGCTCATGATGTTTTTTTTCCAGTCCTGGAATCTATTTTGTGAGTACACTGTTAAATGTAGTACCATTTCTTTTTCTTTTCTTTTTTTTTAATGTTTATTTTTGAGGGAGAGAGAGAGAGAGAGACAGTGTTAGTAGGGGAGGGGCAGAGAGAGAGGGAGTCACAGAATCCGAAGCAGGCTCTAGGCTCTAGGCTCTGTGCTATTAGTATAGAGCCCGACACGGGGCTTAAACTCACAAACTGTGAGATCATGACTTTATCTGAAGATACTTAACCGACTGAGCCACCCAGGCGCCCCAGATGTTGTACCGTTTCAATGCATAACATCCATTCTTGATTACATGTATTAACTAAAGGTAAATGAGACTGGCTGCTGTAATAGGTAAATGCTGAAGTCTTAGTGGTTTAACACAACAAAAGTTTATTATTTGGTTAAGTTGCAGTCCAGTGTGAATTGGTTAGGGGAATTGGAGCAGATAGGGGGTTTCTGCTCCATGCAATCACTTAAGAGATTTAAGCTCCTTTCATCTTATATTGGTTAGCTACCTTGAGATTCTCAGAGTCTTTTCTCTTCATCTGGTAAGATTTTCTCATAGTTTTACTAGTATGTTATTAGAAATTTTCTTTACAAGTAAATATAAGGTAGAAAAGTTTGATAATTATAATACTAATGTTTATTCAGCTCTATCTAGCTGCCACACCCTTTTAATTATATTACGGTATACCATCTCATTTAATCCTTACTAAGGCATAGTTTGAGGTAAGTACTCTTGTCCTCATTTTTAAGATGAAGAAACAGAGCCATAAAGTGTTTATGTGACTTGTCCAAGATTACACAGCAGGAGTGTGGTGCTAAAATTTAACTCAGATCTCCTTGACTCTACAGTTTGCCTTTATGAAATTATTATTGTTATGGTAAAATACATATAACACAAAGTACACGTAACTATTTTAAAGTATACAGTTTGGTGGCATTTAGTACATTCACAGTGTTGTACAACCATCACCACTATCTAGTTCCAGAACATTTTCATCATCCCCAAAGGAGACTGTACCTGTTAGGCAGTTACTTTTCATTTCCCTCTCCTTAGCCCCTGGAAACCACCAATCTGCTTTTTGGGCTGTCTGTGGATTTACCTATTCTGGATAATGTAATCTATTATATTAATGGGGTCATATACTATGTGACCTCTTGTGCTTGGCTTCTTTTATTTAGCATGATGTTTCTAGGCTCATCCAGGTTGTAGTATGTATTAGAGCATCATTCCTTTTTATAGCTGAATAATATTCCGTGGTACAGATATAATGTATTAATTTATTCATTCATCCATTCATTGATGCACATTTGGTTTGTTTTCCTTTTTTAGCTCTTGAGAATAGTGCTGCTATAAATCTTATTATTCAAGTATTTAGTTTGAACATCCATTTTCAGTTCTTTGGCATATATACCCAGGAGTAGAATTGTTGTGTCATATAGTAACTATGTTTAAAATTTTAAGCAACAAAAAATATTATTTTTCCTAAGTCGCTGTACCATTTTACATTTCCACCAGCAGCGTGTGAGGGTTCCTATTTTTCCAGATCCTTGCCAACATTTGTTATTTTTGGACATTTTGGTTGTAGCCATCCTAGTAGACGTGAAGTTGTATCTCATTGTGACTTTGCATTTCCCTGATGACATGATATTAAACATCTTTTAATGTGCTTACTGGCTATATATCTCCTTTGGAAATTGTTTATTCAAATCATTTGCTCCATTTTTAAATTGGTTGTATTTTTGTTGTTGAGTTATAAGAATTTCTTATGATGCATTCTGGACACTAGACCCTTAGCAGGTATATGTTTCCAAATATATTCTCCTATTCTGTAGATGGTCTTTCCACTCTCTTGAGTGTTCTTTGATGCACAAAAGTTTAAAACTTAGGTGAAGTCCAATTTATTTTTTCTTTTTTACTTTTGCTTTTGGTATCATGTGATTCCTAAGAAACCACTGCCAATCCAAGGTTATAAAGATTTACCCTATATTTTCTTCTCAGAGTTTAGTTTTGGTGCTTACATTTAGGTCTTTGATCTATTTTGATTTAATTTTTGTATGTGGTGTCAGGTAGGGGTTCAGTTGTATTACCTTGCATGTGGCTATCATGTTGTGCTAGTAACATCTGTTGAAGAGACTGTTCTTTCCCTCAGTGAATGATCTTGGCATCCTTGTTCAAAATTAATTGACCATAGATAACATGTATAGGTTTATTTCTAGACTCTTTTTCCCCGATTGATCTATATCATTGTCCTTAGGCCACTACAACACTGTTTTGATTTCTGTGGCTTTTCCTAAGTTTTGAATTTCCTTTCTTTTTTTTTTTCCATATCAGTCTAACTAAAGTTTTGTCAGTTTTGTTGACCTTTTCAAAGAATCAACTTTAGTTTTTATTCTCTATAGTTTTTCTGTTTTCTATTTTATTTATCTGTGCTGTAATCTTTATTTTTTTCTTCCTTCTGCCAGCTTTTGGTTTAATATGTTTTTATTTTTCTAGTTCTTTAAGGTTAAAATTGTTATTGATTTAGGGTCTTTGTTTTTTCATATTGGCTTACATAGAGATCAACCAGAGGTGAAAGCTTAGGGTTTCTGGGGTCTTTTTCTGAGCATGTATCTAGTCCTGAGCATGTGTGTGTCTTTCTAGATTCCCAGGTATCTGTGGGAGCTTTTCAAAGCCTTTATTTATCCTTGTGTCCCCTTTTCCCAGCCTCTTCTTTCCTGGGTGTTTTGGTCTGTTACCTGCTTGTCCTGTCTGTTACCCTTTGGTGCAAGCTGCTTCAGCTAGTATATTTGTCTAAGCGCTTTTGACAAATGGTGAGACTCCAGCCCTGAGAAAGTTCTGAGGCAAGCAAAACAAGGGCATGCATCTGAGCTCATCCCTCAGGGATCCACCACACAGATCAAAACACATAATCACATTTCTTTAAGAACAAGGTTCGTTTCACCTCCTCTTGGACAAGCCAAACCTGGAACAGGGGCCATCGTATCTAAGGCCAATGCTCAGCTGGAGAGTGGGGGATGGTAGGCAGGTAAGTTAAAATGCCACAAAGTGCTCATCAGAATTTACCAGCTTGTTTCTTTATTGAGCATTCTCCTAAGTGTTGTAAGTTTTAAAACTAGATTTCAGAGTTTCTAAAAAATTGATTCTGACAGTTTTTGGCAGCTTAAATGTTGCCTTAGTGGGGAGATAGTGTTTTGGGGTTTCCTAATCTATTTTCACTGATTACCCTACTAGTTGCCATTTTGACGACACACTGGAATTCATCATTAAAGATAAATTAAAAAAAATGCAAAGTCTAAAACACTGTTTATTGTTTAGAAATAGGTGTTAGAAATTTTAAGTTACTGATAATAGTATAATGTGATTTGCTCTCTCAGAAAGAATTGAACACCTCACTTGAGAGAAGCTCCAGTTCCATAGGTTTTATTTTAAAAATTTAAAAATATTTTTTATATCTATTTACTTTTTTCACTGTTAGCTTGTGTTTTTTGTCGAAAAAATGATGACTGTCCTAATAAATATGGAGAAAAGAAAACTAATGAGAAATGGAATCTCACTGTACATTACTATTGTTTGGTGAGTATAATTTATAATTAAATCCTGGAAATTTGATATTCTTCTAAAGAAGACAATTAGATCTTGATGGCTGGTTTCTGAGAATTGGATAAGTCATTTAACTTCTTTTTGGATCTCATTTTGCCTATATCTAAAATAAGGTTTTTCATTTATTAAATTCTAAGATCCTGAAATTAGTTGGTATGTATGAAGGAAGACCTGTCATCATTATCTGTATTTTTGCCTAACCCTTTAGGGCCTAAGTGAATAAAGGAGAAAATGGTTAGGGCTTTAAGGTGGTACCTTTTTTTTTTCACTTTTTTGTTTCCATTGTTGCAAGTGGTAAATCTCAGAAAAGAGTTGTTGAAGGTTCAGGGAATAGAAGGAAAGTATTTTACTTCACAGAGAACCTGCAAAAAAAAGTTTTGAATGAAGGTAATAAATTCTTGTGGAAGAGGAAATAGGTGAGTTTATGGGTCACTTGGAAGAAAGAAAAACTGATTTCATACTGAGAATTGGTCTCTCATTTGTTTCCCCTTTCCTTTACCAACTTCTTACCTCACTCAGTCTGTGCCTTATATTAATAGCACCATCACTACCTTAGCATGCCAAGGTTGCATCAGTAGACACAATATTTCCTGATAGTATGTAAGTTATATATTGCTTCTTAGCAAATTATCCTGAAATTTAGCAGTTTAAACAGTTATCTCAAACACTTTTTTGAGGGTCAGGAATCTGGTATTGGCTGAGTTTGGTAGTTCTGTCTCAGGGGCTCTAATGAGGTTGCAATTCATATTGCATATAAATTGCAATATGGGTTCAGTCAGTCATATAAAGGCGAGAGAGGGCAGAGGATCCATCTCTGATGGCTCACTTTACATGGCTTTTGGCCTTAGTACTTTCTACGTGTTGGCAGGAAGCCTCAGTTCCTTACTTCCTGGGTACCTCTGTAGGGTACTCACAGCATGGCATCTGGCTTCTTTTAGAAGAAGTGGTAAAAGAGAGAGAAAGAAAAAAATGGAGAGATAGATTGACACCAAGATAGAACCATATGACCTAGTCTTCACTGTCCCATACCACTGTCACTTTTAATTTATTCTCTTTGTTAGAAGTGAGTCATTAAGTTGAGCCCACATTCAAGGCAAAGGGAAATAGGCCCCATCTCTTAAAGGATGAAGTATCAATAAATATGTACATCTATTTTCATACCCACCCCAGGATCCCTGTTAAAACTCTAGATACTTCTTGAGAAACCATTTAATGTACTTCTTGGTGATTCTCTAAGACTATAGTGTTGTGTCTCAGGTACCCTATGGATTAAATAGACTTCTGGACTGGCTTAGGAACCTAATTACTTTGTACCAAGATTTAAGGGAACTTGAATTTGGCATTCCAAGTTTATTTGTAAGTTGGAAGTCTTAAATTTTGTATCACCAAAGAAAACCTTTTCATTTTTCTAAGAGTTTATTTTACTTTTTATGCAGAAGAATCAGGGGAGCTATTTTATTAGTAATTGTGTTATGTTTTCATAGCCAATTCTTTTTTTTTTTCCTTCAAGTTTATTTGGAGAGAGAGAGAGAGAGCACGTGAGTGGGATAGGGGCAGAGAGAGAGGGAGAGAGAGAATCCCAGGCAAGCTCCATGCTTGCCCAAGCACAGAGCCCAGCGTGGGGCTCAATCTCACAACCATGAGATCATGACCTGAGATGAAACCAAGAGTCCAAAGGTTAACCTACTGAGCCACCCAGGCGCCCCCATAACTAATTCTTAAGTAATGTGTATTTTTAGGTTTAGGATGTATTATATTGATTAAAATAATCCTCTAATCACAAATTTAAAGTATTTTAAATTATTAAATATATTTAATTTTATGAAAATATCCTTTATATTGTTTGTCTTTAATGAGTATGATAATTCAAGACATACCCAAGGCTCAACACGTCAAAGATTCCATTTCATTGTGAACAGGAAAATACAGTAATGTTATAAATGGTAATGGAATGTTAGAGTTGAAAGAGACTTATAGGGGCGCCTGTGTGGCTCAGTTGGTTGGGCCTCTGACTTCGGCTCAGGTCGTGATCTTGCGGTTCGTGGTTTGAGCCCCGCATTGGGCTCTGTGCTGACAGCTCAGAGCCTGGAGCCTGCTTCGGATTCTGTTGTCTCCCTCTCTCTCTCTCTCTCTCTCTCTCTGTTCCTTCCCTGCATGTGTTCTGTCTCTCTGTCTCAAAAATAAATATTTAAAAAAATTAAAAAAAAAAAAAAGAGAGAGACTTAGAGACAATCTAGTCCAGTGTTTTTATTTTTGTGTTTAAGGTCAGAGATGCTAAATTACTTGCCTAGAGTTCCAGAAAGTTCCAGGACACAGAGCCTGGTTTGCAAGCCAGGATTTATTCATAGTCCCATGTGTTTTCTTGATTCATGTTTCCTTAACATATTTAAACTGAAGTTAAAAGATTTTTAAAAATTCAAACATTTATGTTAACCATGATTCAGTAGGTTTCCCTGTAAATACTCCTTTTATGATTCAGAATCCAGCTAGATTTCAAGTTGGCCTGAAATATCACTGATAAACTGAATTACCTCCATAACATTTACTGATACTACATTTACACCTTACCGTATTTCCCACTATTTTTTCTAAAACAGGTGTTTTCTGCCTTCCTTTCTTTCTCTCTTTTTCTATTATTTTCTGGAATGCTTTTAGAAACCAGTTTGGTTATAGGAACTGTTAATATACCGTGTCTTCCAAATCAAAGAATTTGAGTAGCCTCTTACTTTGACCATGAAAAATAACTGTTATAGATAAGAGGCGCTTGAAATTTAAGTTATGTCCATTTTTCAGTGGAACATTATCGATCTTCTCTCTATATATATACACATACACATGATTTATATATACGTATATATATATTTATACATTTTATATACATGTATATATACATATATGTATATGTGTACACACATATTTCATATATATATACACACACACATACATATATTTCTAAACTAGTTAGAGTCTGTTTTCTAATTGAGCATATATTTATAGTTGATGTCAAGTGGAATTTGGCAGAGAGGTAAAGAAGAAGAAGGAGTTTACGGTTTTCTAATAGAAGACATCAGGAAAGAAGTGAACAGAGCTTCTAAACTGGTAAGTAAATTGTTTTACTCTTTACACTAAATACTCTAAGTATGGTCATACTAGGGAGGTTTTTTCCCATCAGTTTCCCAACTGGAAATTTACAAGACTTTGATTTTATGTTCAAATGCTTATTTTTGTCAAATACAGTAAATTTAAAAGAACACTTTGTATATTTGCAATGAGAGTGAGGTTAACCAACCCTCAATAATACATGTGACAATGCTGGTTTCATATCCTTATTTTATTCCAGCCTATCCATCATTTCACCTACTCTTACCATCAGAATTGTGAACATACTTTTACTCTGCTATTCTTCAAATCTTTAATCCTGAGTCAACCCAGTCATTCACTTTTCATTCCTATACCTCAGTTAGTGAGTTGGCATGATGGGTTGAGGTGGAAATTATGCAGCTGGGCAGACCAGTAATTTATGATCTCTACACCTCTTGTGGCCATTCTGTGACATTGTGTACTTTTGTTCACTTCCTTCTCATGTTCTGCAAGGTAAGTACAGTAAAACCTTGGATTGTAAGTAACTTGTTCTGCGAGTGTTCTCCAAGACGAGCAAACATTTCTAATAAATTTTAATTTGATAAATGAGTGATGTCTTGCCATACAAGTAGTATGTGACACTGAATGTCACATGATCACAACTGAACCAGTGGTTCTTCTCTTGCTCTCACTGTGGGATTGTAGGTGATCGTCTCCCATGCTCATATGCTCTGTCTCAGCTCGTGGTGTTTGGCAGAAATCAGTGATTTTTCAGAACGTTGAAAGGTGCCCACAACTGACACTCATGGGTTTTTTTTGTCACTTCAAAACACTATTTACAGTCCTTTGCCTTTCCATACGAGAGTTAGGTTAGGAATGCTTTGTTTCATTCTAGGTCAGGGTGCCTGCAGATAACAGACCCTTTCCTCCTCTGCCTTATTGCCAGTTATATTAAATACAGTATATGACAAGCGTTTATTAATACTGTACTGTAGTCAACATCTGTGCGAGTGTATACAGTGGCCCCCATGCAGAAAAAGTTTCCATTGAGCCAAGAGCAGTGATTCTGTTAGTGATAGTGGAAGTTGTCCTACACATAAACCTCCTCTGTCTTGTCTCCCTCACTTCAGCCATGAAGGTCTTCAAAGGCTAATTTGTTTATTTTTCTTTATATTTTGTGTTTTCTTTATTATTTTGTATTATATTACAATCCTGTAATCATTTTTATATGAATTTTTTTGGGTCATGGAATGAATAATCTGAGTTTCCATTATTATGGGGAAATTCGCTTTGATATACAAGTGCTTTGGATTACAAGCATGTTTCTGGAATGAATTATGCTCGCAAATCAAGGTTTTACTGTATTCTAAACTTTAACCCTTTGTTCATCTAATTATAGTTTGTGAGCCTTCTGTGTGATACCTACTGTATTAAACACAAGGAAAGAATTATAGGTTTCCATGTGGTGTGAGTAGAAATAAGGAGAATTAGAAAATGAGAAGGTTAAAAAAAATGAGAAAAAAAAAATGAGAAGGTTGGAAGTATAGGGAATTCCGTCCAGAGGAAATGATAACTGGAACTGATGATTTTTATGGAGTAGAGATGAAGAGCATTGACACATCATAGTTGAAGAAGTCGAAGAAAGGTTGTCTCATCAATGTAGGAGTTGTTTACAATGATAGCAAGAATTAGATACAGAGAAAGGCGCCAAAGTCTCAAGGCAGGAGAAGTTAGTAGGTAACAGAGGATAGATGTCATTAGGCTCAAAGGACCAGAGTTTTTAAAGTATGAAGGTAGAGTTGTGGACTATAGTCTGTAATAGAGAACTAAAATAATATTTTGATATCCCCCTTGCTTTTTTCCATATCCTCCTCCCAACCCTTGCCAAGTCTGAATGAAAATGAAAGATGATGGGAAAATAAGAAATTTCATCCAAGAAATTCTGAAAGGGAAGCAAGACCTTTATTTTAGTTGAGGCAAAAAAAAAAGGGGGGGGGAACAGTTATTTTTAAATATGTTGAGGAGGCATGGGACTAGATGGTGGGATATAACTGTAGGGCATAAAAGAAAACCTTGGGCGAAAGGTTAGCAGTGGCATTTATCTAAGGACTATGTGAGAATATTAGTATCAGAATTCCTCAACCTTCTGATTGATTAGTGAACTTGTGGTGAAATATGACCTGAAAGGATCTCCTTACAGTTTGGAAATACCTGTTTTCTAAAAACATCTTAATCCTCTGTGAGCGTATTGTGAACCTTTAAAAATATCCTCATCCTTGAGTTGTCTCCATTTGTGACCTGAAGCTAGAGTTCCATATGTCAGTTTATGGGAGGAGCCTCAGGTTGGCAAGGTATTCTCCAGTGACCTAATGGTACTTCAGGGTCAGCAATAAGACTACATACTCCCTTCATCAGTGACCATTTTATAATGGCTGTCTCAAGGGTTCCAAAATGTTTTAGATACTGCTGTGTATTTTAGTAATGATTGAATTATCTAATATTAGTCTTTGTGTTCATATACCAGTGTTATATTTTAGTTAGTGCCATTGGTATTGTGTTTGTTCCTTAGGGCTACCATAATAAATTACCACAGACTAGGTCACTTAAAACAGAAATTTGTTCTCATACTTCTGGAGACCGGAAATTCCTAATGAAACTGTCAGAAGGATTGATTCTTTCTGGGAGCTCTGAGGGAGAATCCCTTCCATGCTTCTCTCCCAGCTATTGGTGGCTACTGGCAACCTTTGGCATTCCTTGGTTTGTGGCACCATAACTCCTGTCTCTGCTTCCAGCTTCACATGTTCACATGGCTTTCCCCTCTGTGTGTCTGTGTCTTAAATGTCCCTCTCCTTTCACTTATAAGAACGCTAGTCATTTGATTTAGGGACCACCCTAAATCTAGGATGGTTTCATTTTAAGATCTTTAACTAACTTACATCTACAAAGACCCTCTATCCAAATAAGATCACATTCATAGTACCAGGAATTAGGACTTGAACATATCTTGTTGGGGGGAGGTCACTATGTAACCTATTATGAGTATCTAACACTTTTTTCATTTAGTTAGGATAGAGTGATTGATCCTAGCAGATTTTTTTTTTTTCTTTTTTTTACAGATTGGTTTCTAGTATTGTTCGGCTGTTCTCCTTGATGAGTATTTCCTAGTTATGTGTTTTTTATTAGATTTGAGACTTTTTTTTAAATTATTTTTTATTTATTTATTAATTTATTGTATTAATTTATTTATTATTTATATTTATTTTGAGAGAGTGGGGGAGGGGCAGAGGTGAGGGCAGAGAGAGAGATTCCCAAGCAGACTCTATGCTGTCAGCACAGAGCCCGACATGGGGCATGACTCCATGTACTGTGAGGTCATGACCTGAGCCAAAATCAAGAGTTGGATCCTTAACCAACTAAGCTACCCAGGCGCCCTGAGATTTGAGATTTTAATGTATAGCCGTTATGTTTACAAATCCTTTAGTTGAAAGTATTTGAGCCAGGTAGAAAGGAAAAGAAGCATCTCTGTCTCATCCACATGTTAGATGGGAGATGAATCCTTTATGAAAAATTGTTACAGTAGTGAATCTTTAGTGTCTTTAGATTGTTTCTGGGTTGGACAGTTTTTTTCAGGAAATTGCTTTAATATACCATCATCATAGCTGTTGTAAGATGAAAATAATTTCAGACTCCCCACAAAGAATATTCATTTATACCTGGGTCATATTATAGTACTCAGCTTTCGTATGTTATGATCTCTGTTTTCGTATTTTCTTCTAGAAATGCTGTATTTGCAAGAAAACTGGTGCTTCAATTGGATGTGTTGCACCCCGATGTAAACGAAGTTATCATTTTCCATGTGGACTTCAGAGAGAATGTATTTTCCAATTTACTGGCAATTTTGCGTAAGTTAATTAACTATTGAATATGAATGATGAATGTTAGGGAAAAGTAGAAAATGGATATGGATATCCCAATGATAATTCCTTTGTAAAATTTCTTTTCAGAGCTACACTGAGTTTACACATATATGTACATTTATGTTTTAAATACTTCCCTCTTGGGGCGGCTGGGTGGCGCAGTCGGTTAAGCGTCCGACTTCAGCCAGGTCACGATCTCGCGGTCCGTGAGTTCGAGCCCCGCATCAGGCTCTGGGCTGATGGCTCAGAGCCTGGAGCCTGTTTCCGATTCTGTGTCTCCCTCTCTCTCTGCCCCTCCCCCGTTCATGCTCTGTCTCTCTCTGTCCCAAAAATAAATAAACGTTGAAAAAAAAAAATTAAAAAAATAAATAAATAAATAAATACTCCCCTCTTTTATGGAGTCATCACTGTCTTCAAAGTCTTAGAAATTGCCAGTGTAGAATGGGCTTAACAATTAATATTCACTTTCAGCTTTCAACTCTAGAATATGTTACGGAACCCTTAAATTACTCATATTTAATAAAAATTTCCACCTTTCATAAGTCTAGATTTTTATGTCATGTTTTTAGATTTAGGATCCACTTTTCTTCCACAGGGCCAGATATATTTCTCATTGAGTAAATTAAAGGCATTTAAATTTGGTGGAGTCCAAAAATAAATATTATGCCCTGGAGTGCCCCAGACAATGTTTACTTCCTGAATCAAGCTTTAAACATCAAAATTTATTAATTTTAGTATTTGATATTATTAGTGTCCTATTTCTTGTGGTCTTTGTGTTCTTGAACTATTTAATGGATTGTTACCATGTATAAAACTGCAGTTTAGAAAATACAAGAGGAAATAAATTTAGTGACTTAAAATAAGTTTTTACTTACATTTTATGTGTTACTTGATTAAAATATTTTTTAAGTTTAAATTCCTTCTTTTGTGCATTGTTGAGTATAATGGTGTTGCTAACAATATTATTACATAGGATTCTCAACATAATACTAGTTACTGAAATTCTGTGAGTTAAGTCTTAAGCAACAAAAGGTACACATTCTGAATGTCCAGCTCTCCTTGCTCATAGATTGTGAAATGGATTTTTTTAAATATCAAATTTATTGTCAAATTGGTTTCCATACAACACCCAGTGCTCATCCCAAAAGGTGCCCTCCTCAATACCCATCATCCACCCTCCCCTCCCTCCCACCCCCCATCTACCCTCACTTTGTTCTCAGTTTTTAAGAGTCTCTTATGCTTTGGCTCTCTCCCTCTCTTACCTCTTTTTTTTTTTTCTCTTCCCCTCCCCCATGGACTTCTGTTAAGTTTCTCAGGATCCACATAAGAGTGAAAACATATGGTATCTGTCTTTTTCTGTATGACTTATTTCACTTAGCATAACACTCTCCAGTTTTTTTTTTAAGTTAGTAATAGTCAAGCTTTATTAGGTAAAGAGGTAGAGACAGAACAACTTCAAATTCTCATTATCTTACAATACTATTTCTCAACTTTTTATTCATTATCACTCCTTTAGAGAGAAATATGAAGTTAAATTTAAATGATACCCATTCATATGAATGTCTTACAACCACGAATTTATTTTTCCTTTACTTTTTCTTTTTTCTTTTTTTTTTTAATTTACATCCAAATTAGTTAGCACATAGTGCAACAGTCATTTCAGGAGTAGATTCCTTAGTGCCCCTTACCCATTTAGCCCATCCCCCCTCCCTGTGAGATGGATTTATAGTGCCAAGGTTCCTGTCTATTGTAGGTTAATTATGATACAAATGAGTTTTCTTTTATTAAATGCAAATTACAATGCTAGCCTGATTGTGCTTTGCAATTTATTAGATGTTATTTTTAAATAATTTATATTTTTAGGTCATTTTGTTGGAACCATCGACCTGTTCAAATAATTACATCTAATAATTATAGAGACTCCTTACCATGTACCATTTGCTTGGAATATATTGAGCCTATTCCAACTTACAGCATATTACGAAGTCCTTGTTGTAAGAATGCTTGGTTTCATAGAGACTGTTTACAGGTAAGATATCTTGTAAACTTTTTCTGATATAAAATTTGTTGCTTGCTGATTTGAATTTCATTTCATTTATTTTATTTTTTTTAAGTTTATGTACTTAGTTATTTAAGTAATCTCTACACCCAACATGAGGCTTGAACTCACAACCCTGGGATCAAGAGTCATATGCTCCTCCAACTGAGGATGGCAAGGTGCCCTGATTTGAATTTTAAATTGGAAAGAGTTGACATGTGTATTTTACCTGTACTTGTAACTTTTAAAAACAGCTTAATTAAAGCATATTTTACATATGAAATATACTGTACTGAAGAATTACTGTATTGAAATTTACTCTTTTGAAGTGAATATCAAACTAATATTTTAATAAATAGTTTAGAATACTACCTTTTAGTTTTTATTATGCTTGAACATTTTTGTTGTTTTTACCTAAGGCTTTTGTTTGTATTTCACAGTGAATAAAACACAGATTTAATTCCCAAGTTCATTTACATATTTAAGCTTAGAAGACCAAGATATGTGAAATGATAATTTAACTGTAAGCTAAGATACTTAAATGTTAAGAGGCCTTTAAAACAAAAACAAAAACAGAAACAACTGTGGTCAACACTATATGACAGCTTCTTGACAGGGACTGATTACTGTTTAATGAATTAAAAGCATTAGTTCTTTTTGAAAGCCACCTTGTATGTTAAACTTGATGACAAGTTATTAAGTAGATACCATACAACACATAACATTAAGTAATTGAACAGTTATTTGATTCAGATGATTCTTGAAGATTTTAAAAAGATCTCACTTATTGATAACATCATATACAATAATGTACATGTGTGAACCGGCCAACTGATAGTTACAGTTAATAGAATGCCAAATAATAAAGGATTTAAGTTTAATGCTTTTATTAAAGTTTGGCTTTTATTATTGTTTAATAAAATATAATGTTATTATTGATTATAGGTTATCCACAAAAGTACTTTTTAAAGTTAAAAGATGTTATAAATCCTCATATTTCAAGGCAGTCTTAAAAGTATTAATAATAGTAAAGTACTTGAATGAATCAAACAATAGGCAACAACTTCAGTTTCTTCTCAAGTAGTGGTCACTCAGCCCAGTAAAAAATAAACTTTCAAAATTACAGTTTCTCATAATAAACCCTCTGCAGTTTCACCAGGGGTTGTCCCCTACCTTTGAACTTACAAATCTTTTAAGCCATCCTGATCATTATGTAGAAATAGAGAATATTCAAATGCACCTAATGGACCCTACTTTGTAGCACATGTGGATAGAATGAGTGAAGCACAGAAGTTGAGTGTGGGATCTGATGATGGTGTCTACACTCAAGCTCTTTTGGTACACCAGAAGGCCAGAATAGAACAACTTAAAAAGAACTCGAAATTCAAAAGAAAAAGCTGGTTAAACTAAAATCTGAGGTCATTGAAATGGAAAATATTCTAACTCAGGGGCACCTGAAAAGATTAAATTCCACATCCCCAAATATCTTCTCTCAAAGAAATGTAGCAGTTTAGAATTGTAGTAGACCATTCCAGATTGACCTTGACATTAACCAAAGAAATTGATCTTTTTTAAACCTGAGGACCACATTTTAATCTCAGCACTATTCATAACTTCTATGACAATGTGGGATTTGTAGATCCTGTGCCACCAATACCCAAAGATCAAAGGTCCACTATCAAAACACCAAGGACTCAAGACACAGAAGATGGTGAGGGGTCTCAGTGGAATTGTACTGCCTGTATTTTTTTGAACTATCCAGCCTTAATCTGCTGCAAACAATGTGAGATGCCAAGGCATCTGAGCCAAAAAGCCTTATGTCTATAAAGTCACATGTGAAGTTCAAGAAACTGGTCTGTCATCCAAGTTTTTCACAGTGCTATTCACAGTACATAAACTTAAATAGCATAGTCATCCTATGCTACATAGGATTGTGTCAGAGTGATGGTGTGACAAGATGCTGTTACTCTAATGTTAAATGTCAGTCCACAGAGCTAATAATACCTTAATAATAATACCTTGCCTTAATCTGCTGCAAACAATGTGAGATGCCAAGGCATCTGAGCCAAAAAGCCCTATGTCTCTAAAGTCACATGTGAAGTTCAAGAAACTGGTCTGTCATCCAAGTTTTTCACAGTGCTATTTCACAGTACATAAACTTAAATAGCATAGTCATCCTATGCTACATAGGATTTTGTCAGAGTGACGGTGTGACAAGATGCTGTTACTCTAATGTTAAATGTCAGCCCACAGAGCTAATAATACCTCAATCTAATGTCATGGGCAGTTGAAATTCATCTTGGTTGCCCACTGTCTAACCATGTACAGTGTTACCAGTAGCCCATTATGGATAATTCTTGTTATATTAATGCCTAGGTGTTCCCAGTTACCTTTTCACCCTCATGTCACTACTGAGTTTTGATGGGAGGAAAGAGTAGAATGATGGCTTTCTTTTCTTTTCTTTTCTTTTCTTTTCTTTTCTTTTCTTTTCTTTTCTTTTCTTTCTTCCTCTTTCTTTCTTTCTTTCTTTCTCTCTTTCTCTCTTTCTCTCTTTCTTTCTTAAGCTTTCAGTGAGGGGGTGCCTGGGTGGCTCAGTTGGTTAAGTGTCGGACTCTTAATTTTGGCTCAGGTCATGATCTCCTGGTTTGTGAGACTGAGTCCCACGTTGGGCTCTGTGCTGACACAGAACCTGCTTGGGATTTTCTCTCTTCTCTCTTCTCTCTTTCTCCCTCCCTCCCTCCTTCTCTCCCTCTCTGCTCCTCCCCAGCTCACATGTGCTCTCTCTCTCTCAAAATAAAATAAAATTAAATTTAAAAAGTTTTCAGTGAAACACTACAAACATGAAGAAAAAGAACAAGGTTTAATTATTTAAAAACTGTTGCTGCCTCATAGTGCCAGTGGATAGGGGAAGAACTTCATGAATTCGTGGAACTCTTGGCCTTGTCTTTGTTGTCCCAAAAACTTCACTAGGTAAAGCCAGCTTCTGGGATCTAAGGATGAAAAGGAAAGCAGCATGTGTTGTTTGTACAAACATGCAGTGAAATATCCCAAAGCTTTTCCAACTGTACCAATCTTGAGTCTGCTTTAAGGGATTTCTTTATTATTTTCTTTATTTCTATGTGTATAGTGTGGTAATATTTTGTTAACTGATTTTCTTGTTTCGTCTTAATGATTAAGCATATTGATGTCCCTTTTAGCTTTACCTGAGAAAAGCAGTGCCTTAAAATTAAAAAGCATTAATAAAATGAAACCGTGCACAACTTTTCTGTACTTTGTCCTCATGAGTGCCAGTGTTCTGTGAAGACATACAGACAGATGCTGGCCAGTGTATTGCAGGAAATACTACAGGACTTATGTCTCTAAGTCACACTGTGTACTGAGTTTAGCAGTGGGTGGCACAACACAGCATTTAGTCTTCCACAGGGAAGCTTAAAACAAAAGGTTTTTAACCCACTGATAGAACAACAACCTTAAGCAGAACTTTCATAAGAGATTACTGTTGGGAAAGTACAGTTTTCAAAACCTGCAAGAGCAGCAGTACGTACAGCCCTTTTTGGGGAGAAGCTTAAATGCTTTACTGTTGGGACAATCAGTATCAAACCTGACTTGGTAGCAATATCATGTATATTTGTAAAATGAAGCTAGTCATGTTTAGGACAATTAAAGAAAAGCTGAGAAAAAGAAAAGCACACGCAAACTTGAACACTGAAGCAACCTCAAACATATCTTTATTTTGATGATATATTTTGATAAAGAAAGTAAATCAGATAATCAGGAATGTATATAACTAAATGAAATAAACAACAGTATGCATTTTAAAAAACAGAATTATGAAATTATATATTCATGCTTAACAGTGGGGTAAAGGGACGTGACAAAAATGTAACAAAAGGTAGGAGATAATGTTACCTGTCACCCACTGTAAATGTCTGCAAAAGAGATTTTTTATGTGAGTTAGGATTATTACAGGTAATCTTAGATGAATGTCAAAACCTTGACTTCTAGGTTGTATCTGGGAAGGAATATGACAGTCCTAGTTATACCATAGACCCAAAAGCCCTTAATATGGTACATTATGTTTTAAAATGAGGCCTTGTTTTTTAGCTTCATCTGATAAATCAGTTTTTATTTGTATTATTAATAAAATGTAATTTAGATAAAGAAAAATACCTGAGTAGTTTTTTGGGTTTTTTGTTTGCTTGTTTGTTTTCGTTTTTTTTTTTTTTGTTTTTTTGTTTTTTTGCATGAGCCTTGAACTTTTTTATATTTAGGATTATTCAGTTAAAAATGGCAGGGCGGAGCCTAATTTTGTTGGGTAAATTTCATAAATTCTGTCAATTCTTACAAAGAAGTATTTGTAAAAAAGGATCCAGAGAGTGCAATTCATAAATATCAGGAAGAGTTATCTTTGCCTAATGAGGAACAGTTCACATTTTATGACAATTTTACAAAAACAGTTTTTTCTTCATTAAGAATTTGTATTTGAAAGAATGTAATTATTACCAAATGTATCCTCTTGTTAATTTGTAAGAGTATATTATTTTTCAAAACAATTAAGATTTGTCTCAATTATTTGTTGATAATGAAACAGGTCTCAGACTTGACCCTAGTATTCATATGGCTTTGTGTGAACACTGAAAATACCAAATTTCTAATCCCATCATTAAAAAGTTAAAATAATATTCTTACAACAGTGTAGGCCTACTTTATGCAAATATAATATAAAATCACAGCCACACGAACACCTATGACAAATACTAACATGCCTTTATTACTTGATTAGAGCCCAGTAAAAGCTAATTCTTGAGTCATGTTCAGTAAAGGAGCTGACAGTGCTTTGCCATTCTGTCACAAGTCTTAACTGAAATAGTAAATGGAGTTTTTCCCATTATATATCAATACCCAAAGAAAAAAAATTTCTTTTAATTAAAAAAAAATTTTTTTTTAATGTTTTTATTTATTTTTGAGACAGAGAGAGACAGAGCATGAGCAGGGGAAGGGCAGAGAGAGAGGGAGACACAGAATCCGAAGCAGGCTCCAGGCTCTGAGCTGTCAGCACAGAGGCTGATGCTGGGCTCAAACTCATGGACTGTGAGATTATGACCTGAGCTGAAGTCGGACACTTAACCGACTGAACCACCCAGGCGCCCCTCAAAGAAAAAAAAATTTTTGATTCCTGAACTTCATTAACATAAAAAAGTCGAAGGAAAAACAGACTGAAGAAATAGAATGAGAATTGTATTTGGTTAAGCATATTTCATCATTTGTGACCACTACATTGGGATTTTGTGAGGAGAGCATGCAGATTAATATTTTAAAAATTGGTGGTGCCTGGGTGACTCAGTTATGTGTCCAATTTGATTTCGGCTCAGGTCATGATCTCACCATTCGTGAGTTTGGACCCCACATTGGGCTGTGTGCTGACAGCACAGGCCCTGTTTGGGATTCTCTCTCTGCCCCTCCCCTGCTTGTGTGCACACACGCTGTCTCTCTCAAAACAAATAAGCATTTAAAAATTGATGGAAACTTTTCACTCTGTGTATGTAGAGAATTGCCACTATTCTTGTTCAGTTTGGATTCCTCCATCATTGCAATGGTCTTGTTGGTATCTTCCATATGCCCCATGTTGTTGTTTTTTTCCTCCATACTAGACACTTTCATGTATTATATACTCTATTTACTAAGATCTTGGTATCTGTGTACAGTTGCTTAAAAACCCTTTAGTTCATAGATTTTAGTAACTTGTTGCTTCCCTCGCACATTTTTAAAGTTTATTTATTTATTTTGAGAGAAAGGGAGGGGTAGAGAGAGAGGGGGAAAATCCCAAGCAGGCTCCAGCTGTCATCACGGAACCTGACCATTGGGGCTCCACGTGTCTATCTCTAGAACCTTGAGATCATGACCTGAGCCAGAATCAAGAGTCGGGGCAACCGACTGAGCCACCCACACACCCCTTCCCTCCCACATTCTTTGTGTGTGTGTGTGTGTGTGTGTGTGTGTCCCACTTGCTACTTGGTGGTTGCTTTTGTTTATATTTTACTTATTTAAGTAATTTCTACACCAAATGTGGGACTTGAACCCATGAGCCTGAGACCAAAAGTTGCTCACTCTTCTGACATAGCAGTTAGGTGCCTCACTACTAATGTTTTTTGAACCTCAAGTCTAATTTGTTTTCATTATCATTCATAAATTCCCCATCTATCCGCTCAACCTGGTAGCTATTTTTGTGTATCTTTATTTGTTGCTAGCCTCTGCCTTAACCCTCTGTGATATAACTTTAGACACTTTTTTTTTTAAGCTAGACTTTCGAAGGAGCCTACTAACTGTCCTTTTCTCCTGCATGCTTTATTCCTTACCAGTTTTTCACATACATTACTGGCTTTGATTTACCTGTCTAACCTCATTACTGAGTTCAGTATTGCCAGCATGTAATCCCGAAGTATATTATTAATTAGTTCCCTGATCACATTGTGCTCTCTCTTGCCATGGAAACTTGATATGTGCAATTCCATTTCCTTATAATGTCTTTTGTCCTATTTTCCTGGTAAACCTTTGTTTCCTCTTCCAAATTTTGCTTTGACCTCGCAATTCCTGTGACATTTTTGTCAGGCTCTTACATAGACTTAGGTACTTCTTCCTCTCTCTTCCATGTATATACTTAAAGACACACTCTTTTACAAATTATAATTGTACCTCACAAAAATTCCTTGATATAGGATCTAAGTTATTTTATGTTTCTATTTTTGGTACATAGCATAGTGTTCAGCACCTACACAATGGGGGGTAAATAGTTATTAAATGAATATGTGCTGCTAGTTTTTTTAAATAGAGATTGGCTACTCTTTCTAATAGGTTTATAGTTTTCTGTTTCCTTGTACTCTCTGCCTGAGGGCTCTGTATTTCTATGTGCTGAAAGTGAGAATAGGTTTTATAATTCTCCCCTCTTAGGAAAAAAGTAACTTTGAGATTGAGTTAAAAACAGAACCAAGAATGATTTATAGTAATACTTATTTAAACACCCTTCCAGATGAAGTAAGTCAATATTTTTACTGTTTTATTCACAGAGAGTGATGGATAACACAATATTTGAGGACAATAATGACATTAGGGGCACCTGGGTGGCTCAGTCAGTTGAGTGTCTGACTCTTGATTTCGGTTCAGGTCTTGGCCTCATGATAGTGGGTTTGGGTCCCACGTCGAGTTTTGTGCTGACAGCATGGAGCCTGCTTGGGATTCATTCTCTCCCTCTCCCTCTCCTCTCCCTCTCTCTCTCTTTCTCTCTCCCTCCCTCCCTCTCTCCCCCTCTCCTACTTGCTCTCTCACATAAGTAAACAGTAAAAAAAGAAAATGACCTAAGAAAGAAAAAATAACAAAGGTTGAGAAAAATATGTGAGTGATAGATGTAAAGCTAAGAATAGCCGATTCATTAACAATTATTTTTGATCATTGGGGGAAAAAAATCTCAAAATTTTAGCAATAGAATAACTTCATTTATCAAAGCTTGAGAACTAGCATAGAAAATTTGTTTTCATAATATATTAAGTCAAAAATATCACATGTTCTGTTAGCTGTTATAATTTATAATTAAATTGTTAACAATGGATTTCTGTTTTCTATTACAGGTTCAAGCAATAAATGCAGGAGTGTTTTTCTTTAGGTGCACAATATGCAATAATAGTGATATATTTCAGAAAGAAATGTTGAGAATGGGAATTCATATTCCTGAAAAGTGAGTACCATTTAGCCTTTGACAAAAAAGATAATTTAAATGTAGTATTTAATAACAGTGGAAATAATCAAAATAATCATTTATGAATGATTAAAATTATAAATAAGCAGCCATCTTAAATGGGGAAATGTAAAGCTGCTGCCCCCCCCCCCCCAAAACTGCCTCCTTCTTCCCAGATTGCTAGTTCTTTTTTTTTTTTTTTAATTTTTTTTTTTCAACGTTTATTTATTTTTGGGACAGAGAGAGACAGAGCATGAACAGGGGAGGGGCAGAGAGAGAGGGAGACACAGAATCGGAAACAGGCTCCAGGCTCTGAGCCATCAGCCCAGAGCCTGACGCGGGGCTCGAACTCACAGACCGCGAGATCGTGACCTGGCTGAAGTCGGACGCTTAACCGACTGCGCCACCCAGGCGCCCCCCAGATTGCTAGTTCTTGAGGGCAGGGGCTGTGACTTAAATGTCTCATTAATTGACTTACAGTCTCTTAATAAATACCTCAGTGTGTACAATATTAATTGGTTGACTTATACCCAAGTAACAGACTTCACAATGGTATGTATAAATTATCTAAGAGAATCAGGATGTGGTTTAAAGTGTATAAGAAGGATTTTCTTAATACTTAAAGAGGAGGAATCCAGAAATAATGGCACTAAACTTGACGTTTAAAAATTAGAAGTGAAATATTAGGAAAAATGTAAATTTTAGAAAATTTCTAATTTTTCATTTAACATTTGAATATTCACTGTAAGAATAATTAACTGTAGGATAAAATGACACTAATAGATATATATCTTGAAGAGAATGATTAATCCTAAAAAACAAAAGTTTTATCCTTATCCCCAAGTATGTGAAAAGTTTTTTTTATATTCATTACCAATCCTTTTATGTAAAATTTTAGTTCAAAGTGTATTTTATATCTTTCTTCATTTACAGAGATGCATCTTGGGAATTAGAGGAAAATGCTTATCAAGAACTTCTGCAGCACTATGAGCATTGTGATGTCCGGAGATGTCGTTGCAAAGAAGGGCGAGACTATAATGCACCTGATAGGTATGTTGGGAAGTCCCATGTGTTTAGTGTCCTTATTTAAACCGTCGGTTGAGGAAGTAGTTTTCTAGTTCGTGAAATGTAGTTTGGCTCTTAGAATGTTTGAAGTTTTAACTTGCAGGTATATTTATTAAATGCGTTTTTACAGAGAAATTATTGTTGTCCGCATAGTTGTAACTTATTTCTGTGGTGTATTTACTGAGCCTTCATTTTCTAGAGCTACACTGTCCTATATGGTAGCCACTAGCCACATTGACTGTTGAACACTTGAAATGTGCCTACTCCAAATTGAGAAGTGGTTTAAGTGTCTTCATTTGCTAAGCCTGCCTTAACAACAGAAATTTATTTTCTCACCATCCTAGAGATTAGAAGTTCCAGATAGAGGTACCCGCAGGTTTTATTTCTGCTGAAGCCTCTCTCCTTGTCATGCACATGGTTCCCTTCTAACTTTGTCTTCGCATGATTGTCCCTCTGCCTGTTTCCTAATGTTCTTTTCCTGTAAGAACACCAGTCATATTAAATTAGGGCCCATCTATATGACCTCATTTTATCTTAATTATGTCTTTAAAGGCCCTATCTTCAAATACAGATACATAGTGAGGTGTACTGGGTTTGGGGACTCCAACTTATGAATTTGGAGGGGACACAATTCAGCCCATAACAGTAAGACAAAAATAACTTAAAGTATCTTGTTAATAAGTTTTATCTTGTTAATAAGTTTTAAAGTATCTTGTTAATATAATTTTTTATATTTGTTTTTATATTGATTACATGTCAAGCAAAATCATATTTTGGAAATGTTGAAATTCGTTTCATCTGTTTCTTTTACCTTTTTCAATCATGTACTAGGAAAGTTTAAATTAAATGACTCGCATTGTGTTTCTTTTGGATGGCACTATTCCATAGCTTAATTTAACTAAAATAATCTAGCAGTATTCTTTTGGATCACTATAAAAAGGGTTTGGCATTTGAAATTTATTGATTATTCTTAAGTACTGTCAGTGGATATTGGCTCTAATCTGAATCAGTAATCATTATGTGCCCTCTGTGTACACTATACTGTGTTGGATACTAGAAATCAAGAGTATCTTCCATTTTTTAAGATGTAGAATAAACAGTAACCAATCTAGTTTTGTTGAAATTTATGGAGGATATTTCAATAAATTTTTAATCCCTGTTATGCAATCTTACTTAACATGGCAAGCTGAAACTTAAAGTGCAAAGCAGAATATTGGGAGCCTTGTTTCTCATGGAAAGTGATTTGGCTGGGTAAGATACCTCTTATTTGCAAAGACTCAGCTGATGTCTTGCCAGCTTTGAAAAATTTCCCTAAGCAGCTCTTACCACTCCTGATTTCCCATTCTGGGCTGGTTTTTTTTCTTTTGTGTGCATGTTACAATATGATTGACATTATTCAAGTTTGTTTTTTTCATTAGACTAAAAATTCTTTAAGGGCAGAGATCTTATCAAAGATGGCAAGTGTTGTATATTCTTATGTGACTGGTGATCCTGATTATTCATTTGTAAACACCAACAATACCCCCTCTAAAGAGTTGTGCTGACACACAGATAAGATGATGTATATAGATGTGCTTTGTAAACAATAAGGTATTTTAGATTTCTTTTTTTTTTTAAGCTTATTTATTTATTTTTTGAGGGCAGGTTCGGGGGCAAGCATGAGTGGAATCCCAAGTAGGCCCCACACTGTTAGTGCAGAGCCTGATGTAAGGCTCAAACCCATGAACCGTGAGATCATGACCTGAGCTGAAATCAAGAGTCAGACGCTTAACCAGTCAAGCCACCCAGATGCCCCAGCACTTTAGATTTCTAAGAAGCAAATACGTTCATTAATGCTGATATTTTCTAAATTTATTCACCCAGTCAGTAGTTACCAAGCTCCCTTTTCTTTCTAGCAGTTATTCGAGATTGCTATCCCTTCTCATTTCTCCTGGGGCACAATACCTGCCATTTGAATGCTTTTTCTGGTAATCTCACTCCCTCGTCCTAGTGATAGAAAAGCAGTTTTGCTGAAAGGCACCATGGTGTAGTGGTTAGGAGCATGGGCCTGAATGAAGTCGGGTAAACTAGGTTGGAAGCCTCACTGAGACTTACTAGCAGTGTAAATTTAATTGGGCAAGTTATTTACCCGTCTATGCTATGGTTTCCTCTTCTTTAAAATGAAGGGTAACAGTGGTTTTCCCTACATTTTAAAATTACAAGGATTAAACTTTTCGTATAAGAGTGAGAACTGGTCCTAGTGTATATTAAGTGCTGTGCTCTTCTTTCTCTTCATCATCATTTGGCAGAACTATCGGGGGAAGCTGGGGAGACACACAGCTGTAGACCCATATCCCATATCCACACAGAGAGAGTTTCACCTATATCTACTGGACGGGAGGGTTTCCAGTTGCCTCTCTCATCACCTACACATCCATGCACTCAGGGAATGTATATCCATTTTGATTCATTGAGGGTCTACTCATAATCAAACGAAAAGTAGGCACCACACCACAACCCATACCCACACCTATACAGAAAACACATATACCACACAGCCTAGTGGGAAACATGGGGGTGGGGGTGGGGGTGGAGGGGAACAAATAAGAGAATATGAATATGGGCAAGATAGTAACATCTGGATCCTGTTGAGCTGCCCAGTATCGGTGTCTGAACAATCTTTTGTAGGAAGTAGTTCCTCACATTGAATTGGAAAGATATTTTAGGTAAATAATATATTTAATGAATGCTTCTTCCATGTTGGACGCATTCACATAGCAATCTCCCTTTGGCTGTAGTAATTTCCAAATATAAAAGAAATTTTTTTCTTTCTTAATCATATTCTTTCTAGTGTTTATATTTTTGTGTATGTGCATGTACATGTTGATATTTAGTTTAGGTCTTTTAAATTAGCGAATATTTAGAGGAGGAGGTTATAAACATAATAAATGAAATAGGAAAAAAATACTTGAAGAAAAAGTAATATAGTATCAAAGCAGATAATCTATTTTTCCTCCTTTTGTAGAAGAGCTGGTTATATGTGGTTATATGTGCTGGCCTATGGTAGTGCTAGTGGTTGGAATTAGACCAAGTTAATACCAAAATGTAAACATCTGTTTCTCTTTATATCCTCAGCAAATGGGAAATAAAGCGCTGTCAGTGTTGTGGTTCTAGCGGAACACATTTAGCTTGTTCCTCATTACGATCATGGGAACAAAATTGGGAGTGTTTGGAATGTAGAGGTATTCTCTACAATTCAGGTAATATTTTGCAATTTTGAATAAAGAATTTTTTTTCAAATGTATATTATTGAAAAGTTTCTTCCTATATTTCTATAATGCTAACATAGGGTTTTAAATCTGCAGAGGATTTCCAAAAAGCCAAAAAGCATACATTACCCAACACTAATAATGTGGGAATAACTGATTGTTTGTTGGAAGAATCATCACCTAAATTACCCAGACAGTCACCTGGAGCCCAGCATAAAGATCTTCTGAGGTATGTATTTTGAATTGGAGAAAAATATAAACTTTTTTTTTTTTTTAAGTAAGCTCTATACCCAATGTGCAGCTTGAACTCATGACCCCAAGATCAAGAGTCACTTGCAGTAACAACTGAGCCAGCCAGGCAATCCCTATAAAACTCTATTTTGAAAAAAATTACAATAGGAAGTAGCTTTATACACTTAGCATATTAGCTGATGTTAGTATTCTGGAAGAGTGTGTTTTTTCTTTTTCTTTTCCTTTCCTTTTTTTTTAATGTTTATTTTTGAGTGAGAGACTGTGAGCAGGTGAGGGGCAGAGAGGAAGGGGGACAAAGTATCCAAAGCGGGCTCCGTGCTGACAGCAGAGAGAGATCATGACCTGAGCCACAGTTGGACACTTGACCAGCTTAGCCACCAAGCATCCCTGAAAGGCGTTTTTTGTTTCGTTTTTATTTTTGTTGTAATGTTTATTTATTTTGAGAGAGAGAGCAGGGGAGTGGCAGAGAGCAAAGGAGAGAGAGAATCCCAAGCAGGCTCCAGGCTGTCAGTGCACAGCCTGATGTGGGGCTTGAACTCACAAAACGTGAGATCATGACCTCAGCCAAAATCAAGAGCTTAACCAACTAAGCTACCCAGGTGCCCCTGGAAGAGTGTTTTTTAAACTATAGGACCAACATATCATCATGAAGTCAGTGTAACCGACATGAAAAAAAGAAAAACAGGCTAAAATAGAATGTAAAATATCAGATTGCACTGCACATAGAAAGAATGTGTATGAAATTTATTGTGTACTAAATCATGATGTAAAATACATATTATAGATCATTTTAAAGGTAGTTTAAAATATCAAGTATACTGTGTTACTTTATTAAAAGGAATCATTTAATATAGATACTATTTTTTTACTTTATAATCATTTGCTTAATATATTTGCTGTCAGTGTCAGAGGTCTAAATGTCACCTCTTTAGAAAGTTTAAGACATACTTACAAGTATTATTGTATTGTATTAATGCCTAAATATTTTCCTACCTGGTCCGGTTCACCCCTTCCTTTAGGCAACCTGGTGGTCCCCGGCTCCCAGGAGGTCACCATATTGATGCCGAACTTAGCGCAGACACCCGATTGGCATAACGCACTGCAGCCCAGAACTCCTGTGCTCAAGCTATCCTCCTGGCTCAGCCTTCCTAATGGCTGGGACTACAGGCGCGCACCACCGCGCTCAGCGATGCTTAAATATTTTCATAAAAGCAAAATAAGTAACTTTAAAATCATTCATAAACATTTAAATAAGACTAGAATTACAACCTTATTCTGTGTCAGGTATTTATTCAGCCGAAGTTAAGATTTTTTTTAGTATATATAACTTTACAAAGGAGCTTATGAAAAAAAACAGACAAGTAACATTATAGTAGCTAAACATGTTGAAATATTTTTTGTTAACAGTAGTATCAAGTTTAAACTGAGAAAGTAAAGAATTTCTGTGAAAATATTTGATAACTAGATTTATGGATAGAAATGGAATATGAAGTATTCCAAAAGTGTTTGAATATGAAGCTATTTCAAAAAGTAAAGAATTGCTGTTGTAAGATACCACTTGTGTTAACTGAAAATCTGTTAAAAATGTTTTTATATTACTTTTAGTATCAAAAAAGATGTTCACCTTAGTTTTAAAAATTTTAATATGTAGGTTTCCAAAGATGTTATACCAGGGAAGTTTGATTCCTTGTTCCATGCTTTAGCATCATATTCTAAAAGAGTAGCATTGGCATTTCCATTCCAGGCAGGAGCAAGAAATCAACCTGCTACATGAAGGCATACTTCTGAAGGATAGTCTTAATTTCCAAAAGACTGGTTTTCCTGCAACTTGGGTTAATGAATAGTGAGAGGGTTGTGTGAAGAAAAAAAGCAAAGGCTGACCCACATTGGCGCATTATAATGTTTTAGGATGAGAAAAAATTATACTTGATGTAGAAAGATGATCCATGGACATTGCTCCAAACAGAATTATTTTGAGTACATTAATTCCACGTACAGATGGAGAAATTGAGGCGGGGACAATTGAGTCAGTCCATACGATTGCCTGGAGGTCTTATCAAGACACAGATTGCTAGGCCTCACGCTCAGAGGTTCTGGTTCTGTTTACCTGTTGTGTGGCTCAAGAATTTGCATCTCTGGGGCACCTGGCTGGCTCAGTCAGTGGAGTATGCAACGTTTGATTTCAGGATTGTGGGTTTGAGCCCCACATTGGGTGTCAAGATAACTTAAAATCTTGAAAGAAAAAAAAAAGAATTTGCATTTCTAATAAGTTTCCAGATGATGTTGCTGCCGTTGGTTTGGAACCACACTCTGAGAATTACTGGTCTATACTAAAAAGTACGATTTAAAGGGTTGTGAATTGTGTTTATAATATTAGCTCTGCTGTTAACTAACTCTATGATTAAAAATACATTGTGTAATCTCTTACAACTGTGGTTTTCTCATAGAGTAAGCAAAGATTATATTTGTTCTATTTTTAAAGGATCTCGTGAACTTGAAATACACTTAAGCAACTGTTTATTATAGCCATTGGCCAAGATGGTGAGATTCTGAGCTTCTGACTCTTATATCTGAATCTACTAAAATGATCAAATTTGATATAAAGATCTATCAACATTCTCATAAATCATTTATGACATTACGTTTTAATTTGGTAGGAAATTGGGAAGAAGTCAAGAATTTAGAATCAAGTCAAATAATAGGGGACCTGTTGTGTGCTTTTGGGTGGGAGTTGGTGAAGAACTTCCTTTTAATGTAGTTTTCTATTTTTTTATTGGCTATATAACTGCTGTGTCACATGAAGTACTTTAGAGTACTTAACTTTTATGTTTAAATTCATGTTTTATAGGCAAGGCAGCAAATTTAGAAGAGATATATCAACAATAATAATGGAATTAGGATTTCAAATTAAAAAAAAAGCTAAAAGATTATGGATTAATAAAGCCAATATCTGGAATAGTGCCTTAGATGGATTCAGAAATCAAAACTTTAATCCTTCATACACAATTGAAGTAGCATATGTTAATGAAAATGATAATTTTGGAAGAGAACATCCTGGATCAAAGCAAGAATTCCTAAGTCTCTTAATGCAGCATCTTGAGAATTCACCAATATTTGAAGGGTCCTTGTCTAAGAACTTGTCTCTAAATTCTCAAGGTAATTGTTTTATTTATTATTGTACCTACTGAAGATACCATGTATAAAGAAGGAGATAGTTGGTTAGAATTACTATTCTGTCCTGTGGTCGAAATGTATAGTTCACTTTGTTAATAAAATACCGATTGAATCACAGAAAAGAGAAGGGGGAGTGATACTTTTACAAGTAAATTTTATAGTGAAACGTTTTTTATTTAAGAATATGCTTAATTTCTTTATAACAAATATCCTCCTTGGAGTGAATTCATAATTAACTGTAGCTTCTTAAAAATGTACTTTATATTCATTGTAATTTCATTTGAATAATGTAGCCAAATGGAATGGATGATTATTTGAGCCCTTCTTGTTCACATATTTGGAGTTTGCTGATAGGATGTTTCTTTACAACCTAGGATTTTTATCAGATACTATTCTGGTCCATATGTAATGGATTTTTTTTTTAAATTTTTTTAATCTTTATTTTTGAGAGAGACAGAGACAGAGCAGGGGAGGAACAGAGAGAGAGGGAGACACAGAATCTGAAGCAGGCTCCAGGCTCTGAGCTGTCAGCACAGAGCTCGATGCGGGGCTTAAACTCACGAACCGTGAGATCATGACCTGAGCCGAAGTCGGACACGTAACCGACTGAGCCACCCAGGCGCCTCTGTAATGGATTTTTTAATGTACTTTTGCCTTCAAGAATTTTTTGTGTGAAATTATGTATATGATACTTCTCTGGTAAGGAATTAAAACATGCATCTCAGAAGATGGTTAAAAAACCTTTTTTAATTAAAAAAAAAGCATGGTTAATTCTAGCACTCTTTAGGAGCTTTTATACCACTTTTGCTGTAATAGGAAATTTGAAAGAAGTCTCATTTTATTCCATTTGAATTTCCTTCTATGTATGTCATAGAACTTCCTCACTTTTGCCTGAATCATTAAAATAATTGAGAACTATCAAGATTTATTTGTATTATATGCACTACACTGAGTTTAATTCTAAACTCCTTTTAAAAAACAAAAAACAACAACAACAAAACACACTCCAAATAATCAGCAATGTTAATTCAAGATAGTTTTGGTGCAGTGAATGAGTGCATGAATTCACAAAATCTGAATTCAGTTTCGTACACATCTGCTTCATTAGTTTTACATCCTTAGGTTAATTATGTAGCCCTCTCTGGAACTCAGGGTGTTCAACTGTAAAATGTGAGTGCTAATACATTGCATATAAAGTTATTGTTGAGGAGATTTCATTTAGTTCATGTATTGATAATGTTACTTATTAATAATTTGCTCAGAACAATTTTAAGGAAAATTTACATGATATCTTTTTGATTTATCAAAGTACCTAAAACATTTTATTTATTTTTAAGTTTTTATTTTAATTTAAGGTAGTTAACATACAGTGTTATATTACTTTCAGGTGTACAATATAGTAACTTGACACTTCATATATCACCCTCTGCTCATCATGACAAGTGCACTCCTTAGTCCCCATTACCTATTTAACACATCCCCCCACCTCTGTCCCCTCTGGTAATCATCTGTTTGTTCTCTGTTCTTAAGAGTCTGTTTCTTGATTTGTGTGTGTATCTCTCTCTCTCATATTTTTCCCTTCGCTAGTTTGTTTTGTTTCTTAAATTCCACATATGAGTGAAATCATGGGATATTGGTCTTTTTCTGACTTACTTCACTTAGCTAAAACATTTTAAATGATAATTTTAAAAATATTGAAATCTGTGATTACATGGTAAGATAGCATATACTGTTGGGAGTAAATTTGTGCCATTTGGAAGATAATTTAGCGCTGTGTATCAACAACCTTAAAAATGTTTACGTCTTTTGAACTACTAGCATATGTAGGAATTTATAGTAATCAAGTAACCAAAGATATATAAACAAGAATATGGAAATAGGTGTTAATATTGTGTCTCATATAATTGAAAATGTAACTTAGCTAACATAGCCATTATAAGATGGTTTACATTGTAGCACATTTGTAAATTAGTCTTAATACATTTATTAACTGTAAATTTGAATAATTTTGAATAACAGAAAAAGTTTACAATATAATAAGTGAAAAAATGCAGAAGTCAAACTATTTGTGTATATAGTAATATACATATGAGAAATTTACATCAAAATGTGCACACTGGTTATTCTGGTGATAGGATTATAGGTGATTTTTGTATTAAAAGATTATCTGTATTTACATTTTCCTATTATGGGTCATTTTTTATTCAGAAAAATATATTTAGGTGAGATCTATATTTTATACATGATTCTAATTTCTGTGAATTAAGTTATTTTACATTTATTTAAGTTTTTGGGTATTTAATTTTACTGTATATGTATTCATCACATATGATGGTTATCTTATAATAATAATATAATTATATTTGATGTATTTTTATCTGTATTTACAGCTCTGAAAGAGAATCTTTACTATGAAGCTGGCAAAATCCTTGCCATTTCCTTGGTTCATGGTGGTCCTTCACCTGGTTTCTTTTCTAAAACCTTGTTTAACTGCCTTGTTTATGGACCAGAAAATACCCAACCAATTTTAGACGATGTTTCAGACTTTGACGTGGCGCAAATGATAATCAGGGTAAGAAATGTACTTGTTTATTAAAATAAAGACTGTATTCTAGTTATATTTGAATATAAATGATGGACCTATGATAGAATAATACTTCTCTTTTTGTGGTAGTTAAGGTGTATCATCAGTTCTGTTTACCAGCAGAGTTCACAACCAATTAAGAGATAGATGTTAAGTAAGGTCAGACAACTAGAGATCAAAGGGCCAGGCTTAATGTTGATACAACCAATTGGATAATGTGACTTTGGTCTTTGGTCAAAATGGCTTGTTAACACTTCTCAGAATTAGATGGATTTATCTACCCTGCTAGAAACAACATAAGGCAGGCTCCTTATTGCCTGCTAGAGAGCAGATGAAAGTGTACTTTCCTACAGGCACATGGATATGAAGAGAGCAAGGACTTGGCTTATCAGTCAAAAAACTTACTCTAACTCCTACAGGGAGATAAGAGTGCTAGGTGGAGAGAAGGACAAGGCTGAATTTCTTCTTTATAGAAACAGTGGGGAGACTCAGTGTTTCCACCTAAAAATAGTTACGATTTTTTGAGCCCTGTACTACATATGACCTTAAAAACAAAATTTAACTATCATAATGCCCTATAAGTATCCCTGTCTACATACGTGTTACTGATTTGGAAACTAATGGAGACACTGAAATCCATTCAACTTTTTTTCCTTTAACCTCCTTCCTGCTTAAGCCTACTCTGTTGTCTCAATTGATAGGTAGTATAGTTTAATGTTTAAAAGCACATGCTCAGAAGTCAGATTTTAATTTAAAATAAGTGCTATAAACTGTGTAACCTTGGGCATATCAGTTAATCTTGTTAAGCCTCAGTTTTAAAACTACAAAGTAAGAAAGATGGAAGTCTGTCTTTTTTATTTGGCCCAAAACACTTCATCCTAAAATGGTAGTTTAAATTAACCCTTTAACTCTTCAACTTATTTTTCCTTTTTTCCTCTTTACTAAAACATGTACTTTATTATAACTTCGTTGTTTCAGCTTCCTCTTTCATACTCATTTCTTCTTATAGTCAGGCTTCTGTTCCCACCACCATTATCCCAAGTTCCCTAGTTTGTAGCTGATCTCCAGGGATCTAAATCACCATATGCAAAGGCCTTTCTTTCCTCATCTCCTTTTGTAATCACGACTGTCTTGGAATTCATCTCTACAGTTTTTTTTTTGTGTGTGTGTGTGTTTTTTTTTTTTTTTTTTTTTTTAATATTTACTTCTTCCTATTCCTGATACTTGGGGTAGTTTTTAGGTTTGTCTTAACAGTCCTCACTCTGTACTATTTGGAAACCTTCTCCTCGCCCATAACCTTCTAAATGATTCCCAGACTTGTGTTGTTGAGCCCCTAGACTTTTATATCAAATAGGATCTGAATCTTGCTGACACACTAAGCCAAATATATTTAAGACAGAACTATTTTTTCCCCAGAATTTGTGGGGTTTTTTGCCTGATTTTTGTTTTCAAGAGATTTCTTATTTCCATGCCTTTCTGGAGAATGGGTCATTTTCATTCCTCCGTATTCTATTTATCAGTGTGTGTCAAGTCATCTGTCTCTAAAAGTGGCTTATCTTCAGCCCTTCCTTCTTATTTCAAATGCACTTACTGTACCAAACTCAAATTATGTCTAGGTGTAAATAATTAGGATATTATTCTAATATTCTTATTCAGGATGATTCTTTGAAAAGTAGTTATGACCACATTGCTTTCTTCCTCAGGAATCTTCAGTAACTTCTCAATACCTATTGAACAAAGTTAGGCTCTTCATTAGGGCATTTAAGACTTCCAGCCCTCCTCATGGCTTTATCTACTCCTATCTCTGTGCTCCTATCCATGTTTGTTCATTCATTTAGTTAACAAGTAACTAGGTACCCTATACTGGTTCATCACTGAAGATAGGGTAGTGAACCAAAGTCCCTGCTTCCTTGAAATTTACATTTTAGAGGGAGGACAGAAGATAAATAAATATATAATATACTGTCATGTAGTAAAATGTATTATAAAAATAAGTAAAACGGGGCACCTGGGTGTGTCGGTCAGTTAAGTGTCTGACTTCGGCTCAGGTCACGATCTCACAGTTTGTGAGTTCAAGCCCCACATTGGGCTCTGTGCTGACAGCTCAGAGCCAGGAACCTGCTTCAGATTCTGTGTCTCTTCCTCTCTCTGCCCCTCTCCCACTCATATTCTGTTTCTCTCTCTCTCTCTCTCTCTCTGTCTCAAAAATAAACAAACATTTAAAAAAATAAGTAAAACAGAGTAAGAGAGGAGATAATGTTTGGGGTATAATAAGTTGGAGCTTAGTCTTAGCTTCCCTAACAGAGACCCCAACAGATACTCATATCTCCAAAACTTGTTATCTAGATTTTAGTGTAGAGTCTGACAAATTATGGCTGTAGGCCAAGTCTGGCCTGCTGCCTCTTGTGTTATAAATAAAAGTTTTATTGGAACACAACCCTACCCATTTCCCATTTGTTTTGTGTCTGTGACAGCTTTCACACTATAGTGGCAGAATTGAGTAGTTGCAACAGACACCCTATGGTTCACAAAGTATAAAATGGTCTCTGGCCTTTCAGAGGGCTTCTATTTTAGCAGTATAGTTATGATACACCAAGTCATCTAGGGAATTGGATTCCCTCATCTCTTGTGTAATCATGATATTGTCTTCATCTACATGAAGGTTGTTCTTAAAGGAGGAAATAGAAGTAGAGTTCAGAGAAGTTTGACACATTCCGTTAGACAGCTCTTAATCACATATAGCCACATTGAGCTGTAAGGAAAGTTTGGCTGTGTGCCTAACTAAAACTCAGGTTGGGTTTGGGGGCATAAGGTAATATTACCCTTCTGAGTGTGAAGGTAGTATTTTGATGAGGGTAGTCAGGAAAAACTTCTGGGATTTCAGCAGAGATCTGAAATGAATGAGGAAAATCATGTAAATCTCTGAAAAAAGTCTTTTGGAAAGAAGAAATAAAAAGGAAGTTTTCTATTCAAATAGACTATTGACTGCTTTCTATTTTTCTTTTTTTTTTTTAAGTTTGTTTATAGCGAGGGGCAGAGAGAATACCAAGCCCCTGTACCATCAGCGCGGAGCCTGATGTGGGGCTCCATCCCAAACCATGAGACCATGACCTGAGCCAAAATCCAGAGCCAGACGATTAACTGACTGAGCCACTCAGGCACTCTGACTGCTTCCTATATTTAATCTTTCTTTCCCTGTGTAATTTTGTTAAAGAGCTAACCTATATGGAAGTGTCTGGCATATAAATGGTCAAGAATTTCTTTGTTTTATGTTGTTCCCTCAACTATTCTTTTGATTCTATCCCTCTTTTAAGTCTTAGCTGATACTGTCTTTCATGAAATCTCAGGTTGTTATCTCATTTGCCTCTCTCATGCTATGTAACTGTTCTGTGTCAATTGTTGCCTCAGATGTAAATAAATTTCTATATTAAAGTGGCATTATACTTTATGTTTCTTGAAGGCAGAAATTTACACTTTATTAAACTGGATTGCCATACATTTATTATAGAAAATAATTCTTGATATACTTTCACTCCACTCTGGTGTTCTCTAGAATTAAATTTAAAGTAGTAAGTGTCATTTGAATGTAAATATCATTCACACGTAAATGGGTAAACTGGGTATATTTTCTTCATTATAGGTAAATACTGCAACAACTGTGGCTGACTTAAACTCAATAGTAAATGAATGCTATAACTATCTCGAGCTTATTGGATGTCTAAGACTTATAACATCAATAAGTGACAAATACATGTTGGCAAAAGATATACTAGTTTACCATGTAATTAAGAGAGTCCAAGCACCCTTTGAAAGGTAAGTTGTTTATATGATTCTCTCAAATTACATGTTTAAAGTGATTGTCTTATAATGTTAGATATATTTGATAAAAATTTAAGCTATTTTAAATAGTGCTTTAAAACTAATGTCTTAAGGATAGTTACTGTTCTAACCCTTTTATATGGAGTTGTGTAAATGTCTCATACTTGGGTAGGAAAAGTAATAATTGTCTCAACTTATAATTATTTTTCTAAATAAAAAATATTTTAAATTTCTTAGCATATAAGCCAACTATTCGATTTCTACTCATTCACTTAATAACTATTTATTGAGCATCTGTTGTCTGCTGGGTAATAAGTACTAAGCATTCTTTGATTAACAAGGTAGGTGTGAGCTTTGCTCTTTGTTAGCTTAGAACACTGGTCTTCAAACTTTTTGTTCTAGTCACCCTTAAAAGAAGTTTGGAAATTTATGGTTCTCGCATTTTTTCTATTCTCATAATATAAAATACATATGAAAGTAAGCATACTGGGACACCGTGTAATCACCACACAAATCTAATAATTACTAGTCAGCCTGTGGCCAGTCTTGTTCATTTACCTTTGTTAATCCATAGATTTAAATACATTTGATGCATTCAAAACCATTCACTTAAGTTCTAATTGTCTCCATATTTTGCCATTGTAAATCTTCTTTTGTTTCTTTTGAGTTTTGTTTTTTTTTTTTAATGTCTCTTTATTTTTGAGAGAGAGAGTGCAAGCATGAGCGGGAAAGGGGCAGAAAGAGGGACAGAGGATCTAAAGTGGGCTTGGAGCTGACAGCAGTGACACGATGTGGGGCTTGAACTCATGAAACCATGAGATCATGACCTGAGTTGAAGTCGGACACTCAACTGACTAAACCATCCAGGCGCCTCTTTTTTGAGTTTTTCTGATGTTAACCTTAATGATCTATGATAGCTTTCTTGCTGTATGGTATGATGAGGTCTTTCAGGCTCTGTTTTGCATTTTGAACTAAGGAACCTTTGTTTCTTTGAAAGGGGAATAGTATTTGAAAAACACAATCTGGATGCTAGGAATGCTTATTTTTGCCAGATTAGTCACTGTTTTTAGGCCTTTTCAGTGAAGCCAAACTAGGAAATATAGGACTGTTTTGGTTTGGTTTCAGGTTTTTAAGGTAAAAAATATATTGGCTTTTAGTGATAACTTCAAATTCACTACTACAAGATTTTTAACTTTTTCTTTGCTCCATGTTGAGAATCTTAATTGTCAACAACACAGGAGAATTAAAGTATGAAATAATTACTCACTTGATTTATTCCACATTTCATTAATAACAGTCTCAAATAACATTACCAACATTATCACCAATACCATATTAGTATTGAAAACAGATTAACATTTTTCTAGGGCTGTGTAAATTATTGTATTTTAAAAACATTTGGAATATTCTGTTTTTATACTACTAACTGAATATACATTTTATTTTCATTTTTTATTTTTAATAATTTTTACTTATTTTTCTTCTTTTTTCTTTCTTTTTTTTTTTTAGCATTTATTTATTATTGAGAGAGAGAGACAGAGCATGAGCATGGGAGGGGCAGAGAGAGGAAGAGACACAGAATCCAAAGTAGGCTCCAAGCTCTGAGCTGTCAGCACAGAGCCCTATGTGGGGCTCGAAGTCACAAACCATGAAATCATGACCTGAGCCAAAGTCAGACGCTCAACCTACTGAGCCACCCAGGAGCCCCTACTTATTATTTTTATTAATGTTTATTTCCTTTGAGAAAGAGAGGGTGAGAATGGACGTAAGTTGGGGGGGCAGAGAGAGAAAAGTGGGGAAAGAGAGAATCCCAAGCAGGCTCCTTTCCATGCTCAGTGCAGAGCCCAACGTGATGCTGATCTCACCACTGTGAGATCGTGACCTCACATCAATAGTCAGATGCTTAATGGATTGAGCCACCCAGGCACCTCTATTTTTTGTGATTTTTAAAAATTTTTATTTTAAAATAATGTCAAATATTTGCATGGTTCCAAAGTCTAATCTATAATGAAAGTATATTGAAAGAACTCAGAGGCACCTGGGTGGCTTAGTCGGTTAAGTGTCTGATTTTTGATTTTGGCTCAGGTCACCATCTCACAGTTTGTGAATTCAAGCCCTGCATCGGGCTCTGCATTGACAGCACAAACCCTGCTTGGAATTCTCTCTTTCCCCACTTTTCTCTGTCTGCCCCTCCCCAACTTATGTCCATTCTCACCCTCTCTTTCTCAAAAAAAAAAAAAAAAAAACTCAGCTCTATGATACCAGTTGTATTCAGAGGGGTATAGCTTTCATCTTTATCACATTCACCTTTCATTCCCTGATGAAGTAATCATTTTAGTGATTTTCATTGCTTATCTTTCTATTATTTATGGGTTTAAAAAATTTTTTTAATGTTTATTTATTTTTGAGAAACAGAGAGGGACTGAGTGGGGGAGGGGCAGAGAGAGAGAGAGGGAGAGAGTATCCGAAGCAGACTTCAGGCTCTGAGGTGTCAGCACAGAGCCCGATGCGAGGCTCAAACTCATGAGTCATGAGATACGACCTGAGGGAAGTCAGGCACTTAACCGACTGAGCCACCCAGGCACCTCTACTTGGGGTTTTTTTTAATGGTAGCAGATAAATATTTGTGTGAATGTGTACTAATTTCTTTTATTAGATAAATAGTAACATACCATCCACTCTTTTTTCTGGTCTTTTTTTTTTTTAATTGGCAATATATTCTGGAGATCACTCCACAGTAGAAAATACTTGTAGTTTCGAATCTCTATCACATGGCCTTTTCCTCTCTGTGTCTCTTATAAAGAGACACTTTATAATCCACTTGTCATTGTATTTAGACAGCCCAAGTAATCTAGATAGGATGATCTCAAGATCTTTAATTATATTTATTTAGACCTTTTTTTCCAAAGGAAAAAGTCTACGTCTTTTCAGTCTACGTCAGGATGACTGACAGTATTAGGGTTTGTTTCTGGCACATCTCTAGAGCTAGAGCATGGAAACAAACTTGGGAATTTGCATGCCTGATACAATTCCTCTGCCAGTGGTTTGTAATAGGGTGGTAGAGGGGTATACAGAGAAATGAGCAGCTAAAAGGGATTTCAGAAAAGGAAATTCATAGGACTAGGTAATAAGGGATGGAAGAGGAAATAGTTAAGGATGACTTTTAGATTTAGCTATCCTAATTTGAGGGATAATGGAGGCATATACTGTCAATTATGGTTCAGATTCTGGTAGTAAGCTAATTAACTTTCTTTTGGACTTGATAATTGTTTGGTTGCTTGGAATATATGGTAACAATTAGCCTGTTGGGTATATTTCTGGGCTGGAGGTAATAGATTTTATAGTGATGAGTGAGTGTATACCTGCTAAATACAGCCATGGGAGAGGGTAAGGGAGAAGAGAAATTGGCCTTGTTACAGATCAATGAGGGAGAAACAGCAACATTTAAGGCAAAATAAAGAAAGACGAAGCTTTGTAAGAGCCTGAAACGATCTGGCCAGAGAAATAAGAGAAACCAGAAGACTGATGCTGTAGAAGGAGATCATTCGTGAACTTAGGGCAGTTTTTCCTCAGATACAGACAGGAATGGAATAAAAGTGAATAGGAAATAAGCAAATGAAGATAGTGAATGTACATTAATCTTTCAAGTGGGTGGTCTCCTACTTCACCATGTACTTAGAAAGGAAAACAGATGGGATTGAAAGAATTTTTTTTTTTCTATTTAAAGATGGGAAAGATAAGCACATTTCTGTGCTCTGGAGGAAAAGCCAATAGAAAAGGAGATGAATCTGTAGCAGGTACCTAAGAAGGTGGGTAGGGGATCTAGAGCCACAGGTAGGGCTCAGTCAGTCTGATAGGCAAAAATAAACCTCCATTCTTCCTTACTAGTAAGAATGTGCATTTTTAAAAGTTTACTTGTATTTTGTTAATTACCCATTCATATTTAGCTCATTTTCTATTAGATTGTTCTTTCAGAAAAATGACTTCAATTTTTTGTATATTAGAGAAATTAGTTTTCTTTAAAAAAAATTTTTTTTCAACGTTTTTTTATTTTTGGGACAGAGAGAGAGCATGAACGGGCGAGGGGCAGAGAGAGAGGGAGACACAGAAACGGAAACAGGCTCCAGGCTCTGAGCCATCAGCCCAGAGCCCGACGCGGGGCTCGAACTCAAGGACCACGAGATCGTGACCTGGCTGAAGTCGGACGCTTAACCGACTACACCACCCAGGCGCCCCTGAGAAATTAGTTTTCTGTCATGTATATAACAAACATATTCCCACTTTTTTTTGTCTTCTTAATTTCTTTTTAGCAGTACATATTTTAATTTTTTTATGTGGCTAAGATTTATTACTACTATTTTTCTTTGCATTCTCCAGGCATCTTCATTCTTCTACCAACTAACTTTGCAGTGTAAAATACTTCACGTCTACTTTTTTCCTTTTAAAAAGTTGTTAGCTTAATTTATAACTAGTTTATAAACTCAAATAATGTGAGCAGATAAAATATTAATTTTATATTAGTATACCTGTTTGTTATTGATTTAAAAGTATCATATCATGTATATCTATATTATTACATATTTTTCCTCATATGTAAGTATATGTGGTAGTAAATTAGCTAGAAATGTTAATTTGTAATTGTAATACCAAACACATGTATAAATGTTGGCTTATTGTTTATTTCTCTTAAGTTTTAAGCAGGGTCTGAAAACTCTTGGTGTTTTGGAGAAAATTCAGACTTACCCAGAAGCATTTTATAGCATCTTCTGTCATAAACCTGAGAATCTTTCTGCAGAAATCCTTAGTGATCTTTTTACAGTCCGCACATTATCCAATGTACAGTCTTTGGGGTTTTGGAACAGTTATTTACAGGCTGTTGAGGGTATGTGGATGTTTTATTTTTTTTTAATTGTCTTAGAAAATTTGTTATAGTATATTAGTTTATTTCTTTGAGTTTTGCTTTTTGGTAATAAGACTTTTCATCTAACTCCATATTTACAGAATGTATTTCAAGACAAGTTTATATGACTGAGTTAAAAGTGATCAGGAAAGATTACAAAGTAAAGTTAAATTTTGCAATACATTGTCCTCTTGATAATTTGAGGTGAAAGGCATTCTTATGTGTAATTTTAAGAAACAAAACAGATGAACATAGGGAAAGGAGAAAAAATAAGAGAGAGGGAGGCAAACCATAAGACTCAATTATAGAGAACAAACTGAGAGTTGCTGGAAGGGAGGTGGGCAGCGGGATGGTTTAAATGAGTGATGGGCATTAAGGAGGGCACTTGCTGTGATGAGCATTGGGTGCTGTATGTAAGTGGTGAATCACTAAATTCTACTCCTGAAACTGATATTACACCGTATGTTAATTAACTGTTATTTAAATAAAAACTTGAAAAATAAATAAATAAGGGATTGCCACAGCATAGAGTAATCCTAAAACTAGTCATCGATTTCATCTTTTGCAATGTTAAGTTAAATTGAATTATTCTTCATCCATTGCTTAGGGCTATGGAAATGGTAAATATCATTGAGCATTAGCTATGTAAAATCATTCCATTTAAATTGAGCAGGAAGGATTTAAATTTTAGTTAAAATTCTTCTTAGGTGGGCTGTTTAGTTGTTTTACACCATTTATTTTTCCTCTCTGCATTTGATGAACTAGTTTCTTAAATAGGGATGATCCGGAAATGGTTTAAAATTATTTTTATTATCATGCCCACTGAACCTCTTTAATTATATGATAATTTTATATTAGAGAAGGCATTCGAATGTATAATGAGTAGTTCTACTAAATGATTTTCTGAGTTCTACTTTGAGGTTCAAATAAACATTTATTGGATGTACAGTTTTCCTCTTATTACATTTGATCTGGTGATTTAGTTTGTCTAAGATAGATGTTAGATTCTCTGCCTTTAAATATTCATTCACTGTCTAGTTGGGAAAGAGTCTATGATGATAGCAATATATATAACATGGATTTATTTTTCTTTTTTGGTAAACTTTTCAGATGGTAAATCTGCAGTAACAATGGAAGACATTCTTATTTTTGCAACTGGTTGCAATTCCATTCCACCAGCTGGATTTAAACCCACTCCTTCAATTGAGTGTCTTCATATGGATTTTCCTGTCGGAAACAAGTGTAATAACTGTTTAGCTCTTCCAATCACCAATACATATCAAGAATTTCAAGAAAATATGGATTTTGCCATAAAAAACACTCTAAGACTAGAAAAGGAAGAAAGTACTCACTACATTGGACATTAAATGTTTTGAACAAAGACATGCTTCTTTAAAAGCTGCTATTGATACTTTTGTTTCAGAAATCTGTCCATCATCATTTTTCAACAAACTTGTCAGCTTCTTGGCCCAATAAAATTTATGATATGAACATAAAGGAATGTTTTGGCCATTTAAGCTAAAAACTTTTTGTGTTAAAGTATACCAGTCAAAGTTGATATTTTTCTATTTTCTTAAAATACATGCTTCATAAACTTTAATATAAATAGTTTTAAAATAGCTGTACAGACTTTTTTCAAGTATAATAGCATGGTGTATATATATATATATATATGGGGGAAAAAAACTTGTATTCACTATTTCTGCAAATTAGTATTAGTTACAGGATGCCACAATGTTTTTTCTAGTTTTACAAAATTTTCAAATTATTTCTTATTTTAAAGCATTAAATAGAAAAGCTAATTGATAAATCCTGTTATATAAATCAAAGGCATATATTCCAGGGAACGTGTTATAAGTGTTTTTTTTTTTTTCTAGGATGGCACTAAATTGATTAAAAATGCTTTTAGATTACTGATTTATATTAAAACAGACCTTCACTGCAATTAGATTATGCCTAATGGGAAGTATTATATGAAAAGCAGAATTGCACAAATATTCTAAAATCTATGGACATTCCATATAGTCTTAAGAACACTTCTGAGGTGGATAAAATATAGTTGAAAATACCTAAGAAAGTGTCTTCTTTAAAGCCTTGTCTTTAATCATAGGATTTTTTTCCCCTCTCTGTATCCCCTGTGTCGTATTAAATCACATTATGTCTGATCCAGAATCATTTTTGGTGTCTCAGTTATCTCAGTGGATCGCCATGTGGTAGGTTTGACTATTTGACAGTTATTTATTACCAAGATGGTTGTATGATAGGTAAACTGGTAACACTGTGTTATACAGTTATCTTCTTTGCTCTTGAAAGATATTGTTATTATAAAAGCAACCTAGAAACACGTAAGAAAGAAATGCAAATAGAATGAAAAACCCACTCTGATGTCACCATGCAGAATTAACTACAGTGTTTCATTGTATCTTACTATAAACTCTTTACCTTTCCTTGCCTTTTAAACTTTATTAATGTTACTAAAAATTAAAGAACACCTAAAAGTAACAAAAAAATCACATAATAACAATTTGAAGATACAAAGTCCCATGGTCACGTCCCCATGTGTATGTTCTTACAAAAGAAGAAAGTGGAAAAGTCTTACGTCCCTAATCTGTTATCAAATATTAAATGGGTTTTCCACCAAGGTAAATTGGATAAGAGGTAAATCTTTATGAGAGGTTGGTTTTAATCACATTTTTTAAATATACATAGCAGATAATCAACTATCATCATATTCTCCCCAAGACATCCTTTAATTATTGATACTTTTTAAAGGAAAACAACATATCTCTTAATACCAAAGGAAAACTAAAACATAATCCTAATACAATTTCCTTTGTTACACTTACTGACAGACCCAGCAAATTACAGTTTCATTTTAACTTGAAGTTTTTAAGAACTTGACACAAGGCATGTCTTTGTCTTGATTTGTTAAATTATCAAAAGTAATTAAAGGATTAATAAAAGTTTGAATGCCTAATATAAACTTCAAATTTTCCATATAGCTTTTATTCTAAATGTGATGATAAATTGGATATTTCTCAACCCTACCTAGATTTTATGAAATTAAAAACCAGTATAAACCAAATAACCTAATTAAAGCTATTTTCTGGTCATTTGTAGTTTTAATTTCTCCTGAAGTGGTAATTAAAACTGATGAAATTTCACACAGTTTTTGGGTAGGGTACGGTAGGGTTTGTATGGAAGCAATATGCTTGGTTGGCGATAACTAGAAACAGTATTTCAGTTCCTCATTTCACTATGTTATGTGTAGACAGGGACTTAGGGATAAGGTATGATGTAAATAATAATTTAGGATATTCACATTTTAAAGTGAAGCATACTTATTGCAAAGCATCTTCTGGGTTTAAGGATGTTCCATTAATTTGATATTTAGGTTAATCTGTATAGTCAAGGCATAGTAGAGAATCCTATATTTATTTTCTGCAGTGTTACTATGTCAAATGGTTAATATTGTGATTGTTCTTTTTCTTTTTTCTATTCATTGTTATAGCCAGTGCACAACTCTTACTGACATTGAATTTCTAAAGTCATTAGGCTATGAAACCTTATCAATGTGTATTTGTATTTCCTAACTGTTTGAGTTGTCAAAATGCCATATATTTCAAGTTTGTTTTACATTGGTCTCAATATTGAAGAAAACCATAAAGTCACCTATTACACATCTGCTAATGGTCTTTGGTTAGTTTTAAATTCGTTGTTTTTAGACATCTTTTAAGCCTTTTGTTATGGGAACTTCGTCTGAAGACCTTTTATACAATTCTTTATATTCTTGTACTTAGTCACTTTAGTGTTTTAGTATTTAAGGTTAAAGTTTCTTTAAAATATTTCATCAAACTGGGTTATGATTTTATACTTTGTAATATTTAATTTCCATATTATGAATAAGCCATTGTTTGGGTCAAGTAAAAAGCTTTCATTTGATTACTAACCAGAGAATTCACTTTGGCTTCTACTTTATGCTAAAACTTTCAGTAATTTTTTCCCTAAATTTATGTAATCTATTGTTACTTTTATACTCAATACTGAATGCTAAGTAAAGGAGATTATAATAGGTAAGTTTTCTCCATGACTTTGCCTTTAGTATTTAGTCATTATAAGAAAATGATTAGAACAAGATTCTATTTATGATAATGTAATTCTTTTTTATATAGGGATTATCACATGCTTCTTTGTTAGTTTTAGAATAAGCTATTAAACTACTGTTCATGCTGTAAGTAATGCAATACAAAGTTTTATGCTTCAAGTAATGCAATACAGAGTATAAGAACACATTGAATAATGGATTACTTGAATGTGTATGTAGTTTAGAAAATTTTGGATTGTTTTGAAAAGACCCAATTTTCAAGTTCTCATTTTGACTCTTTCTTTTCCAGTTGCCCAACATATGCCGGGTATTATACTAGGTGATAGTTGATGTGTCAGCCTATTTTTCCGTTGTTTGTTTTTTTTTTTTTTTAAGACTTCAGATGTAACCAGAAAACATAATTACAATGAAGTTTGTTAAATAAATATGTTCATGCTACTAAATGTGAAGTGCTTATATGAGCTAAATTAAATAACTTGTTAGGATTTATTGAGGTTAAGATTCTGACAATACTAGATCCAAGATCCTTTTCACATTTGAGAGATCCTGACTCCTCTGACTGACACCTGAGAACCTCTTCAGTAAGCCATTCTGTGACATTCTGTGTTAAACTTAAAACTATTCCCTAATGTAAAATAATAGTTTTTTTGTCAGGATAAATTATTTAAGGCAAAAATCTGGATAGGTAGAGCCAGGCTACAGTAAATAAGGGGTTAACACTCTGAAGCCATCGTTTGATTCTTTCTGATTTTAAAAATGGGTAACGGGGCGCCTGAGTGGCGCAGTCGGTTAAGCGTCCGACTTCAGCCAGGTCACGATCTCGCGGTCCGTGAGTTCGAGCCCCGCGTCAGGCTCTGGGCTGATGGCTCAGAGCCTGGAGCCTGTTTCCGATTCTGTGTCTCCCTCTCTCTCTGCCCCTCCCCCATTCATGCTCTGTCTCTCTCTGTCCCCAAAATAAATAAAAACATTGAAAAAAATTAAAAAAAAAATGGGTAACAAATTCCTTTCTCAATCTCAGCCTCACAGGGTCTATTTTCTATTTGTCTACTGTAATCATTCTTCTGTGGAGTATAATATTTTATACGTTTTTGCCACCCTAAGTGCATTCCTTAGTCAGGACACTATATTATTTCATATGTATATATTGTATAGAACTGTTAAACATTGTTTTAATGTTTTATATTACTATGACTCAGAGTCCTGGGAAGAAGTCTGTGATAGAACTGAAATGGTTAACAGGTTTGCGTTTGAAAGTAAAAATACACAAATCAAGATTGGGCTTTCAGATACTGAAAGATGGGAAAGTCTATATATTCTACATTCCATGAAGACAAACAACGAAGTACAACATTCCCCTAGGGTAGGAATTGTTATTTCTGTTTAATTACAGTACATCTAGATCATTGGCAATGCCTTCAAAATAACACTGAATAAAATAGTAAATGTTCCAGTTAAATTTTCAGTGAATATGCCAGTTAGCTGTGAAAACTAGAGGATGCAGTTCTTAAAGAATGTAGGTTCATAACCTTTGATCAACCTCTTCCTATTTTCCCCAGTCACTTGTCCCTGGTAACCACTCTTTGTTTCCATGAATTTGATTTTTTTTTTTTTTAAGATTATACATGTAGGTCATTTGATGCAGTAACAACTTTTCAGCTAGAAGATGAATAAGGTCTGAGACCTAATATATAACATGGTGACTACAGTTGATTATTGTATAATTGAAATTTACTGAGTAGATTTTAAATCTCACCAAAACAAAGATAAATATGTGAAGCAATGGATGTGATAACTAGATGGGGGGAACCCTTCACAATATATAACTATATCAGATCATCACAGTGTAAACTTTACCTTTTGAATTTGTCAATTACACCCTGATAAAGACAAAAAATTACACAACCAAAATTAGTTATCAATATCGGATATGTTTTGTCATCACGCAGTTTCAAGTGTATATTAAAAACCAGCTGTCCATTAACCAAGCAACCCTCCCCCACATGTGATTTTTGCAGTTACTAAAAGCAAAGGAGGAGGATATTCAGTTTGCTATTTTGAATCTTACTAGCTCCTGTGTTCATGTACGCAAAACACCATAAACTAGACCATTTTGCCTAAAAGATAAGATTGAGAAATCTGCCAAATTAGAGCAATGCTCCAAAGCTGCCTGTTTCCCTGGGAAAGGAGACCTCTCCTGCTGCACTGGGAAGGAGAATGGAGTCAGCTTTTAAACGCCTACTTTGTTCCTGGAGCTTCATTTACTTTAGTCCAGTGATCTTTAGATCCCCTAGAGCCTTCTCACCACTTAAGAGATCTGTAAACGACCAATTTAGTATTTAATTAGGTTCTTAGCATTACACCACGCTCCTACCCTAACAACTCTATTCAACGCAGCTACCATCTGAGAAGCTGTGGCTTGATTAGATAGGATAAAAATTCCTACTATTACGCAGCTGGAAAGTAAGCACTACCAGGTGTTCAGGTACTAAGTTCACTGCGTCTCCAAGTTCTGAAGAGAGCTGAAGGAGGCGGGATCCGGCCACCAGGAACCTCCCTTGACCCCGCCCCTCTGGGCTTTGCTTCCGGGGCAGTCCGGGCAGCCACGTAATCCTCGGGTTCTTCGCTAACCGGGCAGTGGATGGTGGGAGTCAAGATGGCGACGGCTGCAGCAGCCAGTATTCGAGAAAGACAAACAGGTACGTCTTACTCCCTTCTCCCTGCGGTCTTGTGCCTGTGGTGGGGATTTCTTCTTCTCCTGCTTGTCGCCCTCCCTCGGTCGTGGTGTGTGCAGCTCTGAGATGGACCTCCTGAAGCTCAATCCAGTTCCCAAAGCATCGAGAGCCCCTCCCCTTTTGAGTTTTTAGGCAAGAGATGTAATAGCTCGAGAACGCGGCCTCATTTGTGGTTCAGGAAAAGGGGCTTAAGGGTTGCTATGGCCCTGCTCTTGTCCCTTTTCTGCTGGGCTTCAAAAGGCCATCACAAGAATATCTGGCAGCTGGCAGATAACAACATAGATATTCCCCTGTGTTGCCACCTATGAAGTCTCCGGGTTTGTTTCTGTGCCTGGTCCAGGTCTTCTCTAGATTTTAATGTTGAAAGAGTTTCGTTTGGGGGCATTTCCTTCACAATTAACAAAATTTAAGTATTCTTTCAGAGCAGCTTACCTTCTGCCATTTCTCTTCTTTGGACCAGTCTTTTGGGGGTACCTGAAGAGAAATGCCCAGTGATAAAGATTTCCTTCTACTGGAATGGAATTCAAGAATGGCAAAAACCAAAAGAATTAGTAGCTTTGTCATTTTAACTGTTTGACAGATTAGTATTGTAAAACTATTAGTTTCATCCTCGATAGAGCAGTCATACAGCTTCTGTTTGTACCGTTAAATGTGTTTTTTTTTAAAGTACATATTTCTTCCCTTTAGCTTTCATATTTTTACATGTTAGATATTTTGTTTTTACTTATTTTTTGTAAACTTCTGATGACAACAGAGTTTATACTTGTTAGCTACAGACTAATGGTTTGTTCCTGTTAGCGAATTGTCCTGAAAGTTGGCAGGCTGTGAATTCTGAGGAGCTGATAGAAACAAACCATCAAGAGTATGCACAATTGGAAATTCTTTCCCTTGTAATTAAGTTCTTTTGAATGTTAATTCGAACTGGAAAATAAATGGTTACAATTAATATGGCTTACCAGAAGGGATTTCAGCTGTGCTTGATTCCTTCCTTAGGACTATCTAGTAATAACACAGTGCATATGGAATTGTGTTCTGCTTTTTCCATTAGATAAATTTAGTATAAGCTATCAGGTGAAGTTACGCATAATTTAAATAAGTAAGGTTTGGGGAATACCTGCCATACATTTTACCAGTAAGCAAATAGAAGCCCCACTTGTCTTTGCAGTATGGTTCTGACAGCTTAATGAAGCTCAATGAATTAGGTCATGTTACATATTAAAATAAAATAACATATCAAGGAAGACTTAGAAAGCACCGTTTTGCTTAGAAACCAATAGAAAGCAGCGTTTTGAAAAATAAAATTTTTATGGTAGTAATTTTTATATGCAGAAACTTTGTAGAATGTTGAATCCTAATATAATTTCAATTTCTGTGGAAATACACTTCATTGTAGTAAGATTTCACATTACAACTAGATAGGTTATGCCATAATAATCATTTATCAGATTAGTACTCTAGTTGAGTTCTGTCTTATTTTCGGACAAAGGTAAACCCCTATATGTGTGCTAGAGTACCAGAAGTAAACCTTTCCCTCATGACTATTGAGAATGTTTTTGGAAGTAACTCAAAATCAGTTCTCAAATATTCTAGATGAAGACACCATGGGACACAGGAATTTGCGATCTATTTGGGTAGATAATAGCTGATACTGAATAGTATTCCTAAGCATTGTTTTAAGTGATTTTATGTGTATTGTCTCCATTTTATAGATGAGAAAACTAAGGTATAGAGAGGATAACTAACTAGCATGGCTATTTTTTGTTTTCCTGCTTGAAGAATATTTATCTTTTAAAGGTCACCTTAAAAGTCATCTGATTTGTGAAAGTTTCTTGGATCACTCACTCTCTTTATTCTTACCTTTAGTGCAACAGACAACATCCTGTATTATCTATCGTTGCCCTTCATGCATGCCTCTCTGTTGAAGGTTCTTGCTCAACACTCCCGCTTCTCAACCTTGGCAAGCCGCAGATCCACTGCTTTCTTTCTTGCAGTGACCTAATGTAGCCTCTTGGCTTTAGATATCATCTATATGCTAATAATCCCCAAGTTTATATCTCAGGCCTGGACCTTTTCCTCTGAATTCCATTTACCCCATTTCAATTAATAGCAACTCCACCCTTGTAGTTAGTTGCACAGGTCAGAAACCTTTAAGGTTTCTTGACTTCTGTTTTTCATATCCCACATCAGATCTGTGAGTAAATGTTATCAGCTCTACTCTGAAAATACATTCACAATCTGACTGTTGGCATTGCTTTCACGCAGGTCCAGAACGCCAAGAATTTCTGCAGTAACCTCTTATTTAGTTGTTTTGCTGTTATATTCCTGTTCCCCTTCATTTTTTTCCCCACAAAGTAACAAAGTGATCTTGTCACATATTTGCGCAGAACTCTCCAACAGCTTTCCATTTCAATCCTGGTAAAAACCAAAATAATATTATAGTGGTCTACAAGGCCTTATGTGGTATATTTCCTGCTTAACTTTCTGATCTGACTGCCTATTACTCTCCCCTTTGCTTGAACACGTTGGAATGCTCCCACTTGAGAGCCTTTTTATTTGTTACCCCTTTCTGGATATTCTTTCAGAGACATCTGCATGGCTCACTCTCTCATCTTTACTCAAATGTTACCCTCTCAGGAGGCCTTTCTTGTCTACTCTATTTAAAATTACACTGCAAGGGGGCACCTGGATGGCTCAGTCAGTTAAGCATCTGACTTCGGCTCAGGTCATGATCTCACAGTTTGTAAGTTCAAGCCCCGCGTCAGGCTCTGTGCTGATAGCTCAGGGCCTGGAGCCTGCTTTGGATTCTGTGTCTCCTCCTTTCTCTGCCCCTCCCATGCTCATGCTCTGTCTCTCAATAATAAATAAACGTTAAAAAAATTTTTTTTTACTTACACTGCGGGGGCTCCTGGATGGGTCAGTTGGTTAAGCATTTGACTCTTGATCTTGGCTCAGGTCATGATCTCACGGTTATAAGTTTGAGCCCCACATCAGGCTCTGAGCTGACAGCATGGAGCCTGCTTGGGATTATCGCTCTGCCCCCCCCCTCAAAATTAATAAACACTAAAAAAATTTTTTTTAATAAAAATAAGTAAAACTAAAATTACACTGCAGCTCTCTCTCCTTCCCTTTGTTTTACTCCATAGCACTTAATATAATCTTATATGCCATATGTTTAACTTAATCTGTTGTCTTTTTACCCCAACTAAAATGAAAGTTCCTTGAGGATAGGTAATTTTTATTCAGTCTGTTGTGTTTAGTGCCATCGGCTGGAGCAGTGCCCAGCATATGGTAAACAATAACTAAACATTTGTTGAATGAATAGTAAATGTGGTTGAATATATAGCAGATGAGTAAAGAAAATATTTCAGGTTAGGGTGAAACTATATTAACCAAGTCTAGAAATGATATGTTTAGAGCCAATAAAGAAAACTAGTTTGCCATTTCATTTAAAAGCAATGATTTAAGCCTATAGGAGAGTTACTCTGATGAAACTAAAAATACATTCTTACATATTCTTTGAACACAGGCCCTGTACTTTATTAAGGAATCCACTGTGTCAAAATCTGTTAACAAGTTAGCCAAGGGTCACAGTTGAAGAAACTCACCTAGATGGGACTAGGAAGGCAGATGTGGGAATATCTGCTGATACTGGCCTTTTTCAGTAAAGTAAGGCCTAACTCTAGAGAAACTATACACCTGGGACTCTGATGCAGCCTGGGCTGTGGTTTTTCCTAGTTGTCCCAAGAATGTGAACAGTTCCTAGAAACAAGATTTTCTTTTTGTTGGGCCATGGGTGCCAGGGTGATGATGGCTATATTGCCTGGAGGTAGAAGAACTTGCCAAAAGCTCAGTGGGAGAGTTCATTCTGCAGCACCTTGTATGCCTCCTATGTTACTTCAGTTTTAAGTACCAAAGTGTTTTTCTGCTTGTTTATGTATTTTTTTTTGTATAATATCATAGTATTTGTAAGCTTGGCATTTAATAGAGGTTTTTCTAGTGTGTGAATCAATATACCAAAAATTAATACACTGGTGATTTGAATATTATATGGTCAATTATATATGCTATATATATAATATATAGTATAATGTATTATGTAGGGAAGAGTATGACCTGTAGATTATTTTGTATCAATAAAGTCTAATCCAAATGATTTTATTTTTTATTTTTTAATTTTTTTAAATGTTTGTTTATTTTTGTGAGAGAGACAGAGCAGGAGCAGGGGAGGAGCAGAGAAAGAGGGAGATACAGAATTCGAAGCAGGTTCCAGGCCCTGAGCCATCAGCACAGAGCCCGATGTGGACCTTGAACACAGGAACCATGAGATCATGACCTGAGCCAAAGTTGGAAGCTTAACCACCTGAGCCACCCAGGAACCCCCAAATGCTTTTAAAGATCAACCAAATAGATTTCAGGGTTGCCAATCTTAAAAATTTAATTACCCAACTAATACCCTTCCTTGAATATTTGGCCTTTCCTTTTTTTTTTTTAAATTATTAATTTTTTTTTTATGTTTATTTTTGAGACAGAGACAGAGCATGAATGGGGGAGGGTCAGAGAGAGAGGGAGACACAGAATCCAAAACAGGCTCCAGGCTCCAGGCTCTAGGCTCTGAGCTGTTGGCACAGAGCCCGATGCGGGGCTGGAGCTCATGAACCATGAGATCATGACCTGTGCAGAAGTCGACGCTTAATCAACTGAGCCATCCAGGCACCCCAAGGACTTTTCAACTTCACACAGAAGTATAGAGAGATTTTAATTTTCCTTAGAAAATATTTCTGAATCTGTAATACACATGAACAGATGAGCACTAAAAATCTCAAAATTCAATAACACATAGAGCATAACTGCTTTGATTTTAGAAATTGTATATTTTCTTATCAGGAGTTATCTACCATATCTTTGGTAAAGTCTCACTTTTTCCATGGAGCATATAATATTGAACAGTATAACTTTTCATTGAATCTGATGAGGCAAATTGGTCATAAAATGTATTACAAGATAACTAAAACATAGACCTACTGTATGAAGGTTTTGTATATGAACCACTTAAATATATCCTATGTAGTTTTTGTTTTTCAAAAGAGTGATGCTGATCTGTGCTTTCAGCCAGACAGTAGTAAATAGACAACAACACCAGTTATCTATTGAGACCACTGCAAATTTGTAGTTGATAAAATTTCTTTTTGCATCTGTATAAAATGTATGAGGAAATGTCTATTGATGTCTTCTGCCCATTTTTAATTGGATTATTTGTTTTTTGGTTGTTAAGTTGTTTAAGTTCTTTATATATTTTAGATGCTATCCCTTTATCATTTGCAACAACGTGGATGGAGCTAGACAGTATAATACTAAGTGAAATAAATCAGAGAAAGACAAATACCATATGATTTTACTCATGTGGAATTTAAGAAATAAGACAAGCAAAGGAGAAAGAAAAAGAATAAACCAAGAACAGACTCCTAACTATAGAGAACAAATTGATGGTTATCAGAGGGGAGGTGGGTGGGGAGATGAGTAAAATAGGTGATGGGGATTAAAGAGTACACATCATGATGAGCACTGAGTAATGTACAGAATTATTGAATTACTCGATCATATATCTACAACTAGTATAACACTGTATGTTAACTATACTGGAATTAAAATATTTTTAAACTAAAAAAAAAAATGTAGTGTGGGGCTTGTCAGGAGGAATGGAAAAGGCTTCTTTCAGAACATTTTCCACATTGTCATCTGGGGACAGAAAATCTCCCCAAACACTTGCCCAATTAGCTGTTGATGGAATGGTCTTACACAGTCTGACCTGCTTTTACATATCCATTCATTTGATTTATCAGTTTTACTAGAGTGATTTGTGCATTTTGTTTTGAGGTGGTAAGTAATAGATGAGGGGGGTGGGGAATGAAATCATGAAAAACAATGATAATTTTTTTTTAATTCTTTTAATGTTTTTTATTTATTTTTGAGAGAGACACGGAGTGTGAGCAGGGAGCAGGCAGAGAGAGAGAGGGAGACACAGAATCTGAAGCAGGCTTCAGGCTCTGAGTTGTCAGCACAGAGCCTGACATGGGGCTTGACTCACAAACCATGAGAATGTGACCTGAGCTGAAGTCGGTTGCTTAACTGACTGAGCCACCCAGGCGTTCCACAATGATAATATTTAAAAAATTTTTTTATAATGTTTTTTATTTATTTTTGAGACAGAGAGAGACAGAGCATGAGCAGGGGAGGGGCAGAGAGAGAGGGAGGCACAGAACCTGAAGCAGGTCCCAGGCTCCGAGCTGTCGCACAGAGCCCGACACGGGGCTCGAACTCACGGACTGTGAGATCATGACCTGAGCTGAAGTCGGATGCTTAACCAACTGAGCCACCCAGGCGCCCCCGACAATGATAATATTTAATAAGACTGTTTTCATTTCCAGTGGCTTTGAAGCGTATGCTGAATTTCAATGTGCCTCATGTTAAAAACAGCACTGGAGAACCAGTATGGAAGGTAAGAGACTTTATTTTTAATTTAACTTTATTTAATATTTTAACTTTAATTTATTTTAATTATTTTTGCTTGGTCTTTATTGGTGGTGATTGGAGGGAATTTCTTGTTAATGCTGAACAATAGCGCATTTTAGTTATGCATGGAGAGTTTATTTTTATTTAACATGGTTTCTTAATGTGAATCTTTTTAATAAACATTTTATGGAGGGAGACAGGCAAGGATAATAATATGCATCCAGGGAATCCAGCTGATCTCTTGAATGGCCCCTCACTAGTAGGTCTTTCATCTGGTTGATGTTTTGTTCCTTAGCTTTGCAGGTCCAGAATTTGGATCTCGCAAGCTTGTTCAAGGTTAGTCAGACTTGGGTAGAGAGTGATCTGTAAACCAGAATGCCAGTTTTAACTGACTCATGAGACAGTGATTTGTAAACCATAATGCTGGTTAATTTATGATATATAAAACTGTCAGTAAAATTGTTAATTGGACCAGAAAGCAATCTATAATATTTCTCCCTTGAGAAATGATGAAGTACCTTTAAAAATTCCTGTTTTTTAAGCTTGTTCATTTTAAACTTTATACTTTCTTTCTTCAGACAGACTAGAATTCAGCTGCTTAGGTTTACACTTGTTAGTTTATAGTCACTTTATATTTCTTTTTTGCTAGTAATTGAGAACAACTCAACCTGGTAACTATTTGGGGTGTTTTGAAAACTCTGATGATCCTTATAAGTCCTTTGGTTAACTCTAAAGATGGTTAAGGTCATCTATATGAATTCCTAGGTTAAGCTTCAAAATATCCCCTAATTTTTGCCTTCTTTCATGTTTATTTGTGGGCATCCTGTTATTGCTCCTTGAATAAACAATGCTCGATTATTGTTTCTAAAGCCTTTATTAAGCTTTTGAATTAAATAGCTCGAGAATTTCTTGGGTACAATCTGATTTGTGTCAAATTCTTTCCCTATCCATTACTTATGTATCACAAGATTAATAATATAGATATATTGAGATTTAGAGATGGAAGATATTTATGAGAAATGAAACACCCAACCTCTTAGAACTAGAGCAGAAGAGTTTTAGCTTTTATTTTTTAATTTTTTTTATGTTTTTATTTTATTTTTGAGAGAGAGCATGAGTGGGGAAGGGCAGAAAGAGAGGGAGACACAGAATCAGAAACAGGCTCGAAGCTCTGAGCCGTCGGCACAGAGCCCGATGCGGGACTCATGGATGGTAAGATCATGACCTGAGCCGAAGCCAGACACTTAACTGACTGAGCTACCCAGGCACCCAAGAGTTTTAGCTATTCTAAAGGAAATGCTGTCATATAGGAAACACATTTTTTTATGACAGCATGTTTCATCCCTCATTAGCAGTTTCTTACTCTGTAAAGAATTATTGATGTAGTTGTAAAGAAACACTAGTTGAAATTTCTCTTTTATTAGCCTTAACTCTAAAACTAATTTTAAGTTAGAAGATTCAGAGTTCTTTCTACCCCTCAAAGATGTCAGTTATAATATTTTAGAATGTGAAGAAATGTATGTGACAGAATAAGGCTAGCATGTACTCTTTAGGGACTTAATTCTTTAAAATTGTTTATTTATGTTTATTCATTTCCTGAGAGAGAGTCACACAGGGGAGGAGCAGAGAGAGAGGAAGACACAGAATCTGAAGCCTGCTTCAGAGCTCTGAGCTGTCAGCACAGAGCCCATTTCAGGGCTTGAACCCAAGAACCACAAGATCATGACATGAACCGAAGTCAGATGCTTAACCGGCTGAACCACCCAGCCAACCCAGTCACTCACTCATTTTTTAAATGAGCATCTTACTAACCTGAGATGCTTAAATTACCAAATTTTCTTTACAGTCTTAGAACTTGTTACCCATTACTTTTGAGAGGGACTATTTTTACTTCTCTCTTTTTAGAAAGGATTGATGTAAACTTGGTGGGGAAGTGTATGTGAGTTTGCTGAATATTAAAGATCCTTTATTATAGCTTAAGATAAGTATTTTGTAGTTGCTAGTACGTTTATCCTAGCAAAAATATTCTATGAGAATAAATTTATGTAATATTAATTTAGCCTAAGTGATCATGCTTTCAAAACTAGATTATGACATACGTGAACGTTTTGGGCAATGACAGAAAATATTAAATTGAGGTAAGTATAAGAATTCAGCATACATGATTTATTAAAATAGAATATACTTCAACATTGTCTTAATATGAGCTCTCTGTCAGCTGTTTACTGATAATGTTTCGAAAACACGTTTTTTTTTAAACCAGGTGCTCATTTATGACAGATTTGGCCAAGATATCATCTCTCCACTGCTATCAGTAAAAGAGCTGAGAGACATGGGAATCACTCTGCATCTGTGAGTTTTAACATGTTTCTAATAATGACATTTGTTTTCAGATACATTGCTAAAGGATATCTTTGGCCACCTTGAAATCCAGTTATTAAAGGACATCATTTATACGGAAAATGTTAGGTTACAGTACTTGTATAAAACAACATTTAACTATTTACTTTGAAGTTAGAAATAATTCTCAGTCTGAGGTTTTATAATTTCAGAATTTAAATTTTCTCTCTCATGTCTTTTCATAAAGACTAGTTTACCCTCTTATATGAAAGAACAGAACTGGTTGTCTTAAGTTCTCTTCCATCTCTGAAAATTTTTTATTCCTTCAATTTGAATATGCTTTTTATTTTTTTTTTAATTTTTTTTTTTTTTGCATTTATTTTTGATAGAGACAGCACAAGTCAGGGAGGGGCAGAGAAAGAGGGAGACACAGAATCTGAAGCAGGCTCCAGGCTCTGAGCTGTCAGCACAGAGCCCAACGTGAGGCCCAAACTCACAAACCGTGAGATCATGACCTGAGCTGAAATCGGACGCTCAACTGACTGAGCCACCCAGGCACCCCTGAATATACTTTTTAAAGAATGTCTAAATTAGTTTATCGTTAATATGAAAAATTTAAGTATCTATGCGATAATGATTGTTAACCACTATAGGAGCTATCTATGTTGTCTTCTTAACTACTGAATGTATTTGATTATATTATTTCTGGTATGTTTGATAAATATAACAAATCTGTCTCCCTCTGTCTCTGCCCCTCCCCTGCTCTCTTTCTCTCTCGAAAATAAACATTAAAGTGTGTGTGTGTGTGTGTGTGTGTGTGTGTGTACACACACACACACACACACACACACTTGATTTTACTTATGGTTAAATTTTTTCATTGTTTTTAAAGACTCCTCCAGCTTCCTGTTTTCCCTCTCTTGGAGAACTGAATTTTTCCTCTGCTCACCCTCCCCCAAACATATTTCTGTGAAAAATGGGAATAAAATTGCTATTGAATGTGCTTAAGTTCTTATTCAGGAAGAATATTGGTATTAGAAATAAAGGTGATTGTAATAGAAGAGATGAAGACTGACATTAGGATCTTACTAACAAATAATGTTAGCAGTGATAAAAGGAGAAGCCTGGGTTAAACGATTAATTGAAGCAAGAGCTTTTAGTGTACTGGTCATTGTCTATAAAATGATTCATCCTTGATTTGAGAAGTACTGTTTTAAACGATCTTTTTAGATAAATGACTAAGAAAAAGTTGAATTTTATGTTCTTTAGGCTTTTACACTCTGATCGAGATCCTATTCCAGATGTTCCCGCAGTGTACTTTGTAATGCCAACTGAAGAAAATATTGACAGAATGTGCCAGGTAATATGAGTTCTTATATGTAGAGACAGGTTTTTTTAATTTTTTATTTATATTATTAATCAAAAAATTTTTTTTCAGGAATAGAATTTAGTGATTCATCATTTAACATTTAATAGCCAGTGCTCATCCCAACCAGTATCCTCCTTAATGCCCCTCTCCCCTTTAGCCCTTGCCCCCATTCAACACCCCTCCAGCAACCCTCCATTTGTTCTCTAGTTTTAAGAGTGTCTTATGAGTTGTCTCCCTTCCTATTTTTATATTATTTTTGCTTCCCTTCCATTATGTTCTCCTGTTTTGTATCTTAAATCCCACATATGAGTGAAGTCATATATTTGTCTCTGACTGAACTAATTTCACTTAGCATAATACATTCTAGTTCGATCCACAGAGTTGTAAACGGCAAGATTTCATTCTTTTTGGTTGCCAAGTAACATTTCATTGAATATGTATACCACATCTTCTTTATCCATTCAGCAGTTGGTGGACATTTGGGCCCTTTCCAAACTTTGGCTATTGTCAGTAGCCAAACGTTGGGGTACATGTGTCTCTTGGAATCAGCATTGTTATATCTGTATTTAACTCTAGCAATTTTCTTCCTTATCTCTGTAGACATATATAATATCCAAAACAGTTTCATTTCAGAAATACAAGATTTATCCTAGTTGTTTCTTTTTCCCTTTACAAATTTGTAACTCCTTTTTCTGACAGTGACAAACATGACTCCCAATATCCTCAACATACTTATTTTCTCAGTCCTCATAATTATTAGTCCTTTATCCTTTAACCAATGTCCCAACCTTTGTTAAACCACTGCCCTGCTTGCTACCTTCTTCACACAGCCTCCAAATCCTCAGTTTTTCACATTTAAACATCTCCAATACCAGATGCATCTTAAAATTGATGGTGTGTTATAGAATTTTATTGGCAGCATTAATTCTTTCTTGGTGTTACATAACATAATGGTGCCTCTTTCAATTGACATTTTCTTAGATTCAAAGAAATGCAGGCATACCTTGTTTTATTAGGTTTCACAGATAAGTCACTTTTTTAGAAAGAGAAGGTTTGTCACAACCCTGCATCAAGCAGGTCTGTTGATGCCATTTTTCCAATAACATTAACTCACTTTCTGCCTCTCTGTCACGTTTCGGTAATAATCAGACTATTTCAAACTCTTTTATTATATTATAGTGATCTCTGATCAGTGATAATTCACTGAAACCTTAAATTTTTTAGCAATGAAGTATTTTTTTTTTTTAACGTTTATTTATTTTTGAGACAGAGAGAGACAGAGCATGAACGGGGGGAGGGTCACAGAGAGGGAGACACAGAATCTGAAACAGGCTCCAGGCTCTGAGCAGTCAGCACAGAGTCCGACGCGGGGCTCGAAATCACAGACCGTGAGATCATGACCTGAGCCGAAGTCGGACACCTAACCGACTGAGCCACCCAGGCGCCCCTCAAGTATTTTTTAATTAAGGTATATACTCTTTTTTTAGACATAAGACTCTTGCACACTTAATAGACCACAGTATAGTGTGAACATAATTTTCATAGACACTGGGAAACCAGAAAATTATTTTGACTCATTTTATTACAATGTTCACTTTATTGTGGTGGTCTGGAACTGAACCTGCAATATATCCAAGGTATGCCTGTATGGTTATTTAGATATCTATTTTTCCTAGAGTTTAAGAAGATAAGTAAATTTGATTTAAGAATTTGCATAACTTAAATTATGGTACTTTTGGATGATTGAGAAGTAATACTTCTGGAATTGGTCATTGGAATTATGTCTGAACAGTGAAGGAAGTGTGTTGTTTTATTAAGAGCAATAGAAGGTATTAGCTGCAAAATATAAGCATTTTACTATACAAGAGAGCCATTTCTGGAGATTTTTGAGAAAAAGGCAAATAAACTATTTCAAAGCAGTTTTGTGTGATACTATAATTAGTAGAATTTTATTGATAATAGAATTATAACTTTAATTATTAATATATAGGTCCATTATATCTGGCAACCAAGTAACTAGTACTTCTACATAACTTTCTTCTCTTGGGTTTTTTTTAATTGTCATTTAAATATGTGTATTATCCTCCAAAATCTTACTCTTAGAGTATCTAAATGATTTCTGTCTGTGGTCATCTTTTATATGTGTGCATAGGAATGAAGTATTCATTGTATTTATAGGATCTGCGAAATCAACTCTATGAATCATATTACTTAAATTTTATTTCTGCTATTTCAAGAAGTAAACTGGAAGATATTGCAAATGCAGCATTAGCTGCTAGTGCAGTAACACAAGTAGCCAAGGTAAGAGATTTTGATTAGCTGATGACATTTTGTTAATGTAAAATTTAGTGTATTTTAAAACCTGTTAGTTCACTTAAGTTTCTCATTTACAAAAGACGAGGTCAACCTAAGAAATATTTAGACTCAATACTTTTTTTGATAATGTAAATTACCTATAATTTGAACTAGGCAGAATACACCAAACTAATGGTACCTGTTATTTGATGAATTTGAAAGATAAAAATAAAATGCTTAATCAGTCTTTGTTTTAGTCTAGGATTTGTATCATCTTTTTAGCTCAACTTAGAAATAGTTTGACAGTTGGGTTGTTACAAACTATACTAAAAATATGTTGACATTATTTTATTTATAGTCACTATAGTCACCGTATTATCTTCAGGTCTTACTTAGGAGAGAAGATCCAACGAAGTTACATTACATTTTATAAGAGGGAAGGAATTTACAACAGGCCAGCAGTTCTACATCATATTTACCATTTAGATAGGTTCAGCTTAGTTATAAATAAATCTGTAAAATCTTTTTTTGGTTATAGCAGTACTGTGCCTTGTGCTTCTTGACATTGGACAAGACATGAAATTCCAGGGAATCATATAGGGCAAATAAAAGACAAAACAACCATGCATTTGCTTCCCATTTTTTCCCACTGAGTTTTCATTCTAAGATTTAGATAGTCTACTATTACTTCTGATTAGTTTTTGAGGCTTATGTTTTAATGTTCTTTCTTTTCAAAGTTTATTATTTTACATAAAATAATAGGAATGGTTTTCAGTTTGTTTAACTAAATTCAGTGTACTTCTAAGAATTTTCTTAATTTTTTTCCTGATTTGCCCTTCTAAAGAACTAGTATAACTTTTTTCCCACTTATAAGTGTTCATGGTGGAAAAATTGTTACTATGACTTACTTAGGAAAGTGTGATTAAAGTGAACATAAAAATTAAATTGCAATTTTTTTCTTCAAAACTGATATGCATTCCCATCCCAAGCACAGGCACAGTTTTTGAAAAACTCTTTTTATCTTCATAAATGTTGTTGTCTGAAGATAGTACTCTCCTTCTTGATAATTTATTGACCAAAGTCTTGTTTATATTCCTTTTTAATATCAACTCCTCATTCTTACCCAATGAGGCAATCTGCCACATGGTATAATTTTTAGTTATTAAATATAATGGTAATTTTTTCCATTATTTTCCATTGGTTGATTAAGTCAAGCTAAATGTGCTTTCAGTATTGCAAAATTGGGGTGACTGGCTGGCTCAGTCAGTGTAGCATGCAACTCTTGGTCTCACAGTTAGTGAGTTTGAGGCCCACATTTGGCTCTCTCCTGTCAGCTGGAGCCTGCTTTGAATCCTCTGTCCCCACCCCACTCATTCTCTTTCTCTTTCAAAATAAATAAAATTTTCAAAAATATTGTAAAATTGATGTATAAACCTTTTCTTTTATTTCCAGGTTTTTGATCAGTATCTCAATTTTATTACTTTGGAAGATGATATGTTTGTATTATGTAATCAAAATAAGGAGCTTGTTTCATATCGTGGTATGTAAAAACAGGAATATTGTAATTCGTTAAAATGAGTGATGTACTGTAAAAAAAAAAAAATAGCACATTTAGTACTCTCAAAAACCAGCTTTGTTTACAGTAGTACAACTGTAAAAGATTTGTTAAAGCACACAAAACAAGTCTTAGACTGAATTTTGTCACATATAACAACATGTACTAGACGTGTTTTGCAAGCTCAATGAAGTACCAAACCTCTGACTTTTTAGGTACCTACCCCACAGCAGCTTACATGAATGGTTTATTCATGACAAGTAAGACAGTATTTTAGTAGTAGGATTCAATGAGTCTTCTACTACTTTGACTCTTGGACAAGAACAAGTTACTCTGCTTCTCTGTGCTTTAGTTTTCGTCATCTGTAAAGTGGGAATAATAATACTATCTACCTCACAGAGTTTTTGTGGGAATTAAATGGATTAGTGTGTGTAAAATGCCTAGAAAAGTTTCTGGCACATAAGTATTCACAAAAGGTTGGCTAAGGCGTCAACAGCTACTATAGCACTATTAAGGAATGAAGTATAGGTGCCATTTTCAAATACAGATTGTTAGACTCCCTTGATTTTTATACCTTGTTTATTCACCAGTAGATTGAATATTTGTATTTGATCAAATGCTATCTAACCATCTCTGGAGTTTGCATTCCCACTTTTGGTAAACAGACCATTCCTGGATGTAGATTAAAACTAACAGGCCACACATGCATACAAACACACAACCACACAACACCTATACCACATTTTATTGTCTGTGTTGCTTTTTCTGTGTGTGAAACACTTAACATGAGTTCTACTTCTTTAACCTTTTTAAGTATACAATACAGTATTTACTATAGATAGTGTTGTATAGCAGATCTCTAAAACTTACTCATCTTGCCTACCTCAAACTTATATTTCCATTGATTATTTATATGGAATATTTTAAAGGAAACGCAGACTATAGGAGATAATGATTAGCCAGTTTATTGAAATAATAATTTTGCTCCCTTAGGATTGAGATGTTTGTGGCTAAAATTTCAGTGGTTCTTAAGTGGAGAGTATGTCCATCTAACAGGACATTTGGAAACGTATAAGGGTGTTTCTAATTGTCACATTTAGCTGGACTCTACTAGCATTCATTGAGCAGGACTAAGGATGCTAGATGTTCTGCAGTGTGTAAATGATGCTCATAACTGAAAACTATCTGCTCAAAATGCCAGTGGTACCTATTATGAAATACTGGACCAGATGTTAAGCTCCCTGAGAGAAGAGAACAACAATTTTTGGTTTTTACTGAGCTCTGTAGCATGCTTTGTTGGTGAAATTAAACAACATCCTTAAGTGTTTGGTGAATTACCCACGTCATAGATTTTTGACAGTTGTTACTTATATAAATCTGTTTACAATTAACTGAGTTGTAAATTAATTAGCTGTTTAAGAGGCGCCAGGGTGGCTCAGTTGGTTAAGTGACGGACTTCATCTCAGGTCATGATCTCACGGTTGGTGAGTTCGAGCCCCCGTCGGGCTCTGTGCTGACAGCTCAGAGCCTGGAGCCTGCTTCAGATTCCGTGTCTCCCCTGTCTCTACCCCTCCCCTGCTCACACTTTGTGTCTCTCTGTCTTTCACGTTGAAAGCCCAGTTTTCCTTCAGCTAACCTTAAGCTAAACTTACCAGTTGTTAGATTATTTGTAAATCTGGTTATATAAAAACAAAGCACCTTGTGCTTACTTCAGCAACACATAGACTAACATTAGAACCATACAGAGATTAATGTAGCCCCTGTGCAAGGATAATATGCACATTCATGAAGTGTTCCATTAAAACAAAGCAAAACAAACAAAAAACTAACCAAGCACCTTAACTTTTTTGATCAGTTAACTCAGATTAAACAGACTAGATTCTAATCAGTACCAATGAACAAGCTTAGTCCGCATACTTGGTTTGCTGAATTCCCTTAAACAGTTTAAATTGCATTTATAAATTTAGTATTTTCTTTAAATACTTTAAAAATGAGACCAGGCAAATTTATAAATCTAATATTTAAAGAATTTGTAAAAATAATTAAATTTATAGTGAGCCTAAATTCATTACACCTTCACATACTTATAAATGTAATTAATTTTTTTTCTTAAAGAATCATAAGTCTGAAATTAAGAATTAACTTAAGAATTAAATTTAAAGTACAAGTTTAATATTAAAGCATAATTATGTGATTAATTGTCTAGATTCTCAATAGTATATTTATAATATTAATAGTTCTGTAAGCACTTTACAATACAGGTTCATTTACTTCTCAGAGTAACTTTGTGAAGTAGGTATTATTCCCATTTTCTGAATGAAGTAACCAAGGCACTGATATTCAGTAACTTGATAAGAAAATGGCAGAACCAGGTTACTAAACCAAGGCACTCAATCCAGAGACAGTGTTCTTAACCATTTGGTAATGATGTGCCAAATCCTCTCAGACATTGCAAGTGCTTTAAGTGATCATGTTAAACAGATTATCCCAAACATAAATATGTTGATATCATGGCTTTTATTAATATCATCTACTTTTCATGAATTGGGAATTTATCCAATAAAGGAAGCAGATTTATCTTTTAAAAGTCAGCTACTATCTCAAACCAAGTTGTTAACATAAATGAGTTGAGGTCATTGATGGGCATTTTTTTTGACTCTTCGAGTCAGTTCTCATTTAGAGGTGTGAGACCAGGTCATAGGACCTCAGGGCTGAAGGCTTCCATTTGGATTTTACCTGTACCAGTGATTGACAGAATGAGTTGAGTATTTCTCCGGATTGGTGTAGCTTGAATTTACATAATTTACATTGTATCTTTTGTCCATTTCATATGATTGAATGAATGAATGACAGTGTGCAACATTAGCACATTCCCTCATCCAGATTCTGTATTGCCTGGTTGAATTCTTTATTATTTTTATGTTCTCTGCATGGTTCATACTTTCTTTAAATATTTCAGTATATCCAGTTGGATTCTGCTTTCCTCTCATGATAATCACAAGTTGTATTGAGTTCTATATTTGTTTTCACATTTGGGGTGTTGGGAAATTAAAAATATTATATAGATAATATTTTAGTCCAGTCAGTCTCTTAAAAATATTTACTGAGCATCTACTTGTCAGATATTGGGCTAAGGTATTGTGTGAGATGGAAGATGAGTAAGGTAAGGTCTTTGTCTAGCATAGTCTTCACAGCAGTGTGGGTTTTTTTATTTTGTTTTTTTAATGTAGCCCTAAGAATCCTCTGAGGTGCTTGTCAAAATTGCAGATTTCGGGTGCTTGGGTGGCTCAGTTGGTTAAGCATCTGACTTCAGCTCAGGTCATAATCTCACAGGGTTCATGAGTTTGATTCCATGTCAGGCTCTCTGCTCTCAGCACAGAGCCTGCTTCAGATCCTCTGTCCCCCTCTCTCTCTGTGCCTCCCCGTCCTTCCCACTTTCCCCACCCCCATCTCTCTCTCTCTCAAAAATAAGTAAACATTAAAAAAAAAATGGTAGATTTCTTAGAATTATCAGAATCTATTGAATTGAATCCCTGAGGAAAAGGGCTAAGAAACTTGAATTTTTAATAGCTTCCAGAGAAACTTCCTCTTCTTTCATATTTCTAGAGTGATTCTTATACCCACTGAAGTTAAGAAACCACTTAGGTACAGTGTAATGCGTCAGAAAAGAAATTCATGTAACTTAATGTAATACAAAGAAAATTATATGTGACACTGGTCTTGCAGTAATTGATTTGCATTGTCCTTTTCTGGCAGTAGTTGGTTAATGAGATCAATAGTTTCTGGAAGCCATCTAATGTTTGTGAATAAAATTATGGAATATGATTTTTTTTATTTTCTGGCAAAAATTTTGTATACTTTATGTGGTAGATTTTTTTCTTAATACTACTCTGATTTTGAGGTATTGTGTTTCTTTGAGATAGTATAATTTTTAATGGATACTCATTCACTTAAAAGTTTAACACCTAAAAAGTTTTACTTGTTTAACTATTACCAATGTTATCAAGCATAAATTTTGGTACTTTTTTCCCCATTTGTTACTTTAGCCATTAATAGGCCAGATATCACAGACACAGAAATGGAAACTGTTATGGACACTATTGTTGACAGCCTCTTCTGCTTTTTTGTTACACTGGGTAAGTTTTCAAATCTTTCTGGTTATTTCTTCAAAATAAATTACTTGACAGCTCATTTTCATCTGTTACAAGATCTCTGTAGGCTCTCTCTCCAGAATTGGGATAAAACATATATACTGTACTATACAGAACCATAATTTTTCTAATAATTTGATGTACTTAATTCCTCTTGAGTTAGCATTTCATAGCTCTGTTGGGTTGTTTCCTTAGATGTCTTTGGTAATTATAATTTTCTACATTTGAATGGTTTGATGGTGACTTAAACTATGTGCCTGCTAATTTTCTTTTAATATTCCATTAGGAAAAATTTCAGATATACTTTTAAGTAGAAAGATAAGTGTAACTATTAAGGTACACTCAGAAGGTTCCAGAAAACACTAAATTTACGTATAATATTAATCTATACTCTCACAATTTTAAACATTTCTTTGGTATGTCTAAATTTACTTACAGCTACTATGCATCATTACCTAAACGTTGGTCCTTTTATGCTTTAGTATTACTAATAGGATGTGGTTTGAAACCTTCCAATTGTGGGTGGCACCCGTGGGTCTCAGTCGGTTGAATGACCAACCAAAGGGTTCAGCTCGGGTCATGATCCCAGGGTTGTGGGATCCAGCCCCATGTTGGGCTCCATGATGGAGGGTGGAAACGGATGAAGATAGGAAGAGAGAGAACGAGAGAAAAAGAAGAGAGAAAGAAAGAGAGAAAGAAAGAGAGAAACAGAAAGAGAAAGAAAGAGAAAAGAGAAAAGAGAAGAAGAGAAAGAAAAGCTCCTCCCCCTCTCCACATTCGCCCCTCTCCCTCCCACCTCTCCCCCTCTCCCTCCTTCCTTCCTCCTCCCCCTACCCCCCTGCTCCTCTCCCCTGCTCGAATTCTCTCCCTCTAAAAATAAAATTTTTTTAAAAAATAAATAAGTATCTAAAAAAAGAAACCTTCTAATTGCAATTTTAATTTTGTAGACGCTGAAAACCTTAACAGTTAAAATGATCACACTGGAAAGTTTCTCCATTTCACAAATGAGAAAATTAAGCAAAAAACAGATACTGTGAATAGTTAAAGATATAGACAAGTTTGAGGAGAATTCGCATGCAAATTTTGGGGTCCCTCCTTTTAGGGATTTTCTCCTATAATTTCCAGCCCTGAACTCCAGTCTTTGATTCCTTAGCTCATTAAGTCTTCTGTTGTCTGCCGAGCTCTTTCTCTTCTGTGCCTTGCAAACTGGAAAGTAACTTCAGAAGGAAAGCTGGTTAACAGCGTATCTCATTTTTCAAATCTAGCTGTTCTTTCAAGAGTTTTACATTCCTCCACTTTCTGCCTGCTTTTGAGTACCTTCAGTACCTTCAAGTGGAGTTGTTACTGTTGTAAACAAAGCACATGTATATATAACTTTCAGTCATTAAACAGACAAAATTAACCTTCCTATTTGCCATCCTACACATTCTCCATAAATGTGCTGAATGCTAAGATTTTCGTGGATGTAAGATTGTTTTACCTTGGTGATCGTTGTGTTCTCATGATAAAGGTAGATTGAAAAAGAGCAGTATAAAGACCACTGAAGTATTAGAGCTACCTTTATTATGTACAGTGTTAGAAAGTGATTTTTGCAAAAGAGAAATTGAAATTCCTGCCAGTCTGATATAGGAGAATGTCAATAAGAAGCTGTTAAATGAAAAAAAGCAAATTTAAGAACAGGATGTATAATACCTCTTTTTGTTTTTTGTACTCTTCATAAACGCACTTAATAAGACTATATGGGGCTCCTGGGTGGCTCAGTCAGTTAAGCGTCTGACTTCAGCTCAGGTCACGATCTCGCGGTCCGTGAGTTCGAGCCCCGCGTTGGGCTCTGGGCTGATGGCTCAGAGCCTGGAGCCTGCTTCCGATTCTGTGTCTCCCTCTCTCTCTGCCCCTTCCCTGTTCATGCTCTCTCTCTCTCTGTCTCAAAAATAAATAAATGTTAAAAAAAAAAAATCAAAAAAAAAAAGACTATATGTAGAAAATAACCTGAAGACATCCATGTCTAATTCTTAGTGGGGATTATTTATTTATTTATTTTTATTTATTTATTTATTTATTTTTTTAATATATGAAATTTATTGGCAAATTGGTTTCCATCCAACACCCAGTGCCCATCCCAAAAGGTGCCCTCCTCAATACCCATCACCCACCCTCCCCTCCCTCCCATCCCCCATCAACCCTCAGTTTGTTCTCAGTTTTTAACATTCTCTTATGCTTTGGCTCTCTCCCACTCTAACCTCTTTTTTTTTTTTTTTTTTCCTTCCCCTCCCCCATGGGTTTCTATTAAGTTTCTCAGGATCCACATAAGAGTGAAACCATATGGTATCTGTCTTTCTCTGTATGGCTTATTTCACTTAGCATCACACTCTCCAGTTCCATCCACGTTGCTACAAAAGGCCATATTTCATTTTTTCTCATTGCCATGTAGTATTCCATTGTGCACATAAACCTCAGTGGGGATTCTTTATGGTGCTGGAGTGAAGAGGGTTAACTTTATATATTTCTAATATTATTTGAATTTTTTATAACAGGCATATATAATTTGCCCTTAGAAGAAAAGAGCTTTAAAAATTTTGCTAATATTCTACATTTTTACTTTTCCAGTTGACTGAACGTGCTTTGTATAGAATTTAAAATGCAGCAATTTCAGCATATAAAGATTACAGTGTTCTCAGTTTTCTGAGATTTTCAGTGCAATTGGATTTTTTTTTTTTTTTTTTTTTTTTTTTTTTTTTTTTTTGTATAACTTGAGGATTTCAACCTTTGATAAAACTTGGAGTAATAAAGAGAGAAGTTAAGAGGTCTAATAGAGTTGATTCAATAATGAACTGAGGCCTTTGAGGAGCTTTTCACGTTACGTGAAGAATATGTTATCTTTAATTTTTTTTTTTTTAGACTGTAATACTTCATTGTTAATTTGTAAAATAAAGAATAATAATAACAAACCACTAAATTAACTAAGCTCTTTTCACTCTTTTCCTTTAAGTCAAATTAAAGTGAATCCTGTGAACAAACTCTTTGAACCTGTCTGTAGGAAGTCATATATTGATTTAGTTAATTCATTGAAAAAAATCTCTGATTGCACCGATTGGCCAATGCTATATAAAAAAAAAATCTTTTTTTTTTTTTTTTTGACTCCCTGGTGTTTCTTTTTTTTTTAAACCTTGCTTTTACTCTTGAGATAATAAATCTTCTTATGTTTGTAGCCTGAAATTGTATGTACTTCTATTGTATTTTTGATGCTTAGGTGTTTTATAAGTATCCATTTTAATTATTAAGAGCTGAAATCATTGCTAACTATTGTTACAATAGGTGCTGTTCCTATAATCAGATGTTCAAGAGGAACAGCAGCGGAAATGGTAGCAGTGGTGAGTTCATGCAGATACCATTGGCAATAAATAATAATGTATCAGTTGTTTTCCATAAGTACCTCAAGTGTTTTTGTTAATATTATATGATTACTATGGGTTGTATACTAAATACCAAAAGCAAGTATTTTTATTTTTTAACACTGGAATTCCACAAAAGATAAAAAGTAATCATTGTGTACTTTACATGATGGAGAAAAATGATTTTCTCTGATGTGCTGTTCCAGCTTTTCCTTGTTTACTAAAACGTATATTCGTCTTTCCGCTTTGTGTCTACAAGTAGTATTTTACACAAATTTGATCCCCCAAATCATTTTATATTTAACTTCATTTAGCAAATGTATATTGTCATAACCATTTTTAAAATGAAGTTCATTTTGCTATTTTACTATATTGGAGTAAATTGAGCATTCAAAAATTTGCTTTAAAAATTAAAAAATAAGATTTAGAGAAGTTACAAAACGAATGAAAAGGAAACAAGGTAAGTGGTATTGAAAGATGGAAGATACACTCACCTTGTTTAGTTTTCTTAGCCAAAGTGAATCATTGATTGATGGAGGGCTGGTTTCTTTCACATATCCTGTCTCTATTCTGGAACCTCTTGTGGCGTCACTCTGTGGACACATTCCTTATACAAAGAGTCATGACTGGGGAAAGACAGTGGCTCATTGCAAATTGTTGCTGTACCTAAAGTAAAAATAGTGAATGAAAAGTGATTGGAAGTCAAATCAGGCCTGAGTCACAGTAGAAAAGGCATTGTTCTTTTTAAGTTCAAGTTATGATAATATTGAATAAAGAAGCTAAAATATTTAGATTTTAGAATTGCTGTTTTGTAAAGAAATCCCAAGTTTCTTGATTATGAAACTAAGAACATATTATGATTTTCCTGAACAAAATTCTGTGAAATTGTTTTTTAAAAGTTATTATCAAATTTGATTTTTCAGAAACTAGATAAGAAACTTCGAGAAAATCTCAGAGATGCAAGAAACAGTCTTTTTACAGGTGACACACTTGGAGCTGGCCAATTCAGGTATTATGTTAGTTAATATAGGACTTGAAAAATTTATAGATTTATAGCATTTTTTGGGTTGTTTTCTTATGTTATAAAATACCCTTATACTTGTAATTGAAATTTGTTTCTTTTTAATGAGGTAATCACTGTCACGGTTTTGACTCAGATTGTTCTTGTAATACAAGTGGAATATTTTATTTAATTTACGTTCTGTTGTTAGCATTTTGTCTTTTGCATTTTTGTCATCTGTAGGGGAAATTTTTCTCTTTATATGGCTTTGAAGGTCAGAAGCCATTTTATACCGATTATCATTAAGCCTGTTGGTAATAACATTAAAAATAAGTGAAAAACTTGTGATGCTTTTGTATGTCTTGAGCTATCAACTGGTTTCTGTTTTTACCTTGAAATATTTGTTTATTAAAATCAATGGGCAATATTGGTGTAAAGAAGTAGAGAAACCCACACAGATGGCTGAGAATTATTTCAAGGGGAATAGACAATATTTTGGAAAATTAATTCCTACCCCCACTTTTAGGTGAATTAATAAATAAAGCCTGTGAAAATAAACTGATACTTAGAGAGTATAATACCTTCTTGGAATGATAATTCTATGGTAAATTTCCATAGACTTCAAGTTAATTTAGATGGATCCTACGGTCTTATGTACTATTTCTATAATTTGCAGTTTATACTAGCATTGTGTTTCAATTGTTTGTTCAGCTTTCTCGGCTCCTACGTTATTTTAAAATCTTCTGTGATTTCATTGTTGGCTTTAAATATTCTTCAAAATGTTTCTCATTAAAGAGAGCAGAAATGTGAAATTCTCAGCTAATTTTTTTTTTCAACAGAAGGAACTACTATAGCATATTTTACTTAACAGTTCCCTTCTTACAGTGCTCTTATAAAAGCCTTAGAAACCAATATAAAGGCACTGTTTTATTTTGATAATTTCTAAAAACTTATTTATAATAATATTAATAATAAATAATTTATAACATAGTGGTCATTTTTAATTTGTTGGATGCATTTCTAAATTATTTTAATTAGGAGTCAGTAGCCTTACTGTTGTTAAATACATTTGAATCCATTTGTAGGTTAATGATTCTCCATAAGAATTTGGCAATGTCTGGAGACCTGTTTGGCTTTGACACCTGGGTAAATGCTACTGGAATCTAGTGGGCTACATTATAGGATGCTGCTGAACATCCTACAGTGCACAGAATAAGCCCCAAATCTCACTAGTGCTGAATTAAGAAACTGCCATAGGCAATCCTTCCTTGCCTTTCACCTAGCTCTGGAGTAATAAATGATAGTAGGTGGTAACTTTGCCACTCCTACTTACTTATTGCAGAGTTTTATAATCAGTGCAGTGCATTTATAATCAGTACAGTGTAATGAGTTACTAAAATGGTCAAAGGTCTCTAGCAGGAAAAAACGTGCATAATTAATATAATCAGATAACAGTATCTTGTAAAATTGATGTATACTCTTGATACAGTAGTGCCAAATTGGCAACCAGATGACTTTGTGCCTCACTTTGCTTTAAGTCTGCTTCACATCAATAATATATGAAGTATCTGCTAGGTGAATAATAATATAATTAGGTACCGTTTTGGCTTAATGCTTTTAGTTTTATATCTTATAATGGGATAAGGTTTCATAAGGTTCTTCTCTAGGGTCTGCTGTTTTGAATTTGTGTTTACAGAAAAAAAGTTGTAATTTGTTATTTGAAACTGTCAAACATTAGTGTACATTTATAAGATCCTACTCTGTCTTCTAATTTTCCCAGAAACTGACAATAGCTTTCCTTTTTTCCAGAAATGTGAAATACAAATCTGAATAGAAGCAACTTATTCTTACTTTGATAACTATACAATTATTCTGTAAAAGTACTTGTATAGATTTTATCCTTTAAGACAATTCCCTGAGACTTAATAATCTAGCATTATACACAGGCTCTAAGTAGTCCAAAGCATAGAGCAAACTATTATGGAATGTTAGTATTAGCATACTTATTGTTCATATCAGAATGGTATATACTGAAAGGTATTAGAAAAATGGAGATGTATATACTGTTACCAGGAGTTATATAATTTTTTAAATATATTTACAGCTTCCAAAGGCCTTTATTAGTCCTTGTTGACAGAAACATAGATTTGGCAACTCCTTTACACCATACTTGGACATATCAAGCCTTGGTGCATGATGTACTGGTAAGAGGCTAAATATACTACTTTTTACTAAAATGTAGTAACATTCATTGGTCCTTTTAATTTAAAATTAACGTCATGGCTACCAAAACACAGATGAGAAGGATGGAGGTGAGAAATATGAAAGAAAAAGTGACGGGATTTGGTATCACTGGATGTGGATGATGGAGAATAGTGAAGCGTTGAATTTATGATCTTTAAAGTGTAAGATTAATCATTTGTATTGTTGCCAGTGATGGAAAGAAAAGGAATGGAGAAAATGAGTGACTTTTAAAAAAGTTTTCATACAAGTTTTTTCATTTGTTTTTCCCATACTGAGAAAGTAAATAAATAATATGTTTCTCTCTGGGGAGGAAAGCCATAATTTCTCCCTTTTTCCTGGGAATCAGGTAGCCTCACTTTATGGTAAAAAGAAATAGTAATTTTTATATTACACCACATGTTTTCTGAAGTAATTCCATATATTTAAAATCATGTTTGAAACAAAAATCTGTATTTATATGCATACATATATTCATGTATTAAATAGTGTGTATGGCATGTGATATACACGGATAAATAAAAGAGCCCCAGCCTTCAAAGGCACTGGGCAGAAAATATGTACACAAATAATTTCTGTACAAGGCATAATGTAATAAAGCCAGAATAGTCCCCATTTGATAGAAAAATTTAGACCCAAAGTTAAAGAATTTGAACCTAAATCATTTGCTCTGCAAAGACTAGCACTCTAATTTACTAATTTCTGGCCCAGGCCTCTAGGGATTATAGTATATAATAATATCGTTATTGCAAAGAGTTCCTGAAGTGTCATATAGAAAAGAAATGAAAAACATGACAATAGATGGTTTTTTGTTTGGTTTGTTTCCTTAAAACCCATATTCTAGCTATAAGGTTTATTTAAATAAAGTTTTTATTTATTTTGAGGGAGAGAAGGAGAGGGAATCCCAAGCAGGCTCCGCACTATCAGTGTGGAGCCCTACACAGAGCTTGATCTCTAGGACCATGAGATCATGACCTGAGCTGAGATCAAGAGTCAGACACTTAACCAACTGAGCAACCCAGGTGCCCCTCCTGGGGTCTTGTGTTGTTTTAGACTCTAGGATGAGTGTTGATGTAATAGTAGGCAACTCTGATTCAGTATAGAGGGCAAGAAGAATCAAAGGGACTAATGAATTAAACCCTGAGTAAAGGAACATGGAAGCTAGTTTTAGGAGGTCATGTAAGAGGCTGAAGAAGAATTCAACAACTACTGGAGGGCCTACTCTCTGACAGAATATTTGGGGAAAGATCTAAAGGAGGTAAGGTAGTGAATTAATATCTATATGGGAGAATAGCATTCTAGGCAGAATGATGCCTAGCATGTTTAAAAGATAACAAGGTAGCCAAGATGACCAGAGCAAAGTAAGGCAGGGGGAAAATAGCAAGAGATGAAGTTAAATAGGATATGGGAAACCATGTAGCATAGGACATTATAGACTATTGTAGAGATAATTGACTTTCAATTTGAGGGAAATGGGGAGCCACATGCAGTTTTGAGTAAAGGGTGACATCTGATACACATTTTAAGAGTATCACTCTAGCTGCTGTGTTGAAAACACTTTCTTTGGGGGGCATAAGAAGAGTCAAGAGACCAGTAGGAAGCTATTGCAGTTATCTTAGCAAGAGATAATGATGGCCTACAACAGGATGGAAATGGTAAGGGTTATGACAATCTTTGGAATGTAGAGCATAGGATTTGCTGATGAATTGGATGTGGGATCTAAGAGAAAGAGAGAAGTCAAAGATAAGTTCAGAGTATTGCTTTTGCAAATGGATAGATGTTATTTATTGAGATAGGAGAGACATGGCAGGAGAAATTTTGGGGGCGAAGATCAGATGTTCAGTTTTAGACATGTTAAATGTGAGATGCCTGTTAAAATATTCAAGCGTAGATATCAAATAAATGTATGAGTGTGGAGTTCAAGAAGAACATCTGGTCTAGAGAAATAAATTTTGGAGTAGTCCATATATAGATTTAAAGCCAAGAGATAAAAGGAGGTAACTAAGGGGATGAATATAGATAGAAGAATCCAAGAACTGAACTCTGAGGCATTTTTCAACATTTAGAGGTCAAGGTGAAGAATAGGAACTAACAGTATAATGTAGCAAGAACCAACCAGAAGTGAGAGATGAGAACTAGATTTGTGGTGTTTTGGAAGGCAGTGAATTCACTGTTTTCAGAGAGGAGGCAGGAATCAACTTAGACAAATGCTCAGGACTAAGAAGTCACCAATGTGTGTGGCAACATCAAGGTTATTACTAACTGTGGTAAAAGCAGCTTCCATAGCGTAGGGGCAGAACACTGAAGTAGGTTTAAGAGAGATTGAAAGAAGAGACAGAATGAATAGAGACAAACTGAAAGAGTTTTTGCTGTTTAGGAGAATTGAGAAAAGTGGTAATTGCTGCAAGGGTGAGGTAAAAAACAATTTTTAAATGAGAAAAATTATAATTTTTTTAAATTATATTAAATATTATACATTAAAATTTATAAATTAAAAATTTTTAATGAGAAAAATGCCTCTGTAGGTGGCATTAATGGTCAGGATGAGTATAGACCAGGATTTTTCAACCTTGGCATTGACATTTTGGACCCAATAATTTTTTGTTGTGGAGGGCTGCCCTGTGCATTGTGGGATGTTGAGCAGCATCCTTGGCCTTTACCGTCTAGATGTCAGTAGCACTTTCTCAGTTGTGACAACCAAATGTCTACACACAGTGCCATACCCAGACTAGGAAGAGGTGCAAAACTGCCTCTGAGTGAGAACTGCTGTTATAGACTAATAGCAGGAATTTCAGAGGTGGAGTTGTTTTAGGGAAGAGGACAAGTGAAGAATCTGGGAGTAGCAAGGAAGACCCCTGTCTCAGTCCTGGGTCCAACCAGTTGGAGTTCAGTTAGAGCAAGAAAGTACAGTGGAAGTTTCGAGTAGATGTTCAGAAAAGGAGATTTGGCTGTTGAATGAGTAGGAGTTCCAGAGGGTATGAGAGAATGGTTTCAGGAATTGGTTAAAAGTGAGAGATGGGATCTGAGGGAGGTAGTATAGGGAGCCATACAGAGATGGGCATGATGAGATAGTTTTGATTATCTTAGATTTGGTTGGTGGGTTCCTGGCTTTTGGGTGGGAGCTAAGGGTGGTATAGGTTAGGAGTCATCTCTTCATTCCTGCTGGTTGTATGTGGAGGCTGTATAGAGCATTAAGATACTGCTATTTTTTCTAATGAAAGTACTTGATGCTTTGAGCACAGGAGTTAAGGTATATGTACAAGTAATTGCACTGTGAAGAAATATGCTTTTATTCCCCTTTGTTGGAAGAGAAAGTTGGGAAACATAACTTAGAGCAGAGCTTTCCTGAAGCCAGATAAGGCTTATACTGGTCTTTGAGGTTTTCAGTGTAGAGTGAAATGAGAATAGAAAGGGCTGTGAATATTAATTTTTTTGTGTGTGCATTACCTTTTATTACCCTTGTATTTTTGTGAGATATATAATGCAGTAATATTTATTTCGTGTTCTTTGGAGTTAAAATAATCCTTTTAAAAATACAAGGTGCTAAAAATAGATGGTAGAGGGTTTGTTTGGTTGGTTGGTTGGTTTTGCTCTCATCTTCAATTCACACAATTAAAAGTTGGCAATCTTGTGTCCGTAAAAATTCAGTTCAAAAAAATATTTTTTAAAATGTTTATTTTTGAGAGAGCACATGAGCCTGAGCAGAGGAGGGGCAGAGAGAGGGGACAGAGGATCTGAAGTGGGCTCTCTGCTCGCAGCAAAAAGCCTGATGTGGGACTTGAACTTATGAACGGTGAGATCATGAGCTGAGCCAAAGTCAGATGCTCAATCGACCACGCGACCCAGGTGTCCCTCAAAAAAATATTTGTAAGTGCCTGTTCCATGCTAGTCACTGGGATATGTGGTAAACAAAGCAGATGTTACCCCCTGATTGCATGGAGGTTGGAGTAATGGATTCCTGTGGACATTTGGGTTATTGTTGGTTTTAGTTTTTGTTACAAATAATAGAACACATCTCTAGTTAACTTTCTTAGGCTAGGTTCTCAGATTCCATATTACCTTTAAACAGTCTTTTCTCAGCATTATTATCAGAACATTTAGGTCTTACGAAAATAGTTTCCTTAAAGAGATTGGTTAAGATAAACTATACAAGTTACACTGACTTAATCCTGTTCATTAATTTTATTTTTTAATTTAAGATTTTTTTAATTAAAAAAAAAATTTAATTCCAGTACAGTTAACATACAGTGTTAGGGTTTCAGGTGTATAATCTAGTGATTCAGCAATTCTGTATATAACTCACTGCTTGTTAAGAGAAGTGTACCCTTAATCCCCTTCACTTATTTAACCCATCCCCCCTCACCTACGTCTGTTCTGGTTATCGTCTCTTTGTTCGCTATAGTCCAGAGTCTCTTCTTTGGTTTGTCTCTTTTATTTCCTTAGTTCATTTGTTTTGTTTCTTAAATTCCACAGATGAGTGAAAACATATGAAATCATATGTGTTTGAATGCATTCTTTCTCTGACATATTTCACTTAGCACTATGCTCCCTAGATCCATCCATATTGTTGGAGATGCAAGATTTCATTGTTTTTTTATGTTTGTATAATGCTCCATTGTGTGTATATACCATATCTTCTTTATCTGTTCATCTTTTGGCAGACAGCAGGTTCTTTCCATAATTTGACTATTGTAAATAATGCTGCAGTAAACATAGCATTGCATATATCCTTTCGAATTAGTGTTTTCATATTCTTCGGTTAAGTACCCATTTGTCCAATTACTGGATCATATGGTAGTTCCTGTTCATTAATTTTAATGCAGTTTCTAAATATGAAAAAACTATAACTGTGATATCATAAATTATGTCATTTTTTTTTAGTTAAAACTGCTGCTTTTGAGGTTTCCTTGAAATTTTTAACATTCTTAATAATTATTCCCTTTACCTCCACAAGATGGAGTAAAAGTTCTAGATAGGAACGGTAATCTAAAATTGGAGCTTGCTTTTTATATTAAAAATCTTTGCCTGAAAATCTGGAACACTGATAGTATTTATATATCTAGACCTTGGAAACAACTGAAAAATTCACACAGCTTCCCTGTGTGCCAGAAAGAGTGTGGTCATTTACCATGGGAAATACACTCTTCTAGTGAAAACCTTACAGTGCCCCTTTCCTTTTACTGGGATATAAGAAGCACGATTAATAATTAGTCATGATTCCTTTTTATTATACCCTGGTTGTGGGAAGGGTAGATTTGATTATTCATCTGCAATGAATAGTTACCATTGGGCAAAGGGGGATGGGCATTATTTCATCTTAGTATCTTGTTCTTTACTTGGGCTTTGTTTTTTCATATCTCAGGTGCCCTTTTTGTGTCTTTGGCCCTCTGCTACTGACTTTTATTATTTGAAACATTAAACCACAATTTATACTAATATGTCAAGGGTTTTTTTTCCAATTGAAGAAAGGAAGTGGTTTCTAAATAAGTACTTTTAAAAGATTATTAGAAAAGCATTTTAGAAGCACTCCTTTTTTATTTTTATTTTTTTATTATTTTTTACTTTTTTTTATTTTTTATTTTTTTAATATGAAATTTATTGTCAAATTGGTTTCCACACAACACCCAGGGCTCATCCCAACAGGTGCCCTCCTTAATGCCCATCACCCACTTTACCCTCCCTCCCACCCCCCATCAACCCTCAGTTGATTCTCAGTTTTTAAGAGTCTCTTATGGTTTGCCTCCTTCCCTTTCTGTAACTTTTTTTTTTCCTTTCCCCTCCGCCATGGTCTTCTGTTAAGTTTCTCAGGATCCATATAAGAGTGAAAACATACGATATCTGTCTTTCTCTGTATGACTTATTTCACTTTGCATAACACTCTCCAGTTCTATCCATGTTGCTACAAAAGGCCATATTTCATTCTTTCTCATTGCCAAGTAGTATTCCATTGTATATATAAACCATATCTTCTTTATATTTGTCAGTTGATGGACATTTAGGCTCTTTCCATAATTTGGCTCTTGTTGAAAGTGCTGCTATAAACATTGGGGTACAAGGGCCCCTATGCATCAGCACTCCTGTATCCCTTGGGTAAATTCCTAGCAGTGCTATTGCTGGGTCATCGGGTAGATCTATTTTTAATTTTCTGAGGAACCTCCACACTTTTTTCCAGAGCGGCTGCACCAGTGTGCATTCCCACCAACAGTGCAAGAGGGTTCCCATTTCTTGACGTCCTCGCCAGCATCTATAGTCTCCTGATTTGTTCATTTTAGACACTCTGACTGGCATGAGGTGATATCTCAGTGTGGTTTTGATTTGTATTTCCCTGATGAGGAGTGACGTTGAGCATCTTTTCATGTGCCTGTTGGCCATCTGAGTGCCTTCTTTAGAAAAGTGTCTATTCATGTCTTCTGCCCATTTCTTCACTGGATTATTTGTTTTTCAGGTGTGGAGTTTGGTGAGTTCTTTATAGATTTTGGATACTAGCCCTTTATCCGATATGTCATTTGCAAATATCTTTTCCCATTCCGTTGGTTGCCTTTAGTTCTGTTGATTGTTTCCTTTACAGTACAGAAGCTTTTTACCTTCCTGGGGTCCCAGTAGTTCATTTTTGCTTTTAAGTCCCTTGCCTTTGGAGATGTGTCAAGTAAGAAATTGCTGCGGCTGAGGTCAGAGAGGTTTTTTCCTGCTTTCTTCTCTAGGTTTTGATGCTTTCCTGTGTCACATTCAGGTACTTCATTCATTTTGAGTTTATTTTTGTGAATGGTGTAAGAAAGTGGTCTAGTTTCATTCTTCTGCATGTTGCTGTCCATTCTGCCAGCACCATTTATTAAAGTGACTTTTTTCCATTGGATACTCCTTCCTGCTTTGTCAAAGGTTAGTTGGCCCTACATTTGTGAGTCCAATTCTGGAGTCTCTATTCCATTGGTCTGTGTGTCTGTTTCTGTGCCAATACCATGCTGTCTTGATGATTACAGCTTTGTAGTAGAGGCTAAAGTCTGGGATTGTGATGCCTCCCACTTCGGTCTTCTTCAATTATTACTTTGGCTATTCTGAGTCTTCTGTGGTTCCATACAAATTTTAGGATTGCTTGTTGTAGCTTCGAGAAGAATGCTGGTGCAATTTTGATTGGGATTGCATTGAATGTGTAGATTGCTTTGGGTAGTACTGATATTTTGACAATATTTATTCTTCCAATCCATGAGCACGGAATGTTTTTTCATTTCTTTGTATCTTCTTCATTTTCCTTCATAAGCTTTCTATAGTTTTCAGCATACAGATCTTTTACATCTTTTGGTTAGGTTTATTCCTAGGTGTTTTATGCTTCTTGGTGCAATTGTGAATGGGATCAGTTTCTTTATTTGTCTTTCTTTTGCTTCATTGTTAGCGTATAAGAATGCAACTGATTTCTGTATATTAATTTTGTATCCTGCGATTTTGCTGAATTCATGTATCAGTTCTAGCAGATTTTTGGTGGTCTGTCGGGTTTTCCATGTATAGTATCATGTCATCTGCAAATAGCGAAAGCTTGACTTCATCTTTGCCAATTTTGATGCCTTTGATTTCCTTTTGTTGTCTGATTGCTGATGCTAGAACTTCCAATACTGTGTTAAACAACAGCGGTGAGAGTGGACATCCCTGTCGTGTTCCTGATCTCAGGGGGAAAGCTCTCAGGTTTTCCCCATTGAGGATGATATTAGCTGTGGGCTTTTCATAAATGGATTTATGGTGTTTAAGTATGTTCTTTCTATCCCAACTTTCTTGAAGGTTTTTATTTTTTTTTTTGTCATAAAATATGGATATTTTATTTCAGCTCTGGGAAATGAAAAAGTGGGGAACACATCCTTCTACCCAACATTCTAATTTAGCTGACATTAGTTTCAAAAAGGTAAAGCAAATATGTACGTGTATCTGTATAAATATTTTTATGCCCACATATTTGCTCAGATTTTAGTCTCATCAGTGTTTATATATTTAGTCTATTTTTGGTTTTTTTTATAAACACCGCTAAAAATCATTAAATGCATCCCAGTACTTCCAATTCTGCCTCTTCGTCAGTCATTTAATATTGTTTGAATTGAATTCAGTTTGTGTTTTAATCACTTATGTGATTAGTCAAACTGTACATTACATTAGAAGATGTAAGGGAAAAACTTGGTTTAGGTTATTCTATGTATCAGTTACCCTTTACATGATTTTTTCATCATTATTTTCAACTTCACACATCTTGTAGTTCTCTATGCAAACTATTTCAGCTTCTAGTACTGTACATATCTATGTCTTCTGCATGGGACTGCCCATGATCCATGAGCTTGGGGTCAGGCATAAACTGTGTAGCACCTGAGGTAGATGCTGATTTTGTCTTTGTTTCAAAGATGAGTTCTGTTGGTAAAAGCACTCAAAGATTCAGGTTGTGAGTTTTTGCGGATATTTCTATTTCACCAGAGTTTTCTTAGTTTTTTCTTTAGGTTTAGGGAGTGATTCTTTTTTGTTTTGTCCACAATGATTTAACTGCTTCATAAATTTGCTGGTTTGTAGTATATGCCTTTTTCCCAGTTACCTTGGCAGTTATTACTGACTGAACTGGGTAGCAAACAGTTGCTACAGTGGCCAGTCCCAGAGGATAAGCAATTTTCTTAAACCTAGAACCTTTTCTTCCTGAAAACAAGCCTGCTAATCCTGAAACTGTAATCACTCCAGTTTTTGGAAGAAAATCTCTAGGTGGATTCTTCAGATAGACATAAACATCTTTTCCAAATTGTACTGTATCCATTATCCCATTTTTCACAAAGACATAAACACCCTTGCACCAGCCAATATAATGACCAGTTGTTTTGCAGATGGATGCAAAGCCTATTTGTAAATGACCAGGCTGCTCTTTGACATATTTAGACTGCAGAGGTGGTGTGGTATATATGGGGAGCTGCTCTGGTTTTACTAGCTGCTTTTTCAGTTCTTCTTCTTTGGCTGCATGTACACTTACAGATGCACATATCAGACCTGCAGGTATGGTTGTCAGTTTTCCCATCGTAACAGCCGCCATACCTGTGACCTTCTCCATGTAAGTTTTCATATGGTGGGCAGAGAGGGACCAAACAGTTCAACTCTCTCTCGAGGGTTTTTATTAAGAAAGGATGCTGAATTTTGTCAAATGCTTTTCTGCATCAGTTGACAGGATTATATTGTTCTTATCTTTTCTTTTATTAATGTGATGTATCACATTGATTGATTTGCGAATATTGAACCAGCCCTGCAGCCCAGGAATGAATCCCACTTGATCATGGTGATTAATTCTTTTTATATGCTGTTGAATTAGATTTGTTAGTATCTTGTTGAGAATTTTTGCATCCATATTCATCATGGATATTGGCCTGTAGTTCCCTTTTTTTGCTGGGTCTCTGTCTGGGTTGGGAATCAAAGTAATGCTGGCTTCATAGAATGAGTCTGGAAGTTTTCCTTCCCTTTCTATTTTTTGGAACAGCTTAAGAAGGAAAGGTTTTATCTCTGCTTTAAATGTCTGGTAGAATTCCCCAGGGAAGCCATCTGGTCCTAGACTCTTATTTGTTGGGAGATTTTTGATAACTGATTGAATTTCTTCGCTGGTTATGGGTCTGTTCAAGTTTTCTATTTCTCCCTGTTTGAGTTTTGGAAGTGTGTGGGTGCTTCTTCCAGGTTGTCCAGTTTGTTGGCGTATAAGTATTTATAGTATTCCCTGATAATTGCTTGTATTTCTGAGGTATTGGTTGCAATAATTCCATTTTTATTCATGATTTTATCTATTTGGGTCCTCTCCCTTTTCTTTTTTGAGAAGCCTGGCTAGAGGTTTATCCATTTTATTTATTTTTTCAAAATTAACTCTTGGTTTCATTGATCTGCTGTACTATTTTTTTAGATTCTATATTATTTATTTCTGCTCTGATCTTTATTATTTCTCTTCTTCTGCTGGGTTTGGAGTGTCTTTGCTGTTCTGCTTCTGTTTCCTTTAGGTGTGCTATTAGATTTTGTATTTGGTATTTTTATTGTTTCTTGAGATAGGTTTGGACTACAATGTATTTTCCTCTCAGGACTGCCTTCGCTGCATCCCAAAGCATTTGAATTGTTGTATTTTCATTTTCATTTGTTTCCATGTATTTTTTGATTTCCTCTCTAATTGTCTGGTTGACCCATTCATTCTTTAGTAGGGTGTTCTTTAACCTCCATGCTTTTTTGGAGATTTTCCAGACTTTTTCCTGTGGTTATTTCAAGTTTCATAGCATTGTGGTCCGAAAGTGTGCATGGTATGATCTCAATTCTTTTATACTTATGAAGGGCTGTTTTGTGACCCAGTATGTGATCTATCTTGGAGAATGTTCCATGTGCGCTCGAGAAGAAAGTATATTCTGTTGCTTTGGGATGCAGTGTTCTAATATATCTGTCAAGTCCATCTGATCCAATATATCATTCAGGGTTCTTGTTTCTTTATTGATCCTGTGTCTAGATGATCTATGCATTGTTGTAAGTGGAGTATTAAAGTCCCCTGCAATTACCACATTCTTATCAGTAAGGTTGCTTATGTTTGTGATTGTTTTATACATTTGGTGGCTTCCATATTTGGTGCATAGACATTTATAATTGTTAGCTCTTCCTGATGGATAGACCCTGTAACTATTATATAATACCCTTCTTCATCTCTTGTTACAGCCTTTAATTTAAAGTCTAGTTTGTCTGATATAAGTATGGCTACTTCAGCTTTCTTTTGACTTCCAGTAGCATGGTAGATAGTTCTCCATCCCCTCACTTTCAATCTGAACGTGTCCTCAGGTCTAAAATGAGTCTCTTGTAGACAACAAATAGATGGGTCTTGTTTTTTTTATCCATTCTGATACCCTGTATCTTTTGGTTGGAGCATTTAGTCCATTTACAAAGATAGGTTTTAGAGTCATTGGGATATCTGTAAGCTTTTATACTTGTAGTAGTGTCTCTGGTACTTTGTGGTCCTTGCAGCATTTCACTCACAAAGTCCCCCTTAGCATCTCTTATAGGGCTGATTTAGTGGTGATGAATTACTTCAGTTTTTGTTTGTTTGGGAAGACCTTTATCTCTCCTTCTATTCTAAATGACAGACTTGCTGGATAAAGGATTCTCAGCTGCATATTTTTTCTGTTCATCACATTGAAGATTTCCTGCCATTCCTTTCTGGCCTGCCAAGTTTCAGTAGATAGGTCTACGGCTACTCTTACGGGTCTACCTGCTATGGCTGCCTCCATTTTATTTTGCACCTCATAGCATTTTTTAATTCATCATGACTATTTTTTAGTCCCTTGATCTCTGCAGCAATAGATTCTCTGCTGTCCTCTATGCTTTTTTCAAGCCCAGCAATTAATTTTATGACTATTATTCTAAATCCTTGTTCTGTTATATTGCTTAAATCGGTTTTGATCAATTCATTAGCTGTCACTACTTTCTGGAGTTTCTTTTGAGGAAAATTCTTCCGTTTCGTCATTTTGGCTAGTTTTCTGTCTCTTACGTGTTTTAAAAGCTTGTGTGCTGTGCACCTGTGAGCACAGCTGTATTAAAGGAGGGTCATATGCTGTCCAGGGCCTGGCCCTTCAGGACGTGTTTTTTGGGGGATTGTTACTTGCTCTCTGTGTTTGTGACTTTGGTTATTTTATTACCCTACTCGTAGTAATATTTTGTACCCTCCACGAGGTGTGCTTTGATTTGTTCCTTGGAGTAGCCCTGTAAAGGAAAACAGGTAGACAAACAGGAGACAAAAACACACAAACACACAAATTACACAAACAAATAAACAAAAACCTAAAGACTAAAACCAAAAAACCCAAAAACACCAACTACAAGTAAAGAAGAGGGTGGAGGCGGTGCTGATGGAAGAGCATATACAAAGAAAGAAATGACAGAAGTGGGGGGAAGGGGGGGTGGTGGGGGGTGGGGAGAAAAAATAAACATTGATTAGGCAGAGAGACTAAAAGGCTTAATCCAGAGAGAGAAAGGAAAATAAAGAAGGAGGTGGGGAAAACGAAATGAAAATCAAATTACCCAGAGAAACTATATGACTTGATTATTCCAGAGAGAGAGAGAGAGAGAGAGAGAGAGAGAGAGAGAGAGGAGTGTAAAGAAGGAGGTGTAGAACATGTATCAAGACAGTGGATTAAATATGCCTGTTGAGACAGACCAATAACCAGAGTAGCCAGCCTAGGGGAGGGAAGAGATAAGGAGGAGGAATGGGGGGGGGGTGGAGGGTGGAGAATAGATTTATATATCCAGAATTGACCTAGAGTTAATCTGGGTCAATGCTGCAGTGCTTGTAGGTAGTTGCTGTCCACAGGGTCTGTGCCACTCTGGTGGATGTGCAGTTACCCAGTACGAGGGGGCATGGTTTGGCGTTTTCTGGACCCACCTCCATTATGGGCCAAGGGAGTGATCCCTGAGGCCCTGCCTTGGAGTAGTGGTGGGTGGGAATGATCTCCCAGTGTCTTCTCCACGGAGCCAGACCTGGTGGACTCCGTTGGAGTCATCCACACTGTGCTGCGGGTGCAGATGGGGGCGGTCCTTCTTGCTCCACCAACTCCCATGACCCTGCACTTGGCTAGGATTCAGAGTCCTGCTCCATGAGCTCTGGCGCTGGGGAAGCGCCTCTCAATGTGGCGTTACCACGTAACGCCAGACAGCTGGCTTTGTCTGTGCTGCCACACTACAGGGAGGACCGACTTCTCCTATTGAGGATTGAGAGCCGCTGCCCTCACTGTGAGCCCCGGGGTGGCGGACGCAGGCAGGCTTTGTCTTTTCCCACAGCACTTCAGGGAAACGGCCACCTTATTCTCCTGCAGTCTGCACCCTCGGCCCAGCCACCATGCCTGGGGGTAGTAGACGCAAGCAGGTTCTGTGCTATCATGCAGCCTTCCAGGGAGGGAACCACTTTCGCCAGCTGTGGACTGAGCTTCTGACCTACAACCACACCTAGGCCTGGCTCCCCTCCTCCCCAGGTGCACAAACAGGGAGCCGGCCCCAGTCCGAAGAAAGGCCTGCATTTAGAGATCAGATCCCTCTCAGTCTCAGTGCAGGGTCTTTCTCCTGTCCAGCTCTGGTCCTGCACTTCCCGAGCCACTCTTTCTCTTCCCTTTGTCTTTCCACAGAAGACGGTTCCTCCCCTCCATGTCCACACGGCCTTTTTTATCTCCCCCAGTTCGCAATTACCCACCTATCTTTTTTCCAGCTTTCCCATTTTCTTCCTAGTAGATTCAGTCTCTTTTCCTCCCAGGCTCTGGTGTTCAAGGTCCTTTGGCTTCTACACTTGTTTGTTTAAGAGACACAGGACGTATGGATCCCCCTACTTCACCATGTTGGCCCCCTCAATTCAAAGCACTCCTGTTTTTTTTTTTTTTTAATTTTTTTTTTTTTTCAACGTTTATTTATTTTTGGGACAGAGAGAGACAGAGCATGAACGGGGGAGGGGCAGAGAGAGAGGGAGACACAGAATCGGAAACAGGCTCCAGGCTCCGAGCCATCAGCCCAGAGCCCGACGCAGGGCTCGAACTCAAGGACTGCGAGATCGTGACCTGGCTGAAGTCGGACGCTTAACCGACTGCGCCACCCAGGCGCCCCATAAAGCACTCCTGTTTTTTAAAGATGTGTGATTACAGTATATTGGATCCTAAGTGTAGTTCAAAGTTTTATGCTTTGAAGATTGATGCTCTGTTGATCCTGTAGTCTTTATTAACACAAAACCCCTTGGACAACACTGTATTGGACTAGTTTGAGGCATTTGCCTAAAAGTCAAGTATGATGTAAACTTCTACTCCCTTAATCTAAGTTGTTCATAGGAAGCTCCTGATAAAAGTGTGTAGACTACATAAAAGCCAAGAAAACAACCTTGACTTCATTCATTTTTTAAAATGGTATTGTTTCATTGTATTTCCATATTCATTGCTATTTCTGAGCTTGAATTAAAATGTTATTTAAGGGAGGGGCTCCTGGGTGGCTTAGTTGGTTAAGCGTCTCATTCTTTTTTTAGTGCTCTGACTTTATTTATTTATTTTGAAAGAGAGAAAGCGCATGTGCTAGCAGGGGAGGGGCAGAGACAGAGGGAGAGAGAGAATCCTAAGCAGCCTCCATGCTGTCAGTGCAGAACTCAACATGGGGCTTGATCTCACAAACAATGAGATCATGACCTGAGCCAAAACCAAGAGTTACATGCTTAACTGACTGAGTCACCCAGATGCACCCCAAACATCTAAGTCTTGATTTCAGCTCAGGTTATGATCTCACAGCTGGTGAATTCAGGTCCCACATTGAGCTCTGTGCCATCAGCATGGAGCCTGCTTAGGATTCTTTCTCTAGCCCTCCCTCTCTGCCCCTCCCATGCTCTCTCTTCTCTCTCAAAATAAATAAATAAACTTAAAAAATGTTTATTTAAGGGAAAGAAGAGTATATGTTACTTGCCATATACTAATCTAGCATTAGGTTGCTACCATTTTTCCCCCTTATATCCCACTTGCTTAATATGTAGGATTTTGAGATTTTTATCTATGTTTATGATGCAGCATTGTATAGAGATTTTCTTTTTAAATTAAATGATTCTTAGAAGTATTCCAAGTTAGATTTTTCCTTCCTTTTTTCTTAATGTCTTCACATATTTTTCTTTTCTCTTCCTTTTATCATTGACCAAAGTTCAGGGTTTCTAAAACAGTGCTTTCTCAAAGAAATAAAGTGTGAACTACAGATGTAATTTTAGATTTTCCCATAGCCACATTAAAAACATAAAAAGGAACAGATGAAATTTATTTTAATATATTTTATATAACTCTATAAATCAAATTATTGGCATTTTAACACATCAATTTAAAACTAATTATTTTATATTCTCTTTATATATTAAGTCTTAAAAATTTGGTGTATGTTGTACTTATATCACATCTCAATTCTGACTAGTTACTTTCCAGATAATCAGTGGCCACATGTGACCAGTATCAACTGTATTGGACATCCTGTTTCTAAATCATTACGTCTCAAGTTCTTTGCTAGTTTAGAGAATGAATAAATTGGAAATGTCTGCATGTAGTCAGCAGTGTATCTGTAGGGGCTTTTTTAGCCCATGATTCCTAGAGTAATAAGGAATTTTGCTTTAATAAGAATGAACTAGGGGCGCCTGGGTGGCGCAGTCGGTTAAGCGTCCGACTTCAGTCAGGTCACGATCTCGCGGTCCGTGAGTTCGAGCCCCGCGTCGGGCTCTGGGCTGATGGCTCAGAGCCTGGAGCCTGTTTCCGATGCTGTGTCTCCCTCTCTCTCTGCCCCTCCCCCGTTCATGCTCTGTATCTCTCTGTCCCAAAAATAAATAAACGTTGAAAAAAAAAATTAAAAAAAAAAAATAAGAATGAACTAGCTTATCAGAGTGTTACTGACATTGCTGAATCTGTACAGAATACCTTGGCATCTGAATTAGGATATGTTGGGTAGTGCTGTTCAATATAAAAGAACCCTTGAACCTCCGTGTATTAAAATAACATATCTATATTCACAGTATTCTTTGTTTCTTGTCCAATGTGGATGGGCAAGGAGAAACTCTTATTTTTCATAATCACTCCCAAATTAAGGGTGATGAGGCCCCATCTCAACACGTACTTTCACAATCACTGTGTCAAGGGGCAAAAATTTGCAGGTTGTATTCATTGTTATGGATAAAATTTTAAGATTTTTTTAGGCAATATTTCATATAAAAAGACAAAGTTACAGGGTGCTATAATGAACCTCCATTTGCATCACTCAGTTTCCCAGGCAATATGCATCTTATCTCAGGCATTATATCATCTATGCATACATACTGCAGCATTTATCTTTAAAGAAGGACCATAATTTTATTATCATACCTAACAAAATTAACAATTATTCTTTGGTAGTGTCTCATATTATCTCTGTATTCAGCATTTCCTAACTGTTTCAAAGACGCATCTTTACAATTGGTTTGTTCAAACAGGGATCCAAACAGTATCTGTACATTGCATTGGTTGATATATCTTTAAGTTTCTCAATTTATAGTAATTCCTCTGTTTCCATTCCTTTTTTATTGCCGTTTTTTGGTTGAAGGAATAGGAATCGTTTTCTAAAGAATTTCCTACGTTTCTGTGTTTGGTTGATTGTATTCTTGTGGGACGCAATTTGACATGGTTCTCTATCCCCAGTATTTTCTGTAAAATGATCTAGACACTTGATTAGATTTGTCTCAATTCTTTGACAAAATAAGTTACTTTTATTTTACTTTGCTGTTTTCTCATATGAATATAAATCTTAGCTCTGTATAAATGGGTGTCACCTATTTCATCAAAATGTAATTTTGTTAACATTAGCTCTGTTTGGGTCTACTGGTCTACTTTAACTTGTAAAAGGAAACCAATACTGCTGAAGACTTACCCATGTTATTAGCACTTCTCAATGTTATTTATTTATAACCCGTGATTGGGGACACCATTGTCCAGTCTTCTAAGTCAAGAAAGTATGAATATCAGAGGGAACAGTTTCGACTCTGCCTGTTAAAACTAATTCTGTTGTCTTGTATTTGTGTATAAATATTCAGTTTCTTTAATATGACTAAGTACAGCACAGAATGTTCTAATTTCCCAGTTTTGAAGACCAAAATTTTTCTTATTTGCCTGGCTGTTAATGCAAACAATGGAAGTGTTCTTGCCATTATTATGTTATTTCTCAAAACACAGTTGCAGGGTATGGTTTAATGTACTAGACTAGACTTGACCTACTTTTATCAAGAGGAAATTAAGTTAGAATGACTAAAATTAACAACTCAGGAAGCAACAGATGTTGGTGAAGATGAGGAGAAAGGGGGACCCTTTCGTACTGCTAGTGGGAATGCTAACTGTTGCAGCCACTCTAGAAAACAGTATGGAGATTCCCCTAAAAATTAAAAATAGAACCACCCTATGACCTGGCAGTTGGACTACTAGGTATTTATCCAAAGGATGCAAAAATGCTAATTCAAAGGGGCACATGCATCACGATGTTTATAGCAGCACTATTGACAATAGCCAAATTATACACACATACACACACACACAATGGAATATTACTCAGCAGTCAAAAAGAATGAAATCTTGCCATTTGCAGCAACATGGATGGAACTAGAGTGTATTATGCTCAGTGAAAGAAGTCAGTCACAGAGAGACAAACATGATTTCACTCATACGTGGAATTTAAGATGCAAAACAGACGAACATAAGGGAAGAGAAGCAAAAATAATACAAAAACAGAGGGACACAAACCATAAGAGACTCTTAAATACAGAGAACAATCTGAAGGTTTCTAGAGGGGTGTTCGGTGGGGGGATGGGCCAAATGGGTGATGGGCGTTAAGGAGCGCACTTGGGATGAACACTGGGTGCTGTATGTAAGTGATGAATCACTAAATTCTACTCTTAAAATCATTATTACACTGTTACCTAACTTGGATTTAAATTTAGAAAAATAATAAAAGAGGAGATTAAGTTACAATCAGTATTTAATCTGCTAGGACCTAGAAGTTTAATTATTAATTAAAAACTTCTAGGGGTGCCTGGGTGGTTCAGCGGTTAAGCATCTGACTTGGGCTCAGGTTACGATCTCACAGTTCCCAGGTTCAAGCCCCATGTCGGGCTCTGTGCTAACAGCCCAGAGCCTGGAGCCTGCTTTGGATTCTGTATCTCTCTCGCTCTCTCTACCTCTGCCCCTCCCCTGCTGGTGCGCTCTCTCTCTCGCTCTCTCTCTCTCTCTCAAAAATAAATATTAAAAAAAAAAACCCTTCTATCTTAGAACTAAGATGATAATGTAGTCATATTAGATAATTTCTCCACATAATTTCTTTTTTTGCTCGTCATTCATTTACTCATTTACTGATGGCCATATTTTGTCTTTGGCTCACTATTCTTCAGAGTAGAGTTGAACCATAAAATACTGTTATTACACGAAGGAATTCCCTGGGTCTAATGCAAGAAGGAAGGGAAAGGATAGAAAAAATACTCACTTTCTAAAAGTTTAAAAATTATATTTAAGACTATGTTTGTTACTAGAAACAGGCATTAGGAGGCCTGTTTAAATAAATGGATTATGTCCAAATGTTGGACTCCTATACAACCATGATAAAGATGAGGTAGATGTAAATACAGAGGTAGAGAAAAAACTCTAAAATACATTATTGGGGCGCGTGGGTGGCTCAGTTGGTTAAGCATCTGACACTTGATTTCGGCTCAGATTATTAACTCACAGCTCATGAGACTGAGTCCCATTTTGGGCTGTATGTTGGCAGCACAAAGCCTGCTTGGGATTCTCTTTCTCCCCCTCTCTCTGCCCTTCCCCCATGTGTGCTCACACACGCTGTCTCTTTCACAGTAAATAAACTTAAAAAAAAGAATATGTTATTTAAAAAAAGATAAAATACTTTGTTAAGTGAGAAAAGCAAGGTACAAAATATGCATAATGTAATCTAACTCTTTAAAATTAAAAGGATATGTCTATGCTGCCATATGCAAAAATATTTTTCTAGGAGGATACACAACCTTAACATGATTTTTATATATTTTTTTAAGTTTTAATCATTTGCATCTACTATTTTAATTAAAATACATAAACATTTGAAAGTACATTTTGTGTAACAAGACATTAGAAAGAGGTCTTTAAATTTCAGATGTGTATTTTGTCCTTATTAGAAATATTAGAAAAGACAGCAAGAATCTGTTGATTATGTTCCTCATTGTAGGAAATGTTATGGTTCTTAAATTGTTACTTAAAAAAAGATCACTTTTTCCTAGGATTTCCATTTAAACAGAGTTAATTTGGAAGAATCTTCAGGAGTAGAAAATTCTCCAGCTGGTGCTCGACCAAAGAGAAAAAACAAGAAGTCTTATGATTTAACTCCAGTTGATAAATTTTGGCAGAAACATAAAGGAAGGTAAGTAAGAAAAGTATCAGTAAGTGAAAGATTCACCCCTTAAAAAGAAATGAATATGTCATATGACAATGAATTTGATTAAAAAAATCAAAAAGATAATAGTGGTTCATCTACACAAGAGGTAGCCATAACTAAATAGTCTGTAGAGATGTCTTTATTGCTTGATTTCTTCCTGATTCCTATGTTGTTTTTTGTTGGTTGTTTTTTAGGGGCCACTTGCCTGTTGATTAAAACCATACTATATGATTTGGTAGATTTTATAGGTAGTTTTTTTTAATTGTGTTGCTATCCATTGACCCTCTACAAGACCATTTCTGTCTTTCATTAAAGTAGGTTTTTGTGACAGGAAAACATTGAAGTGTAATTTTCCCTCTTTGTTCCGTATCTGCCTTCATACAAACACAGTTTTAGATAACTGTGGAGAGAGAATAGCTAAGCCTGAAAATCAGATTTGTTTAAAGCACATTAGAAATAATAATTTGCTTTGTGATTTATTGTAGGCAGATATATAGATCCCATGTGTTGCTATGTCCCTTTAAAGTTTAGGGTATTTAATGGCCTCATTAATTGTTATAAAAGTTATCTAGTGGTCCTTATGGCTAGGGAAGTCATTCTAAACAAACTAACCAAAAATATCCTTTTTCTCTGAGAAAAAGAATGCTGCTCATCAACAATTACAGAAGTATAATGTTATTTATTATTACTATTATTTTGAGTATTTCAAGCATTACTGTACCTATATATGTGTCCATGTTCGTGATATGGCTATTCCTTTTGGCCTCATTTATGTTTAAAGAGAAGTAAAATAATAGGATTGATTCAATCAGCTGGATTTTTTGTGTGCTTTATCTATTTATAACTTTTTTTTTTTTTTTTTAACACTGGAAAGTCACATTGCTTATAACAAGGAATTTTATTTTCTCTGCAAAGAAAAGTCACGGTTTTCCTCTTTCTGCTGTGGCAGTTTAGGTACTAATATGATTGATTTTATTTATTTTTATTTTTTATTTTTTAATATAATTTATTGTCAAATGGCCTTCCTTCCATACAACACCCAGTGCTCATCCCAACAGGTGCCTTCCTCATTGCCCATCACCCACTTTCCCCGCTCCCCCAACCCTCTCAACCCTCAGTTTGTTCTGTGTATTTATGAGTCTCTTATGGTTTGCCTCCCTTCCTCTCTGTTTGTAACTTTTTTTTCCCTCTTCACCTCCCCCATGGTCTCCTGTTAAGTTTCTTAAGATCCACATATGAGTGAAAACATATGGTATCTGTCTTTCTCTGACTGACTTATTTCACTTAGCCTAATACTATTATAATTGATTTTAAATGATTTTCTTCTCTTTAGAATTCCATAGTCTGTATTTTTTTCCATAGTGGCAAAGAACAAGAAATTACATTTATGTTATTTATAGAGTATGCAGAGTATTTTAAAGTTAACTTGAAGATAAACACTTTTGGGGGGGCGACTGGGTGACTCAGTCAGTTGAGCATCTGACTCCTGATTTCTGCTCAGGTCATGATCTCACAGTTCGTGAGATAGAGCCCCGTGTCAGCTCTTTGCTGACAGCTTGGAGCCTGCTTGGGATTCTTTCTCTCCCTCTCTCTGCCATTTCCACACTGTATCTCACTCTCTCTCTCAAAATAAATAAATAAACTTTAAAAAAAGATTCACATTTTCTAATAGAAAAAAGCTTAAGAAAAAAATGTCTTCATTCAAATATGGAAGATTTGACTATTTTCTTTAGACTATATATTTAGGAACAATCTAAGAAGTCAGTTGAATAGTAAGATATTTAATTCTTTGTAAGTAATTGTAGCCCTGAATAACTCTCACTCTAAAGATTGTACTACAATATTAGAGAAATACAGTAATAGTAATGTATGTGCAAAGATACTGGGAGATTGTGTAGAATAAAAGAAGTAACTTAAATCTTTCTGAGCTTCATTTTCCTCATCAGTAAAATGTAGGGATGATAATTCTACGAATCTATTGCCCTATTTCAGAGGGTTGTTATGAAGACAAAGTGAAAAATATAAAGAAGTAACTTGCCCAGAGTCATCTAGTTATCATTGGTAAAAACAAGAATAAAGGCCAGTCCTGGCAGATCCCAAAGGTCCTGGTCTTAATTATTAATAGTATGTACCTCACCAAGACCGTGGTTAGATTAGATGAGAAATTGAGACACATTTTTAGCATTGTGTTTGGCATAGAGTGAGCACCCTGTAAATGTAAGCAGTTATTGTTTGTTAGTCCTAAGACTAGAAGATACTGGAGATTTCAGGATTATCTAATTCAGCCAGCACATTTAAACATGCTCAGTGCTATATTCTGCCAGCATAGTCTGCTGAAGCTGAGGTTTATGCCTACAGTTGTCATGTAAAACTGGACTGTTTTCCTCAAAATCCTTTCAGGGACTTCTGCCATTTCTCTCAGTCTCCATTGGGTGAAATGTGCTGATTGTGAATGGAGTGTTACCAGGTGTCAGGGCAAAGTGCTTTTGTTTTATTGCTATTCATTGTCTTTTCTTTTTTGAAGGAAGCAAAGCTTCTGGCCTCTGCTAAAGCTGTAGATGAAAATTATTTACATTAGGGACTATTTCATGGTCAACCACACATTCGTTTAGAATTATTCAAGATTAGTGCCACGTGAAACTGTTCCAACCAAAGCTGCTCAATGATTGCAGATCACTTGTGTCCTAAGTCTACGGATATTACTGCTAAACCTCATTTGCCTGGAAGAAGACATCACACATTAGAACAGCAAAACTGTGGCCTGTATCCTGTTTTTACTAACAGTGTTCTAAGATATTAAGCTTACAGAATTAAAAGACCTTTTTTCACAATTACCTGCATGTAATATTTTTTAAATGCCATGTTTGTAGTTATATGAACCCTTTGATAATCTGTGTTAATTTGGTTAGTAATATTTAATTGATGTTTGGTATACCATGACTCCTCTTCTTTGTTTTTCAGTCACTTAAATATTTTACTTTTTTTCCTAACAGCATATAGGTGAAGAAAAATATGATATGGCTAATGAAAATAATAGAAAAAAATTTAAATGTCCTTAAATGTAGAAGTATTATGATATGCATTTTAAAGAAGTAGTATTTATAATATAGATACTAGAAGGATATAGTTGGATTTATGCTAAGTGTTTTCTGCCTATGTTATATATAAAAAATATTCAAATCCAAATAGGTACATTTAAAATAAAAATAAATCCTCATGGTATATATTTCAGAATTCATACAAAAAGGAATATTTTAATGTCATAATCATAGTTCATCTTGTTCATTACTGTTTCAGTCCATTCCCAGAAGTTGCAGAATCAGTTCAGCAAGAACTAGAATCTTACCGAGCACAGGAAGATGAGGTTAAACGACTTAAAAGCATTATGGTAAGATTCTGTTTGCTGTCTTAGAATTATACAAAAGTAGAAGGACATCTGGAGGGAGGAAGAGGTTAACTTTTTTGTTCCTTATGAAAATTTGAGCCATTCATTGTTTTAATAACAAAAAAAGTATTGTCAATTTACATAAATTATCTCTTAAAAAAGAAATGTAAATACTGAGAAGAGCAAAATTTTTTCAAAGAATAATCTGTATCTATAATCTGAAAAAATATATAATGTGGCTTCATGTTAGAGGTCTGTGTTCCAGCGCTGCACACTCTAACTGTACTGTGATACACTCAGCATGTGGCCATACTGTTTATTACTGTGTGACCAGTGCCAAGCTTCTGCGCTTATTTCCTTATCTGAAAATACTCGGTGCTGCTCGGTGGTCATCCCACCATTTATATTAGACTGGTGGTACCTAGAACTCTAATGTAACTATTAGAGATGGGTGTTTGTTCCTTAGAGGAGAAGAATCGTCACTCTGGGTGACTCAGATCTTAGTGTTTATCCGTAATCTGAGGAATATATTGATTTTTATGTTTCTGGGATCTTTTTTTTTTTCCTTCTCAGGGACTAGAGGGGGAAGATGAAGGAGCCATAAGTATGCTTTCTGACAATACTGCTAAGCTAACATCAGCTGTTAGGTAAGTAGGCAATATACGACCTTTAAGTCTGTCTGTTGATAAGGTTTATCTTGAAGGCTAAAAGTTTGGCTAATATTTTTAATAATAGGAAACAGTAGGTAATGGCATAGACCTTTAAATTTAAAAAACTAAATTGTCTCTTTAAGCTGATTTAAGTTCCTTTTATATAGCAGATCATTTGCTTCTTTCACTAGTTAGAATTGTATAATGGGGATAATTTTACTAGGAAGATAGTATTGGTGATAAAATAATAACAACTTACTATTTTATCATTGCTGCTGTTATTATGTTAACTAAAGGTTAAGCATGTTCTTTCTGGTACTTGAAACCATCAAGGAGAGAAGAAATGTGTTTTAAATGTATATGTAAAATCATATTTCCATTAATCTGATTTTACTCTAAACCTCCAGATTTTGGAATCAGAAAGTGAAATGGTGGAATAATGATGTTTGGGAGGGAGATTACTTTAAACTAAGAAGTATTTTACTTGTATTAAAGTAGTGAATATTGTTATGTGTTAAAGCCTAGAGATTAACTTTGGTTGATATCAGTTTAATTTGTCATTTTATCACTACTTGTTTCCTCAGAGGAAACACCCAGGTGTGTATTTTATTAAGATCTATGTCATTTTCTTAGAAAATTGAATGGTTAATTTTTAATTTTTTGGTACTTGTAGTTCTTTGCCAGAACTCCTTGAAAAAAAAAGACTTATTGATCTCCATACAAATGTTGCCACTGCTGTTTTAGAACATATAAAGGTAAATTTAACCTACTCCCCAATATTTATGCGTTCTATTTATGTAGAGTTTTATACTTTTTAAGATGGTTTCATATTCATTATCTCATTGAGGCCTCACTGTAATAATATGAGATAAAATTATCAAAGGCAACATTAGTGCCTTCATTTTTTGCAAATGAGGAAGCTTAAGAATCCAGAAAGATTAGTGATTTGCCAAGGTCACACGTTTAGTATATAAAAGTTACATCTGTGATATTTGTATTATGTTGTCTCAGTATTGCTTCAGTACTACCTCTACACTTACTCTGTTAACAGTAGACCTGTGTCTGTCAGTAATAGAGATTTAGACACCCTTCTTACTATAGTACTATCTAAAATATCCATTAACTTTTAGTCTTAGATGAGTATTTTATTATTAAGGGTTCTTACTGTCTCCTGTTGTACTGTGATTTTGAGATGAATGGTTTGTATCTTCTATATGTTGTTATCATAGTTCTTTTATCTCATTACTTTGTTCATGAATACCCCATATCAGTCCTTCAGTATTCTGCTGTCCCTTATTCTCTGGACATGTAGCTGAATTTCAGTGAGAAATTGGCCATACACTAGGACGTGGTTATTACTGACCCTTGCTTTCCGTCTGATATGATATATTTGAAAAAGCAGTGTAAAATAGCTAAATATGTTTATTGCTTTTCAAAGATATTGATAACACCTTGAATTTATGGGAAAGGGACTTAAACATTTTTCTTTATTAATGATTTAAAAAGTCATAGAGATAGGAAGGAACTAATATAGATAGATAATGGACATTGTGCATCATGGAATTTAAACCTGCGTAATTTCTTTTGTTCCACATCTCAATATTGGTACTGGCGATTTTCATGTACCTACAGGGATAGAAACATAATCGTTCAGTTTATAGATGACTCTACTGATATTTTCCCTTCCATATTTAGCATCTCTGTAAAATGGGTAAAGACTGCACAGATCTGTTTGCCTGAGGTCATTGTCTCCTGTGGAGATAATATATATCATCAGGTGAAATACAACAGAGAGCTATATTGAGAATATCCTTCAGTAGGAGAGAAAAGGCTTTGCTTACAAGGTGAAGACTGAATCTAATGTAAAAAGTTTATTGCATCAAAACAAAATATAAGTTCTGGTTTATATCTGTTAACCTGTAATTTTGTACTCAGGATCTTATGATCCATTAAACTAATATTTTTTGAGTACTTGCTTTGTGCCAAGCAGTGTTGCTAGGTGCTAAGTGCAAGTAAGTGGACAAGTAAAAATAAATTCTAAGAAGTTACAACAGTTGTTAATAGTCCTGTGTGGTCTTTAACATTTACACTCTTCTATGGATTTACTTTGACTTTAGTTTTTGTTTGTTTATTTTTTCATTAGTAAAGTTTATTGATTCTTACATTTTACTTTGTGACCTCAGTTCTCATAGCTGTAAAACCAATAAAATTACCAAACGGAGTTGTGTAACCCAAAGTAACTAATTATTATATTATGGAAAGCGTAGTTTTATCCTATTCATAAAACTTGACAAACATTATCCTGCTACAAATTTATATGAATTACTCCAGGTCAGAGACTAGAGCTTATGGTTTAAGAAAATTCTAGCTGACGTAATTGATTTATTCAGTCATGTTTATGGAGTAACTGTGTGTTATGCTAGGCCTTGGAAATTCTGTGGTAAATAAGACAAGTTATATATTCTCATGGAGCTTCTATTATAGTAACAATAAACAAAGTACCCAAATTAGAAAACAAGATAACTTCAGTCATTTAGGTGATAAGAAAACAAAAACAGGGTGATATGAGGTGATAGAGAACATCAGAGAGGGCTACTGTAAGTGGTTAGGAGTAAGTGGTTAGGGAAATGACCTTTGATGAGGTGATGTTTGAGTTGAGACCTGAACCACAAGGAGCTGGTTAGTGAAAATTCCAGGGCCAGGCATTCCAGGCAGAAGGACTAAAAAAGTGCAAAGGCCTTAAGACAAGGAACAAAGTTAGTGTGTTTAAGGACACAAAGGAAGATTTCTATTATTTTTTTTAATCTTTATTTTTGAGAGAGAGAGAAACAGAGCACGAGCAGGGGAGGGGCAGAGAGAGAGAGACAGACAGACAGACAGACAGAGAGAGACAGGTTCCAAAGCAGGCTCCAGGTTCTGAGCTATCAGCACAGAGCCCGACATGGGGGCTTGAACTCAGGAAAACGAGTTTATGACCTGAGCCGAAGTTGGACGCTTAACCGACTGAGCCACCCAGGCGTCCCAGGTCATAAAGGAAGATTAATGTGCTTATAGTAAGGAGTGAAAAAGTGATAGACTGTGGGATCAAGAGAAATTGGAATTTAAGTGTGATGGGAAGTCATTGGAGATTAATGACATGATGTGATTTGTGTTTTAAATAGAAAAATGAGTTTGAGTGATGGGTGAGTTCTGGAAATAAGTATGGAATTGGAAGACAGCTATTACAGCTGTCTAGGTGAAGAACTGTTTTTTTTAAGGCACAGTTTACTATAAATTCTTTATGATTATTTATAATTTTATACTAATGATTTTATATGAGTTTTTCAAAATCAATGTGTGCTAATAGAGGCCATCTGTCTCAGGTGTTTTAACATGCCACTGTGCATAACCTACATAATTCTTCTTTAAGACCTGGTAATTTGGCTTTCTTTATAAAAGAAGTTGTTTTTTCCGGGGCTGCTGATTGGCAGAACATTTTATGCTAACTAATTTGTCATTCACTGTGTTGTTAAGTGATTTTATATAAAAGCTACACATTTTGGGATTATTGTTTTGCTGTAACTCAAGGAAGACACCCTTTTGACAGGATCTGATTTAAAGAAACAGTGCTATACAGGACATTTCATTTGCAGAAGGAAAATAATGTCCCCTATAGGACACGCTGTTCCTTCTTGGGTCATTCTAAGAAACCCAGTCACTCAGAACGTTTTTAAATATCATTGATAAAGGAGTATATTTATCTTAAATATTTATATGTAAATTATAGTTGTATTTAATAAGCTGCATACTCTAAGAAATATTTTGATGTAAAAAATTCTTTTAGTATAAAAAAATTAGTATGTTTTCTGTGAAGAGTCTTTGTAATATTGACAGTCTCTTTTATTCTTCCTTGTCAAAATTAGGAAGGTATTCTTCCTTGTCAAAATTAGCACATAAATTCTAGTCCCATTATTTCTCATTACTCCTAGTTATAAAATTTCTTCTTAAGGTTTTCCATAATTATTAAATTTCCAACTTTATAATATTTACTTTTAAATGGCATGTTTATTTGTGCTTTTACCGAGCTACACCATCTACCTCTAGCTATAATGTTAATACAAACTTAATAAGTATTGTTCTCCATGATCTCTTGCTCTCATAACTAGAATTTATTGACGATTTGAGCTTCACTTACTTGTAAACTTTTACTCACCTAAGCAGTAGATATTTTTTATTACTATTGGCAAGAATATTATGACTTTTTATGCAGAGATCTCAGAACATTTCTTTTGCGATTTGTCTTCATTGCAGTTTTGCATATCTTTGGGGATGTTTAGATAATAGCTGCTTCTTACATTTCCTTAGATCATTTTCTGAAGCAGAATACTAGAAGAAAATAATTTGTTTAGAAGTTGTGGCAGTTATCTGGCAATCAGTGTTTTGGTGGAAAGCAGAAACAGCATACCAGTTTGCAACAATGTTGGCAATTATTATTACCTATGCTTATTGATACTCTAAGGATTTTAGTGGGTTGGGTGGTTAGCTTTGGTCTAATAGATGAAAGAGTAAATTGTTGAATTCTCATTTGTTTTGAGTAATCCATACCTTTTAAATCTCTTTTTTTAGCATTTCTTTCATTTCTAATACAATTTGATTTCTAATACAAAACCACTTGCTGGTTGTTGGGGAATGGCTCCTGGGATTACTTAAATTATTTAAGTAATTTATAGACAAATTTTAGTTTATTTCAATTATTTTTGTCCCACGTGCATAGTCGAACTTAATTAAGTATTCTTTAGCAAGTACCTAATAAAAGGAAAAGACACCTATGTGTAAGTCATAGTAGATGAGAAATAGAAATGGCATTATGTGCTCTTTCCCCTAATGCCCCCACCTGAAGGAAGAGCTCTAACATCTGAACACTCCATCCCGATACAGTTGACAAAAAACAGCTGTTAAGCTATTATGCATTGAGGCGTCATTGGTGCTGAATTGTCATTTTTGTTTTGCTGCTTCTTGTAGAGAAAGTTAAGACGTACTGAATTAGATCTGCAGACTTAATCTGGTCAAGCAAACATGTACTACCTTAGGTTTATACTCTGAAAAGACTTAGCCCTTGCTAGCAATGCTAGCTTTTAACTACAGGGGGAAGGAGGCTCCTCCCTTTCTTGGGCTCAACTTCTTTATCTTTTCTAGGGGAAGATAAGCTTTAAAAATAAAGTAGGAGCTCCCTTAATTGATCTCTACTAGTCAACACACCAAATTAACTGATGGCCTTTATTCCTATAAAACATAGTGCCTGCCGGCCACATTATGCCATGCTGACAACTGGCCACTAGTAAAAGGCGAAAGATTTATACGATTTGAAGAGAAACCAGAGTGTTGACAACTGGCCACTAGTATGCTTCACAAGTTGCATTTTTTGCTTACCTAAGAGTTACTTGTATTTGATTCCAATCTACGTATGTCAGTTGTTTAAGAAGAGGATTGTTTCTTTAAAACTAAGTTGTACACCTTAGAAAGACTTACTGAAGGTAGTGATTTAACTGTTGTTTAAATTAGTAGTAAAAAGGGGTGCCTGGGTGGCTCAGTCACTTAAGCTTCTGACTTCAGTTCAGGTTATGACATCATGACTCATGAGTTCGAGCCCGGCATCAGACTGTCTGCTGTCAACACAGAGACCACTTCATTTCGTCTGTCCCCCTCCTCTTGGCCCCTCTCCCACTCTCTTGCTCACTCTGTCTCTCAAAAATAAAATAAACATTAAAATAAAATTAGTAGTAAAAAAAAAAACATTAAAAGATTAGAAAATTTTGAAAAATCCTAAACTCGCTTTGCAAGTATCTGTAAGGTTTTTGGTTCCACTTCAAAGAAACTGAAACTGGACATTATATGTGATCGTTATAGTTGTGCTTTATGCAAGAAAGAAAAAAATTCAGTGAAACCACTGTACTTAAAGAAACCACTGTACTAAAAGAAAACCACTGTACTAAGTACAGTCACAACAAGACTGACAGACAGTTGTGCGTTTTAGGTCTTAAGTTAAAAGGCGGTGTTTAAAATGTATATTTATACACAACACATATTTTTTTGTTGTTGTTATTCTTTACATTAATGGACTTTGATTAACTCATCACTACTCCCCTGATCACAGTAGGAAAGAAATTTTACTATACTAGAAATCACAACATTTCTTTAGCTCTATTTTAACTGATCGCTTTAGAGTGATGTCTTGCTCAGTATACATACCAAATGAATGTTCATGTGACCTTGGTGTCTTTTCAAGGCACAGGGGGCAATATATTCTGTAGGAGGAAGTCCCCAAATGACACTTCATTGTCTTCTACCTCTTCTTACCCAGATGAGATTGGTTACTTTCAGAACTTGACATTTTTTTCAATTACAACCAAAGGTAGCTCTCAAATGAGAGTTTTCACTTCTCACTCACTGTAAATTTTGGGAGACTACTTCCACATCTCCAAAAAAAACGGTGAAAATAGCCTTGTCATTGAGACCCAATTATAAAGGTTAAGTGAGAAGAAATAAAGACTTCTCAGAAGTCTTTAATATGACTTCAATAATAAGAACATAAGAACATAAACAGCCTAATTTAAAAATGGTCAAAAGATTTAAACAGAGATTTGACCATAAAAGATACACAGATGACAAGTAAGTTCAACATAAATAATCACTAGAAAAATGGAAACAAAAACCACCATGCGACCTCACTACACATCTGTTTAAAACATCTAAAATTAAAAAAGATCATGCCAACCTTTAGCAAAGATACAGAGAAACTAGAACTTTCATACACTTCTGGTAGAAATGCAAAATGGTGTATCCACTTTGGGAGATAGTTTATTAGTTTCTTAAAATGTTAAACAGAAACCTGTCACATGGTCCAGCCATTCCACTCATAGGTATTTACCCAAAACAAATGAAAGCCTGTGTTCAATGTACACAGCAGCTTCATTGTAATAACCAAAAACCAGAAACACCCCAATGTCCACCAACAGCTGAATTGGATAAATAAATTATAGTATATCCATACAATGGAATACTGTTCAGAAATAGAAAGGAAAGTACTATTGTCACATATAGCAATATGGATGAATCTCAAATACACTGAGTGAAGCCACATTAAAGAAGAGTACATAGGGGCACCCAGGTGGCTCGGTTCCGACTTTGGCTCAGGTCATGATCTCACGGCTTGTGGGTTCAGGCCCGGTGTTGGGCTGTGTGCTGACAGCTCAGAGCCTGGAGCCTGCTTCGGATTCTGTGTCTTTCTCTCTCTCTGCCCCTCCTCCATTCACGCCTTGCCCCCCTCTCTCTCTCTCTCTCAAAAATAAATATAAAAAAAAATTTTTTTAAAGAAGAGTATATAATCTGTGATTGCATTTACATGAAATTTGTAAAAATGCAAGCTAATATGTAGTGATAAAATGCATATCACTGCTTGCCTAGGCACCTGGAAAGGAGTGGGAGGGCCAGAAGGGAGGCATTACAATAGGGAAACTTCTGGGCAATGAATGGTAGGTTGATTATGTGGATAGTGTTCATGATTTCATGGGCATATGCATATGTTAAAACTTAACAAATTTTGTATTATGTGTCAGTTATATTGCAATAGAAGTGAAAAATTCGAACAAAGTGTTCATTTATTTCAAATCTTTTTTTTTTATTTTATTTTTTTTTTAATTTTTTTTTTCAACGTTTATTTATTTTTGGGACAGAGAGAGACAGAGCATGAACGGGGGAGGGGCAGAGAGAGAGGGAGACACAGAATCGGAAACAGGCTCCAGGCTCTGAGCCATCAGCCCAGAGCCCGACGCGGGGCTCGAACTCACGGACTGCGAGATCGTGACCTGGCTGAAGTCGGATGCTTAACCGACTGCGCCACCCAGGCGCCCCTTCAAATCTTTTTTTAAAAAAAAAAAAACAACTTTTTTGGTGTGTGTAGTCCTGTTAGTTTAATTTTGCTTTTGTTTCCCTTACCTGAAGAGACATATAAAAATAAAAATCTTTTGCGCCACAAAGGAAACCATCAACAAAACAACAAGGCAACCTATTGAATGGGAGAAGATATTTGCAAATGACATATCTAGTAAAGGGTTAGTATCCAAAATGTATAAAGACCTTACACAACTCAACACCAAAAAACCCAAATAATCTGATTTAAAAATGGGCAGGAGACCTGAACAGACATTTTTCCTAAGAAGATACACAAATAGCCAATAGACTCATGAAAAGATACTCAGCATCATTCATTATCAGGGAAATGCATTGAGAGAGCACCTGTCAGAATGACTAAAATCAAAACCACAAGAAACAGCTAGTGTTGGTGAAAATGTAGAGAACAGGGAACCCTTTTGTGCACTGTTGGTGGGAATACAAATTTGTGTAGCCACTGAGGAAAACAGTATGGAGGTTCCTCAAAAAATTAAAAATAGAATTACACTATGATCCAGTAATTCCACTGCTGGGTATTTACCCAAAGAAAACAAAAACACTAATTTGGAAAGATAATTTCATCCCACCATTTATTGCAGCATTATTTACAATTGTGAAGATATAGAAACAACCCAACTGTCCATCAGTAGATGAATAGGTAAGATACTAGGTACACACACACACACACACACACACACACACACGCAATGGAATATTACTCTACCAAAAAAAAAAAAAAAAAAAAAGAATGAAATCTTGCCATTTGCAACAATACGGGTGAACCTAGAGGGTATAATGCTAGTTGAAACAAGTCCATCAAAGAAAGACAAATACCATAATTTCCACTCATGTAGATTTTAAGAAACACAAAAAAGAGACAAAACAGACTGTTCAATACAGAGAATAAACTGGTCGTTGCCAGAGGAGAAGTTTGTGGGGGGATGGGTGAAATAAATAAAGGGTAGTAAGTGTACACTTAACCATGATGAGCACTGAGTAATGTGTAGAATTGTTGAATCATCATATTGTATACCTGAAAATAATATAACACTGTATGTTAATTATACTTTGATAAAATAAAAAATAGCAAAACAAAAACTTGTGTAAATCATAGAGAAAGCCAATGATTAATTTTGATAATGCGAATTTTTTGGCTTTAGACTTAAAGTGACCTAGAAAAGCAAGAAATAGGATATGCTACATAATATGTGGCTAGAAAGCCCAGTAGATCTTTACAGATTTTTTTCCCCTTATGGAAGTATGCAGCAGAATAAATACAGAGAAAAGTGAATTGACATGAGGAGTAAAATGTTTAAAAGGACATGCATTCCTTATTTTTTCTCATAAATTTCTCATATTTATTTATACCTCAACTTGTTCTACAGAATTTGAGGTAGCTTACAATAAAAGCACATAGAATAGTCAAAGAGAGAATAATTAAAGTCAAAATCAAACATAGCCCTTAAAATTTTTTTCTGGCCCCTGTTTTCCATAGTCCTTCATGAGGCTTCTATGGAACATGAAATAAACTAGAAGGAACATTGGGACAGAGTTATACATAGATTCCACAAATTAATGGTGAGGTTTCTTCCTTGGTCACATTGTTAGAAATAAAATTTACCCTATCCTCTGGTCTTTTATGTCCATGAATGCTTAAATAGGAAATGGAAATTTAATGGTCAACTTTTAAGTTAGTTGTTTCTTAAAACAGATACACTTTTTAAAGCAATGGATTTTTTTAAAGGTCAGTTATGTTGAAGTACTGATAAGTACCTCAAGAATCAAATTCCATGCTCGAGTTACGTACTGACTGTGATACTAAATGTTAATACACACGCACAATTTTATTAGGTACTCTTTGTATTCACTACAAAAGTAAGTATATCTTTTTATTTTATTTTATTTTAAATTTATATCCAAATTAGTTAGCATATAGTGCAACAATGATTTCAGTAGATTCCTTAATGCCCCTTACCCATTTAGCCCATCCCCCCTCCCACAACCCCTCCAGTAACCCTCTGTTTGTTCTCCATATTTAAGAGTCTCTTATGTTTTGTCCCCCTCCCTGTTTTTATATTATTTTTGTTTCCCTTCCCTTATGTTCATCTGTGTTGTCTCTTAAAGTCTTCATATGAGTGAAGTGATACGATACTTCTTTCTCTGACTAATTTCACTTAGCATAATACCCTCCAGTTCCATTCATGTAGTTGCAAATGGCAAGATTTCATTGTTTTTGATTGCCGAGTAATACTCCATTGTATATATATGCCACGTCTTCTTTATCCATTCATCCATCGATGGTCATTTGGGCTCTTTCCATACTTTGGCTATTGTTGATAGTGCTGCTATAAACAATGGGGTGCATGTGTCCCTTCAAAACAGCACACCTATATCCCTTGGATAAATACCTAGTAGTGCAATTGCTGGGTCGTAGGGTAGTTTTATTTTTAGTTTTCTGAGGAACTTCCATACTGTTTTCCAGAGTGGCTGCACCAGTTTGCATTCCCACAAGCAGTGCAAAAGAGATCCTCTTTCTCCACATCCTCACCAACATCTGTTGTTGCCTGAGTTGATAATGTTAGCCATCCTGACAGGTGTGAGGTGGTATCTCATTTGTGGTTTTGATTTGTATTTCCCTGATGATGAGTGATGTTGAGCATCTTTTCATGTGTCGGTTGGCCAATCCGGATGTCTTCTTGCAGAAGTGTCCATTCATGTCTTTTGCCCATTTCTTCACTGGATTATTTGTTTTTTGGGTGTTGAGTTTGATAAGTTCTTTATAGATTTTGGAAGTATATCTTTGTTTTAAGTGCATGTAAAATCCTTTATATTCTTTTGAGTCATTTTATTTAACACCTATGAAAAAGTAAAAGTGAAAGGTGTTATTATTCAAAGCTACACAGATTTTCCCAAATTTTGTAACACTGTTAAATGTGACCCTTATGTTCATTTGTTTACCACTGTATGCATGTGTTTTGGATTTTATTTTTTAACTAATAGACTGTTTTTTGGAGTAGTTTTATATCTGTAGAAAAAAATGAGTGAAAAGTACAGAGAATTTCCATATTCCTCTTTATCACCTACCCCCCCAGTTTTCCCTATTATTAACATTTTGCATTAGTGTGTGGTACATTTGTAACAATTCATAAGTGAATATTAATACATTGTTATTAACTAAAGCCCATAGTTTTCATTAGGGTTCACTCTTACTATTGTATATTCTCTGGGTTTTGACAGATGTATAATGACATGTATCCATATTACAGGATCATGCAGAAATAGTTTCACTGCCCTAAAAATCATCTGTGCTCTGCCTACTCATCCCTATTTCCCTTCCCCTGAGTTCCTGTCACCCATGTCTTTCTACTGTCTTCACAGTATTGTCTTTTTCAGAATGCCTCGTAGTTAGAATCATGAAGTATTTCAGTGTCTTAGTGATGTGAGTCTAAGACTTCTCCAAGTCTTTTCATCACTAACACTTGATTGTCTGGATGTACCAGTTTGTTTATCCAGTCAGTCATTGAAGGACATCTTGATTGCTTTCAACTTGTGGCATTTGTAAATAAAGTTGCTGTAGGGGCGCCTGGGTGGCGCAGTCGGTTAAGCGTCCGACTTCAGCCAGGTCACGATCTCGCGGTCTGTGAGTTCGAGCCCCGCGTCGGGCTCTGGGCTGATGGCTCAGAGCCTGGAGCCTGTTTCCGATTCTGTGTCTCCCTCTCTCTCTGCCCCTCCCCCATTCATGCTCTGTCTCTCTCTGTCCCAAAAATAAATAAATGTTGGAAAAAAAAAAAAAAAAAAAAAAAAAAAAAAAAAAAAAAAATAAAGTTGCTGTAAATGTCCCTGTGAAGATTTTTGGGTGGATGTGTTTAACCCATGAGGTTGGTTGCTGCTGGATCATATGGTAAGAGTATGTTTAGATTGGTAACAAAACTACCCACTGCCAAACTGCCTTCCAAAGTGGCTGTGCTCTCCACCAGCAGTGAATGAGAGTTCATGTTGCTTCACATCCTTACCAGCATTTGGTGTTGTCCATGTTGGATTTCAGCCATTCAAATATATGTGTAGTGGTGTCGCATTGCTTTAATTTGCAATTCCCTAATAATGTACAATGTGGATCATCTTTTCATATGCTTACTTGCCATCTGGGTCTTCTTTGGTGTGGTGTCTGGGCTGTTTATTTTCTTATTGTTTAGTCTTAAGCATTCTTGGTATTATTTGAGGAAAAAGTCCTTTAAAAGATGTATCTTTTGCAAATATTTTCTCTGGTTGTGTGGCTTGTCTTTTCATTCTCTTGGCAGTGTCTTTCACAGAATAGAAGCTTTTAATTTTAATTAAGTACAGCTTACTGATTTTTTTCTTTAATGGATCATGCTTTTGTGTTGTACCTAAAGAGTCTTCACTATATCCAAGATCATCTAAATTTTCTTCTATGTTTCTCCTATCTTCTAGGAGTTTTATAGTTTTGCATTTTACATTTAAGTCTGTGATTCATTTTTATTTAATTTTTGTGAAAGGTAAGGTCTGTGTCTAGATTGTTTTCTTTTACATTAGATGTCTGATTGTTCCATCACCATTTGTTGAAAAGACTATCCTTTGTCCATTCAGTTACTTTTGTTTTTCTGTCAAAGATGGGTTGACTATATTTGTGTAGGTCTACTTCTGTACTCTCTGTTCCATTGATATATTTGTCCTGCTTTTCAGCTGGTAGCACATGGCTAAGTATTGTAGCTTTATTTTAAGTCATAAAATCAGGTATTGTCAGTCCTCCATCTTTTTTCTTCTCCTTCAGTATTGTGTTGGCTATTCTGGATCTTTCTTGTCTCCATATAAACCTTAAAATCACTTTGTTGATATCTACAAAATAACTTGCTGGTAGTTTAATGGAGATTGTGTTGAATCTATAGGTCACATTGAGAAGAGCATGGAATATCTCTCCATTTATTTAGTTGTTCCTTGATTTCTTTAATCAGATTAAAGATTCCTCATATAGATCTTATATGTAGTTTGTTAGATTTATAGGTATTTCATTTCCTTATTTTTAGTACTAATGAAAATAGTATTTTTGCTTTAATTTCAGATTTCAATTGTTCATTGCTAGTTTATCAGAAAGCATTTGGCTTGTGTGTATTAACCTTGTATCCTGCAACCTTTGTATAATCACTTACTAGTTTCTAGAGTTTTTGTTGTTTTTTCTTTGGGATTTTCTACATAGATAAGCATGTTATCTGTAAACAAAGATGGACTTATTTTTTTCCTTCCCAGTCTTTAAATTCCTTCTCTTTCCTTTTCTTTTTTAATTGTATTAGCTAGACCTCCATTATGATGTTGAAAGAGTGCAAGAGGGGACATCCTTACCTTTTTCCTACTATAGCCATTGACTTTTGTGTATTAACCTTGTATCCTGCAACTGTGCTATAGTTGCTTATTAGTTCCAGAAATTTTTTGTTGTTTTTTGAAATTTTCTACATTGACAATTGTGTCATCTGCAAATGAAGAGTTTTTTTTTTTCTTTATTCCAATCTGTGTACCTTTGATTTCCTTCTCTTACTTATTACATTAGCTAGGGTTTCCAGTACAGTGTTAAATAGAAAGTTGAGAGGGAGTATCCTTGCCTCGTTCCTGATTTTAGCTGGAAAGCATCTAGTTTCTCATTATTTGCATTGTTTTTTTTTTTGTTTGTTTGTTTGTTTTTTGAGAGAGAGAGACAGAGTGTGAGCTGGGGAGGGGCAGAGAGAGAGGGAGAAAGAATCCGGACCAGGCTCCGGGCTCTGAGCTGTCAGCACAGAGCCTGACCCAGGGCTCGAACCCACAAACCGCAAAATCATGACCTGAGCCAAAGTTGGACACTCAACAAACTGAGCCACCCAGGCACCCCAGTTGCATTCTGTTTTCTGAAAGAGATTGTAGAAAATTGTTTTAATTTCTGACTTAAATAGTTGATGGAATTCATTAGTGAACCTACCTAGATCTTATGCTTTCTGTTTGGGAAGATTATTCATTATTGATAAAATTCTGTAATCAATTCTATTGATCTTTTTGAAGAGCCAGCTTTTGGTTCCAGTGATTGTCTCTGTTGATTTCTTGTTTATAATTTCATTGATTTCTGCTCTAATTTTTATTATTTCTTTTCTTCTGTTTGCTTAAATTTGTTTTTTCTTTTTCTGGGTATACATTTTAAGAGTTCAACACACTGTTGGTATAAATTAAAACTAAATGCTTCTGAGAGTCATAGTAAAATAAGACTTAATAAAGTTTACAAGTGCCGTGTAAATATTTTTTCTAGAAATATTAATCAATTTTTAGATTTCATTATGTTAATATTTTTGTTTTTAATACTTTTCATATAAACATGTAAACATCACTTCATGTACATTTAAAATTTTTTATTACATAGATCACTTTAGTCAGAATTTATTTTTAGGAGTCAGTATACAATATAATTTGTAGATTAAAGTTGCATGTGTATTCTAAAACAGATTTAAAGTAGCTTTCACAAATAACACATAGAACAAAAATAATAAAATAAAAACTCGGTAGTTATAATGATAATTCTCAAATTTGGCTTTGAATTTTCAGGCAACCAAGATAAAAAAAAAAAGAGAGAGAGATGTAATTAAGTTAAAAAAAACAACAACAACAAAAACCTTCTTACCAGAAAGGAGAATTTGTTTTTTATTCTTTTTTCCTTTTAATTTTTATTTATTTATTTATTTTAAGTACACTTGACTCCCATTGTGGAGCTTAAACTCACCCAGAAATCAAGAGACACATGCTCTACTGACTGAGCCAGCCAGGCACCCTTTTTTATTCTAAGCGAAGTGTTGCTTAGCATCATATTACAAAATACATTGTTCATATTGGGCATTTTCTGGAATAAATTGAGTGATACGATGATATTTTTACACTCACATTTTCTATAGCAACTTTAATGAAAGTCAAAGGTCTAATACTAATATATAATTCAGTGAGGGTGTTTTGTGAGTTTCCAATGTAGTAATGTCTAAGTTTATAGTGTCTAGAGTGGAAAGATTGCATATTCTTTAAATATTATGTTACTACTTTATTTAGTTGGTCTTTTGGTAGGAATTAGCAGAGAGGTTGAAGTTACGTATTCTGATTTGGGCCTAAAATGCTAGAAATTCATTGTGCTTGGTTGAGAGAAAAATGCATCTATTTAGAAATAAGATAATCAAGTATTAAAATTGATAGGCTGTTGTAAAAAATAGAAGATCCTAACCAGATTCCTCACCCTGACAGTGCAGTGTCCATCACTGCATAGAAATGAGGTAGAGGTATAAGGATGAATTTTATTCAAGATTTCTAATTCACTCTGTCATATGAACAAGTACTCTAGAGTAAATATATTCATCTACCTTTGTTGTAGAACACCTTCAAATACAATTTAATGTATCATCTGGTTTTTGCACCACATAATTTCTTAACGATGGCAGACCCATTCAAACCCACCAGTATAAAATGCAACAGAATACACACCTAGATAATGGAAAATACGTTAACTTGCTATTTTGTTGTATTATAAAAAGCACTTAAGATTTGGAGAATTCCAGTTATCTTGCAGGGAGGGCACAAGGCACACAATAATAAGTAAATAGTAACAAGGAGTTCATATTCTAGTAACCTACACCAACTGCAGACTATTATAATACAGTGTTCAAGTGCTGCCACCTGGAGGATGGGATATGTAAATACAGCACTAAGAAAATGATACGGATTAAACATGGGGAAAAAAGAACAGGAAAGGAAAGGCTAGGGTGTAGATGGTCTTCAACTTAGGTATAGGTTATATCCTAAAAATATGGTTCTAAGTTTATTTTAGCTTAGGCTATGCTTTACTATAAGTAAAATGTGATGCACAGACCCCTGTCCTACAAACCATATTTAATTCATTATGTAAAATGTTGCTAATACTGTCTTTCAACAGAGAAGAGTTTATCATCCCATCTCTCTCCTGTGAGAAGTAGGAGAGGAATATTGAGATTCTTAATAGTAAAGGAAGTATAACTCTAATCCCTTTTTGCCTTTACTTTCACTGCTGACTTGTGCTAGGTTATAGAATTAGGGCTTGGAAAAGAGGGAAGGTCAAGAAATACCACTCTATGTCATCAACCAGTCGTAGACTGAGGTGAGAAATGAGAATTGTAACTAGCAGTGAGTAGGGAGTACCAGAATGGTGGTGTTTGTAGCTGGAATGTAAAGAATGGTTAAGAGAAGGAAAAATCCCCTGCAGTTGTAGGAAAGAAAAAGAAATTCATTTCATGCCCTGTATAGGTCATCTGACAAATGTGCTTCGGTAATAGATTTTCAAAAGAGAAAGTAAGAATACCACTTGTTCATCTCAGATGACTCTTAAGAGTTCTCCATTATTGTGAGTGAAGGGACAAGCAGGTTTTTTTTTTGTTTTTTTTTTTAATTTTTTTTTTTTTTCAACGTTTATTTATTTTTGGGACAGAGAGAGACAGAGCATGAATGGGGGAGGGGCAGAGAGAGAGGGAGACACAGAATCGGAAACAGGCTCCAGGTTCTGAGCCATCAGCCCAGAGCCCGACGCGGGGCTCGAACTCACGGACCGCGAGATCGGGACCTGGCTGAAGTCGGACGCTTAACCGACTGCGCCACCCAGGCGCCCCAACAAGCAGTTTTTTAAAGGGTTCCCTTTTGTCCTTTTCAAACCTGGTGGGCTTTTGCAGTCAAAAAAGTTGTGTGTGGGGGTTATGTTAATTTAATATAAATGTTGAGGTAGTGTACTGAAACATGAAAAACATCAGCCTGATTTTCCAATGGTAACTCTGAAATTGGGAGAAAAACACTAGAATTTTTTAAAAATCACATTCCTCCCTTAGCCCTTTTAAAGAGATTTTTAAGAAATTCATGGCTTTCAGAGTGTATATTCACTGGATATAAGTTGTATTCCATGCATAGTCCTCTGGGTCTCTATAATAATCCTTTTACTGTTTATTCTTGATATTTATTGAAGTTACCAAAAATCTGTTCATTATCTTGACCTTGTTATTTTGTTTTATATTTTTAATTTGTTTATTTTTTATGTGATTATTGTTATCCAAATTGTATTCTCCTTTGAACTCCTATTGTATAAGAATAATTAATCTTTGGGATTACAGAAGTTGTTTCTCTTAGTATTTTCCTTTACTTCAAGAAATTGAGAAAGAACTTCTATATATTATCTATCCGGCCAAAATAACCTTTTGCCACATATAAATTACGTGTATTACCAAAAAAAACCCCAAATATGTACTAATTGACAAATATACTTTCTTTCATAAAGCATAAACAAAAGAAGCAATAAATTGTACTTGAGGAAAATATAATTTTCCCTACTCTTTATCTGTGGTGTACATTGGAGTCTGACCTGGATTTGAATCTCAACTCTCTACTACTTCTACTCTGGTAACCTTGAATAAATATATGTTTCTGTGTGTCTGTTTCTTCATCTTTAAAATGGGACTAATAATTCTTAGTTCATAGTGTTACTTGGAGAATTAAATGAGATTAAGTTAGTAGTTTTCAAACACTGTTCTCTGGTACCCTAGATCACTATAGAGACATTTAATGGGTCGCTTGTATCTATTTTATGTTTAGGGTTCTGCAGAAGATTTGATTTGAGAAAGAGGGTCCTGAGGTTCTCTGTTTAAAAACATTTGAAAGCCATAGCTGTAAGTAAAGTGCCTTGCACAAATAGATCCTGAACATATACTAGTTCTCATATTCAGGCTAGAAAATCTCCACTCCACTCTTTTCTCTCCTTCATGGGAATCAGTATATTGAAATGCTAAGTTAATTGTCTTTAATGCTTTATCGAGGTATAGTTCACATAGCATACAGTTAGTTAACCTATCTAAAGTGTACAGTTCAATGGTTTTTATAGTGTTGTCACAGAGTTGTGCATTCACAACCAAAATGTACTTTTATAACATTTTCATCACCTCCAAAAGAAACTCCCTACCCACTAGCAATTAAACTAACTTACTTTTAGATTCTATTTGCATTGCTTGTTAGAAATTTAAGTGTAAGTTAATACATGAAGACTTAGCAAAATAAATCTAATGTCTGTAGCTACAAAAATCAGTGAACCATGTTTCTTTTCTTCATTCGTTTGCAGGTACAGACATTATACTCCATTATGGCATTGAACCTATTTAATTTTATATATTAAATCACTAAAGACTTGGTTCTTTACATTTTTCACTCCTAGAAGTTCATCCGTCTACTTTTGTGTCTTCTAAAGATGACTATTTGATCTGTGTATGTCCTGCTTTTAGTTGAGGAATTCAACAAAGACCTTGTCAAGTACTTGTTATGAGCCAGGTGCTATGTTAAATTCCCAGTGCTAAACGATTAATTAAACACAGTCTAGGGAATTTACCGTTTTAGAAGGGTAGCATGTAAACAAAGGAGAGTAATATAGTATGAAGATTGTTATTATGGAGAGGTATGTAAAATGCTGATGGTACACATTTAAGGGGGTAATAAATTCCTCCAAGCAAAAAGGAGATTGATGGGCAACAAGGGGGAACAAATAGAGATTGAAGAGAGTTGCAAAGAAGCTGGTCCCTGAAGAATGAGTAGAATTCACTGCACAGGTAATAGAAGAGGAATGTATTCTTAAAAACTAAGAGAATAACCCAAGCCTATGCCTAGAGGACTACAGGTGTACACAATGTTTAATCAGAAGTCATTGAGGTGTTTGATGTGACTAAGTGAAAAGTGGTGGGTGAAACAGAAAAGGTTGGCTAGAGCAGATCATGAGGGCCTGAAAGTCAGCTTAACACCTTATTTTATATCCTTCCCCCCCACCCCCTTTCCAGTCTTCACTCTAGAGATAATTAGCCTTTACCAGTCTCATATTCAGTTCACATTAACATAGTTTCTACTACCATCATTTTAGTTCCCCCTGGAGTTATCTTTGACTTTTTTCACTACTTTGATTCCCATATCCATTCACATGTTAATTATTAAATGTGTCTCTTCCTTTCCGTTCCCACAGCCACTACCATGGTCTCTTTCCTAGGATCTCTTTTCCATTTCTTTTGTCCTTTTTCAAAATTAAAATTTTCCATTCCTAAGACTTCACCTCTTAATCTGTAGTATTCAAAGTAGCATTATACAGTAGTGAAAATAGTTCCTATATCAGGGAATCTGAAGAATATGAAGGACCCAAGGGTTTATAAAAAGGAAGACCCTTATAGGGTTTATTATACTCTTCCAAGAGTTGACTGGCAAGAGAATTCTCTGTGTACTGATGTAGAATATATTGTTGAGTTAAAGCAAGGAACAGAAGAGTATAGTATATTCCTTTTGTGTCAGAAAGCCGACAGGTATTAGGATATAGACCCTGTTTGCTTACATTTTGCATAAAGGAACTGGACAACTGTAGAAGAAATAGTTGAAGTAAGTATCCATAGGAGTAGGGGTAGAAGAGAACAAGGGTGAGGACTGGTCTCAAAATACCTTTTTATGTTGTATTGATTTTTAAACTGAGTATTTCAGCTATTTAAAACTGGCCTTGTGTGCCACTGTGGGAGAGTGGGATTGAGGGACTCTGATTTTCTGTTGCTTTATATATGAAACTCCTTAGAATGAAACTATCATTCAGACTTCTCCACTCTGACTATGCATGGTGCAATTCCTTTCACTGAAATGAACTCTATTCCTGTCCCCAGTCACTTTGAAATCTCAAGTCAAAATTCATCACTTTCTTCTCTACAATGGGTTAACTGTTTATTTCGTTCTATCATCTTAGCTCAGTATATTTATGTTCTTTGTTTATATTTTGGTTCTTCATTGGTATCTCTGAGTATTCTAATTTATTTCATGAATGGTTTCTACTCTCATTTAAATTGTTAACACTTTCAATAGAAATCATGTTCTTTTCTCTTTTGTATTATTGAAGCATAATTTAGTAGATACTTGATAATGATAATTTGTATTTACTTTGGAGAATCCTAATATTTTAACTTCATTTGGATAGTTTTAATAAACAAATTTTAAATTGGAAAAGGGATCATATAGGAGAGCTAAGTTTGACTACTTTTCCATTACCTAAAACTTCAAAGTATTAAGTAGGAAAATTAATGAGGAAGTTAGCTTTGTTTAAAAACCACTAAAAATAATTAGGGTAATTTTCTGTCCAGTTTAAGTTGAAAATGTGTGGATTTGTGCACTAAAAAAGTAAACATAACATGACCACCTGACATTAATTTGCATGGAATACAGTTATTTATTTATATGCTAATTACTAATAAGTACAGTAATTGAGATTGGTGTGAGTTTTATCTTTGCTAATATATGACATGCAGAATTAATTCTGAGTTTATAAGTCAGATATGGTAAAATAGTCAATCTGTAATTTTTTAAACTAAGTGTATGATCAAAAGTAAGAAACTTGAAAGTAAATTCTATTAGTAAATGAACACTTATTTTTAAAAATTGATCATAGAAAATAGAAACTTGTAAGCTGAGAGGCCCTTAGTATGTCTTTATTACTTCATATAGTCTAATCTAATATTTATTTTGAAACAGGCAAGAAAACTAGATGTATATTTTGAATATGAAGAAAAAATAATGAGCAAAACTACTCTGGATAAATCTCTTCTAGATATAATATCAGACCCTGATGGTATGTACCATAAATTTGAGGTTAATGTTAAGTTTCAGAGCTGTTGAATCCAGCATGTTCAGTATAAGTAAAATCTGAATAGAATTATTATTTTTCCAATCCATGCCAATAATGAGATAATTAAATGAGCTAGTTTCTGTTGAGAAGTTCGTAGCATAGCAATTCCTGAAGTGGAAAAATGATTTGCATTTTATTTCACTGAACTTCTCTTTGATGGTATTGAAGAACTTGTTGCATTCATTTATTTAAAGTGATATATCTGCGGAAAAAAAATAAAGTGATATAGCTGAAGTTCAAATTCTGCTGGTTTTAGGAAGATTTGGAAGTATAACATTCAAAGCAGGTGTCTCTAAATGATACACTTCTCATTACTTTAGTTTAACCCTAAAGCATTTCCCAAAAGGATATATCTAAAACTGAATTCTGTTTTAAATATTTAGGGACTTTACTTTTAAAGAAACTCCTTAACCAGTTCCTTTCATATTTACGTTTAACTAAATATTTGTATGTTAGATTTTCTTAAAACAAGATATGACTCTTTGTACTTAGAAAATGTTATAATTTTTACTTTCAGTTATAATGATCATGGGGGTCCACATAGGTTTTAGCCTCCAAAACTATCCAAACTTTAGAGACTTGTTGATCATTTCAGAATAGTTTTCAATTCAAATCTCAGTAAACTGCTGTTCCAAAATGAATAAAAAGTATATAAGCTATTCAGCTTATATTTTGCATACAAGTCACTTAGCTGAATGATGATGGTTTCTGAGTTAGACTTTGGTATGACTTTTAGACTTTATTCCAAACTGAAAAGTAATAAATTCCAAATTGTTTGTAATTAAAGATTCTTTTCACAGAAACTTCTCTAAGAAGCTTTAGGTTATTGCTCACACTTTTAAGAAGCTGGATTTGTAGTGAGAACATACTATTTTGGAGTTATTTGCACTTTACAATGAAAAAATGCAAAATATATAAGCCCATCATTTCAGAGCTATTCCTTATTATTTATAATAAGTTTTGACTAAAGTTGAAGCAAATGAATGTGTTAATAAAAAACTATCAGAACCTTTCTCTATTCTTTCCCCTTACTTTCTCAGTTTAGTTTTAAAGACATTAACTACAAGAGAACAAGGTAGGCATTCATGCAAAGTGGAAGTCTGGTGCCATTTTAGCCCAAAACAAGATGTTGCAACCTGAGCAGGATGAGAAAGGCATCCACATGTGGGACAGAGGGAAGCATCAAAATCCCAGTGGATTGAGCAGAGAAGCCACATGTGAAAGCATGGGCTGTAAGAGCTGTAACAGATTGAGGAGGGTGACTGTACACAGTAGCAACCCAGTGTCAGTCCAAGTGTGGTGAGAAGTGTGGCCAGGCATGTGAGCAAGTCTATTGTAGAGAATCAGAGCCCACATGGAGTGAGAAGACATCCATACAGGCAAGGGGATGGCTGCAGAGAGAGGATATTTGTTATATACAGTGGACTGGTTAAAGAAGTGTATATGTCAGGTGCTACAAATGGTGCCAGGTTTCCTCTTGTCAGAGAAGGAAGAGAAAACAAGTAGAGAAAGGGAGAAAACTATACAAGTAGAGAAGGGGAGAAAACTATAATGAGCTCTATAATGTTGGATTGGAATTGGAAGTATTATAGTCTTGGTGTTTTCACTATATATTTGTCAGACAGAAATAAATATAGATAACATGTGCGTGCACATATATATATATATATATATATATATATATGTATATATATGTGTTCAGTCAACTGAGCAGGGCTGGGAGCAACAGTGCCCTAGTGTAAAGACTGTAGCTTATAAATACATTTTCTACTAGGACTCGTTGAAGAAGTAGTTGATGCTGAGGATATTAAAAACAGTAACAGGCATCTACAGGCCCCTAAAACTCAGAGAGAGGGGAGCCTTTCTCTCCTGCTTTAGGAATGGTGGTCCCAAGAGCAGACAGCAAGCCTGGTTGCTTTTTTTCTTTGTCCTTTAGCTGCTTAGTCATAGTTGCAGGAAATGCACAATAGAACAGGGTAACTAAAGCCAAAGCTTTCTGACCGAAGCACCAGAAAGGGAAAGCCAAGGGAATTGGAAAGTACCAGGGAAATTGCAGAGAGGAAGGAGCTCAGGAAAGCAAGCTCATAAAGTTGTTTATGAATTCCTGGGCTCACTCCTGAGCTGCACATACGTGAATCTGATCCTAAATAGCATTCCTAAGACTAAGAGTTAAAGGGCTATATGATTTCCCAGTTCCCACAGTGGCCACTAGATGGTTGGACAGATCCCAGTAGCACTGCAGAAGGTTTTGAAAATAGAAATCGATGATGGAACCACAACCCACAGATAGCTGGTGAAACTTTGGCCTGAACCCAGCCAGGCTAATTCCCTGCTAAAACAAAAATAGCAGCTTTCTCCTGGGATTTAAACAAGACCCTGAATTTCATAACATAATATTCAGTGTCCAAGATACAATATTTATTTGTAAACATCAGAACTTTGGAGAACCCATCATTGATCTTTATTAACATTCTTTGCCATATTTAGGGAGTAAGGATAATTTGAGAATGGTTATCTGGATTCTAAACCGTATAAAAAACCGATGGTTCATTAGTCACGTTTTGAAAAAATTTTCCTAGTTTTTATTCTATAAGAAAGTATAACACTGCCAAGTTCTTGAGCATTAGGACTTTGAAGTGAGAGTACATATTGTTATCGGTTGGTGGTAAAACTGAGTTACCCGTGACCAGTGCCTCATCACTTTGTACCAAAGTACACCCAGTAACAGGGTGGAGAATAAATGAATTTCTCTGTAGTTTGGGGCTCTGGGTAGTAAGAGTAGCAGATCAAACTCAATGTGAGCAAGAAATTTCTTTGATATCTTACGTTTGTCTTAGAATTTCTAGCAAATATATTTTGCATAATACAACAGTGTTTATTTTAATATATAAATGTATTCTTTTCTCAAATCTTATATAGTGATAGAATACCCTCAAGAAAGAGGAGACCTGTATATTTTGTGACCCCACTTTTGAGAAGTATTTCATACTTAGGTTTCATAACCTAACACCTAGAAGGACCATACAGCTGTTTTCCCAGGACAGTCTGATTTTTATATTTATTGTCTTTACATAATTAGTACTGACATCCTTTTTCCATCTCAGAAGTATACTGTTTTAGATGTGTGTGATTATCCTACCTATTCCGTTCTTTCTGAGTTTCAATCTAAAAGGTTCATCTCTTGGGGCACCTGGGTGGCTCAGTCAGTTAAGCATCCAACTTCAGCTCAGGTCATGATCTCTCGGTTCACAAGTTCTAGCCTCACGTCAGGCTCTGTGCTGACAGCTCAGAGCCTGGATCCTGCCTCAGATTCTGTGTCTCCCTCTCTCACTGACGCTCCTCATTCATGCTCGCTCTCGCTCTCTCGCTCTCTCTCTCTCTCTCTCTGAAAAAAAAATAAACATTAAAAAAATTTTTTAAGAAAGGTACATCTCTTATAGACACTTAGGAAGAGAGAATGAGGATACTCCCATATCCCATTCCTTTACTCCCACAACATTTAATCATTTTCCATATCTGTGTGTTACATAGTCATAATTAGAGTGCCTATAACCTTAAATCACTTGAAAGAACCATATTTTATCTTGTCATATTTATATATGCCTTAAATTTTTATATACTTGTGTTGACTATAACAGTTAACCAGAATTCTGAAAGTTTTTTTCCCCCCTATGTAGCAGGAACTCCAGAAGATAAAATGAGGCTGTTTCTTATTTATTATATAAGTGCACAGCAAGCACCCTCTGAGGTATGTCCTCTTTGTTTAGTTATTGGATAGAAGGGGAGATATTTGTTTGTTTCAAAAATAGAAGACAGATCACTGTGACCAAATAACTACCTCATTCCTTTCTTTAAAAAAAAAAAACAATTTGTTAAGGCTGGTTCTATTTACTGCTGAGTTTTATAGCAGTATTTATTGTCACCAGAAGAACTATCCACTCATGAAATGTCTGATCACTTTTAAGTTGTTGGAATATGAATTGAATTCAAGTGCCCAAATTCTTATTTCTGGGAAAATAGCTATTATAAATGAAGTTAACCAAGTTTGCTATGCTTTTTGTAAGTTTGGCCTTATTTCTCATTATGTAATGATCTTAAAAGCTCCATTTCATTAAGCTGTAGCCACTAATGCTTTCCACTGAATTTATCTTTAACCTAAAGTAAAAATGTAATATTTTAAGGTTATTTAAAAACTAATGTCAATTATAGAACATAAGGAGTCAATTGGAAGAAAATACCCAAACTTCCAAATTGCTATGTAAATATCACAATTTAATTAGATTACACTTCAGATTTATGTATGTGATATGATTCATATAAGAAAATGAAATTGAGATTTTTTTAATATTGCAATCAAATAACTTTTATATCAGTAAATGCTTCACAATTATTGGGAAATGACATATTTCCCTTTCTAGATTTTTTTTTCCCCTGGAAAAGAGGATTATGGATAATTTTGTTGTTTTCTTTTTCTGTGACGGGCCATCACTTGCTTTAGAAGAAAAAAAGTTTATAGGTAATTAATTGACTTTGAAGGCAAATGGTAATTTTGGTGTCAGTGTTGTTGCCAGGTTAGAGACCTGCTAACTATCCTGTTAACTCAGTAAAATTTTACTGGTGAGCAGCAAGTGTTAGAACTTTGGAGATGACACCTAGGATGATACAGTAGTTATAAACGTCTTTCCTTTGCCAATACCATGTATTTTTATAAGTCTGATAGATCATAACGCATTTTTTTGGTCAAAAATCTTGGTGTTAAATCAGTAAGCTAAACCCAATATTTGCTTTAGGCCAATTCTGCTTTGTTCTGGGAATACGTCTTTTATTTTAATTTAGTAAGAAAGTGTAGTTTCTTTGTTTTGTTTTTTTTTTTAAACATACATCTTAATGGCAATTTACAAGTCCAGATATTTGCTCATTCTAAATTTTTTTTTTTTTAACATTTGTTTTTGAGAGACAGAGCACAAGTGGGGTAGGGGCAGAGAGAGAATGAGACACAGAATCTGAAGCAGGCTGCAGGCTCTGAGCTGTCAGCGCAGAGCCCGACGCGGGGCTCGAACTCGCAGACCCTGAGATCGTGACCTGAGCCGAAGTCGGATGCTTAACCGACCGAGCCACCCAGGCGCCCCTAGTTTTCTTTTTAGAAGCATCTCATACCTATATCTTAGAGGATTTTTATAGGTATATATACATATATATTTGGCTTATATATAAAAAGGCTTATAGCTTATTTATAATATTTGCTTCAGAATTTATGATTCTGAAACTTAATTCAGAATTCCCTTAATTTGACCACATTGTTTTCATTTATTTTTGGTAAAGACTATATTTTCATAAGTTTTAAGTGATCATTAAGAGGCTTAAAGCAAATTATGATTACTGATGTCAGCTGATAGCCCCAAAAATGCAAAATAGTGAACATCTCTGGTTGAAGGTGAGCTTTAAATTTCTGACTTGTAAGGGGCACCTGGGTGGCTCAGTCAGTTAAGCATCCGACTTCGGCTCCGGTCATGATCTCATGGCTCCTGAGTTCAAGCCCCGTGTCAGGCTTGGTGGTGACAGCTCAGAGCCTGGAGCCTATTTGCAGATTTTGTGTCTCGCTGTGTCTCTGCCCCTCCCCTGCTCATGCTCTGTCTCTCTCCTTCAAAAAAAAGTAAACATTAAAAAAAATTAAATTTCTGTCTTCTAAAATTTTTATGATGGAATCACTATGATGATAGGCTCCTATAAATTACAGGAATTCAACTGGACTTACTCATCAGGAAACAAAAAGAACAAGAAAGAGAAAACAACAGTTTAAAAAGTGTAAGACACCTGATACTCCATTAATGCATTTGGACCACTAGAGTGTATATGACAGGGGAAAACCTGAATCTGCATTTCCCCTCAGTCAGTGTCATGCCCTTTGTGTTTCTGGTTCTGAAATATTCTTGGTCAAGCCAGTTGGTTCATATAGTGATTATCCTGAGGAAAGGCAAGTTCAAAAGTGGAGGAAAAATTGACTGACTCACTGAGGGATGACAAAGTACTGGATAGGTGATTTGGGAGTCTGTCAAAGGTAATTTTCATTAGATGTGATTTTTGTCTCGGGTGTCACTCATATACTCAAAATATGACTCCGTTCTACTTGGGTGCCTGGAATTTAAACTCGTGCCTTTGGTCTGACTTTTTAATGAATAAAATAATAACAAAATGGTCTTCTCTTTCATGAAAGTAAAAATTTTTATATCGTTCTTTGCTTATTTCAGGCTGATTTGGAGCAATACAAAAAAGCATTAACTGATGCAGGATGCAACCTTAATCCCTTACAATATATCAAACAGTGGAAGTAAGTTTTATTTTCTTCTTATATAAAAGAGTACAGTGAAAGTCCCAAGAAGATAAGAATGTTACTAAGAAAATTGAACAGTGCCTTAGTATTTTTTTTTTAATTTGGTGACATAAATATTTCCCTACCTGGCCCTCTCTATCCACAGCTTAAAATTACAAAAAATGGTGATGCCTTTCTTTCCTAGAGAAGTTGATGTTTTCTTCGCTGATTAGATACGAGTGACAAAGACTGAAATGTTTTGGGTCAGCCATCTCAAAAACATCAGAAGAAAATTTTAATTTCACTAGTAGAGAAATGCAGATTAACATAGCACACAGATACAGTAAAGTGCTGTGCTAAGGATACAGAAAATTAATTGGTGCATTTATATTCTGCTATTAAAAAATATAAATTGTCACCATTTTGCCAGATGGTATAAAAATTTTTTTTTAAAAATCTTTGTGGGGTGCCTAGGTGACTCAGTCGGTTGAGTGCCGACTTTGGCTCAGGTCATCCATCGTCTCACAGTTCATGAGTTCGAGTGCCATGTCAGGCTCTGTGCTTATAGCTCAGAGCCTGGAGCCTGCTTCGGATCCTGTATCTCCCTCTCTCACTGCCCCTCCCCCACTCATGCTGTGTCTCTCTCTCTCTCAAAAATAAAATAAAAACATTAAAACAAATTCTTTTTAAATCTTTGCATACTTCTAAAGTTTCATTCCAAAGAAGTTATTGGAATTGTAAAATCTTAGAAGCAACCAATCTCAATGTTCAACAGTAAGCATTTCCATAAGGTAGAATACAATTGAAAATTAAAATTCATGTCGTATAAGACTAATGACACTGGAAAATGTGTATATGATAGTGAAAAAATAGTTTACAACAAGTGATTTCTCTCTTTGTGTCTAGAGACTCTTCTAGACTTTGGAAATATAATAGTGACCATGTGGAAGGCTCCTTCAGTCATTGAATTTACATTTGAGTGGAGGGAAAATGAATCAACAAATAAGCAAACAAATGAACAGAATACTGTTAAATGATACTAAGTGGTATAAAGAAAATAACACCGAGTGATAAGATCTTAACTTGGGGGTAAAAGTTAAATTTGTTTAGAAGATCAGGGAACGTGTCTGAGTAGGTGATATTTGAGCCAAAACTTAGATGGCAGTTTTTACATTATGATCTCTATTATCCATCCATCTATTTTTGTGTGTATTTGTATATATGAACATAAATCTATATACATACAATTGCATACCTTGACATATATTAAAATGTTAACAGTGGATAACTCCAGGTGGTAGAATTTCTTCCCTTTCATGTGCTTATCTTTATCTTCCAAATTTTTTACAACAAACCTTACTGTCAAAATATTTTTCTTTTTTTTTTTTTTTTAACGTTTATTTATTTTTGAGACAGAGAGAGACAGAGCATGAACAGGGGAGGGTCAGAGAGAGAGGGAGACACAGAATCTGAAACAGGCTTCAGGCTCTGAGCTGTCAGCACAGAGCCCGACGCGTGGCTCGAACTCACGGACCGTGAGATCATGACCTGAGCCAAAGTCGGACACTTAACTGACCAAGCCACCCAGGTGCCCCTCAAAATATTTCTTAAAATAGGGTGCCTGGGTGGCTCAGTTGATTAAGCATCCAAATATTGATTTCGACTCTGGTCATGATCTCACGGTTTTGAGTTAAAGCCCCATGTTAGGCTCTGTGCTAATAGCATAAAGCCTCCTTGAGGTTCTCTCTCTCTCTCTCTCTCTCTCTCTCTCTCTCTCTCTGTCTCTCTATCTCTCCCACAGTTAATAAATACACTTAAAAATATTTCTTTTTTTTTTAATATTTCTTAAAATGATTGTTTTAAGACTATAAGATTGAATATGCTTTCCAAGCTCAACAGTATGCCAAGTTGTTAACAGTGGTTATATCTGAGTTTTTGAGTTTGAGTGCTTTTTCAAATTTTTTTTTTATGATTTCATTTATTTTTTTAATTATTTATTATGAGTAAACGAGTGGGGGAGGAGCAGAGAGAGGGGGAGAGAGAAGCCCAAGCAGGCTCCATGCTGTCAGCACACAGAGCCTGATGCAGGGCTTAATCCCACGAACAGTGAGATCATGACCTGAGCTGAAATCAGGAGTCAGGCACTTAACCAACTGAGCCACTGAGGCACCCCTAATATTTTATTTTTAAGTAATCTACACCCAACATGAAGTTCAAACTTACAACCCAGAAATCAAGAGCCATGCACACCGACAGAGCTAGTCAGGAGCCTCATTTTTTTTTTTTTTTTTTTTTTTTGTTTTTGTTTTTAAGTCATCTCTACCCTCAACATGGGTCTCGAACTCATGACTCCAAAGTCAAGAGTTATATGGTCTACTGACTGAGCCAGCCAGGTGCCCCTGCTTTTTCAAATTTCTTTTTATTTCACTATGTTCTTGTAATAAGAAGAAAATATACAATAGACCTCTGTTTAAAAAGAGAAACTGAAAACTGCTTTTTCCAATTTTTATAATATATACTTTACACATTGGCTTTGTGGCATATGTCATTGTTCTTTACATTATGATTTGTGGAGAACTCCTTAATCAAACATTTATTGTTGGAAGAGGAAAGCCAGTCTTGGACATCATTTTATATGGTTATAAAATATGTAATTCCTAGCATTTTTCTTTATAATTATAAAGAGTAATACAAGTTTTTTGAAGAAAATTGTATAAAACTCTGTTAGAAAGGAAGTAAAAATTTACTTGTAATATCATCATCCAAAGTCTACAGCTAAACACTGTATATCTTTTTATATGTACATTACATGTATTTTTTAAAATTTGGGAATTATTAGTATAGATACAGTTTTGTATTCTAGTTTTCCATTAACTCATTTTAGCAGTCCATTTTCTTAAATAATTATAGTGTTTCTTGGAGCACCTGGGTGGCTCATTCGGTTGAATGTCCAGCTTTGGCTCAGGTCATGATCTCAGGGCTGGTGAGCTCGAGCCACAGGCCGGGCTTTGCACTGGTGGAGCCTGCTTGGGATTCTCTGTCTTCCTTTGTCTCTGCTCCAACCCCACTTTCCCACCCTCTCTCTCCGCCCCTCAAAAAGAAACATTTTTAAAAAGTTTTTTTTAATAGTGTTTCTTAAATTTTCTTCAGTGGTACTATTTAGTGTGTGAATATTGTTTAGCCATAAAAATGTGCCATGATTTATTGAATCCTTCCATATTGTTTAGATATAGTTCATTCTAGTGAAAAATAAGTATTTGTTGAAGGCAGAAATTCTAGTCTGCTTCTGAAAACATTTGATTCACATCCTCCTTCCTGAACAAGGTTGTGATTTTTGTGTTTGGGATTTCTTTAATGGTATTTTCAGTGAGTTCTGTCCCAGTTGAAGTAGAGTGTTTTTAACATTTCAATTATCACATCTTAGTGATTTCCATTCCGTTTTTTACTCTCATATGATTTTCTCGTATTTATGTAAACTTTTTTTTCTTTTACAAAAACAATTGAAATAGTTAGGAATCATTATAGAAGAGTATTGAGTCACATAAAAGTGTTTATGGTATGCTATTAAAATGTTACAGAACAGTTTTACAGTATATTAATTTTGTTTTTAAAGTATATATATTATATATATGTGTGTCCAGGGATTAGAGGAATATACACAAAAATCATGATTGTGAGCCTCAAAGTGTTAGGGTTCTTGTGGGAGCATTTTGTGTCCTCAATTCTCTATGGTAAACATACTCCCAGAAGGAAAATATTTTTAAAAGCACATCTAAGTGCCATCTTTTTGCCAGACTTCAGAAATTGTATAGTTTAGTTAAAGAGAATTCTGGACACTTAGAAAGATTTGAAAATAAATGACTACATGCAATTAGGTATAAAAGTGTGTGTTGTAGAAAATAACTCTTAAAAGGAAAAATCATTGGGTGGTAGAATAGTTTAATGAAAAAATTGGTTTTGGGGCACCTGGGTGGCTCAGTTGGTTAACCGTCCGACTTTGGCTTAGGTCATGATCTCACAGTTTGTGGGTTCAAGCCCTGCATCATACTCTGTGCTGACAGCTCAGAGCTTGGAGCCTACTTCGGATTCTGTGTCTCCCTCTGTCTCTCTGCCCCTTCCTGGCTCGTGCTGTTTCTCTTTCAAAAATAAATAATCATTAAAAAAAATTTTTTTTAATAAAAGAAAAAAGTAGTTTTGAGCAGAGTCTTAAAAGGAAATGCATAATTTCTGTTGGAGAAGAAGGCAGTCCATTTATCCCCCTCAAAGGACAGCATGAACAAAGGCATATGTCTGGGAATGAGGGAGTATGGAATGTGGGGACTGATAAAGAGACTAAACTTAGTTCATGATTGTTCTTTCAAGGCAGCAAGTCTGTTTCATGTTAATGACCAGATATAATAAAAGGAAAAAGTCTTGATGTTTGGGAAATGAATGCATTTGTATTTTTTAAAGAATTTCAAGGGCACCTGGGTGGCTCATTCAGTTGAACATCCAACTTCAGCTTGGGTCATGATCTTGCAGTTCGTGGGTTTGAGCCCTGCATTGGGCTCTGTGTTGGTAGACCAGAGCCTGCTTGGGATTCCCTCCCTCTCTCTCCCTCTCTTCCTCTCTCTCCCTCTCTCTCCCTCTCTCTCCCCCTCTCCCCCCCCTCCACCCTGCTTATGCTTTCTCTCTCTCAAAATACATAAACTGCAAAACAAAACAAAATCTCAGTGTTTCAGTACTAATTGTACTGTACTTGGACAACATTTTACATGATTACAAATCATATAGTCAACATTTATATAATTGTTTCAGTGCTCATTATACTGAAACATTGTATTATATTCGTTGAAAGATGATTCTCTTTTCAGAAATGTCTGCATAGTAAAAGTCAGTGGAGTTTTTAATACTGTGATGCTGAATGTTTGCTCTGATAATCAGTTTTTCAATATAGCTTTTTTTTATTTCATAGGGCTTTTGCCAAGATGGCCTCAGCTCCTGCCAGCTATGGTAACACTACTACTAAGCCAATGGGGTAAGTATTTTTAATAATTCTGATGGAATAAGTCTGGTACTCCAGACCATAATTAGACTCTCAAGCCCTAAAAGCACACTGACACTTTGGGGGCACCTGAGTGGCTCATTCGGTAAGCACCCAAGTCCTGGTTTCGGCTCAGGTCATGATCTCACAGTTTGGGAGTTTGAACCCTACATCGGGCTCTGCACTGATAGCATGGAGCATGCTTGGGATTTCTCTCTCCCTCTTTTTCTGCCCTTCCTCAGCTTGCTGTCTCTCTCTCAAAAAATAAACATAAAAAAAATAATAATTAAAAACATAATGTTTTTCAAAAAAAACATTTTTTAAAATAAAATGTAAGTTAATATATTTTACATGGTATGAGCTATTGGCTTCTTTTGCTTCCTTGTTCTTAAAACATTACATTTTTTTATTTTCAGAAGTTATATGAAGGTTAAAGCTACTTTTATATCACTGCTGATAAGTAATACAGATTTGGAGCTAGGCACTCAAGACTTAGCTTCAAGAGAGATGTAGGCATACTATTAAATGACAGGGAGGAAATCATTTAATAGTAGGAGGAGGTCTAGGTCTAGGTCTGACTCCTGACTCCACAGAATCCTATAGTGTGCATGATTTTCAAAGTAACTGAACAAGGTAATTCTAACTACTCTTTTTCATACCATACTTGTTTCAAATTCTTTAAGTTTTAGAATAAAAGTGTACAATCCAGAGGAAAACAGTTTTATTCTAGCTTTACCTCAAGCTTCCAGTTTTAATGGAACAGTTTGCAAAAAGCAAAAACACTCAGCTAGGCAAGTGTTTTAAATGCTTGACAGAATGAATCCAGCTAGCCTCACCTTCATACAGTGCTGTGTAAGTTAGCAGTGCCTCGAGTTGCCTGGTACCAGGGAATTGCCTCTGAACTCTTCATTCCAACAAAGATTACTTTCTCTTGTTTCTGTTAAAGCATTTCCACCTTGTCCATCCTTTGATTTCACAGAGGAGTAAAGGCAAGATAGGGAAAAGGAAATTTATTTGGAAATTACTCTCATGTATTTAGTAGACTTTCCAGTTCCATATCTTAAAATCTTAACTGAATATTAAAAGCCTAAAGATTTCTTGTGGATTTCGTAGTTGAGGATTTTAATAAAATGTGTTGTAAGAAAATCTTGATGATTTGAAGGCTATCCCTAGCCTTCTGGTCTCACACAACATCCCTTGATCCCAAATGAGAGATTGACTGAGCCACAAATATATGCCCAATATGGCAGGTCATTTGTTGATGTTACTTTTGTTGTTAAATACTCAAACATTTCTTCAGAATTGAGGTAAAATTCACCAGGTATGTTATGCTTCACATTTTTATGTGATAGAGGTTATGTATTGTGGGGAGATTGTATAAACACAGGACTGGATCTAGCTGCTGTGATGTAGAGAATATAGTAACTTTTTGACTTACTTGTAATACTTACACCCATATATATTTTCAATATGTTGATGTGTTTTGAATTCCTAAAACAAGTTATCCTGATTTAGTATCATTAATTTTATTGTTTTAATAGTAAGGCAATCAGGAAAGCAGGGAGTTCTCTCCAAATTATAATTTGCCTAAAACCTATAGACATAGCTCAAAGGTATTGGGGGTTCAGTTCCAGACCACTGCAATAAAGCAAATAATACAATAAAACAACTCAAAATTAATTTTTTGGTTTCCTGTGCATGTTAATTACATTTGTACTGTGCTATAGTCTATTAAGGGTATAATAGCATTTTGTCTTTAAAAAATGTACATATCTTAATTTAAAAATAGTTATTGCTGGGGTGCCTGGGTCACTCAGTCCATTGAGCATCCAGCTCTTGATTTGGGCTCAGGTAATGGTATCACCGTTCATGGGATCAAACCCTGCTTCAGGCTCAATGCTGATAGTATGGAGCCTGCTTGGGATTCTCTCTCCTGTCTTTCTGCCCTCACCCACCCTCTCTCCTCCCCGTGTGCATGCGCCCTCTCCCTAAATAAATAAATAAACATTTTTTTAAATGAGGCTTTTTAATAGTTTGTTGCTAAAAAATGATAACCATCATCTGAACTTTCAGCAATCTTTTTGTTGGTGGAGAGTCTTGCCATGATATTGATGGTTGCTGACTGCTCAGGATGGTGGTTCGTGAAGGTTGGGGTGGCTGCGTCCTGTTAAAATAAGACAATGGTGAGGTTTATTGCATCAATGGACTGTTCCTCTACAAACGATTTCTCTGTAACCACGCATGCAGCTTGATCGCATTTACTTGTAGTAGAACTTCTTTCAAAATTGGAGTCAGTCCCTCAAACCCTGGAACTGTTTTGTCAACAAAATTTATGGAATATTCTAAATCCTTTGTTGTCATTTCAGCAGTCTTCACCGGGAGTAGATTCATTCCCAAGGAACTACTTTCTTTGCCCTTCTACAAGCAACAACTCCTCATTCACTAAAGTTGTATCATGAGATTACAGCAATTCAGTCCTATCCTCAGGCTCTTCTAATTCTAGTTCTCTGTATCCACCACATCTGCAGTTACTTCCTCCCTTGAAGTCCTGAACCCCTTAAAGTCACCTATGAGGGTTTTAGTCAACTTATTCCAAACTTTTTTTCATGATGATAGTTTGACCTCTTACCATGAATTGTGAATGTTCTTACTGGCATCTAGAATGGTAAATCCTTTGTAGAAGATTTTCAGTTTAGTTTGCCCAGATCCATCAGAGCAGTCACCATCTGTAACAGTTACATAGCCTTACAAAATGTATTTCTTTAATCAGAAGGCTTGAAAGTCAGGATTATTCCTTGATCCATGGGCTGCAGAATGGATAAGTTTTTAGCAGGCATGAAAACAACATTAACTTCAGCGTACATCTCCATCAGAGCTCTTGAGTAACCAGGTGTGTTGGCAGTGGGCAGAAATATTTGAAAAGGTGTCTTTTTGTCTGAGCAGTAGGTTTTAACACTGGGCTTAAAATATTCAGTAAATCATGCAAACAGATGTGCTGTCATCCAGGCTTTGTTCTATTTCTAGAACACAGCAAAGGAGATGTAACATAATTCTTAAGGGATAATTCTTAGGGATTTTCAGAATGGTAAATTAGCATTGGCTTCGATTTAAAGTCCTCAGCTGCAATAGCCCTTAATAAGAGTCCTTGAAGTTTTGAAGCCAATTGAAGCCAAGTCTTGACTTCTTCTAGCTATGTAAGTGCTGGATGGCATCTTCTTCCAGTAGAAGTTTTTTTGTCTGGGGCGCCTGGGTGGCGCAGTCGGTTGAGCGTCCGACTTCAGCCAGGTCACGATCTCGCGGTCCGTGAGTTTGAGCCCCGCGTCAGGCTTTGGGCTTATGGCTCAGAGCCTGGAGCCTGTTTCCGATTCTGTGTCTCCCTCTCTCTCTGCCCCTCCCCCGTTCATGCTCTGTCTCTCTCTGTCCCAAAAATAAATAAACGTTGAAAAAAAAAAATTTAAAGAAAGAAGTTTGTCTGTATTGAAAAACTGTGTAGTGTAGCCACCTTCATTCATTACCTTAGCTATATCTGGATAACTTGCTGCAACTCCTCCATCAGCTCTTGTGTCACCCTGCACTTACCTTACAGAGATGGCTTCCTTCCTTTTTTTTTTTATTTTTTTTAAATATGAAATTTATTGTCAGATTGGTTTCCATACAACACCCAGTGCTCCTCCCAACAGGTGCCCTCCTCAATGCCCATCACCCACCCTCCCCTCCCACCCCCCACCCCCATCAACCCTCAGTTTGTTCTCAGTTTTTAACAGTCTCTTATGTTTTGGCTCCCTCCCTCTCTAACCTTTTTTTTTTTCCTTCCCCTCCCCCATGGCCTTCTGTTAAGTTTCTCAGTGGCTTCCTTCCTTAAACCTTATAAGCCAACCTCTGCCAGCTTCAAATTTTTCTTTTGTAGCTTCCTCACCTCTCTCAGCCTTCGTAGAATTGGAGAGAGTTAGGGCCTTGCTCTGGATTAGGCTTTAGCTGAAGGGAATTTTGTGGCTGGCTTGATCTATCCATAGTACTCTAACTTTTTCCTTATCAGCATTAAGTCTGTTTCACTTTCTTATTTGTGAGCTCACTAGAGTAGCACTTTTAATTTCCTTCAAGAACTTTTTCTTTGCATTCACAACTTAGCTAACTGGCACAAGAGGCTTAGCTTTCAGCCTGCCTCAGCTTTTGACATGCCTTCTTCCTCACTAAACTTAATTATTTCTAACTTTTGATTTAAAGTGAGAGACATGTGCTCTTTTTCATGCGCCTCAGAGGTGGTAGGTAGACTGCTTTAGAATGAAGTTTAACATCTCTTTCTCAGCTACTGGCTTCCAGAAACTCATTGACGTGGACAGCAGACAGAATTTTTACCTTTTAGGAGGCATATGGCCACAGAAATTGCTGCTGATGCTCTGGGTGGAGAAGGATTATGTAGTCCGAATCAGTGGTGGCAATGACAAACAAGGATTCCCAGTGAAGCAGAGTGTTTTGACCCATGGCTGTGTCTGCCTTCTGAGTAAGGGTCATTTCCACTACAGACCAAGGAGGGCTGGGGAAAGAAAATGCAAATCTGTTCAAGGTTGCATTATGGGTGTCAGTCTTAGTGTTCTCAACTTGTTCTCATTGTGAAAAAGAAAAGGAGGGGAAGGATATTCCTGGACTCATTGATAATACTGTGCCTCATCACCTGGGACCCAAAAGAGCTAGCAGAATCCACAGACTTCTCAGTCTCTCTAAAGATGATGATATCCACAAGTATGCTGTGAGAAAGTCCCTAAACAGAGAAGGTAAGAAACCAGGAACCAAAGCGCTCAGTATTCAGCAATCTTGTTATTCCACATGTCCTCCAACACAGATGTCGGCATATTGCTCTGAAGAAACAGCATACTAAGAAAAAAGAAGGAAGAGGCTGCAGAAAATGCTCAACTTTTGGCCAAGAGAATAAAGGAGGCCAAAAAAACTGCCAGGAACAGATTGCCAAGAGACAGAAGCTGTCCTCTCTGAGAACCTCCATCTCTTAGTCTGAGTCCAATCAAAAGGAGATTTTCTAAGAATAACAAAGAAAATCAGACATCAAAAAATAAATAAATAAAAGTGAGAGACATGTAACTCTGCCTTTCGCCTGAACACATACAGGCCATTATAGGGCTATTAATTGGCCTAATTTCAATATTGTTGTATCTTAGGGAATAGGGAGGCACCAGGAGAGGGTGAGAGAGTGGGAAACAGGCAGTTGATGGAGCATTCAAAACACACCACTATATTTATCAGTTAAGTTTGCTAGCTTACATGAGCAAGGATTGTGGCACCCCGAAATAATTACAATAGGAACAGCAAGGATCACTGATCACAGGGTCACCAAAGCCAATACGCTAATAATGAAAAGGTTTGGAATACCGTGACACAGGGACATGAAGTAAGCAAATGCTAATGGAAAAATGTTTAATTTGAGGGGCACCTGGGTGGGTCAGTTGGTCCAACTTTTGATTTTGGCTCAGGTCATGATCTCACAGTTCATAAGACGGAGCCCTGTGTTGTGCTCTGTACTAACAGTACAGAGCCTGCTTGGGATTCTCGCTCTCCATCTCTCCATCCTTCTACACCTGCCCCCCACTCATGTTCGTTCTCTCTCTCTCTCTCTCTCTCTCTCTCAAAATAAATAAATAAACTTTAAAAAATAAAATAAGATGCTTAATTTGAGGGCAGCTTTTATTTTTACATTTTATTAATAATTATTGATAGACAATTTTATCACTGTTTTATTGTTAGATAAAATTGCAGCCAAGATATCTGGAAGCAAAAATTCTCGGGTCACTGTTTAGTGAGAATAAAAGTGGTAGGTACAGTGAGCCTCAGCAGGTCATGTGTAATAGGCAAATGATTTATCTGTAACAAATTGGAAAGATAAGTTATACTTAGGGTAATCCTCTTCTTTTGTCCCTAGTCTCTTATCACGAGTCATGAATACTGGGTCACAGTTTGTGATGGAAGGAGTGAAGAACCTGGTATTGAAACAGCAAGTGAGTATACATACTTGTTAGAAAACATTCTGGTAATTTTTGAACATAAATGTTGACAGGTTGATTGCTTAGCTAGAATACCTTCTAGATATATTCAAGTTATAAATATTTGGAATAAAGTAAAATCAAGGGGCCTCTTTCTGGCATATTTAAAAATACGATATTTTCACACGTGTAGTTCAGGGCTCTGTTATTTTAGGTTTTTTTTTTTTTTTTTAATTCATTTGGACTTTATTGACACTTTGATTTTCCTTTAACTACTGTCAGGTTTGTAAAAGTACATTGATTGGAAAAATGAACTTACCCTACTTAGAATAATAAACTGTTACCTAATGCATATAAGTTTTAACATATATTAAGAGAATAAGCAAATGAACTTAAAGGTGTAAAGGTCTGTGTAAGTTAGAATAAAATATTTTAAGTAGAATGTATGTTTTGGGGTAATGAAACTACCCCAAAAGTAGTATAGCCTGATTTTACACTTCATTTTGGAATAATAGTTTTGTACAGAAAACATTTTTTAGTGACTTTTGTTTTTCTTTTTTTCTGCTAATCTAATATATAAGTATTCTGCTTCAGAAAGTCATCATTAATTTTGTTTGTTTTCAAATAGGATTTGTTTTTTACTCTACAGTACGGAAATTGTCAAATAAACATTAGTATAGGAATCTTCCCTGAACTCTTCACCAAGCTTCAGTACACAACATCCTGTCATTCTTGTTTCATTATTCCTATTATATTTTTTCTTTTACTTATTTTTACTGAGCTAGTTGAAGGAAAGGCTAAAACATAATATTTCACACATAAATATTTCAATTTATAATGAGAAAGATTTTAAAGCCCAAATTTTTAAGAGAGTTGATTATCAGTTATTCAGATGTGAATAGTCAGTGTTTACTTGTTTTCAGAAAAAGGTTGATCTTTTCTTTCTCTGGGCTTTCTTCATACTTTCATCTTCCTTACAGTATTTACATGGAGTATTTTGTATTGATGTTATTTTTTACTCTGCCCCCCCCCAGTTTTATTGAGATATAATTGACATAGAATGTTTTACTTCTTGATAAGGATCTTTTTTTTTTTTATATATATATGAAATTTATTGACAAATTGGTTTCCATACAACACCCAGTGCTCATCCCAAAAGGTGCCCTCCTCAATACCCATCACCCACCCTCCCCTCCCTCCCACCCCCCATCAACCCTCAGTTTGTTCTCAGTTTTTAACAGTCTCTTATGCTTTGGCTCTCTCCCACTCTAACCTCTTTTTTTTTTTTTTTTCCTTCCCCTCCCCCATGGGTTCCTGTTAAGTTTCTCAGGATCCACATAAGAGTGAAACCATGTGGTATCTGTCTTTCTCTGTATGGCTTATTTCACTTAGCATTACACTCTCCAGTTCCATCCACGTTGCTACAAAAGGCCATATTTCATTTTTTCTCATTGCCACATAGTACTCCATTGTGTATATATACCACAATTTCTTTATCCATTCATCAGTTGATGGACATTTAGGCTCTTTCCATAATTTGGCTATTGTTGAGAGTGCTGCTATGAACATTGGGGTACAAGTGCCCCTATGCATCAGTACTCCTGTATCCCTTGGATAAATTCCTAGCAGTGCTATTGCTGGGTCATAGCGTAGGTCTATTTTTAATTTTCTGAGGAACCTCCACACTGCTTTCCAGAGCGGCTGCACCAATTTGCATTCCCACCAACGGTGCAAGAGGGTTCCCGTTTCTCCACATCCTCTCCAGCATCTATAGTCTCCTGATTTGTTCATTTTGGCCACTCTGACTGGCGTGAGGTGATACCTGAGTGTGGTTTTGATTTGTATTTCCCTGATAAGGAGCGACGCTGAATATCTTTTCATGTGCCTGTTGGCCATCTGGATGTCTTCTTTAGAGAAGTGTCTATTCATGTTTTCTGCCCATTTCTTCCCTGGGTTATTTGTTTTTCGGGTGTGGAGTTTGGTGAGCTCTTTATAGATTTTAGATACTAGCCCTTTGTCCGATATGTCATTTGCAAATATCTTTTCCCATTCCGTTGGTTGCCTTTTAGTTTTGTTGGTTGTTTCCTTTGCTGTGCAGAAGCTTTTTATCTTCATAAGGTCCCAGTAATTCACTTTTGCTTTGAATTCCCTTGCCTTTGGGGATGTGTCGAGTAAGAGATTGCTACGGCTGAGGTCAGAGAGGTCTTTTCCTGCTTTCTCCTCTAAGGTTCTGAAGGTTTCCTGTCTCACATTTAGGTCCTTTATCCATTTTGAGTTTATTTTTGTAAATGGTGTGAGAAAGTGGTCTAGTTTCAACCTTCTGCATGTTGCTGTCCAGGTCTCCCAGCACCATTTGTTAAAGAGGCTGTCTTTTTTCCATTGGATGTTTTTTCCTGCTTTGTCAAAGATGAGTTGGCCATACGTTTGTGGGTCTAGTTCTGGGGTTTCTATTCTATTCCATTGGTCTGTGTGTCTGTTTTTGTGCCAATACCATGCTGTCTTGATGATGACAGCTTTGTAGTAGAGGCTAAAGTCTGGGATTGTGATGCCTCCTGCTTTGGTCTTCTTCTTCAAAATTCCTTTGGCTATTCGGGGCCTTTTGTGGTTCCATATGAATTTTAGGATTGCTTGTTCTAGTTTCGAGAAGAATGCTGGTGCAATTTTGATTGGGATTGCATTGAATGTGTAGATAGCTTTGGGTAGTATTGACATTTTGACAATATTTATTTTTCCAATCCAAGAGCAGGGAATGTCTTTCCATTTCTTTAAATCTTCTTCAATTACCTTCATAAGCTTTCTATAGTTTTCAGCATACAGATCCTTTACATCTTTGGTTAGATTTATTCCTAGGTATTTTATGCTTCTTGGTGCAATTGTGAATGGGATCATTTTCTTTATTTGTCTTTCTGTTGCTTCATTGTTAGTGTATAAGAATGCAACTGATTTCTGTACATTGATTTTGTATCCTGCAACTTTGCTGAATTCATGTGTCAGTTCTAGCAGACTTTTGGTGGAGTCTATCGGATTTTCCATGTATAATATCATGTCATCTGCAAAAAGCGAAAGCTTGACTTCATCTTTGCCAATTTTGATGCCTTTGATTTCCTTTTGTTGTCTGATTGCTGATGCTAGAACTTCCAGCACTATGTTAAACAACAGCGGTGAGAGTGGGCATCCCTGTCGTGTTCCTGATCTCAGGGAAAAAGCTCTCAGTTTTTCCCCGTTGAGGATGATGTTAGCTGTGGGCTTTTCATAAATGGCTTTTATGATCTTTAAGTATGTTCCTTCTATCCCGACTTTCTCAAGGGTTTTTATTAAGAAAGGGTGCTGGATTTTGTCAAAGGCCTTTTCTGCATCGATTGACAGGATCATATGGTTCTTCTCTTTTTTTTTGTTAATGTGATGTATCACGTTGATTGATTTGCGAATGTTGAACCAGCCCTGCATCCCAGGAATGAATCCCACTTGATCATGGTGAATAATTCTTTTATATGCTGTTGAATTCGATTTGCTAGTATCTTATTGAGAATTTTTGCATCCATATTCATCAGGGATATTGGCCTGTAGTTCTCTTTTTTTACTGGGTCTCTGCCTGGTTTAGGAATCAAAGTAATACTGGCTTCATAGAATGAGTCTGGAAGTTTTCCTTCCCTTTCTATTTCTTGGAATAGCTTGAGAAGGATAGGTATTATCTCTGCTTTAAATGTCTGGTAGAACTCCCCTGGGAAGCCATCTGGTCCTGGACTCTTATTTGTTGGGAGATTTTTGATAACCGATTCAATTTCTTCGCTGGTTATGGGTCTGTTCAAGCTTTCTGTTTCCTCCTGATTGAGTTTTGGAAGAGTGTGGGTGTTCAGGAATTTGTCCATTTCTTCCAGGTTGTCCAATTTGTTGGCATATAATTTTTCATAGTATTCCCTGATAATTGTTTGTATCTCTGAGGGATTGGTTGTAATAATTCCATTTTCATTCATGATTTTATCTATTTGGGTCATCTCCCTTTTCTTTTTGAGAAGCCTGGCTAGAGGTTTGTCAATTTTGTTAATTTTTTCAAAAAACCAACTCTTGGTTTCGTTGATCTGCTCTACAGTTTTTTTCGATTCTATATTGTTTATTTCTGCTCTGATCTTTATTATTTCTCTTCTTCTGCTGGGTTTAGGCTGCCTTTGCTGTTCTGCTTCTATTTCCTTTAGGTGTGCTGTTAGATTTTGTATTTGGGATTTTTCTTGTTTCTTGAGATAGGCCTGGATTGCAATGTATTTTCCTCTCAGGACTGCCTTCGCTGCGTCCCAAAGCGTTTGGATTGTTGTATTTTCATTTTCGTTTGTTTCCATATATTTTTTGATTTCTTCTCTAATTGCCTGGTTGACCCACTCATTCATTAGTAGGGTGTTCTTTAACCTCCATGCTTTTGGAGGTTTTCCAGACTTTTTCCTGTGGTTGATTTCAAGCTTCATAGCATTGTGGTCTGAAAGTATGCATGGTACGATCTCAATTCTTGTAAACTTATGAAGGGCTGTTTTGTGACCCAGTATATGATCTATCTTGGAGAATGTTCCATGTGCACTCGAGAAGAAAGTATATTCTGTTGCTTTGGGATGCAGAGTTCTAAATATATCTGTCAAGTCCATCTGATCCAATGTCTCATTCAGGGCCCTTGTTTCTTTATTGACCGTGTGTCTAGATGATCTATCCATTTCTGTAAGTGGGGTGTTAAAGTCCCCAGCAATTACCACATTCTTATCAATAAGGTTGCTTCTGTTTATGAGTAATTGTTTTATATATTTGGGGGCTCCGGTATTCGGCGCATAGACATTTATAATTGTTAGCTCTTCCTGATGGATAGACCCTGTAACTATTATATAATGTCCTTCTTCATCTCTTGTTACAGCCTTTAATTGAAAGTCTAGTTTGTCTGATATAAGTATGGCTACTCCAGCTTTCTTTTGGCTTCCAGTAGCATGATAAATAGTTCTCCATCCCCTCACTCTGAATCTAAAGGTGTCCTCAGGTCTAAAATGAGTCTCTTGTAGACAGCAAATAGATGGGTCTTGTTTTTTTATCCATTCTGATACCCTATGTCTTTTGGTTGGCGCATTTAATCCATTTACATTCAGTGTTATTATAGAAAGATACGGGTTTAGAGTCATTGTGATGTCTGTATGTTTTATGCTTGTAGTGATGTCTCTGGTACTTTGTCTCACAGGGTCCCCCTTAGGATCTCTTGTAGGGCTGGTTTAGTGGTGACAAATTCCTTCAGTTTTTGTTTGTTTGGGAAGACCTTTATCTCTCCTTCTATTCTAAATGACAGACTTGCTGGATAAAGGATTCTCGGCTGCATATTTTTTCTGTCTAGCACACTGAAAATCTCGTGCCAGTTCTTTCTGGCCTGCCAAGTTTCAAAAGAGAGATCAGTCACGAGTCTTATAGGTCTCCCTTTATATGTGAGGGCACGTTTACCCCTTGCTGCTTTCAGAATTTTCTCTTTATCCTTGTATTTTGCCAGTTTCACTATGATATGTCGTGCAGAAGATCGATTCAAGTTACGTCTGAAGGGAGTTCTCTGTGCCTCTTGGATTTCAATGCCTTTTTCCTTCCCCAGTTCAGGGACGTTCTCAGCTATAATTTCTTCAAGTACCCCTTCAGCACCTTTCCCTCTCTCTTCCTCCTCTGGGATACCAATTATGCGTATATTATTTCTTTTTAGTGTATCACTTAGTTCTCTAATTTTCCCCTCATACTCCTGGATTTTTTTATCTCTCTTTTTCTCAGCTTCCTCTTTTTCCATAACTTTATCTTCTAGTTCACCTATTCTCTCCTCTGCCTCTTCCATCCGAGCCGTGGTGGTTTGCATTTTGTTTTGCATTTCATTTAAAGCGTTTTTCAGCTCCTCGTGACTGTTCCTTAGTCCCTTGATCTCTGTAGCAAGAGATTCTCTGCTGTCCTGTATACTGTTTTCCAGCCCAGCGATTAATTTTATGACTATTATTCTAAATTCACTTTCTGTTATATTATTTAAATCCTTTTTGATCAGCTCATTAGCTGTTGTTATTTCCTGGAGATTCTTCTGAGGGGAATTCTTCCGCTTGGTCATTTTGGATAGTCCCTAGTGTGGTGAGGACCTGCAGGGCACTTCCCCTGTGCTGTGGTGTATAACTGGAGTTGGTGGGCGGGGCCGCAGTCAGTCCTGATGTCTGCCCCCAGCCCACCGCTGGGGCCACAGTCAGACTGGTGTGTGCCTTCTCTTCCCCTCTCCTAGGGGCGGGATTCCCTGTGGGGTGGTGTGGCCCGTCTGGGCTACTTGCACACTGCCAGGCTTGTGGTGCTGGGGATCTGGCGTATTAGCTGGGGTGGGTAGGCAAGGTGCACGGCGGCAGGGGGGGCAGGCTTAGCTCGCTTCTCCTTAGGTGATCCACTTCAGGAGGGGCCCTGTGGCAGCCGGAGGGAGTCAGATCCGCTGCCGGAGGTTTGGCTCCGCAGAAGCACAGAGTTGGGTGTTTGCGCGGAGCGAGCAATTTCCCTGGCCGGAACCGGTTCCCTTTGGGATTTTGGCTGGGGGATGGGCGGGGGAGATGGCGCTGGCGAGCGCCTTTGTTCCCCGCCAAACTGAGCTCTGTCGTCTGGGGGCTCCGCAGCTCACCCTCCCTTTGTCCTCCAGCCTTCCCGCTTTGCGAGCAGAGCTGTTAACTTATGACCTCCCAGACGCTAAGTCGCGCTTGCTGTCGGAACACAGTCCGTCAGGCCCCTCCGCTTTTGCAAGCCGGACTCGGGGGCTCTGCTTGGCCGGCGAGCCGCCCCTCCGCCCCGGCTCCCTCCCGCCGGTCCGTGGAGCGCGCACCGCCTCGCCGCCCTTCCTACCCTCTTCCGTGGGCCTCTCGTCTGCACTTGGGTCCGGTGACTCCGTTCTGCTAATCCTCTGGCGGTTTTCTGGGTTATTTAGGCAGGTGTAGGTGGAATCTAAGTGATCAGCAGGACGCGCGGTGAGCCCAGCGTCCTCCTACGCCGCCATCTTCCTGTCTCTCCTCGAACTCCTCTTGATAAGGATCTTGATAAGATCCTTGAGAGCAAGGAATTTTTTTTTTACCAATCTTTGAATTTTCCATAGCACTATATATATAGTAAGTATTCAGTTCTTTATTTGAGTGATGTTTTATTATAAAAACCATGTAGTATAAGTAAAGAACAGTGAAAAAAACTAATATGCTTTATTTAATTAAAGGACTCTTGACTTTCCAAACTTAAGATACATTCCAGATTGCATTATTTCCTAATTATTTGGGAACACTTTTTAGCTTCATTATCCCTCTTAGGAATTCTTTTCATTCCCTCACAGTCTACCTCTCTCCTGGTAAAGAGCCACTAGTAAGTATTTAATCCACTCTTTTACTGGTTTACATTGCTTCCCTGAGTCTGTTCATCTTTCTTCTGCAGAAGGTGAAAAGGTGGAAAGGGGCGCCTGGGTGGCTCAGTCAGTTAAGCGTCCAGCTTCAGCTCAGGTCATGATCTCACAGTTCGTGGGTTCGGGCTCCACGTCAGGCTCTGTGCTGACAGCTCAGAGCCTGGAGCCTGCTTCAGATTCTGTGTCTCCCTCTATCTCCGCCCCTGCTATGCTCATACTCTGTCTCTGTCTCTCCATAATAAATAAAAGTTAAAAAAAAAAATACAAAATAGGAAGTTGGGCACATTAGACATTAACGTATTGTACTTTACAGTTTAACCTAGCACTTGTTAAAGAGAAAATTACTCACGACACTTGGGAAAGAACAGGAAGACAGACATTCAGGGGGGGTCACTGTGAAAGGAATTGGGACCACCACAGTAAGGTTTTGTACCTGGGGGGAAAGATTGGGCTCAATTCCAAATACATCAAGGGAAAGTGGGAATTTATAGCCAAGGACCAGGGTAGGAATAAGTGGATGTAAAATTACTGAAAGGAAACATCAGGGATGGAAGAGGATTCTGGTTAAACCACCCTTACAGGATCCTTGCTGAAGACAGGCCAATGAGATCAGACATCACCTGGGAGATGAGAGGATGAGGAACCTGACCAGATAAGAAGGGTAATCAAGTATAGAAAATGAGAGATTCTTGCTAAACTAACTTAGCAGGATGCTTTTTAAAGTGGGCTGTGCAAATATGGACACAGAAGTTCAGAAGTCAAGTCCTCATTGAAAGAGAGCTCAGAGGAGCCTGAGTAAAGTTTTGTCAAGAGAGAATCTCTGTCACACCACCAATAATGATAGTTATTTAGCATTAACTATGGACAAGATGATTTTGTTATGTGAGACAAAAAGGGAACCACCAGTTCCTAAGATAATGTCTGCCTTTCGGTAGATAGAGTGGGTGTTGTGTAGCCACATGTAGTTAAATTTATGTTTAAGGAGAATTACATATTTTTCTTAATGGGTTACTCTTACAAGGAAATCACAATAGTGGAATAGCTCATAGTATGGAGAAGTTACAGACTTTAATTTTTGGAATGTTCTTATTTACTTTCTGAGCTTATTATTCACATAAATGTCCACTAGTGATGTTTGTAATAGGTGTCTAAACTGATCTAGTTAAATATTTTATTGTACTAACACAATAAACTAACACAAGTTTGTTTAAAGTTCATAAAGTATAAAAACTATCATCTGTAACCTCAAATCCCTTTGCTTTTCTTAACATTGCAAGTAACAAACTGCTTTGAAATAGGCAGTTTCTCACTTACAGAAGTAAATTTTGGAATGATTGGTAGTTATCTCTATCTGTAGGATATTTCTGCCGCTACTACTAGAAGAACCATGCATTTTTTTAAAAGTGTAAGTTAATGAGACATTTAGGCTCAACATAGAGGAAATAAATGTGATTTTTTTGTTGTGGGAGGATGGTTCATTTTATATTTTGAAGTAAAAAGAAAAGTCATACTAAAAAACATTTAGGGGTGTCTGGGTGGCTCATTTGGTTAAGTGTCCAACTCTTGGTCTAAGCTCAGATCTTGATCTCAAAAGTTGTGAGCCTAAGCCCCACGACGGGCTCCACACTAGGCGTGGAACCTACTTTAAAAAAAAAAAATGGCACTTGCATGGCTCAGTTGGTTAAGTGCACATTACTCTTGATTTCAGCTCAGGTCATGATCTCACAGTTCATGAGTTCGAGTCCCACGCTGGGCTCTGTGCTGACAGTGCAGAGCTTGCTTGGGATTTTCTCTCTCCCTCTCTCTGCACTTCCCCTGTGCTTTCTCACTCACTTTGTCTCTCAAAATAAATAAACATTTTTAAAAATAAGAAAAAAAACAGTCTAATACAATCGTTTGTTATTGTTTCAAAAAAAAAAAAAGAGTATTCTGATGGATATATACCTAATATTTAAATGTTAATTTTTTTCTGGGTATTTGTCTCTGATTACTTCTATCTGATAAATTCCTATAGTTGAATTATAGAATCAAAAGGGTGAACATTTCTAATTGTTCTTAATAAATAATACCAAGTTGCCCTCCAGAAAAGATATACTGACTAGCATTGACTTACAGTGCTAGTTTCTCTACATCCTTCCCAGACCTTGGTGCATACATGTATGTGTGTATGTGTGTGCAGTCTTTGTCGGCTGAATAATTAAAAAAGAGTCTATTGTTCTAGAAATGTTTAAACTAATAGAAATCCATTTTAAAAGTTACATTGCCCTAATGTTCTAAAATTTAGCAGTACTGCAATGGGAGATCTGGAGCAGTTTGGGAACTAAGAGGAAAGAGATGACCAGAGAAGAGACTGCTAGAGATGAATTCTGCCACTTTCATACTTGTAAAATTTTGAGTACTTTATGACTCTTAAAATCTCTATTATTTTACACTTTTTAATCTGAGTAAATGTTTTAAGTTGTAAATAAAAAGAATACGATGTCTCATGTGCAGTTTTCTATATTGCCTTTAAGAGCTTTTTATACTTCGTTTCTTGGGCAACATAAGTTTTCTGCATCACAAGTATCAGCTATCACATAAAACCATTTGAATGATATTCACAGATTTGGAATTTGTGCGAGGATAATTGTACAAGAATGTGATGAATAATATAGCACAAAGTTGCATAATTTAGAAGTTTTCTATTTCACTTTCGATTGTTTGCTAAAATAATCACTCTTTTAAAATGAATTAACAAATAAATTGCAAGCAGTGGAAACCAGTAGGTTAAAAAAAGTTAAAAGGTGTATCATCTAACTCCAGTGTGTGGCCCTTAAGTTTGTGATTTGAATGAGAAAACTCAACAATAAATGTTTGAAATAGGGAAATTTTAACATTAACTGGATATTACTGTATTAAGAAATTATTATTTTAGTTGTGCTAGTAGTGTTATAGTTTTTTATGAGTTCTTATATTTTGAAAATATATACTGAAATATTGATGACTGAAATGATTTTTTATTGAGGACTTATTTTAAAACAACCTAGGAAAGTGGGGAATAGGTGAGAGTAGACAGGATTTGCCATGAGTTGATCATTGTTGAAACTGAGTGATAGAGGACTGGATGTGTTTTATTGGGTCCATGTGATCTTATTTTCTTGATTTCATTGCCATTAGCATACTGTGATTATGGAAAAAACACCCCTTTATATTTTATTATTTCCTCATCTGTAAGATGTTGATGTGGATATTGGATTCATCCATAGATCCCTTTCTGGTATAAAATTTTAAAATTTTGGAAATAGATGATCCATCTTATACCCCCTCCCTTTTCCTATCTTTACTTCACTGACAACTTTCCATCCCTATATCGTTGATAGTTCCTCATTTCCAATGTGTTTCTGGTATCCACACATTTCATCTTATTAGTTACTTGGCTAACATAGTCTTCAAGATAAGCATTCTTGGGGCACCTGGGTGGCTTAGTCAGTTAAGTGTATGACTCTTGATCTCACCTTAGGTCTTGATCCCAGGGTCATGATTTCAAGCCCTGTGTTGGGCTCGTGTTGGGCGTGAAGCTTACTTGGGGGAAAAAAAAAAAGCATTCAAGGAAGTCCACAAACTGGTCTTCATTCACCAGGGTTTTGATAATCAAGACAGGAGCAATTCTTGTCACAATCTCAATGCTGACTTCAGCATCAGAATATCATCCCAAGCCCAAGGCTGTAAAGGGAAAATTAGAAATAGTCACTATAGACCAGCTGGCAGTATAGAGTACAGTGGCTTATTCTAGGAGAACTAAAGGGAAAAAAATTTTAACTGTTTTAGGTGTAAAGCTGTATTACTTTGCTTAGATTGTTTTTTAACTTCTGTGCACATTCTATTTCAGTTTGTTTTTAAGCAATTACATCATCAGAGATAAGATTAACATTGTTTTTGTTCAGCCTTTTCCAGTGACTAAAATCATAGAACATAACTATGGTCATAAAACCAGTAAGGGTTTTTAGAATCCTTTTTTTTTAATTTATTTTTTATTTTTTTCTCCAAATAAAATTTCTAGTTCATGTATCTAAATTTGAGGATTTTAGAAATAGTGATCCTTAATGTAGGATATTCATGTTTATGAGACTTCTATCTCTCAAATCTATGTCTACAGTAAAGCTTGCTGCTAATAAAGATTTAATGCTAACCCACACGATAATGTTTTACATTTTATTTCTAAAACAGTTCCCAAAAACACTGAAAAATGTTTGGGAATTTTTTGTTTGCTTTTGTTTGTTTTTACTGTTTATTTTGAGACAAAGAGAGCATGAGCAGGGGAGGGGCAGAGAGCGAGGGAGACACAGAATCGGAAGCAGGCTCCAGGCTCTGAGCTGTCAGCACAGAGCCTGATGTGGGGCTCGAACTCAGGAGCTGTGAGATCATGACCTGAGCTAAAGTTGGACGCTTAACTGACTAAGCCACACAGGCTCCCCTATGCTTGGGAATTTTTTAAACAGTTAATGAGTTTTTTATTTGATTATATTTCATTTATATCTTTTATTGAGCTACAGAAATTTTTTGTGTTTCTAAAGATGAGTAAGGTAACATTTGTTGAACAAAGAAAATTGTATGGTTTCCTTCTGATGTTTATTCTTTGCTGTAAGCTGCCACAGGTCAGTTTGTTTTCATTCAGTAAAAGTTGGTTAGTCTTGTATATAAATTATTAGTAATATAAAATTGATTTTTTAAATAATTAACTCGGGGCGCCTGGGTGGCGCAGTCGGTTAAGCGTCCAACTTCAGCCAGGTCACGATCTCGCGGTCCGTGAGTTCGAGCCCCGCGTCGGGCTCTGGGCTGATGGCTCAGAGCCTGGAGCCTGTTTCCAATTCTGTGTCTCCCTCTCTCTCTGCCCCTCCCCCGTTCATGCTCTGTCTCTCTCTGTCCCAAAAATAAATAAAAAAAACGTTGAAAAAAAAAAAAAAAGAAAAAAAAATTTTTAAAAATAAATAAATAAATAATTAACTCAATTCAAGCCTTCACCTAGGCAAAGAACAAAACCTGGATATCGCATAGTTGGTGACAAAGAACTCAGAAGTTGTACTGTTTCTTATGCCTTTCCTTTATCATTCTCTACACTTGAAGTTTTCCTTAATCACTGACAGTATGTGAATATCCTATGGTGCAGCAGTGGTAAATAATTCTTTGGGTGTTATGTGGTTGTAAAGACCAGACAAAAACAAAGAACTGTCCCTGGGCTCATGAACTTCTAAAGTATTCTGCTAGAAAGAAATTTTTCTTACGTTATTTAATGATCTGTTGACTGGCAGGTTTGTAGGTATTGCAGAGCTATAAAATACAAACCAAAATTTAGTTGTACCTTTTAGAAAAATCTCATTTTTATACTGCAGGAGGATTTATCATGAGATACTGGTAGAAATACTAAAAAATTTCCAAGTATTTTCAAAAATATAGTAGTATGACTCTTATGACTTTAGTCATTACATAACATCTTTCCTGAATTTGTCTCCATTGTACAGATCTAGTAATGCAATTCAGGGAGCTCAGTGGAGAGTTGTATGCAAGTTAAGAAGTTGGTATAAAATTAATTTAGTAAAATCTTATAATTTTAATGTATTCTTGCTCCAGGTGTTTTTAAAAAATTATTCCCTCCTGTTATCTTGCAAAGCACTTCATCATCTTTTGTTATTGTTAACTGTAGTTAAATATATAAGGGTGGTTTTTTCTGTTGGATAAAGCATTTTTATAGATTTAAATCTGCTCCCAGTCATTCTTCAGAGAATGTCATGGCTTAGACTTATTCCTGCATGAATAAGCTCAACTGTATTTGAAACAAAACTTAAAAGGTAAAATTTTGAGCTGCCTTATTTTTTTTTTAATTCTAAATTATAGAATTCAGGAAGTATATTTAGTTAGATTAAACCTTTGGTGTTTTGTTTATATTAAAAAGTTCCTGGCCAACACAAATAGGGAATAATGAAATAGCTTCAATTTTACTTGGTAAAATCATCTTAAAAGGTTTTTACTTGCTAATATAGAGAAAGAAAAAAGAAATGCAAATTTTCTGTCTGGGCAAAGCAGCATTTTCCATAGTGATAATCCATTTTAGTAACAAAATATTTTATGTCCTAAAGAAAGCAAAACTTTTGTAAAATAGTAATGTGTTTGTTATCGACATTTATTTAAATAATCAGATTTAATGTTGCCTTTGTTGTATGAAGTCTCTAAGATACAAAATATTCTTTACAGAACATCCTGTACAGTTCACAAAGGAAATCGGTTCAAAGTGGACAGAATATCATCCCAGTGGGAATGCAGTTTGAACAGACATAATAGTCACTTAGTAAATTTTCTGTATTCCATGTGTTGTTATGTTCAAAATAATGATAAAAATCATCAGATTGAAATGGAACAGTACTATTTCTTATCCCAAGGCATGTAAGCATGTCAAGAGGCAATCTTCTGCCAATGTCAGTATTAAACATTCATGTTCAACGTGAAATTTACTCTGTAAGAAGACAATGAAGTATGTCATTGGAAATTTGGAGTTTATCCCAGGCAAAACAAAAATGGTCAATAAAATTTGTGTGTGTCCATTTCCCCATTTTTGGAAGAGCACAAGTATTTTTTTGGCTTAGAAGAATATAAATTTTTTTCTAATGTTTATTTTTGAGAGAGAGTGAGTATGAATCAGGGAGGGGCAGAGAGAGGGAGACACAGAATCGGAAGCAGGCTCCAGGCTCTGAGCTGTCAGCACAGAGCCCGACACGGGGCTCGAACTCACGGACAGCGAGATCATGACCTGAGCCGAAGTTGGATGCTCATCCAACTGGGCCACCCAGGCGCCCCACTGGCTTAAAAGAATATACATTAGAAATGAGAGACTCTGAGTTTCTTCAAACTTTAAGTTACTCTTCTTATTTTTTTTTTTTTAATGTTTATTTTGAGAAAAAGAGAGTGTAAGTGGGGGAAGGGGCAGAGAGAGAGGGAGACAGAGGATCCAAAGTGGGCCCTGTGCTGACAACAGAGAGCTAGATGTGGGGCTCAAACTCAGGTACCATGAGATCATGACCTGAGCCAAAGTAAACCGCTCAACCAGTTGAGCCACCCAGATGCTCCTAAGTTACTCTGTTGAAAGAAACTCTTACTATCTGCAGAAAAGAAATGGGGGGAAAATGGGATTCTTATTTTATCAGAAGATTGCAATTACTAGTATTAAAAAACAAACATCCAACAAAGTGAAAAGCCCAAACGTGTTTGTACTGAAACCTGGTTACACTTTCACATTAAAAGGACCTTTTGATTTAGAATTATATATTTTTTTTTCTGGAAACTTCAGTAGTGCCAAGGATATTTACATCTATGACACCATTCACTGAATTCTTAATTTTAGAATGTGTTTAATCAAAAAGTGAGCATAGTTAAATGTGAAATGGTTTGGTTGTTTTGTTAATAGAGAACAATTTTGATTATTTTTCTAATATGTAACAAAATATTTATGTTTTCTACAGAATCTACCTGTTACTCGTATTTTAGACAATCTCATGGAGATGAAGTCAAATCCTGTGAGTAGCGTATAATATTGTACTTGTGAATTCGTGAATGTATCAAACTCAGTTTATGAAAGATAATAAAATCTGAGTTCATTGTGCACTTAATCACAGCAGACTACATGAGGGAAAGAAAGAGTCCATGTTCTCCAAGAGCCTGTTTTTAGTCATTATCACAGGTAATGAGAATTGGTTTTCTCAGCTGCTATAACTATTCTGGCCAGCTCTCATCCAAATTAAATGTAGATTATATTCTTCATGTATAATTAAATGTAGATAAAATATATCCTAAGGAGCAAGTTTCTGTAAATGACAACTAGTGAGCATCAATTGATGTAGTATAAAGAGTACCCGAGCAATTTAACTTTATAAAATTAAATTAGGAGAGAAGTGAAATTTTTAAGTGCATGTGTTCAGATAGCACTAAATTCTTTTGGGCTGAAAAGTAAATTGAGAGAGATAAATTGTTGGATAGATAAACCGATAAATATTCTTAGCATTTACTGGGTTTCCAAGCTAAAAGAATGTGAAAATCATCACAATCTGTTTCATAAAACAGCCCATCCTGTTTCTATGGCAGCTAGAATGCGGTTGTCACAAGAGTCTAGAATCAAGAAAGGCAGCATCAAAACCCTAGTTTGGGTTGATCTGGATCTCTGTATAGACTTGGCAGCAAGGCTTAGGATCCCGTGCTAAGAATGAGCAGTCTTCAGATCAATGTGTCACTTTTTGTAATTGTTAAAACATGGTTATAATATCAAAGGGAATTAACAAAAACTTATTTAAAAATCTGCCCATGTGGAAACAAAGAGTGTAATAAAAACATCCCCAAAAGGGGTAACTACAATTATGAAAGTAATGAGAGAATAATCGTCTATAATGTTAAGATATAAGGGATTGGATTCTTCCATCTAGGAGTTGATACAGAGAAAATGGTATACAATGTAGTAACAATAGACTTTGTTAAAACATCCTAGAATATATGAAGAAATAGCAATTCTTTTTTTTTTTTTTTTTTTTAATTTTTTTTTCAACGTTTTTTATTTATTTTGGGACAGAGAGAGACAGAGCATGAATGGGGGAGGGGCAGAGAGAGAGGGAGACACAGAATCGGAAACAGGCTCCAGGCTCCGAGCCATCAGCCCAGAGCCTGACGCGGGGCTCGAACTCACGGACCGCGAGATCGTGACCTGGCTGAAGTCGGACGCTTAACCGACTGCGCCACCCAGGCGCCCCAGAAATAGCAATTCTTGAAAAGCCTGAAAGCCTGAAAGAAGTATATACTTAAAACTAGTTATCTTAGAGAACAGTAATTCATAATAAGCTATAAATATGTGAGAGATATTATCCCAAACACTAAAGATTAAAAATACGAATAAATGCAGAATTTTAGGCAAATGCCAAATCTATAAGGGGTTAAGGAAGTTAAGTTTAAGATACTTTGTTGCATGACCCTAATCTTGAAGTTGAGATGATAATGATGATAATAAAGATAACAGCTAATATTGCACCCTTTTTATGTGCCAGGAACCATTCAAAACATTTTTCACATTTCATTGAATTCTTAATAGAACCTTCTAAGAAAATACTATTATTTTCATTTTATAGATGAAACTGGCACAATAAAATTAATTAAGGACACAAAGTTAATAAATGGCAGAGCTAAGCAGTCCACATTTTTCACCACTGTGATATATTGATTAGGGCAAAGAAACATGCCTTTTATGGAATCACAGAGCTTTAGAGTTTAAGGAAACATTAGAAGTAATTTGAACAATTAGAAGTAATTAGTAATTTGAACAATTAAAGGAGAGGAAACCTTTAGAGATGTTAAGTGACTTATCCCAAGTCACACCATTTTTAATAGCAGACTTGGAACCAAAAGCCCACTATTCCTGTATTTCTACCTGCTACTCATTCTCATATACACATGCTTTCCACAATATTCTGTCATAGATACATGGATGGCTAAATTTGGGGTCTTATTCTAATGTTCCTCTAGGTTGTGTAAGTTCCTTTATTAGTTCTTTTGACTTTCACTGAATAACTGAAGGCACATTACTACAGACACATTTTTTAATTAGAAAAAGTAGATTTTTTTCCTGCTTTGAACACATTTGTTCATCCATCTGCTAGATGAGACAGCTGCCTGTACTTTCTCTTCTCCTTTTCCTGTTCCCAGATAGACAACTTGATTTGGAGCATTGAAGATAGTTTAGCAAAATACCAAAGAGATTAGCAAAGTGTACTGTGTTAGACTTAGCTAGTAGTAATCTTGAATGTATCTTATCTCAAAGGCTTGAAAATGCTATAACCTAATTCTAGATGAATTCTTTTTTTTTTCTTCAAGTTTTTATTTAAATTCAAGTTAGTTAATACAGTGTAGTATTGGTTTCAGGAGTAGAATTTAGTGATTCATCACTTACATATAACATCCAGTGCTCATCACAAGTGCCCTTCTTTTTCTTTACTTAAAAAAAAATTTTTTTTTAATGTTTATTTCTTTTTGAGAGACAGAGACAGTGTGAGCAGGGGAGGGGCAGAGAGAGGGAGGCACAGAATCTGAAGCAGGCTCCAGGCTCTGAGCTGTTAGCACAGAGCCTGAGGCAGGGCCTGAACTCTCGAACCATGAGATCATGACCTGAGCCAAAGTCAGACACTTACCTGAGCCACTCAGGAACCCCCACAAGTGCCCTTCTTAATGCCCATCACCCATTCAGCCTATCCCCCGCCCACCTCCCCCCCCCCCACCATCAACCCTCAGTTTGTTGTCCATAGTTAAGAGTCTCTTATGGTTTGCCTCCCTCTCTGGTTTTATATTATTTAATTTTTCCTTCCCTTCCCCTGTGTTCATCTGTTTTGTTTCTTACATTCCACATATAAGTAGAGTCATATAGTAGATGCATTCTAATCACTTACTAAGTGTTCTCCTTTGATTGTTTTTACTGGATAAATTGAAAGAAGGGATTAAGACAGTATCACATAGTTTTTATCTTGTAAATCTGGCTGGCAGTGGCTTTCTGGAGCTAAGTGTTAAAGAATTCTGATGCAACTTTTGAGTTCACTGGAAGTTCTGTAATTGGTTAAACCCTGTCCACCACTGAGTACAGGAATAGGTGGTGGCAATACATGCAGAGCTTATCACTGATCAGGTTGGGGTAGGGCCATCCACACTCCAGAAAAGAACAAATTCCTCTGGCTGACTGTGCTATGGAAGGAGAGAGAGGCAGAGATTAGGAAGTGATTACAGTGGCACCTGGGTAGCTCAGTCATTTGAGCATTCCACTCCTGCTTTCAGCTCAGATCATCATCCTGGGGTCGTGGGATCAAGCACCACACTGGGCTCAGCACTGAGTATGCAGCTTTCTTACGATTTTCTTCTCTCTCTCTCTCTCTCTCTCCCCCCCTCCGCCTCCCTCTCCCCCCCTCCCTCCCTCCCTCTGCTCCTTTCCCAGGCTCTCTCACTAAAATAAAATTTGAAAAAAGGAAATGATTGTGTTACAAGCAGTAAAATAATACTTCTCAGCTCCTTTAATATCAAGAAGCTAGTTTCTCCACAGTCCTTTATCCACAACTTCTGAAATCTACAAAGTTCTGAAAATTGGAAAGATGTTGTATAACTCACTTGGTGGCAAAACCTAATTTTAATTCAAGTTGAGGCTTGAATTTATCCTACTTTATGTTAATATTCATATACTTAGCTATAGAATATTAATGTGGTAGATGATGGGGTGGTACCTGCCGGGAATGTTACATACACAGTTTATGCATTATATTAGCTATCTAAAACTTTTTAAATTCAAAATTTCAGAATACATCTAACTTTAAATGTTTCAAATAAGATTATGAACCTGTTTTGGCTCGTCTGTATATTCAGTAAAATCAGGGCTAAATAATAAAACTCTAAAATAGAAAACAAGACAAAATAATTACTTGGTTTATAAAATGGTAAATTTTCAAGAAATAGTATAGTAGTATAGTATAGTAGTTAGAAGCTTGGGAATTGAAGCTAGACTTCCTGGGTTCAGAGTCTGGAGTTCCCTTACTTATTAGTCGTATGATCTTAGGAAAGTTCTATAATTTCTTTGTACCCCATGTTGCCCATCTGAAAAAAAAGAGGTAAGAGTAACTACCTCACAGATGTTGTGGGGTTTAAGTGAGTAATTTCATCTAAAGCACTTAGAATAATGTTGGGGCACCTGGGTGGCTCAGTTGGTTAAGCGTCCGTCTGACTTTGGCTCAGGTCATGATCTCATGGCTCACAGATTCGAGCCTCACATTGGGCTTTGTGCTGACAGCTTGGTGCCTGGAGCCTACTTTGGATTCTGTGTCTCCCTCTCTCTCTCTCTGCCCCTCCAACCCCCCTCAAAAATAAAAATAAACATTTAAAAAAATAATAAAGCATTTAGGATAATGTTTAACATGTAGTAAGTGTTCAGTTGGTGGTGGTGACACACATTTAATTAATCTACCATATTAAAAGCTTAATACTTTAAGCTTTTAATAAAATACTTTTATTAAAGTATTTATTAAAGCTTTTAATAAAATACTCAAAGCCAAACCGTAACTCTAAAGAAAAATCAAGTTCTGTTTGCTTTTTTTAATAGGAAACTGATGACTATAGATATTTTGATCCCAAAATGCTACGGGGCAATGACAGGTAAGCAGCTCTTGACTTGTGTAATTTGTTTATAGGTTTCCCCACCCCACCGAGAATGGAAAAATTGATTTTTTGTTACAAATCAATAATTGCTTATTAAATATTCAAACTATATAGAAAACTGGTAAGTGAACAGTATGTATAATCTCATTACCTAGAGATAATCATTGCTAATTGTACTTAACATTTTGGTTCTTTTCCTTTCAAGTATATACACTCACACACCAAAAAAATACATTATATTTTAGTTGTTTTGGTTTTTCTTAATGACGAGATGGCAGTATTACAAAGTGTGTGGGAAGGGGAATATGAATATGTTTTTAAATGAATATTCTTACTGAACCGAAGTAAAGGTGGGAACTTTATGTTGACTACCCAGTTGTTGGATTTTTTTGTTTTGTTTTTTATATGGTCCATAAAATCCAGGCCCTATGGATTGTTATAAATATTTTATGGCGATGAAATACTCCACAAGTAATTTCTCTTATTTTGTAACAAACATGGTATGGAAAGTACTTGTTTACTTCATTATGGATATTATGTTTCAAGGTTTAATTCATGGTAGTTTGAAAAACAGCCTACAAGACATAGAGAAAGAATAGAATTAGGAGAAGGAAAAACCTTCTTAGAATGATCTTTAGCACCAAAATTTGGGTGCAACTGGTTTCTTGCTTACATCTTATGTTTGGGATCTTTAGAACTATGTTTCTGCTTTATCCCAAGCTTTTGCATCTTTGTAAGATAGAATTGATAATCTAATCACTAGATCGATGATGATTAGATTGTTTTGGTAACTTAAAAGGTTCTTTCCAGAGATATTACCAGAGTTGCAAAAGCAGCAGCTAATAACACTGGCAAAAGAATTTAACAAAATAAATTATCAGAGAGAGAGAGAATGAGAAGTGACAGCTAATAGGTATGGGGCTTCTTTTGGAGGTGATAAAAATGTTCTGAAATTAGACAATGGCGAAGATTGTACAATTCTGTAAATAGACTAAAAACCACTGATTTGTACACTTTGAAACAGTAGATTTACAACTCTTCCTATCTTGATACTCTCCAGTTCACAGCTTACATTTTAGTCTTCCTTGTATTTGCATATGGCTAACAGGTAGATTTGTTTTGCTTCTTAAAAAATTACTGAGAAATACCTTAATTCTCCCTGTAGTTTATGCATAATAATGAGTATTAGCATTGATAAGACAGAGGAATTCAGTTTCATTTTTAATAGATTCAGCCTTCTGAGCTATTCTGTCACAATTAATCTTGGTTATTAATAACTAGTAATACTGTGCTATTTAGGTCTCACCTCCTTATTCCATCCATGTCTACTCTGAGAGGAACTTAAAACACTCCAGAAGGAAGTTAAACACTGATGAGGTGTTTCAATCAGGTGGACTTCTGGCCCTTTTTATGGAATATTCAGACAGGCCATAGAAATGAGGAAAAGATGATAGAGCTGTGGAATCAGCCTTTAAATAATTAAGGACGGGATAATACCTCTCTCCTCTTGGTTGACATTTTCAAAAATCTAAGCTCTCTTTGTATAGCCTGTTTTAGCACTGAAAACAAATATATATCTGACTCACAAAAGCTTTGAAAAATACTTTTATTGTAAGATATCTTGGCACCAAATAAGTTTTTTTAAAACATAAATACAGAAATGGTGGTTAATATATATAATGATATATAGTAGTGTACATAAATACAAAGAAATGAGCTACAGCAAAATGGAAATACCTCCTCCCATCTCCCCTCTAAATTGTTATCCTTCCCCCACATGTGTTGACATAGTTTTTTCACAAATGTAGATACTGACAAATTATGAAATTATGTTGAGTATGGTAAAATTTTATGTAATTTACCACTAAAATAGGTACTTTATCAACTTACCTTATACCCAGATTTTATTCCTTATGAGAGCTGCTGCTCAGTGTTGCCTTCTCCCTCTCAGTTTTCTCCTAGAATTTTTTTTTAAAGTTTATTTATTTTGAGATGGACAGAGAGAATCCCAAGTGGGCTGTGCACTGACAGTGGGAATCCCGATGTGAGGCTCAAACTGACGAACCATGAAATCATGACCTGAACCAAAACCAAGAGTCGGTCACTTTACCGACTGAGGCTCCCAGGTGCCCCTAGAATTTTATTTTAAAGCTAACAGATTGCCCTACTCCCTTTTAGATACTGACACATACACTTCTTCTAGCATATTCTTCTGCATTCATTTTAAAGTTAACAGATTGCCCTACTCCCTTTTAGATACTGACACATAGACTTCCAGCATATTCTTCCTCATTCACTATTTGGATACACAAAACTAAGGACAAGCCTCAAAGAAAGTGAAGGAGGAAGGATTGTAAATACATTTTTATATTTAGTGTGTGTGTACATGCATGTATTTCCCTATGTCTTTCATCTGTAATGAAAGCCTCAGGTGAAATTTTCAGTATCATTTTTCTTTGTTACAGCTCAGTTCCAAGGAACAAAAATCCATTCCAAGAGGTAAGTTCTATATAAAAATTCTCTGCCTCTAAAAAGGAAGGAAGATGACCAGTTTGAACAATTATCTTCATCTTAAACATGGCTTTATTACAGTTACTTTCCGGTAATCTTGATACATCCAATTCTGTGTACCCAAGATTCTTTTTATTTTTTTTTTTAATTTTTTTTTTCAACGTTTATTTATTTTTTTGGGGGGACAGAGAGAGACAGAGCATGAACGGGGAAGGGGCAGAGAGAGAGGGAGACACAGAATCGGAAACAGGCTCCAGGCTCCGAGCCATCAGCCCAGAGCCTGACGCGGGGCTCGAACTCACGGACCGCGAGATCGTGACCTGGCTGAAGTCGGACGCTTAACCGACTGCGCCACCCAGGCGCCCCAGCCCAAGATTCTTTTTAAAAAATTATTAGTAACTATATTTTTCTGATGCATAAAACTACTTAAAAGAGTTTAAGCTTACTAATAACTGACACAGTCAGTGGACACTTGGGCTGTTTCCCATAGTTTGGCTATTGTAGATAATGCTGCTGTAAACATTGGGGTTCATGTATCCCTCTGAATTAGTGTTTTTGTATTCTGTGGGTAAACTCTTAGTGGTGTAATTGCTCAGGGATCATAAGGTAGTTCTTTTTTTAACTTTTTGAAGAACCTTTTCCAGACTGGCTGTACCAGTTTGCATTCCCACCATGTATGAGGGTTCCCTTTTCTCCACATCCTCACCAATACTTGTTGTTTGTGTCGTTGATTTTAGCCACTCTGACAGGTGTAAAGTGATAGCTCATTGTAGTTTTGATTTGTATTTCCCTGATGATGAGTGATGTGGAACATCTTTCATGTAAGTGTCCATTGACTGATGAATGGATAAAAAAGATGAGATAAAGATACATGTGTACACACACACACACACACACACACACTGAAATATTAGCCATTAAAAAGAATGAGATCTTGCCATTTGCAATGACATGGATGGAGCTAGAGATTATTATGCGAGGTGAAATAAGTCAGTCTGAAAAAGACAAATATGATCTGATTTCACTCATGTGGAATTTAACAAACAAAACAGATGAACACAGGGAAAAGAGGCAGAGAGAGGCAAACCAAGCAACAGACTCTAACTATAAAGAACAAACAGATGATTACCAGAGGGGAGGAAGGTGGGGGGATCAGTGAAATAGGTGATGGGGATTAAGGAGAGCACTTGCTGTGATGACCACTGGGTGATGTTTGGAAGTGTTGAATCTCTGTATTGTACACCTGAACTTAATATTGCACTGTATGTTAACTGGAATTTAAATAAAAAGTAAAAAAGCTGATACAAAATTAACAATTCACAGAAAAAGGAGTCTAAGACTGTGGTAAAAGTTTTATATGCATAGAACTTCCTTCTAAAATTGGATTCCAAATTTGTGAAGATACTGTGACTGTGCTTTCATTTGAAATACAATAAGCTTCTCAATAAAAATACAGTGAAGAACATATATTGGAGATTATGTAAATGCTATTTGTTTTTCCTACCTACAGTAAATAACCTCAAATTCTAAAAAGCCTTCTAGAGAAAGCCCTTTAGATTTATTTGCTATTACTTAATTGTATGAAGAATGAGGTCAGTTTTTTTCTATACTTTTTGGAAACACATTTTTTTTTTAATTGAAGTAGCATCAGGTGCTTAGGATGTGACCTTTTGCTAGCTTGTATTTTTTTACCTAAGTTGTGGAATATGCTCCAAACTAAAAGCCATGTTGCTTGAAAGTTAAAATACTGATTTTTTCAACTTACCTGTTTCTTTTTTCTGTTTGCATTTTAGGCAATTGTTTTTGTGGTGGGAGGAGGCAACTACATTGAATATCAAAATCTCGTTGACTATATAAAGGTACGTGTTGGCCTTTTAATTCCTTAAGCATTTGGTATTTCACAGTTCCGTGTCTTTAAAATACTAGCATTGTCTGGTGCCTCTTTTGATTCTCAACCCTTTTTCTAGAGGTAGTTTAAAAGTCCTTATATATATGGAAAAATGCCCATATGCTCATTGTTTTCCTATTCCTATCCTGTTTCTGGCCTAAAATTGTACTTGATCTGGAAAATAATGTATCTTACTGATGTACTTGGCAGCTCTCTATCCTAATTTGACTTGACATGTTTAGAGACTTTAAGTAAGCTCCTCTTCCAAAAAGTCTACCTTAGTGAAATGATTTAGCAAACCCACTTCCCCGAATAGTAAGCACTTTGCCCCCATCCTGTTGACTTAAATCAGCAACACACTTGGAATGTCTGCTTTTTCAGCAAACAGGAGGTAGCAAATTAGCAGTAGAGTGCTAGTCAAAGCCGACAGGAGCAGCAGGGACTAACAGACAACTAAGCAAAAGGATATGAAGAGCAAAAATGCCATTTAAAATGTAGGGGCAGGGGCGCCTGGGTGGCTCAGTCGGTTAAGCGTCCGACTTCAGCTCAGGTCACGATCTTGCAGTCCGTGAGTTCGAGCCCCGCGTCGGGCTCTGGGCTGATGGCTCAGAGCCTGGAGCCTGCTTCCGATTCTGTGTCTCCCTCTCTCTCTGCCCCTTCCCCGTTCATGCTCTGTCTCTCTCTGTCTCAAAAATAAATAAACGTTAAAATAAATAAATAAATAAATAAATAAACAAACAAACAAACAAACAAATAAATAAATAAAATGTAGGGGCAATAGAATTATCAGTTGTTGGAATGACATTTTGTAATCTTCATTTATTTGCTTAACATTAAGTAATGATCATTCCTTATGTTCTATGTTATGTAAGACTTTAAAAAGGTGGAGATTTTGGTACAAGAGGAAAAAAAAGTCACAGATCTTTAAAACTATCAGGCACAATTCCTGGGATCCTATTTCAGTTGCAGAGTACATACTTCAGAGTGTGAACCACCAAGATCTATGTAAGATGCTGTGGTCTCAGGGGAACATCCATCTTGTACAAGGAGAGGTCTTTGATACCCTCCTCTGGTCATATAGTCAAAACCAGGCTGCATGAGCAGGCTCAAAAGCAGTAAACCAAGGAAACATAACAGGAACCAGGTGCAAACCATTAATCTGTACTATTTCTATAAACAGTGCTGACAAGCTAGTTCAAGTTGTCCCCAATCTATCTGTGACCCTTGCAGGGGACTATATTAATCACTAGTTGATCTATTTCATTTAGGTTTGGCAAAGGGTTAGCTATATGAGTGTTCCAGGTGTTCCCAGGGATAAACAAAGGGCTGCAACAGACCAGCTGAAATTAATCTGTACTTATACATTCCACACACCCCAGTCCTGGTTAAGCTTTCTTAATTAGACTTGTCAGCATTCTTCTTTCTGCATCTTTTTTTTAACATTTATAGAACAGAAAAACAAGAAGGATAAACATCAAAATATTAATCATTAGTGGAGTAGAGTGGCAGAAATGCAGGTATAACTTTAAAGAAACATTACAGTCTGCCAAATACTGCAGACTTGTTTTTATTCATGTATAAGCTTCACAACTTACCTCTTTCTACTATAGAAATTTTAATTTTGTGAAATGTAGTAATAAGTTGATGCTGTGTAACAGTTATCAACTAAGTGTAGTTTTTTGATCAGTTCCTTTCATCAGAAGAACATCAGACTGTCAGTGATAGGTATGTAAGCCCTTTATCTTTTACTTGGTCTCAGTTTCCTAAGTATTTTTCCTTGATTATTATTCCGCACCCACAAAAACATGGTGTGGAGGCAGTAGGACACAGGCTACTATGACTAGTCAGGCATGCAGAAGACATTTTAAGTTCCTGTATCCAAGCACTTTTCTTAACAGATCATCACTTAGGTTAATAGTTACACACTGGTCTTTAGCTCTGCTGTTGAATGAATTATTTTGTATGCATTTTAGTGGAAATAGTATCCTACTTTTGCCTCCCCCGAGGGATCTTCTAGAATATACAGAACCTGTAAAAGAAAAAGGAGGATTAGAATTATTCAGAGGATTTATCCCCTAGATGTTATTGGCATCATCACGGCATGAGTACCTGCAGATTAAATCATTCTTTAAACTCCTGGAAACCATCTTGGACCTTCAGCTTCAAATGAAGGAGGCAATTTCTGCAGGCCTTGTGGGCATGTGTAAATATAGCTCAGAGTGTTATTCTCTTGCTCTTGGCCTCTTACAAGGTACAGAGATAATGTTAGCTTTCTTCTTTTGTATTATTCATTTATTGGCTCCTTTTTCAGAGTCATTTTTACCCAGAATTTGGCCCCTGATTTAGAAGACTGTCAGATTCAGCAAAGATGACTGATCACTAGAGCTGGCAGCAGTATGAGACTGGCCAGTGCTCTCCCCTTTGTCCATTCCCAGTGATGTCCATTCCCAGTGAAGTAGAGGTGGATAAGTGCACGCTTACAGGACTCTCTCGTCCTCCCATTAATCCCAGTTTAGACAGGTGGAAATAGAAACAGCCCTTTCCATCACTCCTCAAATTAGAGGTATTGTTTTGGTGTCATGTTTGCAATTGATCCATGTCCCTGAACTACAGGATCAGGTAGAGAAAAAAATTTTTTAGAAATGCAGAATAAATTTTTGTCAGTTCCTGTGTTATTACCTCTCTTCATCTCTCCCTTACTTCCCCTGCAGTATCTCAACAATCTATCCACTGTTGATTTCCCCCTTTAATTACATGCCTGTCATATTTTAACACACATTCCATCATACAAGCCACATAAAGAGATGTGCCCAATTTAGAAAATAAGGTTTTCCAAATGTTCCAATTTTCAGTCCATCTACTTTGTGTTTGGTAAAGTACATAAGTCAGTCTATTGTATATGAGGCTTCTTAGCACACTTGTTGAACTGCACCTGCAGCAACATGGGTTTCTTTATCAAATGATATATAAAAAGGGACTCTAAATTGAAACAGTTTCTGCTGAGGACTCTAATAGAGTGTTAAAGGTGTTTGCTTCAGTAACCAGATGTAAAGATCCAAAATCAGTGTCTATTCTGGATGAAACCTGCTACTGTCCACCTGGAACCATAGGTCATAGTCCAGTGTTATTCTGTGTAAATAGTATGTTTTCATTTCATATCTTAGGTATATACCTAGGAGGGGAATATCATGGGTCATCATAACTTTAATGATTAACTATTTAAGGAATTGCTAGACTGTTTACCAAACTGATTGGACCATTCTGCATTCACACCATTGATATATGAGGGTTCTGATATCTCCACATTATCACCAGCACTTGTTATCTGACTTTTTGATTCTGACTATGCTAGTGGAGTGGGATAGTAACTCATTGTGGTTTTGATTTGCATTTCTCTGATGACTTAAGACATCAAATAAACATCAAGTTTATTTTCATGTGCTCATTGGCCATTTGTGTATCTTTGGAGAAAGATACATTCAAATCCTTTGCTCTCATTTTTAAAATTTGAGTTATTTTGCCTTTGTATTATTGAGGGGTTTGGGTTTTGTTTTTCTTTTTAGGGAGAGAGAGAGTACAAGCAGCGAAGAGGGAGAGAGATGGAAGAGAATCTCAGGCAGGCTTCATGCTCATTGCGGAGCCCTAAATGGGGCTTGATCCCATGACCCTGGGATCATGACCTGAGCTGAAATCAAGAGTCAGACACTTAACCATCTGAGCCACCCCAGTGCCCCTTATTACTGAGTGTTAAGAGTACTTTATATAATGGTCTGTGATCAATTCTGAGTTAATTTTGCATGTATTATGAAGTAAGGCCCAGCTTTCTTCTTTTGTATGTGGCAGTCCAGGTTGTCCCAGCACCATTTATTGAAAAGACTTTTTTGTTTTTCCCTATTGAATAGACTTGGCAGCCTTGTTGAAAATAAGCTGATCATACATGTATGGGTTTATTTCTGGACTTTCAGTTCTGTTTCATTGATCCATAGATCTATCCTTGAGCCGGTACTATGCTCTGTAGATTACCATTGCACTGTAGTAAGTTTCATACTCCAGACATGTGAGTCTTTCTACTTTATCCTTCTTTTTCAAGATTGTTTTTGATTTCCTGGATGCCTTACACTTTGTAGGAATTTTAGAATCAACTTGTCAGTGTTAGTCAGGATTCTGACAGGAATTGCATTGAATCTGTACATCAGTTTGCAAAGTCTTTTCATCTTAACAGTGTTAATTAAGTCTTCTGATCCATGACATGGGATTTTGTTCTCTTTGTGTGGATCTTCTTTATTTTTATGATTTTTTGTTTGTTTTTATTGGTTTCAGAACATAAGCTTTGCAGTTTTCATTAAATTTATTTCTATGTTATTTTTATGCTATTATGAATAGAATTTTTTTTTTTAAGTTTATTTATTTTGGGAGCGAGCGAGTGAGCACACACGAGTAGGGGATGGGGAGAGAGAGAATCCCAAGCAGGCTTCTTACTGTCAGCACAGAGCCCAACATGGGCCCCAAACCCAATGAACCTTGAGATCATGACCTGCGCCTAAATCAAGAGTCAGATGCTTAATCAACTGAGCCATCCAGGCGCTCCTGAAGTTTTTTTCTTAATTTCATTTTTGGATTGCTCATTGCAATCCAATAAAAATGAGTTTTTGTGAATTGATCTTGTGTCCTACAACCCCGGTAAACTCATTTCTTAACTGTTAGGGGGGGTTTTTTTAGTATTTTTAGAACTTTCTGTGTAGGAGATCATGTTATCTGTGAATAGAATTAGTTGAACTTCTTCCTTAGCCTATCTGGAATGGTTTTTCCTTTTTCTTGCCTAACCACTCTGTCTAGAATCTCCAATACAGTGTTGAATTGAATAGATAAGTAGCAGACCTCCTTATCTTCTTCCTGATCTTAGGGTCAAAGCATCTAGTCTTTCACCATTAAGGATAATGTTAACTATGAGTTTTTCATAGCTTCCCTTTAAAGCCATTACATTTTAGTAGCTACTAAGCCACCCAGTGTAATTATTCTCAAAGTTCTTTTTTTTTAATCTTATTTAGTGTTAATGTTTCCTTTGTTGTGAATTCAGGAAGAACTGGGCTAGGTCTAGGTCTTTGACATTAGAAACCCCTATCAGTACAACTATGTAGTATGAAACAAAACTTATGGCTATGGCTACAAGAGTGGAGAATTATCTGACTTGGCCTTTGAGTCATACCGGTTCACATTGGGCCAGTTTTGTTGGGAAGGCAAAGAAAATACTACAGTAATTCAAACTGATCAAGTTAGCAATGATGTTAATCTAGCTCATAATGTAACTGCTATTTGGTATAACAGTGATGTATTTGATAAAATTAATTTTAAAACACTCAGTAATATTAATGAGGATGCCTGATCATGCCAGTTTTATTCAAAATAGTATTAGAAGTTCTAGCCATAACAATTAGGCAAGAATAAGAAAAGGCATCCAAATTAGAAAACTATTTGCAGATGACCTATAGAGAAAACTCTAAAGATTATCAAAAACTGTCAGAACTAATAAATTCAGTCAAGTTTCAGGATACAAAAATAATACCCAAAAATCTGTTGCATTTCTATACACTAATAAACTGAGAAGTAAAAAAAAAAAAAAAAATCATTTACAATCACATTAAAAAAATAAAATACTTGGGAGTAAGTTTAATGAAGAAGCTGAAAGACCTGTGTAGTGAAAACTACAAGCCATTGGTGAAAGAAATTGAAGACACAAATAGGTATTCTGTGTTTCGTGGATTGAAAGAGTCAATATTGTTGAAATACCCATATTCCTCATAGCAATCTACAGGTTCATTACAATCCCTGTCAAAATTCCAAGGGCATTTTCACAGAAATAGAACAAACAATCTTGAACTTGTATAGAGCCACAAAAGACCCTTAATAGCCAAAACAATCTTGAGAAAGAACAAAGCTGGAGGAATTACCCTGCCTAATTTCAAACTATAGTACAAAGCTACGGTAATTAAAACAGTGGAAGAGAATTGACAGACCAGAAATAAACCCATGCGGTATATGGTTCATTAACTTAAAGATGTCAAGAATATACAATGGGGAAAGGACAGTCTCTTCATTAAATGGTGCTGGGCAAACTAGACAGCCATATGCAAAAGAATAAAATTCAACCACTATTTTACACTAGACACAAAAGTTAACACAAAATGGATTAAAGAATTAAACCTAAGACCCCAAATCTTAAAACTCCTAGAAGAAAACAAGCCATAAACTCCTTGACTGACATAGGTATGGGCAGCGATTTTTTTTTTTTTAATCTCACACCAAAAGCCAAAGCAACAAAAACAAAAATAAATGAGACTACATCATAGTAAAAGCTTCTGCACAGCAACAGGTACCATCAACAAAATGAAAAGGCAATATACTGAGTGGGAAATATATTTGTAAATAATGTATCTGGCAGGGGGTTAATATCCAAAATATACAAAGAACTTACACAATTCAACACCAAAAAAATTAATAATAATCCAATTTAAAAATAGGCAGAGGACCTAAATAGACATTTTCCCCAAAGAGACACAGATGGCCAACAGACACATGAAAAGATGCTCATCGTCATTAATCATCAGGGAAATGCAAATCAAAACCACAGTAAGACTCACCTCACACCTGCTAGAATGGCCATTATCAAAAAGAACAAGAAATAACAAGTGTTGGCAATGATGTGGAGAAAAGGGAATACTCATGCACTGTTGGTGGTAATGTAAATTGGTGCAGCTACTGTGGAAAAGAGTATGCAGATTCCTCAAAGAAGTAAAAATAGAATTACCATATAATCCAGCAATTCCACTTCTAAGTATTTTTGTGAAGAAAAAAAACACTAACTGGAAAAGATATCTGCACCCTCAGTCATTGTAGCATTGTTTACAATAGCTAAGATATAGAAGCAACCTAAGTATCCACTGACAGATGAATGGTAAAGAAATTATGCACGCAGGCATGCATGCACACTGAAGTATTCAGCCATAGAAAAGAATGAAGTCTTGGTATCTGTGACAAACATGGATGGACCGTGAGGGCATTATTCTAAGTGAAATAAGAGAAAGACAAATCCTGTATGGTTTCTCTTTTATGTGGACTCATTTAAAAAAAAAAAAAAAAAAACACCCTCTCAGATATAAAGAACAGACTGGTGGTTGCCAAGAAGTAAGTGGGAGAAATGGATGAAGGGGATGAAAAGGTTAAGAAAAAAAAAAAAAATGAAATGTACTCTTAAGCAAAGACTACACTTTCAAAAATACAAGAAAATTGAGGCACCTCGGTGGCTCAGTCAGTTAAGTGTCCCAACTCTTCAGCTCAGGTCATGATCTCACGGTTCATGAGATTGTCAGTGACAGCACAGAGCCTGCTGAGGATTCTCTCTCTACCTGTCTCACATTAAATAAATAAACTTAAAAAAAATGAAAATCGTTTGTGATTGAAATATAGAACATACTGGCTATACCACAACAGTGTGTATCTAAAAGATGCAATAGATAAATGACACTCTAGTGGTCTCCCAAGAATGAACGTGTTTGACAAAGGCTTTTACATCTCTCAAGAGAAGATGTACTAGGAAAAAAGTCCATAGACCTTGGCCTTTTGAACGTACTAGTAGAGCCAGCTGCAAAATGAAACCAGTAGCCAGTCCTTTGTCATAGAAATAACTATCTTCTTAATTTCTTCACTTTTGAGAGCAGACATTTATGTGTGGAAACATATTTATTAAAGCATAAGTATAGTTTAGAAATTTATAATATCTGGAGTGCCTGGGTGGCTCAGTCATTTAAGCATCTGATTCTGCATTTTGGCTCTGGTCACGATCTCACAGGTTCTTGAGTTCAAGCCCCCATCAGGCTCTGCACTGTCTGTGTGGAGCCTGCTTAGGATCCTCTCTCATTCTGTCTCTGCTCCTGCCCTGCTCATGCTCTTTCTCAAAAAAAAATAATAAGCTTAAAAAGAAATTTATAATATCCAATTGTGCAATAACCTGTTATCAGATATTTTGAAGTTAAAAGGTACATCTCGAAAAGAAATCAAAGTTCAAACTCGAAGGTATCTGGGAACTCAGTCATTTGCATAGGTTTTCTGGAACAAATATATAAAGCACACAAAAGACTGAATATGTGTTCCAGTAGAGAAACCTTTTGCTTCTCTTTATAGTTACAGAAATAATATGCACTAATATTCAAAGGCAATTTGCTAATAACACTGTGTTGACCCTAAAAATTTGGTAATAAGTAACCAAATGTATAGGTAATTTAACTTTAAGCCACCATAAGTTCTTTTGATGGAAGGTGATTGGCAAGAGAATGAAATAGATTTAGTTAATAATTGTTACATTGGATCCAGGTACTGGTACATTTCATAAAGTTCAGTTTTTAATGGAAGGAGGAAGTATCAGGTTTATGCATAATTAAGAGTAAGTTTGAACTGAAATATTGGCTGCAGTGTTTAACCCTATTCCTCATTGGATGATACAGAAAATTAGTGTTTTGGTGTTAATGTTAATCTGTAAATGCTGTAGAAGATACAAAAAGAAAAATTATGATGAGTGATTATTAAAGCTTGATGAAGGGTGCGGATGGGATGGTGCAGGGAGTGTGGACTAAGTACATGATTAATCTCCTTTGCTAGTTTATTTCTCTGTGAACCTTGGAAGCCATGGTGCTAACATTTCGCCAACCACGAATGAAAGGTCATAACTAGTGATTAATGTAGTCCGATGCTAGGGTCCAAGATAGACTGGGGGCAACTAACACTAGCTTGTCAGCACTGCTTAATAGAAAACATAAATATGAAAGAAATGAGGTGCAAATCACCAATGTTTTGCTTCCGTTCTTTGAGCCTGGTCATGGATACATGATCAGAGGGGTATGAAGACCCCTCCTTGGACAAGACCGAGCTTCCCTGCAACCAGAGTATCTGCACTGTAACTTGAGGTTCACAAATGAAAATAAAATGTGTTCTCTGCTACTGAGATGGGATCCTAGGGCCTGTGCCTAGAATATTTGGACTCTTCTAATGTTTCCCTTTGCTTTCTTTATCCTACTATGCTATGACCTCTACTTTTATTAATGTCTTGAGTAGATCCTGACATTATATGACCCAGTTATATGACCAATGCTGTGTAATTGTTATATGCAACAGTGAGGTATGACTGTTTTTGTTGTTGTTCTCAGAGATGGCCACCTAGAACATTTATTCAGCCACCCAACTGTGTTTATTCAGCTGATACATCACAGAGAACTGTCTTTCTCTTGTATTACAAAAACAATTATGTTTCTTGATGAATTATATTTGCTTTGTTATGGAATAAACTTTTCAAATTACAGAAATGAATTTTCTTTCAAGTACACAATACATATAATAATTACAGCATCAAGGACTTACAGAATTCTTCAGTAGAAGTTTTGACTGCTGTAATTGGGTTATAGTATTCTGCCAAAATTAGGAATGAAATTATTGTAAATCCTATATTGCACAAATGAGACTGCAGTGACCATTCATGCCATAGTTGTACCATATCCTACTGTCAGCATAACAAAACTAGCGATGTTTTCTTCAGGTAGTACAGATCTTATGTTGGAAGAATGTTGACCTAAGATTTTATAGATAATCGTTTGTGTGAAACGTGGCAGTCACTTTATTCCATGCAATTTTAGAATAGATATGTGTATATTAAAATTCAACAACCTCTTCCCTCGCCCCCCAAAAAGACTTTGAGGGGTAACAAAAAGTCTTAATTAGGCTTAATCATTCTTCTGGGTAATATTGAAAGTATAACTTGTTACTTGTATCTGAGTTCTCTTATTTTTACAGGGGAAACAAGGCAAACACATTTTATATGGCTGCAGTGAACTTTTTAATGCTACACAGTTCATAAAACAGGTAAAGTGTACGTTGGTAGTTTGTTTCTTGTAACATACCATAACTTGGTGATGATATTTTTCAAAAGAGCAAGAGAATCATCATACTCATTTGAACCAACTGAAGCCAAAAACCATAGGAGCTATAAAAATGTAAGGTTTTAACATGGACTACTATAAAGAAAATTCTGATAAATAATTATTTCAATTGTCCCAAATCTTTGAGAGGATAAATTCAGAAAATTTAGAATTTACAACAGTGAAGTATATACCTCCTAGGTGTACATTCCTGGGTTGTGAGATGTGTTCACCTGAATAACCCAGATTCCTGTTCAAGATACAGAACCATCATATCACAAAGTTCCCCAGTCAATCCTTGCCCTTATTCAATCCCCAAGCAGGTCTTGATATTTTTCCACCATAGATTATGTAATGTATTAGAATAGGCAAAACTAAATGGATTGTTTTTTCCTTAGATGAACTAGAGGATTCTCAATTTAGTTAATTTTTTTAATGAAGCAGATGTTTATGCTGATTTTTGTTTTGATTACTTTGGGATATTAAATTCTTTAGTTTTTCTTTTTTAAAATAAGCATTTAAAGCCATAAAATTAAAAACTCTTGCCAAACACTGCTTTAGCTGCATTTCACAAATGTTAATATATTTTCATCACCATGTTTTATATATATATTTGGGGGGGGGGTTGGTTGTATATTTTTAATATACTTGGTGGGTTTTTTTTAATCTCATGTGATTTAGAGATGTTGTTTTCAAGTGTTTAGGGGTTTCCTAAATATCTTATTGATTTCTAATTTAATTCCCTGTGGTTAAAGAACATTCTGCATATGATTTCATTGTTTCAAAATTTACTTAAATATCTCTTATGGTTTCTCTTACTGAGCACTTCGTGTGCACTTCAAAAAGAACCTGCATTAGGCAGAAGTGGTAAGAAGGGTTCTGTAAATTTCATTTTGGTCATCGTAGTTGACAGCATTACTTAAATCCTCTGTGTCTTTATTGATGTGTGGTTTTGTGGGGGTTTTTTGGTCTAGTTCTGTCAGGTATTGAAAGACCAGTATTAAAATCTCCAGTTATGTTTGTGGAACTGTTTCTCCCTTCAGTTCTGTCCCTCTCTCCTTTTAGTTGTAGGTCAACTTATTGTTAAGCTCTGTTATTAGGTACATACAGATTGAGGATTGCTGTGTCTTCGTGATGAATGCACCCTTTCATTATGCAGTGTCCCTCTACATATCTGGTAATACTCTTTATCTTGAAGTCTACTTTATCTGACATTAATATAGCCACTCTAGTCTTAAGGTTTGCAGGTTATAACTTTTCCGTCTGGTTGCTTCAGCTTGCCTATGAATTCATATTTAAGGTGTTTATCTTGCAGATGGGATATAGTTGGAACCTGTTTTTTTTTTTTTTTCAAAACCATTCTGACCATCTCTGCCTTTTAATTGGTGTCTGTTGGTCGGTTAACATCGAATGTAATTATTGATATGATTGGGTTTAGGTTTACCATTGTACTGTTTGTATTCTACTAGTCTTCTGTTAGGCCTTCTTCCTTTCCTACCTTCCTTTGTATTACTTGAATGCTTTTTTATTTTAGCTGTATGTCTACATTATTAGCATTTGCTCTAGAGATCATAATATATACATCTTTAACTTCTCATAAACTAGAGTTAATATTGTACCACTTGCATTCAATATAGCATATAGACCCATTCCCTCAGCCTTTATTCTGTGATTGTCACATATTTTACATCTGCATATATGTCATTAACCTCACAAGACAGTACACAGTGTTACCATTTGTATCACTTCACTCATCTGTATCATAAAGAAGCCTTTCCCTTTACACAGATACGATTTTCAGTGTTCTTCATCCCTACCTTTAGTAGATTTTGATTTCCATCTGTTGACTGCAAAACTTCTTTTAACATTTACTGTAGTTCAGGTATGCTAGCAGTGAATTCACTTAATTTTCTTTTATATGAAAATGTATTTCACCTTTATTCTTAAATATTTCTGCTGAATATAGAATTCTGGATTGACAGTTTTTCAGAATTTTAAAGATACTATTCCACAGTCTTCATTGTTTCTGATAGGAAGTCAATAGTATTCAGATCGATACAATTTTATATGTAATAGGTTATTTTTCTCTGTCTGCTTTCAAGATTTCCTTGTCATCTTTGGTTTTCAGCAGTTATGATGTATTTATGTACAACTTCTTGTGTATTTATCTTGGGGATTACTGAGCTTCTTGAATCTGTATGTTTATATCTTCACCAGATTTAGGGAATTTTCTGTGCTTTTCGTCAAATATTTCTGTGTTCAATTTTGTCCTCTCTTTGGGACTCCATTCACCTGTATGTACAACATTTTATATTCTGCCACAACTCTCTGAGGATTTGGGGTGGGGGGGTTGTTTTGTTTTTAATTTTTTTAGTAGTCTCTACACCTAATGTTGGGCTTAAATATAATTTAAGTTGTACTATCTCCAGATTCACTCTTTGCTTTCTTATCTCTTTTCTACCATTTGAATGTTGTATTTACACCATCTCAAATTTTCATTTGGTTTTTTTTTTTTAATATAGTTTGTGTTTTTCTGGTTGGATTTTATGTCATTTCATTGTGAGCATATTTTCTATTGTTTCATTGAGGATAGTTGTTATAGCTTCTTTTAAACCCTTGTCTATTAATTACAACACATGGATTATCTATCTCAGTCTCTCCCCTTTCCCCCTAGACAATGGGCCCAATTTTTCTGTTCATGTATTAGTTTTAGATTGTATCCTTAACATTGCTGTTTTGGAAACTGAATTCAATTTCCCTAAAGAGTGTTGATTTGGGCCTTTAGCCGGCAATTAACTTGGTAAAATTCACATGTCAAACTCTGTCTCTTGGGCAGCAGCTCACATCTTGCTTGTTAGTCACTCTCATTTGTGCCTGGTTCAAGGTTTTTCACCATAGATATCAGAAAAGTTCATGTGCAAAATTTAGGGCTCCCACACTCTGGACCTCTCCTTTCCTGGATTTCCTCCTCACCTTCAGCGGCTTTAGTTGTCCCCATACTCTGGGTCGTTCTTGAGGTTAAGAGCCACAGAACTCAGCCAGTGCGGGTCTTTCCTTCCAAGTGTCACCTCTGTTCCCGAACCTACCAGCTTGCAGTTGTTCTCTACTGCCTTCAGGTAGTTGGTTTTTGCATGTTGTTTAAAGTTTTAATTGCTATCCCTGGGAGAATTAGTCCAGTAGGAGTTTACCCAGCCTTCCAGAATTTGAATGCCTTTTTTCTTTTTAATGATGTTTTAGAACTATCAAATTAAAATATGTGGAGAAGTAAACTGTCAGCAGTGAAGTTGTATGTGAAAGTTTTCTTTACATTTTCATACTGAGTTAATATTGATTTTATTCTCAGTGTTTTTGTTTTCCATTAGTTGAATTTGTACCTATAATGTTGATCCATTTTTTTTTATTGTGACAGCATTTATTATTACTATTCAGTTTTAAATGAATTTCAGTTGGTGGTGAATCTTGAGGAAAACTTATTCTAGATACAAATGCAATGAATGAAATAATGGAGCTTAGATGTTACCATGATTAAAGAGTACATTTTTAAGGTGTATTTCTTTTGTGATTAAAGTAAAGCTATTTTTATGTTTTGTTTTAGCTGTCACAACTTGGACAGAAATAACATAAAAGAACCTTAATATGAGAAACTACTTGGATAAATGTAAAGACAAAAGTCAAAAGAGCCAGATGTTTTCTTCTTCATATCAGTGTCCTAACATTGAAACTTAGAGTTAATTTTTAACGAAATTCTATACTTAATATAATGTATACTAATTAAAAGAATAAAGCATTTCAGAAATAAATTTTTAACATTGTACATTTTCTTTCCTGTTACGTTTGACAAAAGAGAAAGTACTTAGGAAAAGTTCTGCCTGAATATAATATTAAAATATTATTATAATGGATTTGTTATGACTGAAACCAGTGAAAATTTAAGAATTATGCAAATATTATTAAAAAAATAAAAAGAGTGCCTGGGTGGCTCAGGTGCTTAAGCATCTGACGTTAGCTCAGGTGGTGATTTCACGGTTCATGAGTTTGTGTCCTGCCTCAAGTGATCACAAGACCCACTTCCCTCTCCCTGCCCCTCATTCACTTGCATCCTCCCTCAAAAAAAAAAAAAAAAAAAAAAAAAGCAAATGTTACTTGACTGGTTAATGAATCTCCTACTGGTATTTTTTTTTCTTGTATGCACTTTAATAGTAAAATTACCTCCCCGTGGTTTTCTGGTCTGCCATGTTGCCTCTAGACTTTACTTAAAGTCTCTTCTTCCTCTAGCACACCCAAATACATCTTATCACATAAAATCCCTTCATTATATAATGACAACAACTAACATCTAGAATGGACAAATACAAAACATTTGTCCCATGAAGATCTAAAAAATATGGAAAATTAAGTGTTAAATTTGGTTCAAACCTTCCTGGTATGCAGCACCAACAAGGAATGTTGATCAATCATGAAACTCAGCTCTAAGAAAAAAGCAAACCAGTTGCTCCAGAGGAAAACCTCTTACTCCTCTCAAGGCCAGGGAGTTTTGCTCCTAATGAGCCTCATCAAGAGGAATCTCTAATGTTACAGATAAACATCCAGATAATAGATAAAACAGCCAGATTCACAAGACCGACTTTCTCTATTCCTACCCCTCAGGAGTCAGTGCCATCATACAAAGCACAGGTCAAGAAAAAGAGGTCTCTTTGGGTAGTGACCTGCTAACCTGACTTGGTCCTGGGCTATAACTTAAAATCTGTTTGGGCTGCTGTAGCAAACTACCACAGACCAGTGGCTTGAACAGATTTCACATAACTTGGGAGGTTAGGAAATCCAAGGTGAAAGTGCCAAAAGCTCAGTGTCTGGTGAGGACCCTCTTTCTGGTTTGCAGACAGACATCTTGATTTAGCTTCATATAGTAGAGAGTCCTAGTCCCTTTATCCCCTCTAAGAGCACTAATCATATCACGGGGGCTCCACCCCTGTGACCTCATGAAAACCTAATTACCCCTCAAAGGCACCACCTCTAAATACTATTATATTGGGAGTTAGAACTTCAACCAAAGAGTCTGTAGGTAACACATTCAGTCCGTAGCACCACATCATCTGCCAAAGTGATCAAAGTGGTTCGTGTTCGGGGCTTGAGACAACAATGTTCATCAAGGTGATAAGCTCCAGAGAAGATAAAGCAATGTCCCAGTTTCCTTAGTAACAGAGAAGTTAGACTTTAACATATGTTCAGAAAATATTTTTTTAGGTTAAAACTTCACGAAAGACACAGGAGGTGGTCTCTTTTCATGTTGTGTTTGCAGCCAAAAATAAGTTAGAAATAGTGTCCTCAATGAATGAACAATTTTTTTCAAGTTTGCCTCAATTCACTTAAAAGAAGACCATTGCAAAGGTTCCGAGAAACGTTTCTATGGGGCCTGTAAAGATTTGGGGCCCTTAAAAAAAAAATCTCTGGGGAAACCTTGGCTTTTCTCAAACTGTCCACAGCCTAGCCCCATCTGTCCTGGTGTGAGTTCCCCAGCAGGCCATCCACAATACGGCCAGGGTCACTGTTGATGCTGTCTTGGGCTGGCAGCTCAGCAGGTCCATCCCCTCAAGCCCCTAGCGTGGCTGATTCAGAAACCAATTTTATCTGCCCCCAAAAATGATTCTTAGAAGAATTGATTACTGCCATGGTAAAGCACAGATCAAGGGTAGAGGTCAATGGGAAAGGGAAATGCTGTGCCTGATGATTTACAAAAGTTACAGCAGTTAATCCTCACAATAGCACTAACAGGTAGGTGGTACAAATTTTATAGATGGAAACAACGCTCAGAAAGTTAAATACCCTGCTCAAAGTCATAGCTGGTATGTGGTGGAGCCAAAGATGGAATACACATCCCTGTGCTCCAAACGCATTCCCTGTGCACTGCTTGAAATCGCCTAGCTGAGGAAGCAGAAGGCTTGAAGTCTTGCCAAGCCACTCCAAAATGATCAACCTGACTCCGCCACTTCACCGCTCTCTTTTCTCCGGTGTGGAATGAGGTATACAGAGTAGGGGCATTTTACGGCAGAGCCTTCATAGTAATGCAGCTCACCTGGGCCAGCCAGCTCAGGGTGTTCAACCAAACAACCATCTTACTACTGAGCTCACACACATGAACTGGCAGGAATAGCCACCTGACCAATAGAATTTGAGTAGTTGGACATAAACATGGGAAAGATCGATTGACTTGGCATAGATGGGGCTCTAAACTAAAAGGAAAAGGCAAAATAAAAAAAAGGATTGAAAGGAAATTCAAGTCAAAACAAAATCTGCCTTGAAACGGAAGCTTCTGTTTCATCTCCATCAGGTAACTTTGTACTATAATGAATTATAAGACGAATTCACATCCAAGTAGGCTCACAATCATGACCGTAAAACTTACAGTTTTTAGGTAATAGTCAAAAGAATTTGAAGCTAGGTGTGAAGATTTAAATTTAGTTAAATATATCCAGGTCAGGTGGTGGACATTTGTAGAAATTTTTAATTTTGTTAAAATTGCAAGGCACAGAGCAACCTGGTTCTACAGGCTGATGAGACTGTACTGATGTGACATGGGACTAAAGAAAGCAGTAACCTGGATTTATCATTTGTTGTAGTGACCACATCAAAACAGACTAAGCAGAACTAGGAACTATTCAACTTCACTTTGTTCTATTACTCTGGGTTCAACACAATCCTGGAATTTCAAAAATTAATATCCAAAGGGATCCCTGAATGTTGATGAGTATGTACCAGACTTTAAGTATTTATAGCTGCTTTTACAAGAGAAATCTCGATGGTTCTAAATTATCAAGCATCAGCCCCATCAACATGGCTCAGTTTCAGTAGGAATAACTGTGCTGAAAAAGCAAGCTGTGTGTACCAAGATGACGTGGTATCCTAAGAATCCAGAGACAGCCACAGGAATTCTAAGATCTCCTGAAGGATTATGGCTAAGTGACTAAAATGCTGATTTGCATATCGGCATCATTTTCCCTGATTTTTGTCACCCCAATCTTATTTCATTCATATTTCTCAGGTGGAGCTAACTATTCCTGACAACAAAAATTGATAAAGGGTTAGGTGAGTAGTTAAACCCAGCCAATGAGAAGCTATTAGTTTCCTGCTGAGGTCACTATTTGAAAGGCTCAAGAGAGCCACTGTCTGCCAGACTTAAACTGGAGGGCCTTCAAATGAGGCTATAGATACGGCCACAAGACACCTGAGAATGAAGACAGTGCAGAGCTTAGAGGTAACATCATTTGAACCCCTGGGTCTTACACTAGTGTAACTTGACTGTTGCAGCCAGCAGCAAAGGCTTGAAAGAGATACAAAATCTAATGGATGATTTAAACATCCTAGAAGAGCCAGAGAAATGCCAACCCAAATATAAGAAACAATGATTCTCAGACATTGAACATCAGAAAGCACAGCATAGTGATTCCTAAGAGAAGGGAAGCAATCAAGATGCATCCTACAACTGCCCCATTTTCCTGGCGAGATTTTTTTTTTTGTTCAGGTTGCAGCACAGGCTCCTTGAGTTGCTCAGACAGAGCTAGGCATGTGGGTAAGTCAAGGCAGCTAGCAGTCACAAGGCAGGATAATAGGGAGTGGAGAGCTCTAGAGATCTGCCAAGGGTCTGATGAATGCCTGTGAGTGCAGGTGAGGAGGAAACCACCTGAGGCCAGGGAAGGAACCACCTACAAGGATCACAGGGAGGAGGAACAATCTTTGCCCACGTGGGACCAGGAATAGTGTCTGTCCCCATCAACCAATTACCTCATAATTCATAGAGGATTAGCAAAAGTACTTAACAGGCTTTTGCCTCAGAGCTGGGGAATATAAGCCCTAGACTAAATGCTGTTTTGGTCCCACCTAACCTTAAAAGCAAAACCCCAAAAGATCAAACTGTTACAATTAACCATGTACAAAAAAGCCTAAGAACAGAGAAATAAAAAAATATCTAAACACTCAACAAAGTAAGTTTAGTGTCTGCAATCCCAACTGAACCTTACCAGATAAAGACACAGGCAATAAAGCTCATCATGAGAACCTTTCAATAGAAACAGACCCAGAAATGCCACAGATGATAGAATAGACAAAGACATTAAAACAATTATTAGAACTATATTCTATATATTCAAGAAGATAAAACATTTTTTAATAGAGAAAATATTTTTAAAGGCCCAAAATGGACTTCTAGAAATGAACAACTTAAAGATCTGAGAGGAAAAATCTATTAGATCTATATGTAGAATAATAACATTTATAAATTGAATTTAAAACTTAAGAAGAATTAAGTTTTTCAGATTAAGTTTAATGAACCATCAACTTTTTAAACAAAAATAGCTCCTTCAGTATTTCTTTGTGACCATAAACTTACACTGATAGAATCAAGACATACCTGAAGCTCTTTTTTTTTTCCCTTCCAATCACCTGTTTCAGTAAGTTCACTTTTTGACTTAAGACAGTTTGAGAGAACTTCCTGCCATTTTCCAGGGAAAAAAAAAAAAGACATGAAATAGTTGACAAATTCTGAACAATATACCAGTCTAACTGGCTTTGAGGAAGCACATTCTATTTCACAGAACTGCTGAAACTGATGTTGAAGTAGAAATGGATTCAAAATTGAGATGTGCCCAGAGAATACAAACCACAATTCAAGAACTCTCTTGTCCGTGAGAGACCAGAATTTTCATTGATTTTTATTATATTTGACAGTTACTTACACTAAGTCTACAACTATACATCTTTGTGAAAATACAACTGATTGTTTTGGGACTACTTTTTGTGCTAAAATATGCTTTGAACTGTTAATTCTGTGAGTAATTAAGTTATGCAGTTCACACATAAGTGAGTTTCTGCTCGGGTATCCTCGATTTTTAAAAAACTGTGATCATGTAATCTCCAAGTATGCTACCATCATTAATATTCCAAGATTACAACCAAAGTCACAGAAGACTGATTTTTTTTAATTATAATTTTTTTAAGGTTTATTTATTTTTGAGAGAGACAGAGACAGAATGCGAGTGGGTTGGGGCAGAGAGAGGGAGGCACAGAATCTGAAGCAGGCTCCAGCCTCCAGGCTCCGAGCTGTCAGCACAGAGCCTGAAGCGGGGCTCGAACTCACGAGCTGTGAGATCATGACCTGAGCCGGAGTCGGACGCTCAACCGACTGAGCCACGCAGACGCCCCTGATTTTTATACCTCTATTCCAATTTACAACTTAATATATACCAAGAATCAGGGGCGCCTGGGTGGTTCAGTCGGTTAAGCAACTGACTTTGGCTCAGGTCATGATCTCAAGGTTTGTGGGTTTAAACCCTGCGTCAGGTTCTGCACTGACAGCTCAGAGCCTAGAGCCTGCTTTGGATTCTGTCTCCCTCTCTCTGCCCCTTCCCCACTCATGCTGTCTCTCTCAAAATAAATAAATATTAAAAAAGAAAAAACAGCCACACATTAAGCCTGAGTGATACTTCCTATTCGCATATGCAATTCTCCAATCCATTCCTAATAAACTAGGAGGAGTCTTAATCCTAGTACTCCTAAAATCCTTAATCCTCCTAAATCCTTAATCCTCTCCATCCTAATTCTAGCAATCATTCCCCTACTCCACACTTCAAAACAACGAGGAATGACATTCCAACCACTTGGCCAATGCCTATTCTGATTCTTAGTAGCGGATCTACTCACCCTAAGATGAATTGGAGGACAGCCAGTAGAACACCCTTTCATCACCATTGGTCAACTAGCCTCCATCCTATACTTCTCAACTCTCCTCATCTTCATACCTATTTCTGGCATCATCAAATATGTTTTAAAATGAATAGTCTTTGTAGTATATAAAATACCTTGGTCTTACAAACCAAAAAAAGAATATCTGCCCTCCCTAAGACTTCAGTGAAGAAGCAGCACTTTGTTAGGTGCTCTAGATGTTAGCCTATGTAATCCTAATGATAAAGAACTTAAGAAAATAGGTAATGCAATTCCTGCTTTACAGATACAGAAATACAAGGTAAGAGGTTAGCAGCTACCCAAGGTTATTCAGTTAGTAAGTAGTGGAATGTGAACCGACCAGATCGGAATCTAGAACCTTTTCCATTTGACATGAAGAATTACAGGATGATAGAAGTATTAGGATATTCGGAATTAAAGGATAGAAAACTGAGAGATACTTAGACACTCTGGGGATGCTAGAGTTACACAAACAAAGAGATTTATAATTTCCTCAACCCCAAAAGACTGGAGACAGTAGCTTAGCTGTTTCTAGCCAGTGTATATGCCATTTCCAGAAATGAAGTTTCTAAATCCTAACTCAGGGTGGGAGTTTTTAAGAAAGCCCCTCAGAAGTATGCTAGCTCTTGCTGGGTTCAATGAGACCTAGTACAGATAACCCTCGGCACACAAATGGTCCTCTGCTCTATCTACTTGCTCTAGATAGCACCTTTCTGTCCTTGAAAGAAAAAGCCATTTCCATTATCTTTCCTAAATGTTGGCGCTTTTTTTTTTTTTTTGAGGGGGGGGGTGGTGGTCAGCTGAAAATATGCCTCCATTATACAAATTTGAATACATCCATACCATAGAACCCCATGCAGCTGCAAAAAGTCATGAAGAAACTCTTGCTATACACTATTATGGAATGGTCTACAAGACTACAGATGTATTGTTAAATTAACAACAAAAAGGTACAGAACACTGCATGTAGTATGATGCTCTGTAAAAAGAAAAAAAAATTCTATACACTTATTTATCGTGTGTGTATATAGACTATCCCAGGAAGGATACACAATAAACCAGCAACATTTGCTTCCTAAAAAGGGACCTGGGTGCCTGGAGTACATGAATGGGAAGGAGATGGAGAGGCTTTTCACTGTAAACCTCTTCTATGCTTAGAGTTGAGTACCATTTGTATATTATCTACTTGATTAAAAGTGTGAGAGAAAAAATACCTCTTTTGCTGTAGAAGGAGACAATAGGGAGTTTTAGCTCACAAAATCTAATCCACAAGTCTGATGGAGTCTTCTAATTTCCTACTTTACTTTCTCCCTCTGTAGCACTAAATACTGTTATCTACTCCATTCCTGAGATTTTCCTTTGGCCTCCTTGACTTAAAGTACCAAATTAGAGTCATTTGATTTGCAGTATGTTCCTGTCATTCCTAAGATTCAGACATCCTGGATAAGAATCAAGGTAAGGAAGTGTCACTGGATTTGTCATAGAATACTTTGTACAGGTACAGCTCATGTCACTCCATCTTGACAGGAGTGAAAAAGGAAGAATGGCTTCCTTTTACAAAGGTCATTGCTAATGTCCGCATTAAAAAATATTCAACCCCAACTGAGCATCGGGAACCAGACTGCCTGAATTCAACCCCAGCCTCACCTCTCATTAACTGTGTGGCCCCAGGCAGGCTATCTCATGTCTGTAAACCTCCATTTCCTCATCTCTAAAAAGGGGGAAAGAAGTGTCCAACTTCATAGAGTTGCTGTGCAGATTGACATAATCCACAAAAGCGCCTGTCGCCGGGTCTGAAGCTACAAGTAGGTACTGCACTGTAAGTTCAAAGGTCAGGGGCTGCTACTTCGTCCAGAGACCTTTACAGCCTCCAGGCACTGTGGGTGGTTTTGGAGTAGTTCTCACAGACAAGAATCCAGGAGCGGCGCCTTGCTCAGCTCTGCAGTCTTGGGGCTCTTTGTGGCTACATCAGAGATGTGCCAAGACCTTCCTCAAGACGGGTGCCACTGTTGTTCAAAAGGCTGCTATGGCCATAACACAAGCTCTAGGACCTAAGATTCTGTAGACAGCAAGGCAAGATTCTGTACTCCAGGGGCACCTGGGTGGCTCAGTCAGTTGAGCGTCTGACTTCGGCTCAGGTCATAATCCTGCAGTTCGTGAGTTCGAGCCCCATATCGGGCTCACTGCTGTCAGCCTGTCAGCGCATGGCCTGCTTCGGATCCTCTGTCCCCCTTTCTTTGTCCCTCCCCCCCACTTTTGCTCTCCCCAAAATAAATACTAAAAAAAAAAAATTCTGTACCCCACTCCGCAACCCTCCCAACTGCTGAAATGTGGGGTCCAAGGTGCAGCCTTCCTATGTTTACACAATTATAGTTCTGTGAGGAAGGCAAGTCTCCCTCACTAGCCTCTGTGGAGGCAGCAGTTCAAATATCTCCTCTTAGAATACCACAGAATGTCCCAAGTTGTCCCCAGGCTGTAGTAACAGGAAGGGAAGGAAATAAGTTAAGCAATTTTCTCATTCCTCAGGTGCCATCTGTGATTTGCTCTGCCTCCCTCCTGGCGCAGAGTCGGCTGTGACCACCCCCGTGTGGTCTGCCTGTGGGTAGCGCATGCCAGCAGTCACCTCTCCCTCGACTGCCCATGCGGACAAATGTGCCAGCATCTGCGCCCGTGTATCTGCCTTGGCATGGACTCTGAATCCTGACAAGACATCAAGACCCAGCTCCAGTGTAGCCCTGACAGGCTCCCTGAATTCAGAGAAATGTTTGATGGTCAACCACCCTAATGCTGATGTCAGAGCGGATCCAGCCCCAGAGACAATCCTTGGGCTCCAGAGCACATGACGCTCAGGTTTCTAATAATTTGCTTGTGTTTGGGAGGAAAGCCATCCAAAGGTGTGAGTGAAAGAGACCACTTTGAATCTGAAACCAGTCAAAATAAAGATAGTAGTTTTTAAAGATTAGAAATCAGTTCCTGCATGTAAGGGACATTTATTCTCTGTCCTCTTTAGGCAACAACTTATCACCTGGTGTTTTCCTTCCCTCCTCTACCTCCTCACACATCCCAGCTTTCATATCACAATATATAGATATCCTAAATATATACAGAAAATAGATGCCCAGGAAAAAGCAAAATTAAATTTTGTCCCCACTGCTTTTAAATATTGTAAATATTTACTGGGACACCTGGGTGGCTCAGTCGATTCAGCACTGACTCTTGATTTTGGCTCAGGTCATGGTCTCATAGTTCGTGAGATCAAGCCCTGTGTTGGGCTCCATGCTCAGCACAGAGCCTTGCTTGGTATTCTCTCTCCCTCTCTCTCTCTCTCTGCCCTGCTCTGTTCTCGCTAGCATGCTCTCCCTCTCTCTCGAAAAAAAGAAATAAATGAACATTTTAAAAACTTGTTAAAGGGGCACCTGCGTGGCTCAGTCGGTTAAGCATCCGATTTTGGCTCAGGTCATGATCTCACAGCTCATGGGTTCGAGTCTCACATCGGGCTCTGTGCTGACAGCGCTGACCCTGGAGCCTGCTTCTGATTCTGTGTCTCCCTCTCTCTCCGCTCCCTCCCCTACCCCCTCATACTCTCTCTCTCCCCCCCTCAAAAATAAACAAACATTAAAAAACAATTTTAAAAATTTGTTAAATATTCCAGTTTGTCTTCTCTCAGGGTGTCCTCATGCACTATCATTAAGGAGTAATGGCACCCGATCATTTGACTTTGGGCCATGTCTCCAGACTACATGTCCTGTTTTCAAATTTTAGAATGTAATTATTTCATTTCAAAGGAAAGAAAAAGAGAGGATGGTAATAAGTGAATAGAGTACATCAGGGTTTGGGAGCAATTGCTTTATTACTCTCTTAAAGGTTCTGAAACTATAGAATTAGAGCCACTCAGAATTGAAGGGGACCCCAGGGACCCAGCCTAGCTGCTCAAGGCCTATCACCCCTCCACCAACCTAGACCCCACCGAGGCCAGCAGTCCTTCAGGGTTGGGGCTGTGCTTTCTTCCCAAGGCAACCAGAGCCATCCTCACAGAGCAGAACCAACCTGCAAGGAAGCTCAGGAATGCCACCTTCATATACGCACAAGCACGTCAAACTTCTGACACTTGACCATACACATAATGATTTGGCTTGAAGAAAAAACTTATCAATCAGCCATCAAAGAGCAGCTAATTCTAAAACTTCAAATGTGTCTAGAAGAGAAGCCCTCTTGCAGAGAGGATCCTCACAAGTTCTCCAAAAGTCATCATGTTCACACAGCGACTATGAACCGTAACACAGGACTTATCAGTTCTACTTACTGAAAATTGTCTACTTTGTGGAGTAGCATGGGTATTTGTGAAGAAAAGAATCCATAACCGTACTTATAATAAATAGGTCTGCCGGCACATAGCACCATGAGCAGAAAACACTAGGAAAGCTTTGTCATCATGAGAAAACCCAGGCATCAGATTGCAGCCAACCTGCAATCTGCTTATCTCCTTTTGCTTCTCTCCTGTTTTCTCTGGTGCTCCAGGTACCTAAATAAGCAGGCCTTGTTGTCATCAGTACGCAAAAGCCACAGTGGGGCTCAGCATTTCACTCACATTAAGTTTCAGTGGAGATGTTCACTTGTGTACCAAGGAGAACAGAAATAGGAAATTCCAAATGCCCTGAAAAAGTTCTGCCTATTTTTTTTTAATTTACTTATTCTTGAGAGAAAGAGAGAGAGAGAGAGAGAGCGAGCACAGGTGTGCACATGCATAAGCAGGGGAGGGGCAGAGGGAGGGAGGGAGAGAATCCCAAGCAGGTTGGCCCTTTTTCTCCCTGCCTGCCTTCTTGTGCTGGGACGTTGGTCTTCTCCTGGCTTTGGACTGAGACCTACACCATCAGCCTTCAGACCCAGGCTAGAATTACACAACCAACTAGCTTGCAGAGAGCAAACTGTAGAACTTCTCAGCTCAGACAATCATGTGAGCCCATTCCTCATAATAAATCTCCCATTATACATGTGTGTATATATGTGTATATATGCACATTGCACATGCATATGCACATTCATGCTGTAATATATCACATATAGATATACATATAAGGAGATATATATATTCCTACTGATTCTGTTTCCTGTTTCTCCGGAGAACTCTAGGACAGATAGACTAGATAAATTGGATGAATGGATGGATAGATAGGATTAGATTAGGTAAGGTTAGATTAGATAGACAGAACCAGAGAACAATAATTTTAAAGTAGGCCTGGGCAGCAATGAAAATAATGATTGTAACATTATTTTACTATTTACTATAACATTGACTGAGTCTCTTCCTGTGCTGGGAGCTGGCCAAGTTTACAGATGTGTGCTGGGGCTGCAGCTGTGCAGGGGAGAGGATTCAAAGGCTCTGGCTGTGGAATTAAAGCATCACCATCCTTCAAGAACTCTGCTGGGTACACAGCACCGTCAGAACAGCTGTGTTCTGTACAAACACCTTGGTTTTGTCTCAGCTTCATGACAGAGAACTGAATCCCTGTCCATTACTTGGATTTACACGTGGGTAATGGACAAGGCTGAGAGCCAAGAGAAGCCACTTGAGGAAGATCATCACCATTAAATGAGGAAGAAATATAATGAAACCAGCCCTCTGGGGATTATCTAGAGGTATAGGGAAGACAGGGATCTGGGGTAAAAATAAACTGCACAACTAAAGCCAACCCAATGCTGCTGGAAATACCCCATTCCCAAGAAGTGAGGTGGGCAATGAAAGCTGCTACCACTTTGATTCTGTTGGTCTCCAAATGAGAAGTGGACATCAGAGGGAAAGAGAAAGAGTTGAAGAGAAAGAGAAAGAGTTCAGTAGGAAGAGGGCCAGGTGGCTGGAAGAAATAACTTGTGTCAAAAGAACATTTTCACACAATTCGCCAAGACAAGGTGGATAACCAGGCCCTTCTAAGGGACCCCAAAATGGCCACAAGAACAGGAAGTCCTCTAAGCCCATCCAGGTGACATCAGAGGCATTAAACAGCAGAATGTGTATTTTATACTGTGTTGATAAAGCCTAGATAGGTACTCATAGACCATTTTATAGGTAAGACAAACTGAGACATAGAAAGAGGTTTTCTGGGGGCACCTAGCTGACTCAGTCAGTTTATGATCTCACGGTTCATAGGTTCGAGCCCCACATCGGGCTCTGCGGGCACAGCTCAGAGTCTGGAGCCTTCTTTGGATTCTATGTCTCCCTCTCTTTGCCCCTCCCCTGCTCACACTCTGTCTCTCTCTCTCTCAAAAATAACTAATAATAAACATTAAAAAAAAATTTATTTAAAGAAAAAGAAGAAGCCAGGACTGCAGTTCTGAAGACTGTGCTCTCACCTGACTCTACCACACCACCTGCTTAGCAGAATTTGGATTATCTGGACAAAGCCCCAGATACATGTAGGGAAACAAGTGATGTGTTTACATGAATTTTGTCACAGTTTATTTATAAACCTCAGGATAGGGTCCGACATCATGGCCATCCTTGATCTCTGGTATGCAATATACTTCATCCCACCCAGGCCATCAGTTGCCTTCTAGTTACAAAAAAAAAAACTGCTCCAGAGGTGCCTGGGTGGTGCAGTAGGCTAAGCTACCAACTTCTGCCCAGGTCACGATCTCATGGTTCGTGAGTTCAAGCCCCACATCAGGCTCTGTGCTGACAGCTCAGAACCTGGACCCTGCTTCAGATTCTATGTCTCCCTCTCTCTCTGCCCCTCCCACGCTCGCTCGCTCTCTCTCTCTCTCTCTCTCTCTCTCTCTCTCGGAAGAATAAATAAACATTAAACAAGTAAAAAATAAGACTGCTTCAGCAAAAGCCTTGCAAGAGCCTTGAGTATCTACCTCGTTTGGCCCTTTCTGAGGGAGACAGCCTTATGTCCTGACCCTGCTACCCTAAATTCATTCTATAGCACACGACCTACCATCTGAGTCATTGGTGACTGGATTAGCACCTCAACCTATACACTGGCATAAGGCAATCTTAGCCCAAGAGGGGAATCCCATATGTAGTGGTGGCTAAACCCAAAGATTTTCTCTCTTAGGGCATTTTTAGGAAGAAGGAGCAGGTAGGATCAGGTTCAAAGGCAGAATGATGTTCAGAGACAGTCAGAACAAAGGGAACTCAGCTTGGCTAAGGTGGGCCATGGTAGAGAACTAGGGTTGGTTTCATGAAGTCCTGATACTAAGGGGAAAAGACTATGCCATTGAGTCACAATGCATCCTCATGGACATTTTGGGGACTAAACTCTTTCCCAGACTCATGAAGCCTGGCCACAGGTGTTCCTGGCTTCCCATGTGCCAGGTAACAGGACTGTCATCTGGGTCTGTGTGAGTCCTCACAGTGAAGCCACCCAGTCGTTGAGTTAGGCTGAATAAGTCTCTGATCATGTAGCTAGTAGCCATCAAAAGAATTATACTGTTAAACTACCAACCAACCAAGATCAGTTTCTTTTTTAATTTTTTTTTAAGTTTATTTATTTATTTTTAGAGAGACAGAGATAGCGTGAGCAGGGGAGGGGTGGAGAGAGGAGAGAGAAAAAAATCCCAGGCAGGCTCCACACTGCCAGCACAGCGCCCAACGTGGGACTCAAACCCACAAAACCATGAGATCATGATCTGAGCTGAAACCAAGAGTCAGATGCTTAACCAACTGAGCCACCCAGGTGCCCCCAAGTCAGTTTCTATTTCGAAGAAATTATTTGGGGAATGATTACTTCTTTCAATACAACCCCAAGACTTAGCAATGGCAGAGTGGGAAAGAGACAATGCTGCAGACAGTGTGCTTTCTGGGACACAGGTCTGACTTTGCTTTTCCATGCTGTTATTGCCTTGTTATTATTCCTGGTCTTCATCCCAAATCTCATGAACACTTCTCTTTAGCCTCAGTAACTCCACCAACTTATCCACACTCATGATCTTACTTCCTTTCTGACAATGAGATTCTAACATTCCTGGAGTTGAGAGGCAAAAATCAAGAAAGCAAGCAAGAAAAAACTATTACATCGACTGGATTGACTGGAGCCTTCCACTGCCATCTCTTTCTTGCAAACATTACCACGTCTTCGTTGGCTTTTGTCTACTTCCGTCAGCCAATCTATGACCAAAGAAAAGCAACAGTGGTCTGGTGTCCTTTCCAGGCACTGCAGAACATCCAATGCTAGCCAAGGTTTGCCACTGGAGTTTTTACTCTCTTCTGAATGTTAACAAATGTGACTGCTCTCCCACCTCCAAAGAACACTGCTGGCCTTAATCAAAAACCATTTTGTGTTTTTCTCATGGTTGGGACTTTGGATGGCTATGGAGCTAGGAAAATCTCAGTGACCCCTTAGCTTGGACTCTGATTTGTTACTCTTATTAGGAAGGCCTGAAAGTATTTAAAACTTTATTTTGAAGAAAATAACATTTCTAACATTTCTTCGGGTGTGAAAAATGTTTTTTGTTAGCTCAGGTGTGTTAACATAATATACGTAAGAGTCTCTCTCCACCATACCAGATCTTAGCAATGCCTGTTTCAGAACCCAAGTGATCAAGGTTTACAATATACAGACATATTACTCACCAGGCTATAAGGTGCTCCCAGGCACTGTGTCAGAGTTTTATTCATCCCAGTCTCCACCTCCCCATAAGACCTGATGCTTGAAAAAGGCTCAGAAATCATGGAGGGATGGAGAATGAGGAGGGGTGAGAGGGCAGCATAAATGAATTTTAGGACCATTCATCAAAATTGTACATTTGACATTATAAACTCTCCGAACACACCCATCACCAAGTGAAAAGGAGAGAAGGCACAAACTGTCCTCTCTTTTCTTAACCACAGCAGTGTTTTCCCAGGTCAAATTATCCTTTGAACATCTACACTCTGTCACATAAAAAAAATAGACAAAGCCTCCACGTAGGACTAGAAGTGACCTGTTTGTGTCTTTAACAATGTGGCTATTCTCTTCGTGTTTTTAAGGAAATGTGTGGAGATGTCACTGGGTGGTGTAGTCTTACTGGATGTCCTCTTAGATGCCCCCCAACTGAGCATTATTCTAGAACAGAGCTACTCTGGCTATAATAAGCACATGAATTACTTTTAAGCTAAAATTTAAATGTTAAATTATGTAGCTAAAACTTCTATTTAAAAAAGTGGCTCTTACTAGCCAAACAAGGTCTATTTTAAGAATTGGCAACATCATTATCTGTGTTTTCCAATGTGGTTTAAATTGTACATACTGCACTTTCAACGATTTCGCTGAAGTTCAAAATCAACCTGCAAAATAAAAACTAATTTTTACTGAGAAGATTTCCACAGAAATCAGAGATCTATGAACTGGGTCTCCAGCAGGAATGACCTTGGTTGAGCAATGATAATTTTATCCCTGATGGTTAATAGCAGGATGGCATGATATATAGGTAAAGTCATCTCTAAGTTGGCAGAGGTCAACACACACGCGTGCGCACACACACACACACACACACACAGGTCTCAGTTTATAATGAGAAGGATTCTAATTTCTCACGAGTGAAGGACAAGTAGATCACCCTCATAGAGTTTATACTCAAGAAAGAAGACATAAACTAAATAATAAATTTGATAAATGACCTATTATGTTAAAAGATTATAATTTCTACTGGAAAAGAAAAAGCACTACAAGGTCAGGGATAGAGAATGGGTTTGGGAAGAATAGTGTTAAGTAGTCCAGGGCTAGCTTTGTTGAAAAGGTCAGAGTTGAGCAAGGACTTGAATGAGATGAAGCTTTGAAGAAATGTTCTGATTTCTTCATTAAAGAGTCTTGCCACCATGACCTCCGCACACAGGATCCAGTGGCCTTGGTTCCAGTAAACACATGGGGGCTAATGACAAGAAGGCGAACAATCCTAGCATTTGTCTGCTCTTCATCAGACACATCAACTATTTAGCAACATTCCCAACCATGCACATCAGTGTTAGTGAGCTGGGATGAAAGAATGTGTTCCAATGACAAAGTCCCTTCTCTTTTCACTGCCCCAGCCTGCCTATCTAGTATTTTGGGTTCCTAGCATCATTCTCCATGGACAGTTGTAAGGAAAGCTTTATACTAGGGTCATTCTTATGGATACAGAAATTGATATATTTGAGATATGGTAATGGTGATAAAAACTGGAGTCAGGATCTATTTCCATATTCACAAAGCTGAACTTTGATCTGAGAATTCTACCACTGAACAGACTTAAACCACACCCACAAATGATAAGTAGATCAAGTGATCACCCAACACTATATACCTTCGTCAACTTAGGGTGCTGTAACATATTATCACAGGCTGGGTGGATTAAACAACAAACACTTATTTCTCACCCTTCTAAGACTGAGAAGTCTGATATCAAAGATCCAGTGTCTGACGAGGGCCCACTTCCTTGTCTGCAAATGACCATCTACTTGTAGGATCCATATGTGTTGGAGAGCAAGGGAGGAACAAGCTCTCCCTAGTCTCTTCTAATGGCACAAATCCCATTCATGAGGGCCCCACCCTCATGACCTAATTACCTCCCAAAGACCCTACTACCTAATACAATTACATAGGGGGTTAGGATTTCAACATATGAATTTGGGGTGGGAGGAATACACACATTCAACCTGTAACACTATTAAAAAAAAGATTTTTAACACTATCGTAAATTTAGATTAACTGCAAGTCTATAAATGTTTATACACTTCAAATTTCATATATTACACATCATTCAGATGTTGCTTGTACTTTCAAAGTTTAAAAACCATCTGTAAAGTTCTCATTTCTCTTTGAGTATCCATTAGGGCTGCCAAAGATCTGGTTAACCTTAATGCAAACACCAGTGCCATGGGCTCAAAGAGTCAAAGACCTTCCACGTTTCTCTTGGTGCAGTTTCAGTACACACCCTCTGATTCCACATCCCCCTGGCTGCCCTCTCTCTCCAAACCATGTTCATTCAGAGCCCAGCCCCTATGCTGTGCGCATAGCAAAATACATGACATAAAATTTATTATTTTGAAGTGTACCATTGAGTGGCGCTAAGTATTTTCACAATGTTGTACAACTATCATCACTATCTGGTTCCAGTTTTCATCATCCCCAACAGAAACTTCATCACCATTAAGCAGTGCCTCTGCATTACACACTAGTAACCACTAACCTGCTTTCTGTCCCTATGGATTTGCCTATTCTGGATATTTCATATAAGTGGAATGATACAATATGTGGCCTTTCACTTAGCATCGTGTTTCCATTGTTCATCCATGTTGTAGCATGTAACAGTACTTCATTCCTTTCAATGGCTGAGTGATACTCCACTGTATGGATGTACCACATTTTATTTGTCCATTCATACACTGATGGACATTTAGGTTATTTCCACCTTTTGGCTACTGTATACTGTGTATATTGCTGCAATGATCCTTCATGTACAAGTTTTTTGTTTTAACACCTGCTTTCAATTCTTTCTTATATTAATTTTTATTTCTTTTTTAAAGTCACTCATTGCAAGCATGACAGGAAGCTGGTAGGTTTACTAATGATGTGGGAGATGGTGAAGCAGAGTCAAGAGGAGTCACATTACAAAGTGAGCTGCCTTCCCTCATCTCTCCGTCTCCAGATCCTTGGTCTCCTGCAGGCGCCAGAGACAAACCTCCCATCTCTTCACTCATATTTGTCCTCTTCCCAGTGAGGTCCCTTGAGGTCTCATGTTTTTTTACCCCAAGAAAATTTGTCAAGGAAATTCTTCTAAAGAAAACAGCCTTCTTGCTGAAAGCAATTCTGCTAAATATAATTTTCTTCATCTTCTTGCATAAGGACCTACGCATGGGGAAGGTGATTAACCCTAGAAACCAGAAAGCACACATCAACGTGGGTTTCCTATGATGAGGGAAAAGACACTGACAGCACAGTGTAATTTCTGGTAAGTTCTGCCTCACAGGTAACCCATTAGTTAACTGTGTACTAGTACGCAATGAAATTGGGACCTAAAGCAAGAAAAGGATCTTTGGGGAATTAAACATAAATAGAAAGTAACAGAGTATGAAGCTCTCAAACAAATCAAAGCAGTTGATTGAGCTTTCAGTCCCTCGGTCCATGGTCCAAAGCATATGGACCACCCTTGTTTTTCCCTACAGAACACAAAGAGATAAGACAAGATCACCAGAAAATCTAGGATCTGGCTAGAACCAAAATGGAAGAGCTGCTCAGCCTGACAAGCTACTAGAATGGAAATGTTCCAATAATTGTACATTCAGCTATTGACAATCTGAGTAGGGGCTATACTAATAAGAAAGAGAATAGGGCAATTTTCCTGTTGAGTTACAATCAATTTGCTAATGCCTACTATATGCCAGACACTGTAGGAAGCTAGGGATACACTAATGAATCACACTTGGCCCATCCCTCCATGGCACATGACACCACACAAGGGAACTGTTGATTATACATAAACCTTTTTTAGTCCATCTTCTCCATTTGTTGAAGTCCTATTTTGAGCCCTCGTGACTCTCATCTGATTTTCTGAATTTATCTGTGAACTGTTTTTCACGACTCTTAGGCTCACCTCCCTATAAGCTGCCCTCCACTCTCACCATCCTGACTCACACAAAATTTAAACCCAATAATAATGACCACACATGGAGCATTTTCTGTGGGCCAGGAATTGTTAAGGACTTGACATTACTTCATTCAATCCTTACCTTACAAATAAGGAAACTGAATGACAGAGCTAAATAGTTTGCTCACGATCACCTAACTCGTAAAACTGATAAGCTAGGTGGTAGAGCTGGGATTCAAAACCAGTTTTGTCTGAACTCTTTTGTTTGTCCTTAACTACTGTCATATACTGCCTCATTCAGCAGCCAAAATTCTTAGTATGTAAAACTGATTTAAACAGAGAAGGGGTTTATTTTTAAAATGTTAAGTCTAGTTCTACTTCCACAAGATGTAGAAAACCACAAGATACCCTAACAATATGAAAACTTAATACTTTAGTACATAAAATTTTATTTATTTAAAATTTTGTTGAGATGATCAGATCACCGGGGTCTTCTGAAACCTGCAGGTAGAGAAGATACATTGAAAAAAAGCCTCCAGCATCTGGGGCCACCTACTAAGCATAAGGGAATAGCAACCCACTACCAGAATTTTAAGTCTGTGGTGCCATGCAAGTAACCATACAGACAACAAAACTCAAGCCCATCTCAAGTGCTGACTAGATTAACTTAGCTCTCTCACTCCACAGTAATGGACTGAGAGAATAAAAAATGTGCCTATTTCTGATTTATCTCATTCTCGACTGTTCTAGGCACAGTGTCCAGCATCCAGGGAAAAATTACAAATACAGGCTTTATCTCAGATACGGCAGGTTCAGTTCCAGACCACTGCAATAAAGTGAATATTGCAATAAAATTAGCCAAATAAATTTTTTTGTTTCCCAGTGCATATAAAAGTTATGGTTATACTCTATTATAGTTTATCAAGTGTGCAATAGCATTATGTCTAAAAAAAAGGGTACCTTCATTTAAAAAACACATTCTTGCTAAAAAAAATGCTAACCATCGGGGCAACTGGGTGGCTCAGTCAGTTAAGTGTCAGACTTCAGGTTAGGTCATCATCTCGTGGTTTGTGGGTTCAAGCCCCATGTCAGGCTCTGCTGAGAGCTCAAAGCCTGGAGCCTGCCTCAGATTCTCTGTGTGTATGTGTCTCTCTCTCTGCCCCTCCCCCACTGGCGTTCTTGCTCTCTCTCTCTCTCTCTCTCTCTCTCTCAAAATAGAGGCATTAAAAAATTTTTGTTTTTAAATGCAAACTATCATCTGAGCTTTCAGCAAGTTGTAATCTTTTTCTGGTGAAGGGTCTTGCCTCAGTGTTGATAGTTGCTGATAGATCAGAGTGGTGAATGCAGAAGGTTGGGGAGGCTGAAGCAATTTCTTAAAATAAATCAACAATGAAGTTTGCTGCATCAATGGACTCTTCCTTTCACAAATTGTATCTCTAACATATGTGATGCTGTTTAATAGCATTTTACCCACAGTAGAACTTCTTTCAAAATTGGAGTCAATCCCCTCAAACTCTGCCACTGCTTTATCAACCAACTTTAGGAAATACTCCAAAACTTTTGTTGTCATTTCAACAATCTTCACAACGTCTTCACCATGAGTAGATTCCATCTCAAGAAACTACTTTCTTTCTTCATCCTTAAGAAGCAGCTCCTTGTGTGTTCACGTTTTATCATGACATTGCAGCAATTCATTCACATCTTCAGGCTCCACTTCTAATTCTAGTTCCCTTTGCTATTTCCCCATATATACACTTACTTCCTCCACTCAAGTCTTAAACCCCTCAAAGTCATCCAGGAGGGCTGATAACAACTTCTTCTAAATTCCTGTTAATGATGCTACTCTGACCTCTTCCCATAAATCACGAATGTTCTTTTTGGCATCTAGAATCCTTTCTAAAAGGATTACTACTTAGGGGTGCCTGGGTGGCATGGTCAGTTAAGCACCTGACTTTGGCTCAGGTCATGTCTCGTGGTTCATGGGTTCAAGCCCCCCATCAGGCTCTGTACTGACAGCTTTGAGCTTAGAGCCTGCTTCAGGTTCTGTGTCTCCCTTGCTGCCCCTCCCCTGCTTATGCCCTGTCTTTCTCTCTCAAAAATAAATAAACATTAAAAAAAAAAAGGATTGCAATTTAGTTTTCCCAGATCCATCAGATGAATCACTGTCTATGGCAGCTATTACCTTAAAAAATGTATTTCTTCAGTAATAAGACCTGAAAAGTCACAATTACTCCTTGCTCCATGGGCTACATAATACATGCTGTGTTAGCAGGTATGAAAACATTAATCTTATTGTACATCTCCATCAGAGTTGTTGGGTGACAAGGTGCGTTGTCAATAAGAAGCAATATTTGGAAAGGGATTTTTTTTTTTGAGCATTAGTCTTAACAGTGGGCTTAGGATATGCAGTAAACTATGTTGTAAACAAATGTGTTACCATCCAGGCTTTGTTGTTCCATTTATAGAGCTCAGGTAATATAGACTTAGCATAATTCTTAACAGACTGAGGATTTTTGGAATGATAAGTGAACCCTGGCTTCAATTTAAAGTCACTAGCTGCATTAGCCCCTAACAAGAGAATCAGCCTATTCTTTAAAGTTTATTTGAATAAATAACAGCTAAAAATTTCTGTAAGCTGGGGACAACCAGGCTCAGCAATCACAGAGAGTTCCAAACAAGATGAACCCAAGGAGGCCCACATATGACACATAATAATTAAAATGTCAAAAATTAAAGATAAAAATAGAAGTTTTAAAGCAGCAAAATGAAGCAATTAGTTATATACAAGGGAAACCCCATAAGGCTATCAGCTGATTTTTCAGCAATAACGTTGAATATTATCATACTACTCCCTTCTGGCCTGCAAAGGGCTAAAAGGTAAAAATCTACAACCAAGAATACTCTAACCAGCAAGGTTACAATTCATAATGGAAGGAGAGAAAACCAGTGTCCCAGACAAACATAAGTTAAAAGAGGTTATCACCACAAAACTGGCCTTACAAGAAATGTTAAAGAAACTTCTTTAAGTGTAAAATAAAAGGTAATAATAATTAGAAATAAAAATATTATGAAAGGACAGAAGACTCACAAAATAAAGAGATGTAAAATATACAACATTACACATTAAACATGGAGGCGAGGAGTAAAAATGAAATTCTTTTAGAATGTGTTAAACTTAATGTGTCAACTTAATATAGACTGCTATATACTTAGGATGTTATATATGAACCTCATAGTAATAACAAATGAAAAACCTAAAATAGATAACCAAAAAAATAATGAGAAAGCTGAGCGTAATACTAAACAAGTCATCAGTTACAAGGAAAGAGAGCAAGAAAAGAGGAAAGGAACAGAGAAGAACTACAAAAGCCACCAGAAAATAATTAACAAAATGGCAATACCCACCAATAATTACTCTAAATGTAAATGGTCTAAATGCTCCTATTAAAAGACATAGGGTGACAGAATGAGTTCAAACAAAACAAACAAAAAAACCCCACAAGACCCATATCAATATGCTGCCTACAAGAAAACAATTTCAGGGGCGCCTGGGTGGCGCAGTCGGTTAAGTGTCCGACTTCAGCCAGGTCACGATCTCGCGGTCTGTGAGTTCGAGCCCCGCGTCAGGCTCTGGGGCTGATGGCTCAGAGCCTGGAGCCTGTTTCCGATTCTGTGTCTCCCTCTCTCTCTGCCCCTCCCCCGTTCATGCTCTGTCTCTCTCTGTCCCAAAAATAAATAAACGTTGAAAAAAAAAATTTTTTAAAGAAAACAATTTCAGACCCAAAGACATACACAGATTGCAAGTGAAAGGATGAAAAAGGATATTCCATGCAAATGAAAGTGAAAATTAAAAAAAAAAAAAAAACACGGTATCAAAATACTTGTATCAGACAAAACAAACTTGAAAACAAGACTAACAAGATGGTCTTGGATGGCTCAGTTGGTTTAGCGTCCGACTTTGGCACAGGTCATGATCTCACGGTTTGTGGGTTCGAGCCCCATGTCAGGCTCTGTGCTGACAACTCGGAGCCTGGAGCCTGCTTTGGATTTTCTGTCGCCTTCTCTCTCTGCCCCTCCCCTGTTCGTACTCTGTCTCTCTCTGTCTCTCTCTCTCTCTCTCTCTCTCTCTCTCTCTCTCGTCTCACAAAAATAAATAAACATTAAAAAAAAGAAAGAAACAAAACAAGACTAACAAGAGCAAAGCATACTACATAATAATAAAGGGATCAATCCAACAACCAAATATAACATCTGTAAATATTTATGCACCCTACATTGGAGCACCTAAATACATAAAGCAAATCTTAACTGACATAAAAGGAGAAATTGACAATAATACAGTAATAGTAGGGGACTTTAACACCCCATGTACATCAATGGATAGATCATCCAGGCAGACAATCAATAAGGAAACAATGTCTTTGAATGACACATTAGACCAGGTGGACTTAACAGATATATACAGAATATTCCATCCAACAACAACAGGACACACATTCTTTTCAAGTGCACATGGAACATTCTCAAGGATAGATTACATGTTAGGCCACAAAACAAGTCTCACTAAATTTAAGAAGATGAAAATCATATCAAGCATCCTTTCCAACCACAATGGAATGAAACAAGAAATCAATTACAAAAAAAAAAAAAACTGGAAAAACACAAACACATGGAGCTAAGCAACATGCTACTAAACAACCAATAGGTCAATGGAAAAAAATCAAAGGACATCAAAAAATACTTGAAGACATATGAAAATGAAAACACGATGGTCAAAATCTTTAAGATGTAACAAAAAACATGCTAAGAGATTATTATAGCACACAGACCTACCTGAAGAAATGAGAAAAAACTAAACAATCCAATCTTACACCTAAGGGATCTAGAGAAAGAAGAACAAAGCCCAAGGTTAGTAAAAGAAAGGAAATACTAAAGATGAGACGGGAAATAAATGAAATAGAGACTAAAATAAAATTTAAAAAGATCAATAAAACCAAGAGCTGGTACTTTGAAAAAATAAACAAAATTGATAAACCCTTAGCCAGACTCATCAAGAAACTAATAGAGAGAACTCAAGTAAATAAAATCAGAAATGAAGAAGTAACAAGCAATACCACAGAAATATAAAGGATTATAATAAAATACTACCAAAAAATATATGCCAATTAATTGGACAACCTAGAAGAAATGGATAAATTCCTAGAAACATAATCCTCCAGAATTGAATCAGGAAGAAATGGAAAATCTGAACAGACCAATTAGTAGTAATGAAATTCAATCAGTACTGAAAAAACTCCCAGGGGTGCCTGGCTGGCTCAGTAGGAAGAGCATGTGACTCTTGATCCCGGGGTCATGAGGTCGAGCTCCATGTTGGGTTAGAGATTACTTACTTACATACATACATATGTACATACATACATACATACATTTAAAAAAAACTTAAAAAAAAATACTCTGGAGCACCTGGGTGCTGGCTCAGGTCATGATCTCACAGTTCATGGGATCAAGCCCTACATCGAGCTCTGTGCTGACAGCATGGAGCCTGCCTGGGATTCTCTGTCTCCTTCTCTCTCTGCTCCTCTCCTGCTCATGCTCTTTCTCAGTAAACTTTAAAAACATAACAACAACAACAACAACAACAACCCACTCCCAAACAAAAGTCCAGGACCAGGTACATTCCCAGGTGAATTCTACCAAATATTCTTTTTTTTTTTTTTAAGTTGATTAATTTATTTTGAGAGAGAGAGAGCAAGTGCAGGAGGGACAGAGAGAGAGGGAGAGAGAATCCCAAGCCGGCTCTGCAATGTCAGTGTAAGGAGCCTGATGTGGGGTTTGAACTCACAAACCTGTGAGATCATGACCTGAGCCGAAATCAAGAGTCCAATGCTTTATCAACTAAGCCAACTAGGCACCACATACCAAATATTCAAAAAAGAGTCAACACGTGTTCTCCTCAAACTACTCCAAAAAACAGAAAAAGACGGAAAACTTCCAAATTCATGCTATGAAGTCAGCTTTACTCTGATACCAAAATCAGATAAAGACTCCACTAAAAAAAGGAAACTACAGGCCAACATCCCTGAGGCTATGGATGTAAACATTCTCAATAAAATACTAGCCAACTGCATCCAGTACATTAAAAAAAAAAAATCATTCACCATGATCAAGTGGGATTTATTCCAGAAATGTAAGAATTGTTCAATATCCCCAAATCAACGTGATACACGTTAACAAAATGAAGGATAAATAAAAATCATATGATCATCTCAATAGATGCAGAAAAGCATTTGACAAAACCCAACATCTGTTTATGATAAAAACTCTCTATAATGTGAGAGACATAAGGGCCGTATATAAAAATTCCATAGCTAACATCATAAGTAGTGAAAAACTGAGCACTTTTCCTCCAAAATCAGGAAGACAAGGATGTCTACCCTCACTTTTTAAAAAATGTTTATTTATTTATGAAAGAGAGAGAGCGCGAGAGCACATGAGTGTGAGTGGGGGAGGGGGAGAGAGAAGCAGAGAATCCCAAGCAAGCTTGCACTATCAGAGCGGAGCCCAACATGGGGCTCCAACGCATGAACCATGGTCTCATGACTGAGCCGAAATCAAGAGGTAGACACTTAACTGACTGAGCCACCCAGGCACTCCTCAGTCTTGCCACTTTTATTCAACATAGTACTGACAGTCCTAGCCACAGCAATCAGACAAGAAATAAAAGGCATTGAAATTAGTAAGTAAGTAAAATTGTCACTATTTGCAGATGACATGATACTATACAAAGAAAACCTTAAAGACTCTACCAAAAAGCTTTAGAAAGCTTTTAAATAAATTCAGTAGTTTGGGGATACAAAATTAATATATAGAACCCTGTTGTGTTTCTATGTACTAATAATGAAGTAGCAGAAACATTAAGAAAACAATTCCATTTACAATTGCACCAAAAAGAGGGTCACCGGGGTGGCTCAGTTGGTTAAGCATCCGACTTCAGCTCAGCTCATGATGTTATGGTTGGTGAGTTTGAGCCCCGCACTGAGCTCTCTGCTGACCACATTGAGCCTGCTTCAAATCTTCTGTCCCTCTCTTTCTGCCTCTCCCCTGCTTGTACTCTGCCTCTCTCAAAAATAAATAAATTAATTAATTAAAAAGAATAAAATACCTAGGAATAAATTTAACCAAGGAGGTGAAAGACCTGTACTCTGAAAGCTATAAAACACTGATAAGAGAAACTGAAGATGAAACAAACACATGAAAGGATACTTCATGTTCATGGATTGGAAGAATTAATATGGTTAAAATGCCCATACTGTCCAAGGGCGCCTGGCTGGCTCAGTCAGTTAAGCAACCAAATCTTTTTTTTTTTAATTAATTTTTTTAATGTTTATTTGTTTTTGAGAGAAAGACTGAGGAAGAGTGTGAGCGGGGGAGGGGCAGATAGAGAGAGAGAGAGGGAGACACAGAATTTGAAGCAGGCTCCAGGCTCCGAGCTGTCAGCATAAAGCCCAACACAGGGCTTGAACTCACAAACGGTGAGATCATGACCTGAGCCAAAGTCAGACGCTTAACCGACAGAGCCACCCAGGTGCCCCATCAAATTCACCTGTAATAAAAGCCCTAGTTTGGGATTCATCCCAATGTTACAGTTCACGAGAGATCACAAGTTCTGATATTTATTCTGGAAACATGGTCATATAAGCCATAACCATAACAATTGTACGAATTAAAGAACACAGAATTACATATAACTTGTTAAAGAAAAGACACATTTGCCATAACCTCAAATGATGAGTATGATATCGATGTTGAGAGAAAGACATTATAAACAGAAGAAACCACAGTAGCAAACACAGAGAGGTAGGAGAGTATGGGCACACTTAAGGAATTACAGGTAACCTGTTTTGGTTGAAGGGTCGTATGTAGCTGAGATTTTGTTTATATTTTGGGAAATATTGAAAGGGAAGGCAGGAAACTTTAATTTGGGAGCAGATTATGGGAAATCCCCAAATCCTGAGGTAGGTTATTTGTGTTTAAATCCACATGTATAGTGAAACTATTGAAACTTTTTGCACAGGCACATGGCATGATCAGGGTGGGCTGCCAAAATGAGTAATTTATGACAATGTAAACTTGAATTGGAGAATGTGAAAACTGGACTCAAAAAAGATGAGTTAGGGAGGAGAAGCATATACCGGGTTGATTATAGTTTATACCTGGTTTCCTTATATAATCATTAATAGCACGTTATTTCAGTCTCAAAAATATTTTGGCCTGGATGACAAATTAATACATTCCCCAGTTAGGAGACATTTTTTTAAATATAATTTATTGTCAGATTGGTTTCCATACAACACCCAGTGCTCATCCCAACAGGTGCCCTCCTCAATGCCCATCACCCACTTTACCCTCTCACCCGCCTCCCATCAACACTCAGTTTGTTCTCAGTATCCAAGAGTCTCTTATGGTTTGCCTCCCTCCCTCTCTGTAACTTTTTTTTCCCCTTCCCCTCCCCCATGGTCTTCTGTTAAGTTTCTCAAGTTTCACATATGACTGAAAACATATGGTATCTGTCTTTCTCTACCTGACTTATTTCACGTAGCATAATACCCTCCAATTCCACCCATGTTGCTGCAAATGGCCAGATTTCATTCTGTCTCATTGCCAAGTAGTATTCCATTGTATATATAAACCACATCTTCTTTATCCATTCATCAGTTGATGCACATTTAGGCTCTTTCCATAATTTGGCTATTGTTGAAAGTGCTGCTATAAACATTGGGGTACAAGTGCCCCTATGCATCAGCACTCTGGTATCCCTTGGGTAAATTCCTAGCAGTGCTATTGCTGGGTCATAAGGTAGACCTACTTTTAATTTTTTGAGGAACCTCCACATTTTTTTCCAGAGTGGTTGCACCAGTTTGCATTCCCACCAACAGAGCAAGAGGGTTCCCATTTCTCCACATCCTCACCAGCATCTATAGTCTCCTGATTTGTTCATTTTAGCCACTCTGACTGGCATGAGGTGCTATCTCCGTGTGGTTTTGACTTGTATTTCCCTGATGAGGAGTGACATTGAGCATCTTTTCATGTGTCTGTTGGCCATCTGGATGTCTTCTTTAGAAAAGTGTCTGTTCATATCTTCTGCCCATTTCTTCACTGGATTATTTGTTTTTTGGGTGTGGAGTGTGGTGAGTTCTATATAGGTTTTAGATACTAGCCCTTTATCCGATATGTCATTTGCAAATATCTTTTCCCATTTCGTTGGTTGCCTTTTAGTTTTGTTGATAATTTCCTTTTCAGTGCAGAAGATTTTTATCTTGATGAGGTCCCAGTAGTTCATTTTTGCTTCTAGTTCCCTTACCTTTGGAGATGTGTTAAGTAAGAAATTGCTGCGGGTGAGGTCAAAGAAGTTTTTTCCTGCTTTCTCCTCTATGGTTTTGATGTGTTCCTGTCTCACAGGAAATGGCCCTTTATCCATTTTGACTTTATTTTTGTGTATGGTATAAGACAGTTTCATTCTTCTGCCTGTTGCTGTCCAGTTCTCCCAGCACCATTTGTTAAAGAGACTATCTTTTTTCCATTGGATACTCTTTCCTGCTTTGTCAAAGATTAGTTGGCCATACATTTGTGGGTCCAATTCTGGAGTCTCTATTCTATTCCATTGGTCTGTGTGTCTGTTTTTGTTCCAATAGCATACTGTCTTGATGATTACAGCTGAAGTAGAGGCTAAAGTAGTAGTAGTAAAGGCTCAAGTCTGGGATTGTGATGCCTCTTGCTTTGGTTTTCTTCTTTAATTTTACTTTGGCTATTTGGGGTCTTTTGTGGTTCCAAACAAATTTAGGATTGTTTGTTCTAGCTTTGAGAACAATGTCGGTGCAATTTTGATTGGGATTGCACTGCATGTGTAGATTGCTTTGGGTAGTATTGACATTTTAACAATATTTATTTTTCCTATCCATGAGCATGTAATGTTTTTCCATTTCTTTGTGTCTTCTTCAATTTCCTTCATAAATTTCCTATAGTTTTCAGCATACAGATCTTTTACATCTTTGGTTAGGTTTATTCCTAGGTATTTTATGATTCTTGGTCCAATTGTGAATGGGATCAGTTTCTTTATTGCCCTTTCTTTTGCTTCATTATTGGTGTATAAAAATGCAACTGATTTCTGTTGTATTCATGTATCAGTTCTAAAAGACTTTTGGTGGAGTCTGTCAGATTTTCCATCATGTCGTCTGCAAAAAGTCGAAGTTTGACTTCATCTTTGCCAATTTTGATGACTTTGATTTCCTTTTATTGTCTGATTGCTGATGCTAGAACTTCCAACACTATGATTAAAACACAGTGGTGAGAGTGGACATCCTTGTCATGTTCCTGATCTCAGGGGGAAAGCTCTCAGTTTTTCCCCATTGAGGATGTTATTAGTTGTTGGTTTTTCATAAATGGCTTTTATGATGTTTAAGTATGTTCCTTCTATCCTGACTTTCTTGAGGGTTTTTATTAAGAAAGGATTAAGCATTCAAATCTTGATTTCAACAATACAGAGAGTCCTCAAAAAGTTAAAAATAGAAATGCCACATGATCTACTTGTTTCACTACTGCGTATTTACCCAAAGAAAATGAAAACTATTAAAAAGAACAGATGGAGAATAATTTCAGCAGATAGGTGAAAATTTTAAGTGAAATGGAAATTCTATACCTAAAAACATGATATGAGAGATGACCTATTCCTTTAGTGGGTTTATCAACACACTAAACACAGCATAGAAAAGATTTAGTGAACCTGAAAATAGATAAATAGAAATTATCCAGACTGAAGCACCAAGAGAAAAAGATTGAGGGGGAAAAGAATGTGTTGAAGATATTGTGAAATAGTATCAAATAGAAGTAATTGAAGATGCAAAAGGAGAAAAGATAATGAGAAAAATTATATTTTTTCCAAAATTCATGAATCACAGGACCAAGAAGCTCAGAGAACCCCAAACAGAATTAAACACACACACACACACACACACACACACACACACACACACACAGAGACAGAGTCAAACTGCTGGAAATCAACATTAAAGAGAAAAGCTAGACAGCAACCAGAGAAATAAGAAACATAACATAATAAGGAAGAAAGCAAACTTTTTCTCAGAAAAAAAAAAATGAAAACCAAGAGATAATAGATGTGACATTGTCTTACAGTACATAAACAAAACAAAAAAAGGTTAGTTCAGAATTTTATGCCCAGCAAAAAAAAATCTTTAAAAAATAATAATTAAATAAAAACTGTTTTAGACAAACAAAGAGAATGCACTATCAGATCTGGTGCACTATGAATATTAAAGGATGTTCTTCACGCAGAAAGATTGAAACTAGATTGAAATTTGGATTCATACAAAGGATTGAAGAGTCCTGAAGGTGGTAAAAAGTGGAGATAGATTGTTTAAAGTTTTTCTTTAGATTTTTAAAAAAGATTATTGTCTAAAGCATAAGTAATAACTATGTATTTTAAGGTTAATAACCTATATAGATGCAAAAAGTAAATCAACAGCACAAAGGATGGAACAGAAGAAATTAAACTATATGGTTATATATTATTTGAAGGTTAAGATGAAAAGTTAAGATGTATATTGTGAACCCAAGAGCAAAAACTTAAAGAAAAATACATGTAACTAATAAGCCAATAATAGAGACAAATGGAATTATTTAAAATACCCAATAAACTTGAAAGAACAAAGGAAAAGAGAATAAAAGCAAAGAAGAGATGGGATAAGTGGAAAACTAGTAAGATGGTAGATGTTAATCCAACCACAGCAATGATTACATAAAACATAAAAAATCTAATATGATTAAAAGGTAGAGATTGTCAGATTGAAAGAAAAGGCCATCCACAAGGATGTCACTTTAAATATACAGACATAGATATATTAAAATTGAAGAATGAGAAAACATAGGCTTTACTATGTGAATACTACTCAAAAGGAAGCTAGAGACATTACAGAAATATCAAAGTTAACTTCAGAGTATTTCCAAAGGTCAAGAGAAGGCTTATCTATGGATAAACAGTTCACCAGTGTTCCTTTTTCTCCACATACTTAGTAACACTTGTTATTTACCTTTTCAATACTAGCCATTCTGACAGGTGTGAGGTGATAGCTCATAGTAGTGTTTATTTGCTTCTCCCTAATCATCAGGGAAATGCAACTTTTCATGCATCTGTTTGCCATCTGTATGTTTTTGGGAAAATGTCTATAAAGATCCTCTGCCCATTCATCAAGAAGACCTAATAATCCTAAATATCTTTGTGCCTAATAGCAGTGGCTTCAAGTTATGTAAAGGACAACTGATGGAACTAAAAGGAAAAATATACAAATACACAACCACACCTGGGAGAGGATATTTGCAAATGACATATCCAATAAAGGATTAGTATCCAAAATATATAAAGAACTTATACCAGGGAGCCTGGGTGGCTCAGTCAGTTAAGCATCCGACTTCTTCTCAGGTCATGATCTTGTGGTTTGTGGGTTTGAGCCCCGTGTCGAGTTCTGTGCTGACAGCTCAGAGCCTAGACCCTGCTTCAGATTCTGTTTTTCCCTCTCTCTCTCTCTGCCTCTCCCCCAGTTGTGCCCTGTCTCTGTCTCTCTCTCTGTCTCTCAATCTCTCAAAAAAAAATGAACATTAAAAAAAAAAAGAACTTATACCACTCAGCACCCAAAAACCAAATAATCCAGTTAAAAAATGGGCAGAAGACATGAACAGACATTTCTACCAAGATGACATACAGATGGTCAACATATACATGAAAATATGCTCATCATCATTTATCAGGAAAATGCCCATCAAAACTACAATGAGATATTACTTCACACCTGTCAGAATAGCTACAATCAATGCCACAAGAAGTAACAGGTGTTGGCGAGGATGTACAGAAATGTGAAACCTCATGCACTGTTGGTGGCAATGCAAACTGTTGCAGCCACTTTGGAAAACTATATGGAGGTTCCTCAAAAAGTTAAAAATACAGCTACCCTATGATTCACTATTATACTAATGGGTATTTACCAAAAACTACAACAACACTAATTCAGAAGTATACAAGCACCCCTATGTTTACTGCCGCATTATTTACAATAGCAAGACTATGAAGTCTTGCCATTTACAACAGCATAGATGGAGCTATAGAGTATAATGCTAAGCAAAAAAATGTCAGAGAAAGACAAATGCCTTATGATTTCAGTCATGTGGAATTTAAGAAAGAAACAAAAAGTAAACAAGGGAGAAAAAAAAGAGACCAATCAAGATACAGACTTAACTATGGAGAGCCAAAGGAGAGGTGGGAGGGATGGGTGAAATAGGTGATGGGGATTCAAGAGTACATTTCTGATGAGCACTGAATAATGTATAGAATTGTTTAATCACTATATTGTACACCTAAAACTAATATAACACTGTATGTTAACTATACTGGGATTAAAATTTAAAACTTAGTAAAAAATAACTTAAAATTTAAATTAGGGGTGCCTGGGTGGCTCAGTTCGTTGGGCATCCAACTTCGGCTCAGGTCATGATCTCACGGTTCATGGGTTTGAACCCCACATCAGGATCTGTGCTGACAGCTCAGAGCCTGGAGCCTGCTTTGGATTCTGTGTCTCCCTCTCTCTCAGGGCCTTCCCTCTCGAGCTCTGTCTCTCTCTCTCTCTCTCTCTCTCTCTCTCTCTCTCTCTCTCTCAAAAAGTAAATAAACATTAAAAAATTTTTTTTTTATTTAAATTAAAAAAAAATTGAGTCAGGGGGCCAGAAAGGGGAGCTTTCATGTCTTACCATTCCATGGCCTTAACTGCAAGAAGGCAGATTTTCTCCTTGCCCAGCAACAAGTTTAGCCAATTAAAAAATACCACAACTTAGCCAATGAGAAACTGTCCCCACTCTGAACTCCCACTTTCCTCCAATGGACTTTCATTCAAAGAGCCCCTCCCCACTTCCTCCTTTTCTTTATAAGATATCATTCGCTCTCCAGATTTACCTGTGGTTTGCAGGGGCTTGCATGTCCTAAATTCCAATTCCTCTGCTATTCCAGACTAAACCCATTTTACTGGTAAAATAACTGTTTTACTTTTAAGTCAACACTAACCATGAGCTATTGGAAACTGAAATTTTAAAACAGTTTAAAGCACATTATAAAACATGAGAAATTACAAGTACCATAAGATACAACTACAGCCCTGTGATGAACTCCATGCTGACAACACCAAGCCTGCTTGGGATTCTCTCTCTTCCTCTTTCTCTGCCCCTCCCCCACTCTTGCTCTCTCACTCTCTCTCAAAATAAATAAACTTAAGAAAAAAAAAAGATACTACTACAGAACTACTAAAATGACTATCATTAATATGACTGACAATGCAAAGTGCTGTTGAGGATGCAAAGCAACTGGAACTTTCATACTTTGATTATAACATTGTACGTTTCCATAAGCACTTTGGAAAACAATTTACTGGTTTCTTATGAAGTTTTACATATATTTACCATACGACCCAATCAACTCATTCCCAGGTATTTACCTAAGAAAACTTTATGTCCTTAGAAGAACTTGCACATACATGTTCATTAGAGCTTTATGCACAATAGTAAAAAAAACAAAACAAAACAAAAAAAACTGGAAAGGAACCAAATGTCCATCAACTGGTAAATGGCTAAACAATTTGTAATGTAACCAAATATTAGAATATTACTCAACAATAAAAAGTAATGAATTGGTATCCTCTACAACAAGGATTAACCTCAAAAGCATTATGCTAAGTGGGAAAAAAAAGACACAAAAGCCTCATATTGTATGATCCATTTATATCAGTGTTTGGGAAAGGCACAACTCCAAAGACAAAAAGTCAGATCAGATCAAGGCTGGAGACAGGGAGAGGCAATTGACAAAGGGGCACAAGGGAACCTTTGGGGGAAACAGTCTAAATCTGGTGGTATTGGTTAAACGCCTGAATACACTTGTCAAAATATCACTCAACTATAAACTTTAAAAGAGTTCACCTGATTGTAAATCATACCTCAGTAGATGACAGAGGAAGGAAACTGGACAGCTCATTGCATCTCTTGGAGAACCAAGTTTGGAGGCTACACAGCCAGCATAATGCTAAACATAATGAGAGGGAGAGAGAGAGGAGAGAGAGAGGTGCTGACAGAGAAGCGGAGGTGGGGGAGAGACAGAGAGACAGCCAATACTGAACTGGACAGCTCACAGCATCTCTTGGAGAGTTGGAGAACCAGGTTTAGAGGCTATGCAGCCAGCAGCAAAGCCCAAAATCATGCTGGGGAGACAGCAAAGTAAAATCATTACCTCTGCTGGGCAGGGACACCACAGTCTCCACCACCACCCTGAACCAATACTCTTGGCCTTGACCCTTGGGTGCTTGCCCCTGCTGCCTCTAGAAACCAATGGCTCCATCTCCAGAAATGGATTGCTTGAGGTCCCAGCTTCTTCATGTCACTCTTTAAAGTCTGGAGTGATGACAACTGATTGGCAGAGCCCAGGTCATATTCCTATTCTTTAATTGCAAGGGATAAAGAAAGTACGTATCACTTTCAGCTTCTACAGTGGGGACACTTTCTGCATCATAAGGTAGGGAACTCCTCTAACAGGGGAAGCAGGTTCCCTACCATCTCTCCAACATCATTATTTGCTGAGTAGCCAAGAAGAGTGAAAAATGTCCACTACACCTCCCACATCATGACTCTGATTAGGAACTCTAAGTGCTTATAGGATAAAATCTGAACTCTTGTATACACAGCCTGACCCTTACCTCAGTGACCTTTGGCCCAGTATCCTTAAGATACTGTGTCCTGAAGATTCTCTCTGAACAAATGACTCAAGACCTATCTGAAAATCCTCACTAAGCCAAGAAACACAGAAATGAGAGACCCTCAGATCCCAAAGGGGCACAAGATCAGGTCCATCCAGTCTAAGCCTGGAGTTAAGATGATAATGTGGCATGTAGTTGAAATTTGTTGTGAAATGCTTCTTACTGATAACTTGCAAAGTCAACAACGAGATTGGAGATTCTAAATTACTCTCCCTGCAAACAAACAAATGAAATGTAGCTAACAGATACAACTGACCTGAAATAACTGCCTTAATTTTATTTCTGTCCCCTCTGACGGAGCCAGGCAACTACATGAGCCATGAAAAACGGGCATCGCTGGGCAGAGAACCTGGAGATAGTGGCCCTGGAAACCCCAAATCCCTCTATGGAGGACAGACCCCAGAGTCTCCCGCATTTCCCTCAGGCTGGGTCACTGATACTTCCGCCAGGTACAGATTCACCGCCGGACCGATTCCATTTCACCTGGTCCTCCAGTCAGCCTTGTATTTATCTGTGTTTAAACATTCTTCCTTCTGCAAAGCGTCTTCACAGTAAGTTATTCTGCCTTCCTTGTTTAAGATGGCAGTGTGCCCTTTGCTCTCTTTCATCTTTGCTTTTTCCCTCTACAGTAGCCTTCTGAGAACATAAGGTTTTTGAATCCACTTGTGGATTTTTTTAAATTTTGATCCCATTTTTAAGGCTTCTTGAAATCTGTAACAAAGGCCCTCACTCCCCCAACACATATTGTGTGGCGCCCTCTTTCCAGGTGGGCTTCAGTAACGCAGATCTCAACTAACCCACAGGCTACTGAGCGTGGAAGCTGATGGCCAAGAGGCAGTACGAAAACTGAACTTGCAAAGACAAAGTGGCCCAGGATAAAGGAGTCACGGTGGGCATCCGGAGACGCCCAGGGCACCAGATCGGGAGCTGGAGGGCTGCTCTAAGCACTCACCGTGCCCCATCCCATCTTCAACACTGGGGTGCTGGGGGCTGCCTCACCAGTTCACCCCTGTCTGTGGGCCTCCTAGGGCCTGACAACAGCTCTTGGGGCAAGAGAGAGGATCCAGCACACCCAGCTCCCAACATACGTTCCTAAGAGCTTTCAGAGCAGAATGTTAAAAAATTTTTTTTCTTTTTCCACAAGAGAGAAAGGCTGAAGTCATTAGCAAAGGAAAATCCCAAGAGACATCACTGCTTTCCCAAACAACCTCTCTAGGCTTGGGAACACGTACCGTTCCCGTTTTGTACCCAGGGAGAAAAACTTTTTATAACCTTACAAAAAAGTTACATAAACAACACTATCCCCTTTGTTGGTTTCTTTTTTTAAAAGGGATTGTTTTGAAAATAGATAATTTTACTGATCCGGGAGCCAAGAATTGTTGCTCTGTCTTGAGGAGCGGTTGGACGCCCCTTCTGGAAGGATTGTTTGTTTGCCTAAGATTATGCATGCTGGCCAGGGGCAGCCAGAGGAGCTGCTGCAAGTGCTCCCTCAGGATTGGGCACAGTGGCACCTGCAGGGCTTGTGGGCCCTGCTCTCAAGGAGCACCAGCCAGCTCACTCACCCCCTCACTCGGGATTTCCTCAAATCCAAGCTCTCCCTCACTGAGGATACAAAGGCAGATGGGAGTGGAGGGCCGAGAATGTCTTTACAGGCAAGCGAGCAAGGAGAGAGATGACACACAGAAAAGGAACATACGCTTTGACAGTGTCGAGAAGCAAGCAGGCAAGGGCAAGGAGTGGAGAAGAGAAAAGGCCAACGGCCAGGTAAAACTTAACAGGCTAGAACTAATTGTTTGAAGCTGTTATTTCCAGTGAAAGGAGTTAACAAACAAACAAAAAGATAAAGAGAGCTCCAAGGGAACAGCGGCTTAAAACAAGTATACTCCTCTGAGCACCTGGTTGGCTTAGTCGGATAAGCGTCCAACTTCAGCTCAACTCATGGTCTCACAGTTCTTGAGTCTGAGCCCCGCATCGGGCTCTGCGCTGACAGCTCACAGCCTGGAGCGTGCCTTGGATTTTGTGTCTCTGTCTCTCTCTGCACCTCCCTTGCTTGTGCTCTGTCTCTCTCTCAAAAATAAACAAACATTAAAAACAAACAAACAAAACAGGTATACTCCTCCACAGGAAGTTCGTTAGGTCTATTTCTACATTCCCTACTCAGTCTCAAGCAGAGGGGTCAGACTCACTGGAGGAAATGGTTCCAGAATCCATGCTGCTCTGATGTACAGTTACTAGTATGCAAAGTAATAGGATACAACGTGGTGAGAGGGGAACTTGAACCATTCAGAAAGCTCATGCATGTGTATATAAATTTGCCTAAAACAGAAGTCAAGAAGCTATAAATGGATGCTCCTCCATCCAAAGACATGGAACAATTAGTTCTGATAGAGGACCCAAGCTGAATTTCCTTCAAGCAAGAATGCCCCCCACACATGTGCTTTGTGACGCAACTCTCTGAGAAACAGCTCTCCTACTACAACCCAAGCCCCTGGGGTTTGAGATTCTCCTCTTTAATTGTGGCCACTCCAGAAGAGCAGTTTTCATATTGATGTTATTCTTTCATAGGAGTGTGAAAAGCCAATCTTTGAAGAGTCATACATTGCTTACAATACCACACAACATTTTTGTTTCATGTTCAATTTTTTTTTTTTACACAATACCACTTCAACAATAGTCAAGACCTTCCCTTCAATACTGAAGCTTCGCAGAGTCAAGACTTGTTCACTACCCTGCTCCCAGGACCTCATGGAGGTGCTCAATAAATATTAGATGAATTATCAATAATGGGAACAAACATACACCAAGCTAGACTATTTCCACTTTCTGGATAATGCCCTCTCAGCAGACACGATCAGCAGAGTCATGCTCTGAACAGAGGGGAATGCTTTCATACTGGCACAGCAACATTTAAAGAAGGAGCTGAGGGTTTCTATTTGTTGATTTACAAAAACACATCGATTTTATTCATTTTGAGCCGAGAATCAGCCTAGGAACATGAGAGGAGGCAGAAATGTGGGCATGTTGATTTCCTGAGAGACGGTGCCAGTCAGCAACTCCCGTACCCCAACACAAGTGCATTCTTTGCTATTTTTCTTGGAACACCATGAGAGTATGTAGAGAGTCTGTCTTATCAGCTTCCAGGTGTAGGCAGTCCACGAAGCCACTTCAAAGAGGAAAATGGGGAGGGAGAGGAAGACCCGAAGTAATGGAACCCAGGATATGCCTGCTGGGGCAAGAACCTTTTCAGATACAATCCCGCCCCCTGCAACTCTCCCATTATTTCCATGTCACCTAGGCGTCCCACTGTTCCCTTGGATTTTTTTTAACGTTTATTTTTGAGACTAAGAGAGACAGAGCATGAACGGGGGGGAGGGTCAGAGAGAGAAGGAGACACAGAATCTGAAACAGGCTCCAGGCTCTGAGCTGTCAGCACAGAGCCCAACGCAGGGCTCGAACTCACAGACCGCGAGATCATGACCTGAGCCAAAGTCAGATGCTTAACTGACTGAGCCACCCAGGCGCCCCTGTTTCCTTGGATTTTTAAAAGACCCTTAGTAACCCACATAAGGAAGGGTTTTGTTTACCCTCATAGAGGAAACAACTGGAAACTACTGGAAAGTAGTAATAGGCTGCACTACTTTTACTCACTCCATCAAATCTATGTTAACTCTTTGTGATCAAAACAAGAAAAGAAAAACAAAAGTTCTCCAGTATAAAGCAGATGTGCCTTTTAGGAGGATTTTATATTTACATGGTGTTTAAAAGGCCATTTTATGCTGATCTGAACTTCCAGTTCTAAGTCAGGGAGATGAAAAGTACAGCATATATTAGGGAATATAGTCCCTAATATTGTAGTGACTTTGCATGGTGATACATGGTGATTGCACTTATTGTGAGCATTGCATAATGGATATAAATGTCAAATCACAATTCTGTACACCTGAAACTAACACAACACTGCATGCCAACTAGACTTCAGTTGAAAGTAAATTTTTTACAAAAGAGAGGAGGGGTTCCTGGGTGGCTCAGTCAGTTGAGCACCCAACTTTGGCTCAGGGACTGATCTCATGGTTTGTGAGTTCAAGCCCCGGGATTGGGCTGTCTGCTGTTAGCACAGATGGGCTGTCTGTTGTTAGCACAGAGCTCGCTTCAGATTCTCTGCCCCTTGTTCTCTCTCAAAATAAGTAAATAAAAACTTTAAAATATATATAAAAAAAGAGAGGAACCTTTTTTCTCTTCCACATACAGTGAATCAGCTGGGGAATGAAGGCATGTTTCTCTTTCCTGTCCTCTCATATTTGTTTTGGTCCTTATTTCTTCTACCATTGCCACTGATGCACTGGGTTCTCCCTGGGGTCTGCACTTCCGAACATATTATTTTTCAAACACTCTTTAAGTGGCTGTGCCCTTTCACATGGAGAGAAAACCGCTTTTGCAGCCTTCTCCCCAACTGCTTCAAAATCTACAACAACCGTCTGAAAACAGCATTTTCCTTGCTATGTCAACAGAATCCAGTCTAGCAGCAATTCACATGTGGTACTGAATCTTGAGCTGATGATTCCCACGTGTGAGGTATTGCTGAAATCTACTCTCTTGAGTTCTCAGACCTACTTTGCTATTTTCTGCAGGGTTGAGAGGAGTACCTCATGCAATCTCGCTTAAATTCTCAGAAGGCACTAGAAGTCATGCCCTTTTCCTCTCTAAAATCCCAGGAAAAGGTCTCCTGTATTAGTTTCTCACTGTTTGTGGTTGAGAAACATTCTGTAGCTTCCGACAACAACTTAGCTGGGGTGATAGGATCTTTGCTATGTAACAGGTAAAGGAAAATAGCAAGGAGCAATATCAAGGCTTTATGGAAATTTTTAACACCATTTGCAGAACTCAACTTTGAGATCTACTAATTAAATTTGTTCATTTGTTCACACATCCATTCACACATATTTTGAGTGCATATTCATTGTCATACACTGTTTTGGGGGCTGGGGAACAGCTTCTATGATTCATTTGGCAGCGTAAAAATATTCCCCAGCACCGTCTGATTGCATGTGTGAAATTTAGAGTGCTCTAACTTCATCAATACAACAACAGTGTGGCGTAAGAGATTTTATTTAATAAACACTATGCCATCTCCCTCGGGAGTACAAATTTGCACACTCCACACACTGGGAAAACAGCCTTCTCCTTAACCTACCAAGATCATCAGAATACTCCAAAACTGTCCTGTTTTGTTGACTGCATACTAAAAAACACAAACAACGGATCCAGGCCCATTTGGTGTATCAGCTTGGTAACAAGGACTGAAGCCTAAGGCCGGCTATAGCCACAAAGCACACAGCTCAAGAAAGGACTCGGCCAGCCATGCTTTCTGGTAACGCAGAGCTAAATGGCGCCACAAAACTTTGCCACACAGGCAGTATACTGTCCAAAACACATGGGTCATCCAAGAAATATGAAGCCAAATTAAAAAGGCCAGAATTCCCTTTGAAAGGCCAGCAGACAGCATGGCGCCAGCCTGGCATCAAGCTCCAGACCAACATCAACTTCTATAAATCAGGGGTAGCATCTAACCTCTTCTGGTGCATGGTAAAACCTGGACCTTCCACAGATGCCAACAACTGACTTGTTCAACAGTTCAAGTAGTGTCACCTGAATATTAAATACCAGGACAGATCCAAAGTCACGGAGGTCCTGCAGTGTGATTGGTCTGCCAAGGTTGAAGCTATATCTATCATAGTGCAAGTCCACAGACCCGATAGCCATGACACCAAATTGTACCAGCAGTGGCCATTGGGGGGTTATTGGCCAGGAGAGGACACGAGGCAGACTTCGGAGTGGTGGTTACAGAAGACACACACACACACACGTACAATTTCTAACTGGCACAGCACCAATTTCACATGAATTGCTTCTTAGAGAACTAGAAAGTTTGGGTTGGGTTTCTTGGTAAAATTTTTTGGAGGGTGGACAAATCTTAATGTCTTACTCTACTAATACCATTATTCTACTAAATACCTCCCCATCCTCCTCTACACCTCACTGAAACAGTGGATGAGTGAAAGCAAACACTGAGACAAACCAACAACAGTATTATCAACTCGTGGACAAGACTTAAACCCATATCTCTGCTTTATGATATTTTTCCCCTAAGGAAACTGAAAAATAGTCATGCACTTACTGTAACAAAGAATTCCTTTCCAAGTTTCCATGTCTTCACCCAAAGGCTCTTCTGCTAGATAAGGGCAAAGGAAAGAGATTTAAAACTAAGCCAGGCTGAACTACTTTACTGATGAGGCATTCCCAGTAAAGCCTGCAACCTATAATATTTAATTGTAAGTTACAAACTAGGAAATTAAAGACTTTCAGCTAGCCCAGTGTTTCTGGGGAGAAAAGAAAGCACACTAATTAAAGACATAAAGCCTGATTGTATTCAGGTGCCTTACTGAGGAATCGCAATCCTTAATCAAAAAGTGAGGGGAGGGGGGTGTATTTTTTAAAAAAACATTCCAAAAGAAAAATGTTAAGTACAGAAAAGAGATGGGGAAAATGGAAAAACAAGTTCACAAGTTTGGTGCTTTCAACTTGTATTGAATTCTTAATTTTGAAAAACAAAAGCATGATATTTTGTTACATAAACCCCCCAAATGATAGCAATGATAATCTGTAAGTTCACAGAAAAAATTAATGGTTATCAAAGGTAACTGTGAGCGATAAATTCCATCGGAGCTCATCAACCCCCACTTTATAGATGAAAAAAACAAAAGTTAAATCAATGAATTAGAACAAACCACGGGTGACGCCATGCTCTTGTCAAGCAAACAGAGCAACCCTAACAAGGCACAGAACTGGAGGATCTTTGAGATAGCCTCCCCACTATACTGGCTTTGCCTTCCTTCCAAAACTACATCTGGTTTGTGGAAGGCTTGAAGATGGTCCAGGGAAGAGAACAAAGTTCCTGCAAGAATGGAAAGAGGGGCCACAAAGAAAGATGAGAAACAAATGGAAGTAAATACACTGAGGTTGCTGGGAAATGGTTTCTCCGGGGTCCACCTAGGGTAAAGATATACCTCTTGATGCGCGTAAGGAATTTTTTCACCATCCTAACTATCGTTAAGGGGATACTTCAGAAGCATCAAGCACACTCACATTGTGGAGCTACCACCTCTACCGCCCATCCACAGAACTCTTTTCATCTGGCAAAACTGAAACTCTGTATCCATGAAACACTAACTCCCCATGCTCCCTCCCTCCTGGCGGTGGCAACCAACATTCTACTTTGTATCCTACGAGTTTGACTACTCTGGGTACCTCGCATAAATGGAATCATACAGTATTTATCCTTTGGGGACTGGCTTATTTCACTTAGCATCACGTCCTCAAGCTAAAGAATTATTTTTAAGAAGATATTTAATAAGTATTAGCTGAGGATGCTGACCAGCTGTTTTCCATCTACCATAAGGACAAAGAAAACAGGAGAAAATGAGTTTAAACGGCAAGGGTAGAAAAAGCTGTCAGGCGCTGGAATAGAAACTCTTAAAGGAAAAACTATGCTTTTCCTTTAACCCTTATAGAGGTGCTATAAACAATATGTTAACATATATTAAGTTGGTGTTCCCTTATGATAAAATCTCTTAAAATTATGAAATTAACTCAACAAGCCCTAACTGAACCTCTGATTATAATGGCATGGGAACTACCAAACAGAATATATTGTCCTTTCCCTTGAAATAATACAATTTACCCCAAGCAACAATGTACCTTTCTTCAAATTCTTAAGGTATTTAACATTTTTACCGTAAACCAAGGATGACAAACAGCTATTAACTCAAGCATCAATTTTTATAAACTGTTAGAGACTGCCTAAAGCCTGTGATGAATTCTGAGCCCAAGACTGGGCACACACACACACACAAAAACCATTGTGATTAGTTATTGTTGTTTGTCATGGGTCAGGAAGAGACAAACAAGGGTGAGTGTCATATTCTGGCCATTCCTGTCAAAACTCTTCTACTTTGTTATGCCTTATTGATTGCTTACCACTAATCACTATTTGTTTCTATTTATCTCTCCAGCTAAAATGTGCTTCACAATAGTCATCAGTACTGTATCTTCTACTTACTTACTTATCATCCCCACAAAATAGCATAATATTAAGAACTGTATAAACACAGGCACCTGGGTGGCTCAGTTGGTTGTGCATGTGACTCTTGACTTTGGTTCAGGTCATGATCTCACAGTCCTGGGATGGAGCCCTTCCTCAGACTCTGTGCTGAGGGTAGAGTCTGCTTAAGATATTCATTGTCTCCTCTCTCTCTCTCTCTCTCTCTCTCCCTCTCTCAAAAAGAGAGAGAAAGAGGGAGAGAGAGAACCATATACATAATAATGAGACAAACAGTTAAGGAGAAGGTTTCTGGAAAAATGGCAGAGTAGGAAGAACCAGGAATCTTTCTCCTCACCTGGACAACAATTGCACTAACAGAATATGTCCGATGTAACCATTTTGGCACTTTGGAGTCTATAGAAGGCTGCTACTTCCAGGCAAGACTTAAATGGTAAATAGTAGTTAATTTCAGAGTATTTCAGCTCTTATCACAGTAGCAACCATCCCCCACCCTCAGCCACGTGGCAGGCAACTGTGCACATGTTCCTGAACCAGCTTGCACACAGCTTGTGGGAGTTAGATCAGGCAAAAGGACCCTGTGTTCCAAATATTGGGGGGCGGGGGAGGGGGGGCGGTGTGTTCCTGGATGGCTCAGTCAGATAAGTGGCCGACTTCACCTTGGGTCATGATCTCACAGTCAGTGAGTTTGAGCCCCACATCGGGCTCTGTGCGCACAGCTCAGAGCATGGAGCCTGCTTCGGATTCTGTGTCTCCATCTTTCTCCGCCCCTTCCCTACTCATGCTCTGTCTCTCTCTTTCTCTCTCTCTCTCAAAAATAAACCTTAAATTTTTTTTTCAAATATCAGGGATCTGTGCATTAATCGCTCACTTCTGATTGCTGCAATTCTGATCACAGAGGTACAAAGAGGGGGGCAGCCCTTGTTCTTGCACCTCCCCCATTACTGGAAGGCCTCCTTCCCTGCAGCTGGAGTGATTCCCAGGGGACTTAAAAGGCTAGTGTCCTTTCCCCAACTTCCATCATTTTTCTTTTTTATCCCTTTTGAGAACCAGACATTACAAACTAGGATATTCAAAATCAACTGTATATATGGGGATGATTAGAAAGTGACTACACATGTTCAGGGAAAGCTTCAGAGAAACCTCAGAAGACGTTGAGACAGAAAGTGGCTGAGAGAATATTTGAAGAAATAACGGCTGAAAACCTCCCAAACTTGATGAAAAACATGAGTATAAGCCTCCAAGAAGTTCAGTGAACTCCACATAAAATGAACTTGAAAAGATTCATACCAAGACACATTATAATCAAACTGCGGGAAGACAAAGACAAAGACAGAATCTTGGAAGCAACAAGAGAGAAGCACTCCTCACATTCAAGGGATTCTCAGTAAGATTGTAAGTAGATTTCTCATTAAAAACTTTGGAGGCCAAAAGACAGCGGGCCGATATATTCCAAGTACTAAAAGAAAAAAGAACTCAACCAAAGAATCTTCTATCTGACAAAACTGTCCTTCTATAGTGAAGGAGAAATTAAGACATTAGCAGAAAAACAAAAACCGAAGGCATTTATTACCACTGGACTTGCCCTGAAAGACCTGCTTGAGGGAGTCCGGGAGGGTGAAACGAAAGGACGCTAGCCAGAAACTCCAAGTTGGATGAAGAAATGAAGATCTCAATAAAGATAGATACATGGGCAATGATGAAATCTAGTATTATTGTAGCAACTTTTGTGACTCCACTTTCTCTTTTCTACATGATTTAAGAGAATAATACATTTTTAAAATGTTGTCTAAAAGACAGTATTATTGTAACTTTGGTTTGTAGCTCCACATTTTGTGTTCTACATATTTTTTATAAGTATTTTTTAATGTTTACTTTTTGACAGAGAGCATGAGTGGGGGAGGGGCAGAGAAAGAGGGAGACAGAATCCAAAACAGGCTCCGGGCTCCAAGCTGTCAGCACAGAGCCCCACTCGGGCTCGAACTCACAAACCACAAGATCATGACCTGAACAGAAGATGGATGCTTAACCAACTGGGCCACCCTGGCACCCGTGTGTTCTACATATTTTAATGGTCTTACAAGAATTTTTAGGTTTTGTTTTGGGGAACACAATGTGGAAAAATGTAACTTTGTGACATTGACAACTGAAAGGGATAGGAATAGAACTTACAGGAGCAGAGTTTTTGTATAGTATTCAAGTGAAGCTGGTATAAATTCAAGTTAGAGTGTTATAACTTTAGGATGCTCAATGTAAGCCCCATAATAACACAAAGAAAATAGCCATGGAAAATACACACAACTAAATGAGAAATTTAGACACTTCCTTAAAAAAAAAAAAGCAACTAACACAAAAGGAGACAGTAATGCAGGAAATGAGGGATAAAAAAACTCTAAGCATATACAAAACAAATATCAAAATGACAAAAGTTAGTCCCTTCTTATCAGGAATTACTTTACTTTATTTTACTTTATTTTATTTTATGTTATTTTATTTTATTTTTGAGAGAGAGAGAGAGAGCGAGCCAGGGAGGGGTAGAGGGAGAGAGAGCGAGAATCTCAAGCAGGCTTCATGCCCAGAGTGGAGATGATGCAGGGCTCTATCTCATGACCCTGAGATCATGATCTGGACCAAAATCAAGAGTCAGACACATAACCAACTGAGAGGCCCAGGCACCCCAAAAAGTACTTAAAGTTTTTTTTTTAATATTTATTTATTTTGGGGAGAGTGCAAGCAGGGAGGGGCAGAGAGAGGGGGACAGAGGATCTGAAGTGGGCTCTGCATTGACAGTCTGACAGCAGCGAGCCCAGTGTGGGGCTCCAACTCACGAATCGCAAGATCATGGCCTGAGCCAAAGTCAGATGCTCAACCAACTGAGCCACCCAGATGCCCGAAGAATTACTTTAAATCTAAGTGGGTTAAACTCTCCAAAGACAGATATTGTCAGACTAGATAAAGAACACATGATCTAACTATATGCTGTCTACAAGAGACTCACCTGAAGTCCATAGACACAAATAGATTAAAAGTGAAAAAATGAAAAAAAGGTATTTCATGCAAATAAGTGACCAAGAGAGAGGAGAGGGAGCTATATCAATACCAGACAAAACAGACTTTAAATCTAAAAAGTTAATGAGACAAAGGAGAACATTATATATTAATAAAAGGTTCAATATAGCAAGAAGATATAACAATTATAAACATTTATGCACCTAATGATAGACCAAGTAGGATTTATTCAAGGGATATAAGAATGGTTCAACACATAAAAATTGATCAATGTATGGGATGCCTGGGCTCATTGGTTGAGCATCTTGACTCTTGATTTCAGTCCAGGTCATGATCTCACAGTTCTTGAGTTTGAGCCCTGTGTCGGGCTCTGTGCTGACAGTGCAGAGCCTACTTGAGATTCTCTCTCTGCCCCTCCCCTACTTGCGTGCACCAGTGCACACCCACTCTCTTTCTCTCTCTCAAAAATGAATAAATAGGGGTGCCTGGGTAGCCCAGTCAGTTGAGCATCTGACTCTAGATTTCAACTTCAGGCATGATCCCAGGGTCATGGGATTGAGCCCCATGTCAGGCTCCATGCTCAGCTTGAGATTCTGCTTGAGATTCTCTTTGTCTCCCCCTCTCCCCTGCTCACTCTTTCTCTCTCTAAAATAAAAAAAATTAATAATAAATAAACATTTAAAAATTGATCAATGTAAAACACCACATTAATAGAATGAAGAAAACTCACATAATCATCTCAATCGATGCAGAAAAAGTTTTTGAGGAACTCTCAAGCACTATTGATGGGAATGTAAATTGGTACAGCCACTGTAGAAAACAGTATGGAGGTTCCTCAAAAATTAAAAATAGAAATACCATATTTACCCAAAGAAAATGAAAACACTACTTTGAAAAGACATATGTACTCCTATGTTTATTGCATCTTATTTACAATAGCCAGGATTTGAAAGCAACCCAAGTGCCCATCAATAGGCAAATGGATAAGAAAAATGTAAGATATTATGTATTATTATAGATAGTATATATATTATAGATAATGGAATATTATACAGTCATAAAAAAGGGTGAAATTTTGCCATTTGAGATAACATCGTTGGACCTAAAGGGTATTATGTTAAGCGATATAAGTCAGACTAAGAAAGATAAATACCATATGATTCCACTCATAACTGGAATTAAAAAAATGAATAAACAAAAAGCAGAATCAGACCTATAAATACAGAGAACAAACTAATGGTTCCCAGAGGGGAGGAATGTAGGGGGTTAGACAAAATGGATAAAGGGGAGAGGGAGATACAGGCTTCCAGTTATAGAATGAATAAGTCATGGGAATAAAAGTCACAGCATAAAGAACACAGTCAATGATATTGTAGTAGCAATGTAATGGAACAGATGGTAGCTATACTGTGGTGAACATAGCATAATGTATAAACTTACCAAGTCACTAAGTTGTACACCTAAAACCAACATAATATTGTGCGTCAACTACACTCAAATTTTAAAAATAAATGCTTAAAAATTTTTTAAAAGGTTTGACAAAATTCAACATCCTTTCATGATAAAAACACTCAACAAACAAGGAATAGAAGGAAACTACCTCAATATAATAAAAGCCATATGTGAAAAATCCACAACAAACATTATTCTCATTGGTAAAAGACTAAAAGATTTTCCTCTAAGATCAGGAACAAGATAAAGATGCTTACTTTCACCACTTCTATTTAACATAGTACTGGAAGTTCTAGCCAGGCCAACTAGGCAAGAAAAATAGGTAGAAGGCATCTAGATTAGAAAGAATGAAGTAATATTATCTCTATTTACAGGATAATATGATCTTATATACAGAAAACCCTGAAGATTACACACACACACACACACACACACACACACACACACACACACACACAGCTAATAAATAAATTCAGCCAACTAGGATACAAAGTCAACACACAAAACCCAGTTAGATTTCTATACACTAACATCAACTATCTGAAAAGAAAGTTAAAAAAATAATTCCATTTATAATAATATTGAAAAGAATAGAATAACCAAAGAGGTTAAATGCTTATACACTGAAAACTATAAATTATTGCTAAAAGAAATTTGAGAAGACATAGTAGATTTTCCATGTTCACAGATTGGAAGACTTAATATTGTTAAGACATCAATACTATCCAACACAATCTACATAGTCAATGAAGTCCCTGTCAAAATTAATAATATAATATATAGATAATATCATATAATAATAGAAACCCATCCTAAAACTCATATGGAATCACCAGGGACCCTGAATAACCATAATAATCTTGAAAAAGAAAAACAAAGCTGGAGGATTCACACCTCCTGATTTCAAAACTTAGAAAAGCTATAGTAATCAAAACAGTGTGGTACTAGCATAAAGACAGACATATAGACCAATAAAATAGAATAGGGAGTCCAGAAATAAACCCTCATGTATATGGTCAATGATTTTTTTATATTAAATATAATTTATTGTCAAATGGGTTTCCATACAACACCCACTGCTCATCCCAACAGGTGCCCTCCTCAATGCCCATCACCCACTTTCCCCTCCCCCCCACCCCCATCAACCCTCAGTTTGTTCTCGGTATTTAAGAGTCTCTTATGGTTTGCCTCCCTCCCTCTCCGTAACTTTTTTTTCCCCTTCCCCTCCCCTATGGTCTTCTGTTAAGTTTCTCAAGTTTCACATATGAGTGAAAACGTGATATCTGTCTTTCTTTACCTGACTTATTTCATTTAGCGTAATACCTTTCAGTTCCATCCATGTTGCTGCAAATGGCCAGATTTCATTCTTTCTCATTGTCAAGTAGTATTCCATTGTATATATAAACCATATCTTCTTTATCCATCCGTCAGTTGATGGACATTTAGGCTCTTTCCATAATTTGGCTATTGTTGTAAGTGCTGCTATAAACATTGGGGTACAAGTGTCCCTATGCATCAGCATTCCTGTATCCCTTGGGTAAATTCCTAGCAGTGCTATTTCTGGGTCATAGGGTAGATCTATTTTCAATTTTTTGAGGAACCTCCATACCATTTTCCAGAGCAGCTGCATCAGTTTGCATTCCCACCAACAGAGCAAGAGGGTTCCCATTTCTCCACATCCTCACCAGCATCTATAGTCTCCTGATATGTTCATTTTAGCCACTCTGACCGGTGTGAGGTGGTATCTCAGTGTGGTTTTGATTTGTATTTCCCTGATGAGGAGCGACGTTGAGCATCTTTTCATGTGTCTGTTGGCCATCTGGATGTCTTCTTTAGAAAAGTGTCTATTCATGTCTTCTGCCCATTTCTTCACTGGATTCTTTGTTTTTCAGGTGTTAAGTTTGTTTTTGACAAGAGTAACAGATCCATTCCATGGGGAAAGGGCATTCTTTTCAATAAATGGTGCTGGGAAAACTGGGTATCCATATGCAAAAGAATGAAGTTACATTTTTTACCTAACACCATATACAAAAATTAACTCAAAATGGATCAAAGACCTATACGCAAGATCTAAAATTTAAAAATGCTTAGATGAAAGCATAGGACAAAACTTAATGACATTGGATTTGGGGATGATTTCTTAGATGCAACACGAAAAGCACAAACAACAAAAGAAAAAATTGACATATTGAATTTCATGAAAATTTTCAAGTGTTGTGCACCAAAAGACACAAACAACAGAATAAAAAGGCAACCCACAGAATGAAAAAAAATATTTCCAAATCATAATGGATTTGCAATGATGAAGGATTAATATTGAGAATAGTAAAACTAAAATTCAACCACAACAAAACCTAATTCAAAAATGGGCAAAAGACTTGAATAAACATTTCTCCAAAGAATATATTCAAATGGCCAATAAACACATGAAAAAATTCTTAGTATCACTAATCATTAAGGAAATGTAAATCAAAACTACATTGAGATACCTCCTAACACCCATTAGAATGGCCACTAGCACAACAAAATAACAAACGTTGGCAAGGACGTGGAGAAATCCGAACTCTTTTGCATTGTTGGTGGGAATGTAAAATGATACAGCCACTGTGGAAAATAGTATGACAGTTCCTCAAAATATTAAAAACAAAATTACCATATGAACCAGCAATTCTATTTCTGGTTATACCCAAAAGAATTGAGAACCAGGTCTCAAAAAGTTTTTGGACACCTATGTCCATAGCAGCATTATCTGCAGTAGCTAAAATGTGGAAGTATCCACTCAAGTATCCATTTCACACAGTGAAATATTATTCAGCCTTAAAAAGGAACAAAATTCTGACATATGCTAGAACATGGATGGACCTTGAGGATGTTCCACTAAATGAACTAAGCCAACTGCAAAAAGACAAGTTCTATAAGGATTCCACTTATATCAGATACTTAGAGTAGTCAGAATCATAGAAAGTAGAATGGTGGTTGCCAGGAACTGGGAAGAGCGAAGAAAGTGGAGTTATTATTTAATAGAGTTTTGTTTCACAAGACAAAAAGAGGAAGATGGGTGGTGGTGATGTTGTACGACATTATGAATGTATTTAATGCCACTAAACTGTACTCTTAAACATGATTATGATGGGGGATACCTGGCTGATTCAGTGTGGCACGTTGAGTCTAATCTCAGGGTTGTGAGTTCAAGCCCTACACTGGGTGTAGAGATCACCTAAAAAAATAAAATCTTTAGGGGTGCCTGGGTGGCTCAGTTGGTTAAGCATCTGGCTTCGGCTCAGGTCATGATCTCCCAGGTCGTGGGTTCGATCCCCACGTCGGGCTCTGTGCTGACAGCTCGGAGCCTGGAGCCTGTTTCAGATTCTGTGTCTCCCTCTCTCTCTCTGCCCCTCCCCTGTTCATGCTCTATCTCTGTCTCAAAAATAAAAAATAAATAGTAAAAAAAATTTTTTAATTAAAAAATAAAATCTTAAAAAAAATGATTATGATGGTACATTTTATGGTATGCGTATTTTACCACAATACATTTTTTTTTTGAAAAAAAAAAGAAATAGATACCGAGGCAATTACCTCATCCACTACTCATCCATTTACCTGTCCTCTGGATCCCATCCTCCACTCCCCCATTTCAGTCCTTGCTTCATAAATATTCCTTCTCTTTCCTTTACCTTCATCGTTTCCATCTTCAATGACTCCTTCTCCATAGCACATGAGCATGGGTGCTCCTACCTTCCAGGCTCTTTTTTCCCTTGTCCTCCACAGTGAAACACAGAAAAGAGTGGTCTAAAATGACCACCTTCAAGTCCTCATCTTCCAGTCCTCTTCCGAGCTATGCAATCTGGGCCTTTGCTTCATGTAGCCTCCTGAAAATATTTTTTTGCACTGATCACCAGCTATCTATTAGTGGCCAAATTCAATGTACTCTTTTCAGCTCTTATAAAGCCTACCCTCTTTAGAATATCAGACGTCCTTAACTTCTGCATCCTTCTTTCAATTATTTCATCCCTTGATTTTGGGTATTACCTCCCCTTGGTTATTTCTCTTCTTTCTCTGGCTGTTCCTTCTGACAATTGATATGGGTATGTCCCTAGGGGTCACTACCTCTTCTTTTCTAACCATACAAACTTTGAGAACTCCCTTCAACAACCATGATTTATATCTGATCATCCTACTGCCTCCCACATAATCCAACTGAAGTGAAAATGCCATGCACTCTGTCTCACCATATCTAAGATTAAATGCATCACCTTTCTGCCCACTGGTCTCCCTCCCACATCTATCCCTTCACACACATATACCTTACTTTCTATCTTTATGATTAGCACCTTCATCCATACAGCTGCCCAAGCCAGAAACCACGGGGTCATCCAGATTTTTCCCTGTTCTCTTATTCTCCACATCTTTATCACTCCTAATTCTTCCTCCTTGACATCTTTCATATATTTCCTCTTCTCTCCATTCCCACTGTCCATGTCCTGGATCAGGCCTTTATCATCTCTTACCCAAACAACTGCAACTCAGTTACCCAGCGTTCTTGCCTCCATTTTGGTCCCTTTATGTCACCATTAGAACAAGTGTTCTGGCCCATGAATCTGCTCCTATTGCTTCCTTGCTGGAAATTCTTTAAGGGCTCCTCATCACCTACAGGATTAAACTTAAACACTTATTTATTATTTTTTAATTTAATTATTTTTAATTTTTTAATGGCTTATTTATTTTTGAGAGAGAGAGAGAGCATGAGCAGGGGAGGGGCACAGAGAGAGGAAGACACAGAATCCAAAGCAGGCTCCAGGCTTGAGCTGTCAGCACAGAGCCCAACACGGGGCTTGAACCCACAAGCTACAAGATCACGACCTGAGCAGAAGTTGGGCGCTCAACCGACTGAGCCACCCATGCACCCCTAAACTTAAACACTTAGAAGGGCATATAAAACCCTCCATGATTTGGTCTGCCTATCCAGCCTCATCCCCTACCTCTATCCCTTCCTACATTAGTCTCCAGCAATAACAAAGTCCCTGCTATTCCCAGAACACACAATTTTCCCATCTGCCTCCACGCTCTGTACTTAAAACCTGCTCTTTCCTCTGCCTGCTCTCTCCCTTTTCTACCTAGTATACAGACATCATCTTTGGAATCTCAATGCCAATATGAAGTCCTCTGTATTAGGTAGGACTCTTTAAGCCACAAGTGATAGAAATGTATCTCTACTGGCTTGAGCCTTAGTGGAATCTACTGTATGTAGCTAGGAAGAGTCCTAGGAACAATTACAGATGCAGTTCAGCATTTCCTCAAACACATGCCCCAGCCTAGCCTCTCAACCCAGAAGGTTATTCACTTTATGCTTCTATTTTACTCTAAATTTTGATTCAGTTAAGCTGCTTAAAGAGTATTTTTAAAGACAACAGCTGTAGTAATCTAGACATAGAAATGAGATAGAACAGTTTTTCCCTGGTTGGCTGTCCTACCATGTCTATCAATAACTAGTATCATTGTACAGGCTTTTTCAGTGTAATAGAAAGGAGATACACTTGAAAAAGTTTAAACTGATCAAAAATAACTGATGAAATTAATGGAATAATTAAACAAATATTTCTGTGGTCTAAGACTTTAAAAAAAGAAAAAAAACAGAAGCAGTCAAAAATGAGAGTAAGTTGTTCTAAAGGTGACTCTGAAGTTCTCTCTCATCTAGTTTTAAATGCCTCAAAGATACTGTCCTAGGAATAAAAAAAAATAAAATAAAATTTAAAAAGGAAAGAGACAAATAACCTCTGCAAAATCCATCAGTTGACCCACCCAGGGTAGCAAGAAGCCAAGTCCAGTTGTAAAACATCTGTGTAGGAAAAATAAAAAAGCATCCTCTCTTGTTCATTTTCAAAGTTACTATAGAAACAGATCTTCCCAAGAATCTCTGCTTTCTTCTACAGCAGAGATCTGCAAAATAGAGCCTATGGGCCAAATTCTGCCCAACGCCTGTCTTTGTAAATAAAGTTCTATTAGAATGCAACCACACCCATTTGTTTATGTATGGTCTATGGCTGCTTTCACACTACAGTTGCAGTTTCTGAAACAGAAACTCTATAATTCACAAAGCTAAAACTATTTGCTATCCAGCTATTTACAGAAACGGTTTCCTGACCCCTGTCTACACAAAGAGAAGAAAGATTTTCTTTATTTACTGGTGACCATGAAGAGAAGCTTGTGATCTGTGATTCAAGATTTCTGCAACAATACAAGACTGCACCTATTTTTTTCAAATCAAGTCATGAATTTCTATGCAGTCTTTTACTGAGGTACCAAACTCCCTTTTTCGCCTTTTCATTTTCATAATTTGGGTCAGTGTGTGAGCAATGTAATATGTAGTGACATGTGACCGCTGTGTGTATTAGATCAGAAATGATGACCTAGCCTCCAGAACACGTCTTAATAAAACTTGTGTGAACCAAAGACAAATAGCAAATCCTTGTAAAAGTGGCCAGAGACATAAACTCAAAAAGAGACAAAACTAAACTACATGTATATTGGTAAAGGATGCATACATAGAGAGGATAACTTTTTAAAAAGCAAGGAACTATTGTTTGTAAAATTAAGATATCTGTTATCTCTAGATAGATGATGGGAGAAGTGCCAGCAATGTTCAATTTCTTTATCTGAAGGGTGGTACCCGAGGGGCTGCCTTATGGTTTTTCATGAAGCTGTATATACCTGTTGTGTGTACTTTTCTGCATGTATTTTATTTTATTTTACTTTCTTAAAGTTTATTTATTTAAAAAGAGTTTATTTATTTTGAGAGAGAAAACATGTACAAACAAAGGAGCGGCAGAGAGAGAGGGAGAGACAGAATCTCAAGCAGGCGTCACTCTGTCAGCATAGAGCCCGACTCGGGGCTCAATCCCACAAACAGTGAGATCATGACCTGAGCCGAAATCAAGAGTCAGATGCTTAAACGACTATGCCACCCAGGTGCCCCTGTATATATTTTATATTGCACAGTAAAAGAAGAATAACTAAGTAGTGCGTTGTAAATATGTTTTATAAGTACTGTTGTTGGTTTTTTCCTTAGAGATTGTTTGATGAAAAAGAGTACCTTCTGAGGAAATATTTTTCATGTTGGTGGTTTCATTAGCATCATCACAGTGTTATTTTGACCTGTAGAAGCTTTTTTCCCAGAACTTAGAAATATCCACTTCTTGGAGGTCGCATTAATGAAGAAGAAATTTGACCAAAGACAGTATTTTCAAACTTAAGAGAACAGTTGGTGAAAAAAACGACTATCAAATATAGTAGCAGAACCAATAGAAACATATACTACAGATAAAGGATAATGTTTTGTGGTGAGCGGGTAGGCAATTTTTATCTCTGTTGTCATTGAAATCTGTTCATTTCAGTGTCTGCCTAAGAGCTATTTATTTTTGAAAATCAAAACAGATTTTAATGCATAATACATTTTTGTTGTTGTTATTTGTGCCTGCATAATTAGTCTCTCATTCTTTCTTTCTCAAACCAGCAGAGAACTGTTTTGTATATTAAAACTTGAGGTTCCACACCTAAACATCCCATGTGAGCCTGTGTTGTGGTAGATCATAGCACTGTTAGTGCCTTTTAATTTTATTTCTGAATCTGGTCTGGCTCCAACCTAGCCCCAGTCCTTAAGGGCTGCCCATTCTGAATTTGTCCAGTTCGTATGATTTTGGCGACGAAGTCAAGCTTCCGATATACTGTTTTAGTTGCAGCAGGCTGACAGAAGGTAGAAAATTACAGTATTTCAGGAGCTACTTCACAGAATTAGGGTGATCTTTACATTGCAACAAGAATAATTGGATCTGGAGAATTATCAGACTCCTGGATTTCTCTTAGAAATTAAATATACCTTGAAATGTCAAGGGATAAATAAGCCACAGTTTTCTCCTGGCCATGTATGAAAATTCAACTAAAATTTTATGGGACAAACTATTACTACTTGTACAATCTCCTCAACTTGGAATGCTGCTCTCATCAGGAAGAATATCCCCTGAATATCCCCACTACTTGGTTAATTTTATCTGCCTCTATTATGTGTATAGGGATCTACTAAGCCTCCCCAACCCTCCTCTTTGGTGTTCTGGAGAAAGATATAAACAAAAATTGGTTTCTTAAAAAGTTGGTTTTAGAAACAATAACATGCCAGACTTACTGGGGATGTGAGTGAGAGATAACACATTGTTTATATTGTATCATATTGTTCCAGTGGTTCCCAAATGCAAGTTCTCCTCCAGTCAGGGATTAATTTTGCACCAGCCCACATCACAAATGCTACCCTTAGCACAAACCGTCTTTCACCCTATAATTACGGCCTTCTTGATTTATGTCAAAAGAGTTTCTCCTCTTTTACGAAAATGAGGTAGATAAGAGATTATGGTGTTTTAAATGGTCTTATTTAGTTCCTTTAAATACTTTTTGAAATATTAGTGGTCTGTGAAATCG